>NC_135277.1:12147500-12772500 GCF_051311805.1 Agelaius phoeniceus
TCAAGTTTGAAAGCAACAAGCCCTGTAAAATACCTCCATGGCGCAGGGATGGTCCTCATCCGCCAGGGAATTCTTGCATCCATGCAACCCAGGGAGGAAACAAGCCACTCCAAAGTACAGTGAGAGGATCAGGAAAGTTACTTCATCTACCAGCTATATCCCAGGAAAGCTTATGTCAAAGCTGTGGGGGAACTAGACTCCTTGTCCAGCTGAGAAGCACGCTGCTATGTCTCAGGCAGGAGCTTTCCCCAGGATGTGTGAAACAGATGATTCAACCATACTAAATTCCTTGTTCTGCCCACGTGACTCAAGACGTGCCCTCTCTTCCTACAACAACAACAGGTCCCTTTCACAATCCTAAGGAACAACACGTGTCCCACACATTACTGCAGCCAGGGCTCAGCCCAGCTCTCCTGTCACAGGGCAACCTTTCAGTTTCACCCTTCTGCAATCATCAACTCCACAACACCTGTGTTTACCTTCCCACGGCACCCAGAGCTTGTGCTTCCCTCTCTGGCCATCCTGTACCTCAGCCTGGGTAAGATCCCACCTTGGGAGGACAAGACAAACACAGCACACCGCAGGGGCACTGTCAGACTGTCATGCTTTACTGCAGAGAACAATTCACAGCTTGAGGGGGATCCTCCTGACAGGCAGGTCTGACCACCCCTTCCAGGGACTCCACCAGAAACCTGCCATCTCCATTAGGAGGGAATATAACAGGTTTATTAAACTGTGCTGCAAGACAGATGGGCTGTGTATTACTGATGTGACTAACAAGGCATAGGGAAACAACTTCCATCTTCCTGAAGATTTTAGGCCACCTACTGCTGTGACCCAGGTGTCACATCTGTCAGACCACTGTTAAAAACACATCTTGTTTAACATCACAAATACAGTTTGTAACAACAAGAATGCTAAGGATTCCAATAAAAAGCAAAGTGGATATCCACATAAAAGAACAGCCAAGTCAACCACAAGGGTCTTACTACTAAGAAATTCTTATCAAGGTTTATTTTTTTTTCAACTTTGTGGTTAGTTTATGTTAGAATACTACACATATGACTGTGTAGCAAGTTTAATACAAATGAAAAATATGAAGAAACTTCAAATATAAAAGAGAAAGATATGGTACCTAAGCATCAGATGGCTTTTGGCTGCATGCCCTTAACAATTACATGCTTGGGAAAACAAATCCCTCAGCTACTTTTTCAGTGAAATACAGGCTGACTTTTGAGCCTGGTTAAAACTTTTCTTGTAGATAAAACTGCTATGAAACATATCAGCACTTTGCAATTGGAATCATAATTCTGTTTTCAGCCCTGTAACCACTGAAAACCAAATTATTCAATTGAATAATTTATTATCAAGCGTATTCGGGAAAATATTACCAATATCGCTAGGACGGGGTTATATCAATTTACCCCCACACCAAAACCAACATACATTAAAAAACTAAAACTAAACCACTCCACCCATGGATAACTTTCAATATCCAATTTTTGTGGGAATCTCTTTGCTAACATAATTCCATAAGACATTTCAGAATCACTGAAACTAGGGATGGGAAAGGACCAGTAGTGAGTGCATCACATGTATATTGATGTAAGCAATTCTGATTTGGACTGAGAGAGATTAAAGCAAGGCCATTTTCAGCATTTATTTTAAGTGCCTCAAAGTTCTATATAACAAGTCAGAAATGCTGTAAATCTCTGTTGGATTCTCCACTGGCTGCACTGAAAGTCTAAATACGCCTGTATTAGATGACAATGAGGATATGTCTACAATGACAACTTGATGGCAGTATTAGATATTTCACATTTCCAGGTGCTGTCCCTTAATCCATGCTCTGCTGTTTTGTCTGTGCATCACACAAAACCTAAGAGCATCCACACAAAACATTTCAGATTCCCAAGATGACACCACAGAGAAGCTTTGTCCTGAAAGTGTGTGGAAATAAAGGAAGAGAGAAAAAGTACATTGTGATTTCTTACCATTTGGTACTTGTTTCTGACCATGTAGCCTCTCAGGAGGGCCTGGAGAGCAATAGTGGCATCTCGCATGCACTGGTATCTCTTGCGGACCACGTACATGCGCTGGAACTTCTGGATGGTGATGGCAGCTCGTGTTCTCCTCAGGAACTTGGCATAGCTGAGGAAAAGATCACAAACAGCACCTGTAATTATGTGATTGAATGCTTGGGGTTTTTTTAATAGCCTGTATTTTTAGTTTCTTCTTAGTGTTGTCAGTGACACAGTATTTTACTTGCTGTATACAACAGAATGACAAATTAACAGAAACCTCGCAAAGCTTTACAGGGAAACATTTTCACTTCCCCTAAGAACTGCACTAAACAACTGACAAGGTAAACTCAGCTTAATTTCTCATCACCTCTTCTCCAACTTTAAAGCTGTTTCCTCTAGGTCATCTTCCAGATCTACTCTCCCAACCTCCACCAGCAGAAAATGTTTTCTTGTTCTTGGCTATTGCAGTAAGACAATTACAAAGCATCATGACATATGCCTCTTTCTGAAGGTTGGTTATTACAGCCTTCATCACCACCCTGTCTTTGAACAATACCACCTGTATTCCTGCCCTTCTCTCTGGCCCCATGGCCATCCCTCAGAAGTCAATCCAAACAAGTCACTGACTGACGAATGTCCCTTTACAGCTGCACCCTGGGTGAGGAATGGCTTCTCCAGCAGGACAGACCCAGCTGGGAGGGCACATGGAAAGTGGGCAATAAGGACTGAGTCCTGCTTTACCTCACCTGCAACATATCTCCTTAGTACTACTTGTTTTCTGCATCATAGAGCCAGGGTGCTACTGTCCTCTCAGAAAGGTCAAAACCAGTCAGGACAGACACACTCATTATATTAAACTTCCTTCATTTCCCTGGAAAATCATCTCCTCTCAGGCAGCATAGGAAGGCGAGAACAGGTGTATCACATTTAAATAACCTGCTTACAGGGCTCTGGACTGGGGCTGGTGTGGCACTTGCCCTGAGCAGTGCTTACCATCGTGCCTGGTACCCTCTGACGTGTCTCTGGATGGTGATGGCAGCCTTCCTCATCCGCATGTACTTCTTCCTCATCAGCCAGCCCCGGATCGTCTTTTGGATGCGGATACAGGCAGCTCTCAACTTATCTGCCCTTATTTTTTCCAGGTAGGCTACTTGACCAGCCCGGAAAAATATTTTTGTCTTACCGAACTGGTACTTATCCTTGTCCTATTTTCAAAGGTAAAAAGAGGATAAGTTACAGCATTAAGTGTTAGTGCATAAAAAAAAGGCACGAAGGGCTAAATGAAAGCACAGTTAGTCAAGAGGCAAAATTATCTGTGGAATATTTTGGGTAATCTGAGACTTAAATTAAGTAGTGGAGAAGGGTATTTTCTCTGTATGATTCTGTTTAAAATTAATATAATAAGGCCACAAGCATGGCCCAAAGGGGCAATGTGAGATTTTTGCTTAGATGAAAATGACAAAGATGATAAAATGGAAGGCTACAGGAGGTGACAAAGGGGCCCAGAGGATGAAAGCAATACAGGCAGTGCACATGTACAATTTTCTGTTTAAATTGTAGCTGACCCCTCTGAACGGTCCATCTTCAACCACATTACACAGTGCAAACAAGGCAGCTGGGGCTTCAGACATGTACAAATCACTTATTGTATCAGGACTAGGGCAGAACAAAGCATGCTGCTGCTCAAACACATCTGAAATTTCAGAACTGAACCAGAAAGAGAATAGTATTTTATGTCTACAAGCTGTAGTACTCCTTTGAGGGAAAAACTGAGAATATACAAAGGCACACTGAAAAAAAAAATTAATTTTGTTGGCTGTTTGATTCTAAGTTGAAAGGAACAGCAGTCAAAGAGCTACAGGATACATTTGTGGTTTAGTATTTTGTAAAGGTACTAAAATAGTCTAGCTATGAGGGAGTAAGTGATACAGTCTCTATTCAGGCAGACTCCAAATGCTCTCAGCTCTAAGTGCAGGTACCTGAATCAGCTTCTCCAGGACATTTTTACACGTCTGCTTTCGGTCACCAAGGACATCCCTCTGCTTCATCAGAACCCGGTAACGGCTGAAGAACTCCTGGTACGTCCACCTGTCCCAAAGGCAGAGCACCAGTGCTAACAATGAACATTACCTCAAAAAGAACTGCAGCAGGAAGCAGTCCAAAGAAAGCAAACACACCTGGAGGGGAAGCCAGCAGCACTGATCCTGATGGTCTCCAGCACACCACAGGCTCTCAGCTGCTGCACTGCCCGCTTCTCATCAAACCTAGGGAGGAACAAAAGGTGGCTCTGGGATGTGGGACTGGGCTTGCATTATCTGGGGGTCCTGGAAGTGGCACAGTGGGGAGCAGGGGGAGTGTGATGGGTGGTTGGTAAGGTGCTCCTGAAACTCAAGGGTAACAGAGGACAGCCTGGCTGGAGAACTGTCTGAGCCCATTGGCACTTCCTGCTGGCCAGCACAAGAGCTACAGGAGCCTTTGTGTGCCTGGGCTTTGAGAAAAACTCTAAGTAAGCCCATATATGAAAGAAAAAAAAAAAAAAAGAAAAAGGCTTTGGAATCTGACAAAGCATATTCCAGCTCAAGAAGTGCAAACCCCACTTACATTTGAAATTGCTAGCAATGAAAATGTTGGAACTTTTTTCTTACATATCACCATAAACAAAAAAAAAGGCATCAGGAAGCATTTCTCCCTCTATTCATCCCCAAACATCTCCTGCTGTAATACACATACAGCAGAGTAAATCCATAACCAGAGAAAGGAGACACAGCACTTCACTCCTGAGTGAGCAAGGTCCAGCTTGATCCTCAGTGGCCTTGGGCAATCCCTCCCAACAGGGGCTCCCCAAACCCCACAGGAACTGGCATCTTACGTGAACGGGAACTTGAAGTCGTTTGGCTTAATGCAGCGCACGTAGTGAGGAGTTGTGGCATTCAGGGTTTCCATCAGCAGATGAAGAGAGTTTCGAAACTTTTTGAAAAAAAAGAAATGGAAAAAAAAAAGTCAGGGAATGGCCTCAACAAGCTCAGTCATCTTTGAGATAACCTCAGAAAACAGACTCGATTTGCATACTTTTAATTTAATTATGGTAAAGATATGCAGATATTTTATGTTTGGCCACTGATAACTGGAACCAGGTTTTCTGGGGATTGAACCTCACTTTGGATTTGAATCAGACAAAGTGGCACATGATCCAAAAAACCCAGTTTAAGACTTTCAAAACTTCTCAGCATCCATGTTAAATTTGTTTTGAAAAGCATCAGTTTGGGGTTGGGCATCATAATAAAAAATGAATAAAAAATAATTAAAAAAAAAAAAAAATTCCCCACAGTGCATTGGTAATTCGGGACTATTTGCACCAAGCTGTAAGTCACAATAAGCTGCACCTCTCTCAAAATCATAAGAGGTCCCACGAGCCACCAGCAAACTTTGAGACCTATGAGACAGGAGGTGAAGGGAAACATTTTGTAACAGAGCTGCATCTTCAAACTCACCTGATGTCCCACAGTTTTCTTGTGCTCCTTGCTGGCTTGCCCTGGCCTGGCCTTGGCAGGTTTGACAGGCATTCGAGTCAGAGGCACACGCCCTGAAGGGGCTGCTGATGTGGGGCTGAGCACCTTCTCCTCATCCTGGAATAACTCTGGCAGCAGCTTGAACTGGTGTAACAGCATAAAAAATACACAGAGGGTGAGAATCCAGCAAGCAATCGTACCTGTTTGTGCTTAAGGTTAAATTCCACGCTCAGCTTTTGTAAGAACTGCATTTTTGGTGAACTTCACAGGGGGCAAATGCAAAAAGCAGACAGGCTAAGTGGTACAGTGAGTGGGCCATGATTTAATGCCAAAACTTTTGTGGGTTTGATCAGTGAGTCTCCTTCTCAAGATAAAATTCTCTTTTTTTTTTTTCTTATAGCCAACAAGAGCCATATGAAACTGTTAGATACCAACAGCAGTTTCCTAAGTACCAGCTGCAATTATAAACAGCTGCTTTGATCTAAGAAGGAAACTACAGGGTCCTCTCTTATTCCAATGGTGCATCACTCTCCTTTGTGGTTGAGAGGTATCTGGGACACTGAATAAAGCAGCAGGCAGCAAAGATGATTCCTGCTTTATCACTCCAAATTGAAATAATCAGCTTAACAGACAAACCATCAACTGAAAAAAAACCCCACTAGCCAAATTTATCTGACTGAGATCTACTCCCTGCCAGTGGGAGTGGAAGAAAAACCTGAAATGTCCTTCCAAATACCACAGGACTTCTGCTTCCCTTTCTCTAATGGCTACAAAATATACTGATACATAACAGCTGCTTTGAAGTAACTTATAACTAAAAATAACACCACCAGGTCTTTCCACTGACAACTACAGCTCTTCAGAACCATTATGAGTAAGAGAATCTGAACCTCTCTACCTGTCCATGAATAATTTTATATCTAGCATCTGTGCCTTTTTCCCCAAGAGACAGGAACATTCATTTTTCAGTACTAGAAAGCACTTGGGCCAAGCACAACCTAAAAAATTAAAAAATTGGTTTTGTCTCATAAAACTTGGTGAGCAGACACAATAACCAATGGAACACAGTGCACAACAAAATGGCACCTGTGCCCTGTGGCTGTGCCAGAGGGGCTGGAAAAGGGCATCAAATGTTCCCCAGCAGCACCCAGCACAGCACTCCAGCATAACAAAATGACTAAGGATGCTACAAAAGAACCCTAAATTCCTGAACTTAAAAGGGAGTATTGATCTCCTTGGATTGATCTCACCTGAGCTAGTGAAGGAGGACATTTCCTGAGGGTGATTTACTCTCCTTCCACTGGCTCAGCCCAGAGCTGAGGATGGCTGGGGTAGCAGCTCTTTGTCAGCTGCCTGTGACACAGTGAGTTGGTGGGCACAGGCACTACAGAGCCAGGTGTTCCCAGCCTGTACACAAACTTATTTCAATATAATGTGATTCTCTGAAGCTCCTGATGCTCCCACACACCAGAGGTGGGGGTAGGAACAGGGTTCCCACTGTCTCAACTGCAGATGCATGAGTTCTTCTAAGCTGTCCATACCTAAGGATCATTCTCTTTCTCCAGCCCTGGGAAAATCTGCCTGCAAAAATGGGCAAGTGCATGTCAAAGGCACTATTTTCACAGACACTGGCCCAGTTACTCCAAGTAGAAGAAAGGAACAATGTCTGGCCTCTCCAGCACAGGTCAGCAATAGTGGAGCATGATCCAAACTGCAGGACCACTCCTGTTTGGTTTGGGTTTTAGTATCTCATCAATTTTCTTTGTTTCTCAGAACACTAAGAGTGTTCAAAGAGAGGAAAACACTGATCAAAGGGTAGATAATTCACGTGACAGAAAACAAGCAAGGAAGCATTTCTTCCCTCTAATTTTTTCAGACCACCTAACACACATGCTGCTAACAATCTTACAGATCATTTCTTTCAATACAGAGCCACAACAGAAAATTCTAACAACCATGCAAGCAGCAAGCATAAAAGCCCAGGATTGTTGTGTTGCTTTCATGATACATGCATGGAACCTGAACTACTTCACAGAGGTTCTGTGGGTGGATTTACAGAGAAGGCCAAAATAAATAGTTGAATTCCACAGTCCCTGCCAAGAGCAGAGTGTGTCATGCACTCTGGAGAGCAAAGAAGCATCCAAGCTGTGTGTGAGAGTGGGCATGGGCAGGATGACAGATGATGCAGTCAATTTAGAATTACCTTCTGTTGGATGTGCACAGCAAACCCAGAAAACATCACCACCAACAAAATGGAATAAAAGTCAGAAATGCAGTTCTACTACAATTACTAACAAAGAGGCACTGATGAAAAACAAAAATAAAACATTCTTTATACTGCTTTTGGCAAAATGGAGTAAAACCATGGTTTTTTTTAGTGTTTAGACTGAACTGCCTCAAGCTACACTGAGCCTGCCCAAGCTGCTGTCAGGCTCTTACAGCAGCTCTGTCCCCTCTGTCTGTCATCCCATGGAGCACCCTGTCCCTCTGTCCTGCACAGAGTGGCTGCCTGGCTCTGCCAGCTCCCCAGAGATGCCACCTGCCTCTCCCTCCACCCCCAGAAACTGCCTTCACTTAAACCATCTCAATACTGCTCCCAGTGGAAAGTCTGCTGTGGTGTTTCATTATACCACGTCTTAATCATTTAGCTTCATATTATCTGCTCAGAATAGAAACAGAAGAGAAAAATGTTGGTTTTCCTGATAGAATAGCATAATTTTAGATAGCCTGTCCTTGATACCCAGCTTCCTGGGCCATTAGAGCTAGCAAATTCCCAACAGCCACCACTGTGCAATGTCAAGTTAATTGCCTTCACATTTCTGAGAGCACAACCAGCATTTCTGCCATTACCAAACACAGACAATGCCATTAAAGACCTGTTCTATAATATTCCTTCATGCAGTATTTTTCAATTCAGAAGTTATCTTTCTTTCATAGATATCAAGGAGACAAGACTGTAAGTTCTGGTTTGTGTCCTTATGGTCTATATACTTTATTCCTCTCTCATTTTGAACTTGTCTCTCCTTCAGAAATTTGCTGCTCACACCATAAACAATGACCTTATGTTTTCAGGTTATAAAATTAAGGGCTTAACTGTTGAGCCTTCTTATACCACTATGGTATATCAGAAGTCATAGACATCTCTACAGAAAATACAGCTAAATTTTGTGAAAAAGAAACCCCCTTCCCCAAATCCCCTTCCCCCCACTCAAAAACCCAAACCCAACAAAATAGCTCCCAAAATAACAACAACAACAACCCACTAACAGTGAAATTAATGGCTAAATAGACATGGAAAAATGTTAGAATATAGAACTTTCTAAATTCATGCAGATAACCAAGTAAAACAAACTATGTTCAATTTTAGCTGATCTGATACTAAGGGAGAAATATTTCCTAGGTTTATAAGAAGTTTTCTATTACCCTTAATTCAAGGACTCTTAACTGCAAAAGAAGAAAAAAAATCCTTATACTAACCTTACTTGATTTTAGGACCCTAATTTGTTCTTCATAAACTGTGTCTTTATTCTTTTCCAAAAAGCCTTCACACTGATATTCCACCTGAAATCATTTTACAAGAGCAAGTATTAGAAGTAATAAATAATAATAATTTGCATAGAATTCACCAGCTAGAACATTCACATTTAAAACATAATTCTTTTACATAATGAAAATATCAGCTCCCAAGTGCATCTTTGTTAAACATAGATTTCCCTCAAAGAGAGTGCTTTCCAGTAAAATACAGAACATTAAAACAGAGAGAGGAATACTGCTATTGCATTATACCAGACATATTTCACTGCTGAGAGATGCTCATGGCAAGGCAGCATGACTCAATGGTTCCTGTAAGGGTGAACAATGCAAGTGTGTGCTGAGCATCCCCTTCCCTGAGCCCATCAGGGCTGCAGAGCTGTCTGAAATCCAGAGGCAACTGAGAACAAAGTATCTCTCATCTCATTAGCTGAGAAGCAGTAAGTACATCTGCCTGCAGATTATGGTGGAAATGGCTCATTTGTGCTCCAAAGGACTCATTTTACCAGCAGCAATAAAATGGCTGAATGTTGTGACGATACCTGACAACCCTCTGTCACAGGGCTACAGCATTTCCTGGACCAAAGAACAGCCAGTGTCAGATAAAAACCTACCATTTATTTCACTGTCCTAATTCAAGGCTGAAAGAAAACCAAAACTATTGTCAAAAGTCCATTTGTCAGTGCTTGCACAGTGACACTATCCCCCGAGCTGCAAAACATTTCAAGCAATTCCTAGAGGGAAGAGGCCACAGGATGTCTCCAGGGTTTCTGCACAGCTGGACGCCCACCCTGAGCAGCTCCTGGGGCACCATCCATGGTTTTTCTGCGGGAGGCCATGCCAGGAGAGGGCAGCAGCATCCCTGCCTTGTCCAGAAGCACAGCAGCAGCAGCACACATCACTGACCTGCCAGCTGGGGCTTTGCTTCTGCTCCCAGATGTCTGTGTGCATTCACATCAGCACACAGCAAACATAAAACACCTAGCACAGACAGCAGGGCACAGCTTAGAGCTTTGCTAGCACCTGCTTGGAGCTGCCTTCTGCTTTCCTTGGCCCTTGCTGCTCACAGACTAGACATGGGAAAGCCTTGCTTTTGATATCAAAGTTTAGCCTAATGAACAGATTAGGAAATATTAAATAATTCCTTCTTGTTCTCTCACCCACAGAACAGAACTCGTGAATCTAAACAGTTACAGAGATGTTCTTGGTGTTTTCACTAAGGTAACACCAGATGCAAAAAGAATAGGACCCTCCTACACATACAAGAGCCTAGGAGAAACCTAGTGGAGGCAGATAAGGACCTCCAACCCCCCGTGTCAGCAGTGCAGACCTACTGGTAAGAACCTGAGAGCTTCTTGAATCCCATTTTGACAAAATTCTCAGGCAGCTTTTCTGGGTAACAGGACAACTGTATTACATGGGATTATGAATGTTTTTGTTTTAACCTGAGGAGTGGCTCAGTTTGAGGAGCACTGGGAGCTGAACACAGCATGCACCCCACTGACACTCCCCTCAGCCAGCTTCCTAGAAATAGCTGTTCCCTGCACAGCCCAGGCAGGGGTGGAGCAGCACACACTGCTCCAGCAATAGAAAAGGCTCTGTTAGCCTCTCTCCTCTTTGCACATTGAGATGGCAGCAAAAACTGCATTAATTCATTGCTGCTCTTTAGCTAAAAGGAGTGGGGTACAGGATTTCCTTTTTTGTACATTTCTGTTGCATAACTAGGACTGATACAGTGATGCTGAGAGCTGTAAATGCACTGAGCTTCCATGTTTGGAAAAAGGAGGGGAATGGTTACAGCATGTGATGGAGTCAGGAGCTCCTGTGGGTCCCTGCACAGCTGCCAGCTCACCTTCCCCTCCTGATGTGGAGTTGGGGCAGCAAGAGCTGAGTAGAGCCAGGGATGCCACTGCCCAGTCTCTGCCTGCAGCAGCCCCAGGATGCCCTCCCACACACCAGCAGGAAAGCAGCACTGCAGGAAAATCCTTACCTTGTCAGCAAAGTGCTTGATGATAAAGGCCTTATTTGACATACGTGGCTTTTCAAAGAGAGCACATTTATTCAAATGAGTATTGTAAAGTTTTTGGGCCCAAGAGTCATCTGAGCCTTTTGGCATCTATGGAAAAGAATACAGACACACTTAAAATGTCTTGAGAACTTTCCAGTAGCAAAAGCATTTAAGAAGATGGGGGACAACACCTGATGATTTCCTCTCCCATTCTAGCTCCTCAGATTCCCAGCACTGCCAGAAGCAAGGACACAGTAACCAGCTGTGCACAGTTCCACACTGGGCACAGGTGGGACAGCTGCTGGGACACACCTGACACCAACAATGCCTCCAGTGTCACACACCTGAAGGCAGGGACCCCAAAGGCACGTTACCAGACTGAGCAGAACTCATCCACCTCCATTAGAGATTTCTTGTGATAAATAAGAACCCCAAGCTGGGTTTCCACTGAGGCAGACACACTGAGCCATCCCCTGTACATGGCTTGGCATAAAATAAACCAAGATAAAAGACAACGGGTGAAACACTAAGCAAGAGGCAATCTGGGGAAATCTGACAGGACCAAGGATGGCACTCACTTATCCTCAGGGAAGGGAAAACTGTCCAAGTCCAAACAAAGTTGATCAGAGACCCAGGAACAGCTACAAATACATGATGGAGGGGAAGGAGTGAGGAGGAGTCCATTACTGAAACAATTTTTTCTCCTCTAATTGCCAGTTCTGTTTGTATGCTTCCCAAATTCTTGCCCCATCAGTGTCAAAATGACAACTGTCTGCAGGTGACTTGTCCCTGTGAGGCCCAGAAGCAGGACAGCTGATGACCTCTCCCTCTGTGAAAGCCCTTGAACACACACCTTGCACTCCTCATCCAACAGATCCAGAACTCCCATTTTGGCCTCTATGAGGTTGATGCAAGGCTGATTGTCATAGAAATCAATCAAGGTCCATGGTATTTGTTCCTTCATATATTCTTCTTGTTCCAGCTTAAAGACATGCTGCAGGGCAAAAGGAAAACAGTTTTCTGTGAAATGAAATGCAGAATAAATACATTGAACTCTCAACTGGATTCATCTTGGCACATTGATCCAGGCTGTCAAGTGACACTAGTTCAACTGAATAAACTCTTTAACAAGTGTATGAAAAATAAATTAACCTTTTTTCCTGGCCTAAAAACAACAGTCCAAATTAAAGCACTCCACATTCTCTGCAAATACCCCATCTTTTTACTATATTGTCCCACTATTACTATAAGCTCTTTTCTCTTATAAAAACCAACACAAAACTTAAAGTGCTGGAACAGCAGCCTATGAAGTGAGATGTGCCATGCTTTTATGATTTGGAAATTATGAACACTGCTCTATTTCAAGCAAAGTTTCACTATAAATACTTTTGTGTTTCCTTGTAAAATAACAGAGCTTTATTTCCTCTTAAATGGCTGCTGATTTTTTTTCTAACATGACGCACTGCATTAAAATTCACTCTTTAGCAAAAGCTGAAGGAGCATTAGAACTAGGAATCCTTTAAGGAAAATTCTGTGACAGATTTATCTGGTACGAAGATCAGTAACCATGTAGTATTTATTCAAAAATATTATCACAAACAGCCTGCACAGCTTTAATGAAATGTGCATAAGAGATAAATTAAAACTTCAGGAAAAAACCAGAATAAGATATTAAACAGGCAAACTGTGGTCTTAATAGAACAAGCACTTTGAAAAACCAAGAAGACTGCTGACTCCAGTTATTTTTGATGATGTTTCATCCCCCACCTACATTTTTCTGCACACTGAATGCTGCTGTGGCAGGTGAATGCGTGCTGGGAGTGCCCCCAGCAGCACGGGCAGGGTCTGGGGGTGCCACAACATCTGAACTGCCCCAAGCTCAGTGCACAGCCCACAAACCCCTCACAGTTCCCCAGTCTGTCTGCAAGGCAGCAGAAAGCTACCCTGACAATGCTGTTTATGCCTTTATTTCATTAGCTTAACACCGTGCTCCCCAACACCGTGCTCCTGAACCGCACCCATGGGAGCCATTCCCACCCTGCACCTGGCAGCAAAGCCCTGGCAGCACTCTACTGGCAAGTCAGATCCAACCCCAGATCTGAAAGGAAACAGAAACCCGTTTTTCACTGTGAAGGAACCAGCACTTAGGTGGTGAGAAATGCCATCAGACCTGATTTTCCCTGTGGGTGGTGGGCACCAGGCAGGGCAGGGTGGTCGGGCAGTTCCCAAATGGCTTCTCCTCAGCCAGGCTCAGGCTGTTCCAGGCAGCCACAAGGTTTTAATTCAAAGCAACCTCCCCCTGTGTGCCTGCATGGCTGCCCAACAGGTCCACGTTCACCAGCACTGGGTTTGGGAGCTTGGCAGGCACCAACACAAGAGCCCTGTCACCCCCTCCTTCATGAGGCAGGTGCTTACAGCAATGGCACGAGAGGGAAGGGAACAGGGGCACAGTTACCTTCACTGAAAAAGAGAACCATTAGAGCTCTTACAGCAACTAGATTTTGCTGTAAGCTGAGAAAACTCCAAGACACCCTGTGCCTAGCAGTTACGACATCCCACTCACGGAGCTGAAGCCAGCCATGGCACTACCCACATGGAAAGGGCATGCCAGGGCTGGAAAGGTGCTCTGCTCTAGCACCCTGCTTCCTCCCTGACATACTGGGATGAACCATGGCCCAGGGGATCTGGCCCTGTGAGCACACACTGCCACCCAGGCAGGATCATAACCAGAGTTCAGAGCTACCCCGGTGCCGCGGCAGAGCCTAGCAACAGGCCTGGCAGAAATAACTCGCCTCATGGTGATGCAGGTAAGAGATGTAACTGCAAACGTCACTGAGGCTGGCTGAGGAGAGAATCGTGATCTCTCCGGAGGAGGGGGAAGAGCCGCCTCCTGCCACACGTCATTCATCACCTTCAGCATCAGCCAAAAGCCCCAAAAAGGAACAGCGGGGAGGGAGCGCGGGCGGCGGAGCCCCGGCAGCGGAGCCGCGCTCCGCTCTGCCCCTCCAGCGGCTCCCGAGGGTTATGGACACACCTCTCACTCCAACTTCATCCTCACAGGGCTCTCACTGACAGGCAATCTCAGGGTCTTAATTGCCAAGCACTGCTTCTGCCTTATAATTGTTACTGTGATCAGAATTTCAAATAGTCCCAGAGCAGCAGTTAGTCATAAAATCTATTTCGAGGAGAAAGTCGATCTTCCCCCATCCCTCAAAGCCCACGGCCAGGACACCTGCTTAATAGACTGAAGGAATTCATCCTAACCACTGGGGAGCCAATTAGCAGAATGGACTTGGATGAGGGGAAAGGGAAGAGGAAATGCCAGTCACTTCTTACTTACCATATTGAACTGCTGCTGCAGTTTTTCATTGGCATAGTTGATACAGAACTGTTCAAAGCTGTTGATTTCAAATGTTTCAAATCTGAAATATGAATACACTCAAAATTACTAGTGTACTAAAAAGAAAAAAAGATAAAATTACCCCAAAATTTTAAATTTCCTCCCTCCAGTTAAAGTCATTGAATTATTTCAGGCACAAATAACATGGGTCAAGCAAGAAAAGACACAGGGAAATGGCAAATTGCACTGCACAGGCACTTTAGTGATGCTCCCTCTCTAGTCAGGGATGAGGAACTCTGATGCTCCTGGAGAGCACATTAGTTATCTTTGTAAGTGCCACCTTGGAGGAACCTGACATGAAAATTGCCTTGTAACTTTCCAAAATGCAACAGATAAATAAACTACCAACAGCAAAAAATCTGAAATCCCACTATAAATGTTGAAGTCATGACAAAGATCTTAGTGTGTCAAAGCTAAACACCCACTTCCTTCAGCTGGAATAAGCAGCTGCTAAAGTTTGGGGTTTTTTTGTGTAATCCATGCAGTGCTAGATGATAAAGACAAGGAAGCTTTGCAGTCAGATAATTACATAAGAGTGTCATATCTCTGACAAAAACTCACCCATAGATGTCCAACACCCCGATGAAGGAATGCTGTTTTACAGTGGCATGAAGGGCCTTGTTCACATGATCTACAATCCAGTTGAAGAGGTTAGCATAGATATGTTTGGCAAGTGCATCTCTGGCATTGATGGCGTGAAGTTTGGAAATTGGCTTGATGTAAGTTTCAGTGGCAGTGGCAAGCTTCCTATGGCAAAGCCAGTGGGCCATCTCCTCATACTCCACACCCATGAGGTCACAGAAGATGGTGAGGGGTTCGTGCTTGGGCTGATAAAAACAGGCTCATTAGATATTGGCACATATTACCCACAGCAAACATACAATCATGCCAGCAGAACTGGCTGCCTGCAGTGACCCTACAATAAGCAGCAACAGCAGCTTCCTCAGCTCTTCCTCCTTCAAAACACAGCAAGTTCCCTGCTCACTTAGCACATTCACATTGCTGAAGTGAGTTAGTGAATAATCTTCCTTCCTTCCTCCTTCCCTTGTTCACCAAAAGGCTTCAAACACAGGGAACCTGCAAACTTCAGAAAAATGAATCATCTGGCTTTGCTGGTGGACTTGGTATTTTGAATTCTTACAGCTGTAAGAATGGACAGAGCTCCTGAGAGGGGCTCTAGACTGCTGACACACAGCTGTGGCAGGGAGTGATGGGCAAGGAGGCAACACAGCCTGAGAAACAAGTGTGGAAGGGCTTCAGTGCTCTGGTCTCAGTACTTAACAAAGTATTTTCTCAGTGAATTCTGGAGACAAACACCAAGAGATTGCAGCACACTAATTCTAGCCATCAAATGGAACTGTACAAGAGGAAAAACCTGAGCTTTGTTTAACTGGGTAAAAGCAACCAGCAAGGCTTGTGTGTTGAGATGGGTATATAAAGTTTCTGCACAAAGGTCAGTGCAGTGCACTGACCACTCAATAAGATCCCACACTTAGTGACTAACATGCAAACTGATCACTAGAAGTCAAGGAGGACAGACAGGTCTTTCCTCCTCAGGAGCTCCCCTAACAGCACTTGCTCATCCCGCTCCCGTTGCACCTGGTGGCTCAGCAGCACACTGACAACGCTGCCTTGACAAGGACAGATGGCAGAGGACTGTCACCACATGTCCTACAGCTTCACAGTACATCAGCTTTAAATATTTCCACATCCTTGTGACTTCTCTGGGGCTTTTTCTACTTCTTACAGCATACAGGCCCCATGCAGCTACACCTCCAAAATCCAATTAACTGAGCATGTTTTACTGGCTTGGAAGACAGTAATAAAGTAATAATACTGATGAACACTGCACAAAAGAGTGTCACATTAGGGTTGCTCAAGCTAACATTAAACAAACTGATTTATTGCCACAGCAGCATAGGGAGCCTTGTGCTGAGCACTCTGCAGCACCACTGCTCCATCCCAGCAGTGCCTCCCAGCAGAGCAGTGTGCATGGCCAGAGCTCTGGGGTGACATGGCATTGCCAGGACACAGGTAATGGTGCCCCTGAGGACACATTCACCACTGCCTGCCAGGTGTTGTCAGGCCAGCACAGGGTTGCACAGGAACCTGCTGCTTTTTACCAGCTCAGCCAGTGGGATTCCTGCACTGGAGATACTCATCACAACACAGGCAAGTTCCTCATGTCCTGGGGCTCATCAGCTTTCTCCCTGTTATCATTAAATGAGCTTTCTTTGTAGTGAAAACCTTTATAAGGCACCCAGGAGCCAGCCTACTGCTGTGGTTTCAAAGCAGCTGTGAGACCCCACGGGCAGGTGGTGTCAGGGCAGGAACACCAATGACTCACAAAGAACCTGCTGTCTCAGCTCCAGAAACTGCCACTGCAGAGTCCTGAGAAAGGGACTGACAGTGAGAAAAGAAAAAAACTCTGCAAGTGTTGCTGCTATTGCAAAAGAGAGAAAGCTGATGGCTGTGCAGGCCAGGAGTAAACATTCAAAGAGAGGCAGAAGGAGAAACTGGTCCCTCTGAATCCAAACAAGAGACCAGTCAGAACTGTTTTGTTTCTCATCTCCAGAATATGGGTAAGAAGCCTGGGCCCTCACCAATGAGGAGGGTTTTTCAGATCAGACTATTCAGTCCTTGTTGTTGATCTCCAAGGCAAAAAAGAACTGATAAAACTGTGACACTTAGATGAGTCACACAAATCATATCTGTATATCCTATGCTCATGTCTAAGCACCCCAGAGGCATTTGTTTTGCAATTATTTAGGGCATTCTGGCACTTCATACAAAAAAAACCCATCTGGCAAAGCATTTACTGTGTGCAGGGAAGATATTCATGCAGGAATATAAGGATCTAGACACCTACTCAGGACTTCAAAGCTAGCCTGCCTACTAAACTTTTCTAGGGCAGATCAATTACAGCTATAATTGCATACCAATGTTATAATACAGAGAGTACTGTCTAAAGCCTCTGAACTGAGGAGAGTTGAATCTATCTGCAATAAACGGTGAAAATGTTAGCAAATTAGAAATAAACCCATTTCCATTTCACTCTTTTTCAGAAGAGGTCCCTGCAAACAAGCAGGAGGCAGAGCTGTCAGAGTGCACACCATGCCCTTCAGCTGATCTGCCACTCACAGGAACAGTGCAGCTGTCAGAATCCCGAGATGCAAACTCCACGTTGCCCAGGTGAAGGATGCCAGCAAGGATTCGAAAAATTCCCATCTGGTAGGAATCACTAATCCCTGGAAAAGGATGAATAAAATGTTTTGAATGGAGAGAGCTGCAGTTGATGAAAAAATTTGTTAAGGAGAGAAGAACAGTGACTGCTGTGTGTGACTTTGACATTTGACAGTGTTAATTGGCTCCACTTCTATGAAAAATGTTTTACAACCACATGAAAAAAAAAAAAAACTCCATTAAAAGTAATAATTTAATTTGCTGTTTCAAAGTGCTTTGTCAGTGACCTCCAGCACTGTGTATGTTACACCAAGGGACTCCACCATTTATGTTCACATAATGTGCCCTCCTCTTAGCCTTATACTACAATATCTTCTTTAAATATCTTGTCCATGCAATACAAGTATCTCAGTCCCGAAGTTTATCCAACTCTCCTGGTTTTAAACACAACAGAGTACAAAAATAATAAACACAAATAATATAGACAACACTTGCTAGTGTATCAGATTTAGGATATGACTGTGATTTACCAATTACCTAGCAAAGTGCAGGCCTGTCTGGTGTTCACCATTTCCTTAGCATCATCAACACCATCAATCACAGGGCTTCCACCTTGCTTCGTATAGTGAAAGTAATTTGCATTCCCTGTAATAATAAAAAATACATATTTGACACACATTGATGCAGAAATTCACAGCACACCTGTAAAGCTGTGTCATGATTAAGTTGCTCTTGGCAGAATCCATGATCTGACATGTTCATTTTCACCTTCTGGCTCTTAAGACCTGCTTATTCTAAAGAGCATTTTTTCAGGATTTAACTGTGCAAGTCAGTATTCTTTCAGCTAGCTGGTTCTTACAGTAGGCCCTCAAGCATATTCTCTACCTAACCTTGGTTCAGACTTGCACAATTGTGGAATAATCATTTTGGAAGCAGTTTCTCTCCAAGCCTGAGCCAACCACCTACACAGCAGCCACAGAGTTGAGAGCACAGTGCTTTGGAATTATGTGACAGATATAACCATTCTATTACTATATCAGGGTATTCTATTTTGCCCATCTTCTTCTCCCTTCTAATTTATGGTCTGGCTCAGCCTTATGAGTGTCTGTGCTCCATTCAGGCTGAGAAGTCAAGGTTGGAGCAGAGAGAGCTTCATACTGCTCTGGGGACAGCATTGGGCTGCACTGGGAGACCAGCAGCTCTCCTGGGTAAATTCCTATGGTTTCATGCTTCCAGCTGCACTAACAGACTCCTTTTCTTCTGATCAGCTAAGGTTCCAAGAATGCTGAAAGAGAAGTCTGCTAAATGGCTTCTTCAGTTATAATTACATCAGTTCCTTTCTTTCCTGTGTTAGCAGATGCGAATCCTAAATGTGCCAGGGGGGTGCAGAAGAGCAGAGAAACACTCTAAAACCAGAACAGTATTTCAGAAACCAGCACAGGCTGTGCAGCTTTCCTACTATGAAATTGACTTTTAAAAATATACTGAAGCACTGCAATTTGTACTAAATTTTTAAAATGATGACATGATTGTCTATCTCAGGTCATCATTACACTTTTCTTTTACAAAGCACCAACTCCTGTCAAATGAGAAACCTCTCTTCTTCAAATAAAACATTTTAATTTGAAAAAAATAATTTGATTTTAATTAATTTGACACAACATTTAATTTGAAAAAATAAAAAATTCCCTCATCTGCTTTTTCATCACCAGGTTAGCAGAGGTCATAAAGTAATTGTTGCTAACAGCAGATGCAAAATAAGATTTTCAGACACTTATACCAGAAAGGGTAAAATTCTCTAGTGGCTGGAACAACGGAAAAAAAGGTTTTAAAGAACTAAGAGAAAAGAATTTCACCCACCAGGACATAGTAAGTCCTATTGATTACAACTGCAGTGTATTAGAGTCTGCTGAATAAACAAATCTGTTACTTTTGTTCTATCAGAAAACCACTAAGTCCAAGGTCTATCATTTTAGTTATTCTCAATACATTTTAGTACTTAAAGGTTTAGAATTTAAAAGCCAGCAATTCTTCTTTTGGGTCTTTGGCTCAAAAAGCTCAGAGATGCTGCTGTCCCCACAACCACACAACACAGCAAGTGTGAATGCCATACCTAATCGTAGAGTTTTAAACTCAGGCAATGCTGCAGAGGCACAAAGCTGGTAAAAGATGTGGTAATTTCTCTCCTCTTCTGCCTTTAAAAAGAAAGACATTTGTTATTTTTCACCACTTAACAAGTGGCAGAAACAACCATGAGCAGAATTGAATTACTATGTAAAATGCTTTCTCTAGCAATACATTAAGAGCACAGAAGCCACATGGAAAAAAGGAAGATAAATCAGCATCTACCACTTCCTTCTTGGTTAATTGAATCCATTTTCAATAGCAAGAAGCATGCAGACGTTTTCATTTTAAAAAAGTATGATTTCACTTTTCAGAACTGTAGATTACTATTATTTATAGGTCAGGATTCTGTAGGTGAGTGAAGTGATCATACTCAGAAGTTTTTAATTTTCCAAAAATAACTAACACTATTTGCCTCAGCATTTATAGTAATCTAGTAAAGGAAGTATCTTCCTTGCCAAGCAAAGTTTGAATTATAAAATGAAGGACAAACACAGCTCAGAAGGTGATGACTCATGACCAACACCATAATTCTGAACTTAAGCAAATTCCATACCTTCAAACCAAAAAGAAATGAAAAATACTCTCTTCCAGCTAAACCATGTGCTATAACTGTCTCTTACTTCTAAAACAAACAACAGCTCTTCAAGTAACATCCCCACATGGTACAAACCATAATTATTATTGTTATATCTTTAGGCAGCCAGTCAAGGACAAGTCCATTTTTACTGAGCTCTAGACTGTGAGGCAGGCAAAGATGGAGAGGAAGTGTGGGGCAGTGGATTGGTTCAAGAATGACATAACAAAATGAAGGTAGATTTACCTGAAACACCACTCTTGACTTTTCCAAGAGGTAAGTTCTCATGTTAGCACCAATGATTCGATACCTCTTATCAAAACCAATTTCAATGTATTTACCAAAGCGACTGCTGTTGTCATTCCTGGTAGTTTTGGCATTTCCAATAGACTGGAAAAAGGGAATATTGTAAAGGTTAAACAGCTTGTAGAAATTATCACATCTGTTTAATCACCTACATGGCTCATAAACATTTAACAACATTAATCCTCTCCTGGTTTTAAAACAGTCAAAAATCTAATGAAGAATGGTCTCTGTCTGGTCAACAAGTTACATCAAAATACAGCTATTTCATTAATGCAAGACTGGGAGCTGATATTCCTAGCAATTCACTTCCACATAATCTAATTCTACAGCTAAAAATCCTTTATTGTTCTTTGAAGTCTTTCAAAAGGAAATAAAGAGTCTAACAGAAAGCTCAAATACACACAGACTTCTTTCAAAGACAGTAAAACTGTAAGAATTATTTCACCTGGATATATTTATATGTGTAGGTGTACATATACATCTACAGTACTTGCAACTTTTGAAAGTCTTATTACAAACCCACAGCCCACCCTGTTCTGCCTGGCTAACAGTTTATTATTACTATTACTCTCTAATCACCACATTTCCAAACTATTTCTGCGAACATAACATTTAAAAATATTTACTTCATGCCACAGCATAATCTAAAAATTAATGTGCACAGACTCATGTCACGTGAAACTGAAGCCCTTCCACAGCAGCCTGGTTACTGCCCCAGAGACAGCCCTGGGTGCTGCCCTGCACTGTGCTGAACTTTCTCAGATTAATTCAATACAGCTCCACACACAACAAACAATTCCTTGTGCATTTCCTCTGTGTTACATGTCCTGGGATGCCCAGGGCAAATAATGACTGTGGATCCTACATGGTGCAATTCTGCCTTACCTCATCAGCACTGGGCTCACCCCACAGCAGGTGCCAGCTGGACACATCAGAATTCAAGGCATGCAAATCACAACATGCTGAACTCCAAACAAAAGCATTTTCTCTTCTCAATCAGACCATGTTTTACACATCATACAGCAATTCACCTTCTAAAAAATTCCTGAAGGTATCTCTGTATCAACAGGAATGGCATTTGGAATACCAGATGCAGCACACTGCCCCTCATCACAGGGCACTGTGTGTGTGTTACTAAGCCCTAAGTGCACCACTGTATCTGTGTCCAAATTTCCCAGTCCACACAGCCACCCACTGGAGCTCTGAACTGAAATAAACTTGAGAAAAACAAACGAGAGCAAGCAGCACTGCTGAGTATCCCAAATCTGCAAGCAGGAGGGCAGTGAGTGGGCCAGTGCCAGCTGGTACAGCCTGGCAAGTGGGACTGGAGTGTCAGAAACCCCACGAGAGCAGCAGCAGCAGCACGGACACCCAGCAGGGCAGATGGCAAAGTGGGCATCAGATGGACAGCTGTGGGAAAGATCTAGGAACAAACTGCATCTCTGCACCTCTAAGAAACACCAAATTATTTCAAACTGAATGTACTCTAACTGCACTCTTGCATTTTTTTTCAAAGAAGAAAATGATTGCTACTGTGATATACTTTGTTTTTGTTGGTAGCAATACAATACTGTAATATTTCAGAAACCAATTATTCCTTTGAAAGGTATTACAGATAAAAACAAAGTCTTTGGGATTATCAGATTGCTTGCCTGAATGCATACAAAGCTGTACTATTTGCATAGCTATAGAGGGTAACAAACAATGAGAGGCAGGAAATGACATATAAAGATGTTTTAAGACTCACTGATTTCCACATTTGCAATAGGAAAACAGTATATAGTTATTGACTACAAAAGCAGTCATTTAAATAGTTGCTAGAAATGTACAGTTACCTCTTGACATTACTGAGTATTTAGTAGGCTAAGATAATGTGATGGTAGCTCATAAAACACTGATGTTTAGGTTGTCCAAAGAGAAATTTAAAAATTAAATGATCTTCTGCTCCTAAGATTTTACAGTCAGCTCAGCAAATGAGGAGTTTCCAGTTTCTAAAACGAAGCACTCATTTTCTTCCTCAAACATATGGGTTAATTTGTGTTTCTACTGATTAATCAACTGAAGAATTCAAACATTGATTATGCTATCAGAAGAGTCTGTCTCAACATCAAGTTTTACAACACTCACTCTAAAGGCAGTTTAAAGTTCAAGTGTTGGAAGTTAAAAAGATAACTTTTGTCCAATTATAATAATCTTTAAAGCAACTGAAATATATATTTAGATATACCCATGTTCACAAAATTGTTATCCCTAAAAAATAAAAATAAAGCACCACCACTGATTTTTAGTGAATGAAAAAAGGTATAGATGGGAAGCTCTTTTGGTCTTCAATTTAAACCTCCTTGCTTTTGGAAATTAATTCAGATAATTAGAGGTGAGCTGATGGCCACTGACTGGGAGGTGGGGCCCAAGGGCTGAGAGCAGGATGTTTGCTTTAGGCTTCGAGACCAGACAGAAGAAGGAGTGCAGGGAAACCTGCAGAGCTTGTGTTCCACAGGGCTGTCACTGCAGGCTGATGTGAGCACACCTGGTGCCACTGCTGTGCTGGCCAGGGCAGGGCAGGGCAGGAGGGGCTCAGCACCTGCCCCCATCAGCCACACACGGGGCACCAGAGTGGCCCTGGGTGGGATGAGGCATCTCCTGCAATCCCTGCAGCACTGCAAGGTGTTCCCTGGGTGGGATGTGGCATCCCCTGCAATCCCTGCAGCACTGCAAGGTGCTCCCTGGGTGGGACATGGCACCTCCCACACACACTGCAGCACTCCAAGGTGCTCCCTGGGTGGGATGTGGCACCTCCCGCAATCCCTGCAGCACTGCAAGGTGCTCCCTGGATGGGATGTGGCCCCTCCTGCAGTCCCTGCAAGGTGTTCCCTGTGCTCCCTGGGTGGGATGTGGCCCCTCCTGCAGTCCCTGCAAGGTGTTCCCTGTGTTCCCTGGGTGGGATGTGACCCCTCCTGCAGTCCCTGCAAGGTGTTCCTGTGCTCCCTGGGTGGGATGTGGCCCCTCCTGCAATCCCTGCAAGGTGTTCCCTGGGTGGGATGTGGCATCCCCTGCAATCCCTGCAGCACTCCAAGGTGCTCCCTGGGTGGGATGTGACCCCTCCTGCAGTCCCTGCAAGGTGCTCCCTGTGTTCCCTGGGTGGGATGTGACCCCTCCTGCAGTCCCTGCAAGGTGTTCCTGTGCTCCCTGGGTGGGATGTGACCCCTCCTGCAGTCCCTGCAAGGTGTTCCTGTGCTCCCTGGGTGGGATGTGACCCCTCCTGCAGTCCCTGCAAGGTGCTCCCTGTGCTCCCTGGGTGGGATGTGACCCCTCCTGCAGTCCCTGCAGTCCCTGCAAGGTGTTCCCTGGGGCAGCCCACCCTGCACCACTGCCACTGCTCCCTGGGGAGCTGCAGCTCCAGGCAAGGCTCAGCTCCTGGGCTTCCTCCCATGGCTGGACATTTGGATGAGTCCCTGCCCAGCACAGCACAGCTTGTTTTACCCCACAGAAGGAATTTCCAAACAGCACACAGCACCACAAACCAGGCACCATTACCTTGTGACAGACACACACAACTGTGATGGGGCAGCTATAGTTTGAGTATCATGAACTCCTCATGCCAGGAGGAAAGGAGGAATAAAACACAGGTCATTTTTTAAAATACCTGAGGAAAAAAACAATGGCAGCATTTTGCATTTCACATTTCACTGCATGCACTCTATTTACTCATGATCTTTCACACTGCAGAGATGCCCAACATCTACCAAGGCATGAGTATGTGTGTGCCTATGGACAGAGTTACTTCCCTCCAGAAATTCCCCCAAGACCTTCTCTCTGATGAATCATTTCTTAACATAGTTCCTTAACTTCAGCCACAACTTGAATCTACATATGTAGGCAAAGACATGAGAAACAATTCAGGTAAGTCTAAGAAATCTTTTCTGCTTGGCTGTGACATCAGAATTAATGTCTCCCGAGCTCCCCAGAGAACAGAGACCTGAAGCAGGAGGAATTGTACATGTCCTCTCAAGGTCTACTGCCAGCACCTGCCCTCCAAAGCCTTGGGACTTTGCTACACTTGGTTACAACAATTTCCAGAACTGAAACATGAGTCTGAGCTAATTATAGCAAAATTATCTCTTCCAATGTGTTTTTTCCTTCTGAAAGAACTGTGTGCATCCCACGCAACTTTGTTTCCTCAGTCTCTCTTTTCTGATTTTATTTCCTAAAATTTAACACTTGCTTTACTTCCTTTCAGAGTACAATCCACTGTGTGATGTACATATTTGGTGTAGTCTTCTCCAACTGCATTTGGCCAGCAGTCTGGGAACTACCAGCTACAAAGCTGAAGACACTTCAAGCAATATTCACATCAAAATTACTTTATGGGAAATATGTTAGCAATATTGAAACATTACCTCCCATCTTCTCTCAGTCTTTCATAAACAATGCCTAAAGCAACTCCTTGTAAATAGATTAAACACAAAATTTTAATTTTGTTTTTAAGAAGCATGGATTGCTCTCCCTATTGAATGTTTGTCCCAGTAATGACTGCAGCTGGAGGGTGGGGTTTGGGGCAGCAGCTCTCTTACCTCCATGATGGGGTTGGAGGCCAAGACCTTCTCCTCAACGTTGGCTTCACTGGCAGATCCACTGACCGTGGCAAAGTACCTCATGGCATACTTGGCAGAGACAGTCTTGCCAGCTCCAGACTCCCCACTGACAATGATTGACTGATTCCTCTCATCCCTGGAACACAAACACAGGTTAATTCCCAGCTGCTCCCTCGAGGACACTCCTTTTCTGTGTCTCCAGCTTGGCAACATCCCCTCCACCATGATGCTGGCAGTGCAGCACAAGGTGAGTGAAGGTGGCAGGCACAAGGCATCAGCTACAGAGCTGCCTGGCTGGGCTGCCTGCACAGGAGGCTCCTCCAAGGATGGAAGCTCCCCCAGGATGGAGGCCCCTCCAAGGATGGAGGCTCCCCCAAGGATGGAGGCTCCCCCAAGGATGGAGGCCCCCCCAAGGATGGAGGCCCCTCCAAGGATGGAGGCTCCCCCAAGGATGGAGGCCCCCCCAAGGATGGAGGCTCCCCCAGGATGGAGGTCCCTCCAAGGATGGAGGCCCCTCCAAGGATGGAGGCCCCTCCAAGGATGGAGGCCCCTCCAAGGATGGAGGCTCCCCCAAGGATGGAGGCCCCTCCAAGGATGGAGGCTCCCCCAAGGATGGAGACCCCTCCAAGGATGGAGGCTGCTCTGGCAGCCCAGCCAGCAGAGCTGCTTGCAGAACCTGCCTACAGCAAGGGATCTGTTACTGCCATTCCCCACAAGCCCCTGCAGCTACTCCTACCCAGAGCCTGTGGCACAGGGCTCCACTACATTGTCAGTGGTCATTAGTAAAGGTCATGAATGCCATCTTACAGAGGGAGAAATCAACAGCAGGGTCAGCCACAGAAACCTTTCGTCCCTCTGCTCTAATCACCAGCTTATCCCAGAATTGTTCTGAATGTGAAAAATTCAAGCATGGCTGTTCAGGACAGAGGCAGCAGCTCTGGAGTGAAGGCAGTCCCTTTGCTGTGGAAAAAATTCTTCTCTTGTAAAAAAGAATAATTTCCATTTGGTCCTAAAACAATTTTCTCTCAACTCACAGAGAACTCTGTGCATAAACCCAACTATATGAGTAAACAAGACATTACAAAACACAGAAATTAACATTAATAGAGCCTGAAACTTTTAAAATAAAGACCATATGTGCTTTATAAAGCTTTTACATTTTCAAAGCAAATGAAGTTTAAAAAAAGGTATTTTGAAGTATTCCTATGAGTTGGATAAGTTTAATCCTATTTTATACACTAACATGAAAAGAAACAAAAGGAGGAATAAAACTTTCCCCCAAAGCTTTACAGAGCTGGGGCTGGAACACAGAGAGCATAGCCAAGGTGCAGACCAGGCTGTACAGCCCAGGAGCTGTGAATGACACTTCAGGCAGCACAGTGACAGTCTGCAGAGCCTGCCAGTGGCACCAGGAAATCAAAGACATATGCATGGACTATGGTTTCTGTAGCCTAAAGGCCTGGCAGAAGATCTGGATTCTGTTTCTGGGATGACAGAAAAAGCCCTGCTGATGAAATAATGAAGCCATTTATCAAACATGTATAAATTATATGTATTCCTTCTCTGTGTTTGGCCTGTCCAGCTTAGTGAAAAGTTGGTGATTTTGTCTCAAATTGGTGTTACATGTCATGCTTAGGGGCCCATTGGTATCCCAACACAGAACAGATGGGCAGGACTGTGTGCATGGCCCTCAGCACGGCCTCTAATGCACCATGGCCCCAGAGGCCAGAGCCCCTCTCCTCCTCCCTCTCTCTCAGATGATGTCCATGCCTGTGACAACCCCAGGGTACCTCAGACACCTCGGGTGCCTGGCCAGGCATTCCCAGCTGGGAGAAGAACAGTGACCAGCTCTGTGTCTGGCACCCTGGAGCTGAGCACCATGCTCACCACATCCATTTGGTTTTCCCCTGGTTGCTGTGGCCTGTGATGGAGCTCTGAGCACCTGTTCTCCCAGGGAGGGCTGGGGTGCATGGTCAGCAGCACAAACATCATCCACACAACTGACCTCTGCCGTGCAAGCAAGGCAATTTAAAGTCCCAACAGAGATGGGGGCACTATAAACTGGACAAGAGCCCACAATAACTGCTGAGTTAAGCCCAGTTAATCACCTGTGGGCACAGGCTCTGGGTAACAATTATTTACAGACCCTGCTGCAATTCTCAAGGTCTCTCATTCTTCAAGAACAATGCCAAGCCCTCAGATAAGAGCACAGCTCCAGCACCACTCTGTGCTGCTCAAAGGCACAGGCTGAAGGAGCCTCTGTCCCCATCCCTGGCAGACTCAAGGCAGTATCTGTCTATCCAAGGTACCAGTTGAAGCAGATTTTCCACATTTTGGTACAAAATTTACTTGGAAGGGCTGAGCGCTGCTTTAAATTTAATAGCAAAGTGTTCAGAAGATCAAAGCAACCTAATTTTATGTTCTCAACTTGCATGTAACACATGCAGGAGGTGTGAATGACTGCAGCACAGCTCTCACATCCATGCACACCAAGCTGTCAGTGTCAGTGGGACAGCATGGGCAGGCAGAAGAGCTCAGATGATCACCCAGGCTGTCAGCCCAGGGCTCACAGACCCACCCAGGGCCAGCCCTGGCCACAGGGCTCATCTGTCCCTCTGATGAGACCTCATGAGACAGTGGCCACCAAGCAGGGTCTCTGCAGGGAGGTCTGTGTGCCTGGGATGCCTTGCAGTTGGAAAATGAAGAAGAAACCCTCTT
Organism: Agelaius phoeniceus; assembly: GCF_051311805.1. Lineage (NCBI taxonomy): Eukaryota > Metazoa > Chordata > Aves > Passeriformes > Icteridae > Agelaius > Agelaius phoeniceus. The sequence continues at coordinate 12,175,473 of NC_135277.1, forward strand.
GTTTCTTCCCCATTCCCCCTCACAGAGTTCACCCGTGGTAGACAGAGGTATGTGGGAGAGAGCCTGTGGCTCTGGAAGCTGCAGGAGTTTTATGGATCCTCCTGCTCAAAGAGAGCAGCAGCAGGATGCAGGAGAAATCCAAGTAAATGCCTAAAAATGCACCTCTAAATGGGGCAACTGCTAACAAACAAGACAGTTCCTGCAGTGAGTCAAAACCAAACACTTCTTCATAGGATTGGCACCATTCTCTCCTTTTTCCTCCTGTGCTCTTTGAAATAGAAAAAAGAAAACCCCATGCCATTTGAAAATATGAAGCTTCTGGTCTGATTGCAGGGACTGCCTAACACAGGAGATAGGCAACAACAGAACAAGCTTTTCATTTGTAGATCACCAGCTGTTTGATGCATTAAATATCTGAATTCTGAGGAAGCTCTATGAAATGGATCCTCTGATGGTTAAGATTTTTTTAGTCCCCAAAGCACAAAAAACTTTCAAAAAACCAAGGAATGCAAACTCACTCAGACTTCTGACAAAACTGTCAATAAAAAACAAGCTCTTTTGCCAAGAAAAGACATGGAAATAAAGGTGTCTCATTCTCACTGTCACATTCCTGAAGGACATGTGTGGGAGCACAGAAAACACACGCTGGTTTTGCAGTCCTTAGTCTCTTCTCAGGAGTTCCACTTTTACAAAGACAGTAATGAAAAAATGGGTTTGAAATAATTCCTCTTTAACAATACTATTGCTAATTAGCCAGAGTTTCTTTCCCCTACGTCATAAGATATGAAGAGTTCTCTTCTCCTTAGCACACACTCATGTGCCCAGGAATAAGGGATCCATTATTTCATTCCTGTCTGAGTCCATACACACATCCACACTGCACCATTGGCCTGGAGAAGAGAGGCTTTGCTCTGTGTGAGCTGCAAGCATTGCTGTGTCCCTCCTGCAGGGACTGTGTGTGTGTGAGCTGCAGGCATTGCTGTGTCCCTCCTGCAGGGACCCTGTGTGAGCTGCAGGCATTGCTGTGTCCCTCCTGCAGGGACTCTGTGAGCTGCAAGCATTGCTGTGTCCTTCCTCCAGGGACTCTGTGTGAGCTGCAAGCATTGCTGTGTCCCTCCTGCAGGGACTGTGTGTGAGCTGCAGGCATTGCTGTGTCCCTCCTGCAGGGACTCTGAGCTGCAGACATTGCTCCTGTCCCTTCTGCAGGGACCCTGTGTGTCTGCAGCAGGCACCAAGGCACACAAAGGGCTCCTCAGTGTCTGCAGCAGTGTCCTCCATCCACACTCAGGGCTGCTCTTGTCTCCCCCAGTACATTAATCCATTGTTCTGCTTTAACACACTGCACTGGCCATCCTCTAGCATATTATTCTTTGTGCTGCTTGCCAGAGAGAAAGGAAAGCACAACAAAACACCCCAGATGACACTGGGCACTGGAAAGGGAAAGGACAGAGCAGCACAACCCAAAGAGCAGCAGGGGATGAGCTCCTCCTGCCACAGCCCCTTGGGCACTGCACCTCCATGCAGCCTTGAGAGGTGCTCTGGGCCTGCCAGGCAGCTGTGCCAGCTCAGCAGGAAGCTCCTTAACAACATTAAAGGAAAAAACCCACCACATCTAAAAGGAAAATAACAAGTAAACTAGCATCAAAGCCCCTTGGATAAAGTTTGAAATGCAGTAAGAATTACTTTTTTTTTACTATTTCGTATAAGCAGTGGTCTAAAGAATAGCATCTTTTTACATCAAATGAAATTTTCATAATCAAGCTGTGCTAAAAACAAAACAAAATTTAAAAGACCAAAACAAAGGAAAAAAATGCCCAGAAAACAAAAGTGACACCACCCAACTTCCCTCTCAGACATATACTACACCTTGAGAGTTATTTTTAGTTAAATCATTAGCCCCTGACCTTTGACCTGACATTTTGAGTACTTAACAAGTTGCCAGTCAGAAAAAAAAGCTATAATTATAACTTTCATCCAATGAAACATGTAAGTAGGGCAACAGCTTTATGTGTGACACCTCTTTGCAGCCAGATGCCACATTTTATGCAATATTTCATCTTCCTGCAGTTTTTTTTCTCTGCATAAAACAAGTAAATAGATGATTTTAAAATTAAGATTACTTCTGAATGGAGGGAACATTTTAATTATGCTTTTGCAAACAGAAATGAGAAAAAGCAATCTGGGAGATGAGAGGTGGAGGAGTGCTCTTTCCCCCAAAGGCAGACAGCAATCAGATCCTAGCACACAGAACTACATCACTGTGATGCAATATTAAGCCAAATTATTTTGAAAAGATAAGACTGAAACAGTTTGGGAGCAATTCACCACTCATGGAAACACCACGTTATGTTCAGGATCACATTCAGCTTCTGCTGCCTCTGAACAGCAGAAGAATAAAGGAATGACAGGACTACATCAAAAGTGCCATTTTAAGATGACAGGCCCAGACACTTCACAAGCTGAAATGTGAAATGATGGGCTGAGGTTGCTTGCAGCAGCAGAGGATTTGGTTCAGACCTCTGCTGTATAAATTCTCTCAGGCCTATGCTTTGGGAATCATGGGAGGGTAACAGCTATTTCTTGATAAATACAAGAATGAGGACACACTCTGCAACACCTAACTGGTCATTTAAGGCATTCTCCATCACAAAAAAGAATACAGAGCCATATTTCTGCATAGGCTGGTAACTTCTAAAGACAATTTCACTTTATCTACAAAATTTTGTTGACAGGCAATATGTTTATGAGGAAATTCACTGTCAGAGTGCCAAAACTGAAAAGATTTAGTCTTACCTAGTTCCTGGAAGCTTGAGATTACAGCCTGCATAGCAACAGGGGCTTCTTGTGCTTTGAATAAACATTGCAAAATTTAACACTGAAGATAGCTTCTGCTCAAAGAAGGTTCAGCACTGAGGAAGAAAGGGCACTGCAAACTGCCTTGAGAAACCTCACATACAGAAAAGGGTTTTGCAGATTATGAATGCAATGACAACACACAAGAAACCAGCAAGTGGTTTTAAAAGCATCACCTTGCTCTCAAGAGGTGAAAAAACCCCATTGTTGAGAATGTGCATGCATCTTAATGCAATGCTTTTAACAGCGCTGGCTACTTTGAATTTTGTACTTGATAAAAACGTGCAGTAGATGCTTTCAGAAGAGCTCAGTGTGGAGGAACTGCTCCTCTCAGGAGGGCACAGCTGCCAGATACACTGGAAGCAAGAGCAACACTCACTGGGCACCTCCAATTTGTACAGAGTGCTGCAACAACACTGAGCAACCATTGACAGCTCTCATTATCCAGGACAGCTTCTAACAATTCAGCTGACCAAAGGAAAAATTGAGGCAAAAAAAAGAAAAAACAGTGCAAGAATTCAAACATCAAAGTTGCTAATATTTTTCCAAACAATTTTCAAATAATTTTCAAACAATTTTCATTAACCCACTTAAGCTGCTTCCCACAAAAACCAAAATAGCTTACTGGATCAAAGTCATCACTTCCACAGCAAACTGTCCAAACAGATCAGGACAATCAAGACATACAGACTAAAAAATCCTTACAGATATCTCTGTTTACCTTCTTCCTCTGTACCAACTGAAAACCTCTCTCTGAAGCAGGAAAACTAAAAGTTAAAAACCTCTCTATCAATAAGCATTTCAGAGAGGATTAAAGAAGCCCAAAGCTTTTTTGAATCATCAAAGCACAACACTTTTTTTGTGCTTTTCTTGCTTCCTATGCCTGATGCATCAGATGTATCACTTGATCTTGGCTTTCAGACTCATGACTCCACAGCAAATAATGTTAAATACATGTATATAAGCACACCCCCCCACAAACATCAACTTGGGAACACAAACACAAGGAATACAGAATTACTGACAACAAAAGGAACACAGAAATTATTGACATCAACCTCAATACTCCTATCAATCCATTCATACCCAAGCTACCAGCATCCCTCCCTGGAAAAATTGTATCACTGACAGCTGATTTGACAAGATTCTGATATGGACTTGGAAATGCTTGCCTGTGATGAACTACTTCAAAGCTGAATGGTCTCCATGTCATAACAGGGATGAGCTTGCAGAAAAGATCAGAGTGCAATATTCTTAATATATAAAGAAGAAAGCAAATAACAGGGCAATTTAATGAGAAGAGCATTAGTACTTAGGTTGCCTTTGATCTTAAATCATTTATGTTTGTTAACCTTGAGGACAGTGCCAAGGTGCTGATGTTTTTAAGGAAGCTTCTTGTCAGGGTGATTTAAAGGCCACCACCTCCAGGAGATCTTCTCTCCTCACTGCCTCAGTGCTAAAAGGTTAATTAATTGAATCTCCTGGCTTTTCTTTTTTTTTTTTCCATCTTGTGGAGTTGCTACTCCTTTATTATTTTCTTTTGGAATAATAGGTTTAGGTTATGGGTAAGGGCATCAACCCCATTGCATATGATTATTTCATTTTTATTTAACTCAAACCAGCACAGACTGTTGCTAAAGACCTGATGCTGTGATCTTCAAAAACTAAAATCCCCTCCTGCTTCAATGCAAGTAGACAATAAATAGCTTTTATTTAGCAGTGAGAGTTTGGTCTTTATCTCACCACTGTTCCTCTACTGCAGTTCTGTGGTGATAAGACAGATTTGTAAGGCTGAAATTGCTTTACATTTTTAAAACAGAGAATTTTCAGTGATGAAAATACCTGACATGAACTGCCAGGGAAGGAACCTGTGACTCAGGGAACTCCTGGGAGAGATCCTGTTCTCACACACAGGTACCACCAACACCAGTGTGCATCGTGCCCATCAAAGACAGAGAGCAGCTTGGTGCTTTGCCATTCTACAGCTGAATTATGGCAGCAGGAGATCCAACCCAAGAACATAACAAAAACTAATGCCATTGCTGAAAGGTCAGACAGGAGTCATTCTGAAATGCTGGCAGGTTTGAAATCTTGCTGTTCCTTCAGCTGCTGCTGCTGCTTCTCTGAGAGACACAGGATTAACTAAGGACCAACAAAAACTTTGTTTAAGCTATGTTTCATGCTTTACACCTTAAAGCATTTCCAAACCTCTCAAGGATACATGTACATACATGCAGCTGACATGATTTAGTGTCTCCAGCAGTACAAACAAAACTCTGACCAAAATAAACATCCTATTTTTGCAATCAATCTCCCAGCATCCCCATTGTATATTTGTGACAGCATATGACCAAAATAACCTGTAATATCTACAGTCACAACATCCACAGATCTTTGACAGCATGGCTAAAAAAAATCAGTTTAATAATGATAATTTCAGTAACCATGAGGCACTGGTAAAAAAGCCAAAATAAATGAAATTTACCCAATGCACTTAAAATAAATCAGTGTGAAAGTGCTAAATATCACTGCAACTTTATATATGTTATTTATTGGTGTTCCCAAATAACTTAGAAGTACTGCTGTTACAGGAATCACAGAATCAAAGAATAGAAAAGTACATCTAATACTCCACATATTCCAAACAGCTCATTCAGTCTTGGAATAATTACCCACAGAAAAAATGTTGAACTCCTTTCTTCTGAAGCCCAGCAGAGTTCACCAGGTATCAATACACAGCCGAGAGTTCTCTGCAGCACTGAATGTTTTGTGAGCTTCACAGAAAGAAGCTTGATTAACTCCTTAAGAAATTTAGGAAGGACCTCCCCAGCCCCATCAGGCTGAAGGCAGCCCTGTCTCCAGGGACTGGCATCTCCCAAGGCAGGAAAGAGGATGCACAGCTGACAAATGCAGGTTGAAGAATAAAGCACCAGAAAGACAAGTCCATGGTATAAGATGAATAAGGTTTTGCACAACTCATCTGAAGGCTCACTAAATATGTCTGATTTCAATAAACACTGAAATGAATCATGTTTCCTAAAGTTACCAGTGACTGTAAACTTGAAACCAAACCATAGCCACATTTTTTTTCCCAGGACACTCTTCTCCTTTCAGCACACAATGTGGTTTTGGAGTGATACAAGGATTTAGCTTTTTCTTGCAGACTCATCAGCCTGTGCTCTCCTCAAGAGCTGCCCTCCCAGTCCCCTACCACAGTAGGTCCCAGGTTCATTTTTTGGGCAGCTGTGCTCCACTTTTCTGTCATGCTCCTACTGTTACAATTACTGGTTTTTCTGGAAGACCAAAATCACTTCTCCTCTTATCTTAAAATAAAAGGCAGCTGTAAAACCCACCAGTGCTGGGAGGTTTAGCACGAGTCAGTGCAATATATTTAGCTTCACCTTTGCCTAAGGGCAGTGCTGTGTGGCAGCACACAAGGCTGTGCATGCTCAGCTGCACTCCTCCAGTGCAAAGGCCTTTGAAACTCAGCCCAGGGCAGGCAGCATCTGCTAGGAGCCATTATAAAACCTGGCAACTCTACAAACCCAGGATTTGCTCTTCAAACAGAAGTAATTTAACTGTTCAATAAATAAATAAATAAACAAACAAGAATTCATTCAGCAGTTTTCAAATGCTTTTGGAAAGCAGCAGCAGCCAGCTCTGGGCTGCCTTCCTGGCACCTCTCACATCGAGGGCAGGAGGCAACATCTTGCCCTTCATCAACCTTCCAAATAAACTATTTAAATCTCAAAGTTCTTCACAGCCTTAAATAAGTTCTGTTATCCCCTGTTTGTGGATTTGGCTAGTGGCCCCTTTAGAATGGGAAAGTTCCCCTGCTTTGTCCTCTTATTTTCCAACTGCTTCAAGCCCACGCTGCACAAGCACACCTTGCCATTTCCTCTGCAGCTGCTGAGCACCTTCCCTGCAACGAGGCAGACCTGGTAACAGCTCTACCTTCACCCCTACTACCCTTATCCTTGATTTCCCAAGTTATTGTCCCTCTTGCAGTGCTGTTGGAGCAGCAGGCACAGCCCCTTCCCCTTTGGAGCCACGGGACTCCCAGTGCCAGAGCCTCCAAATTCACCTGCACTGGCACATCCCAAAGGTGCAGCCTGACACACATCATTCATTTCTCCCACCCTCCAAGGGCTGGTGTGTGAATTCACACCTGTAACATATCCAGAATGTGCAAAGTGCTAGGTAAGCCCCAAGGATGGTTACCAGAGGCTGAAGTGCTCGGAACCATTCTGTAGTGATGTGATGGGCAAAGAGCAAAAGAACACAAAAGAAAAAGTGAGTTACAAGTGCTTTGCCACAGAAGCAAGCACAGAACAGCAGCCACGTTTCTGTGTCAGTTCCACCTTCACAGGCTGCATGCATTGGTTTATTCTGACAGCCTGGCTCTAACATGCTCTGGCCTGACACATCCCAGTCTTCACAGATGCCACACATTAACAATTCAGAGAATTCTTCAGCTGCAACCTTGAGTCACAACAATTGCTCCTGACTAAGCAGTTAATTCTTAATTAATTCTTTCTAAAAGCATTCACTTTTAATAAGCATGAAACATCAGTCCAATAAACCATGTTCTTTAATCTCATTTCTAAATATATTTCCAGTTTAACTTGTTTTTTTTTAAGCCTAACAGCATTTCTCACTGACATCTTTAGCTGCTGGAGAAAAGAGGATGCTCTGAGCACAGGGCCAGTGACAGGAACCTCAGTGCCTGGGACCAACTCTAGGCTGATCCAGGCCTGGCCACAGCACACCATGTCTGCCTTGTCTTCTACACAAGCAGAAATGGAGACTCCAGTATCAGAGGAGACAGGCTTTGGTAGGGCTTGAAAAGTGCCTGGAACACATGGAACCCTCAGTGAAAGCAAATGCTATTAGGAATAGATGATACCTGGCACAGAGACCCTTTAATGCTGCAGGAAAAGGAGGGCATGAAAAATGCAGCTCATTTGCTCATTTTTGTACACTGAAGGCATTGAACTGAACTCCACTGTCAGTTACACACTCTCTTCTCACATATTTTATTGTCAAGCTGGTGTCACCAAGTCACCAGCCACAGGACTGGGATTTCTGATTCAGGGGCTCAAAGCTCTGCTTTTGCCACCTTGGTGAACTCACCAAAGCTCCCTCCCAATCCCCATGTCTGCTCCAGCTTATAAAATGGAAGCAATGATGTTGATCTCTTCTCTCTCCCAAAGTAAAGAACTTTGGCATCTGCTCATCAAACATGCAAAGCAAAGATGAAATAATATTATTATTCACAACCTGAATTCTCATGAGTCTGTTCCAGCTGCAAACTCAACCACTGCAAAACAGCTCAAGTTCTTAAGAATCTTTGTTTGTCTTCAACAACAGCTTGGTAAAAACATTCTGCAACGCTCTCATAATCAGAAGATGTACTTTTTTTTTTTAATTAACAAAATGCACCACTTGCCATTATAATTACACCCAGGAAACACAGCTCTTGACTGTAAAAATGCCAAAAGGCGAAAAGATAATGAATTGTCAGTAACATTTCTGAACACACACAAATGAGGAAACCTGAGGTCAGCACATGCCAGATTGCACTGCAGAGGGCACAGAGATGAGCCAGCACCCTGCAACTGCTGCAGCCAGGGATTAGGCAGAGGTCACTCCTGCAACAGTTTGGGGAAGCTCACAGCTTAGCTACCAGCAGGACACCTCGTGTGAACTCCAGCTGCCAGCTACAGCCACACTTAACCCTTCTGCTGCCTCAAAACAATCACTGCTTGGACAAGGAGCCCCTCATGTTATAGCAGGCTGATTCCCCCATCTGCCATCTTCTACCTGTGACACCATAAAATGTCAGGCTCCAAGTGTAAGAAACTACTCCAAAATCTTCTCATCAGAAAGGAAGACTCTTCCCTTTGCATCTAACCATAGGGGCCCAGAAATGCCATCTCTTTCCAAGGCAGATCTGTAACCCAAGCAGTCCTGTGTCATGGCCACAAGTGGAGGAAGGCCACTGTGTGTTTGTCCAGCACCCACCAGAGCAGGCTCTCATTCCACAGCTAAATTCAGATCTGTTATAGGCTGTGAATCATCCCTGCCATGACTCCTGCCAGGGGAAAATACAGTATCCATTTATCAGACACTCAGAAGCAAAGCAGCAGCTGACCAAATGTGCATTTTTATAAGAGGACATCATCTTGGGATGCCTGGGATAACTGGAGACTGTCAATAAAGATGTTTTCAAAACACCTACTCAACAGCTCACCAAGCTTGCTTTTGAACAAAAAGTGATAGAAAAATATCTTCCTGTAGGTGAAAGCCATCAGACACACAGAAAAGCTGACAAAACAGAGAGGCAGCCTGCTTATTAAAGGTAATTTAATAAAAAAGCTACACAGTACCACTAAATAAATCACTATACTTTGTCCAAATAGAAAAAGCAAAACTTTGGAAATTGATACTTTAAACACTGTTGTTTCCCACACTGGCATTCATTAAGGTTTGTATGGATCTCATCAGTATGCAATTCTGTTTGCAGAGGTTTCTTTCAACTTAAATGATGCTAGACAACTTCACTAATTAATCAGAAGAAAATCTCAAAGTTAATTTATTAAATTGAATTTGCTGTATCTCCCATCAACCACAAGTAGGATGGAAGAAATCAGACCAACAAAGTGCTGATAAAAAAAATACATTATCTTAATTACTGTAATATACCATCACTAGGCAAGGGAAAGAATCCAGTGAAGGAGTGATTTTTCCCTAATAGTGTTAGGAAACTGATAATCATAACTCTCATATATTAATGCAATTCCTAACAGTTTCAAGAGTATAATTATCAACACCTTACTGCAAACCATAGAGTTAAAAATGTATTGAATATTCTATTGAACATTACAAAGAAAATGAGATGCACCTGCTGAAGGTTGTGATTCCTACAGAAGTTGCAATTGAAAATAAAAAATAAAATGTTTGGCAACTGAAGCTTTGCTTCAATTTTCATAGTTACCACAGAGGGGTAACTGAAGACTGAACTTGGGTTTTGGTAACAATTTGGAAACACTGACATACAAAAGTGGCATGCATCACAGCTCAAAGGAATCAACATATGCAAACACCCACATGCAGACATTGAGGTTTATATTTCTGGGACAAAAAAATATTCTTCAATAATGATTCCCTTCCTTCTATGTCACTCATCTGCCTTAAAGAGCCCCAAGCCCGTAATATTCACTCAAATGGAGAGAGGAATCCATGGACAGCATGCTGCCATGGCTGAGCAGAGCCCTTGAGGGCAGGTCCCAGCTCTGTCCAGGAGCACAGCTTGTCAGAGCTGCACCTACAGAGCCTCTCTGCACAAACACCACATGGACACATCCCCAGCTGAATGACCCTGCTCCCTCCACTGGCACAGTCCTTGGACAGAGCAGGAGACCTGCTCCAAACCCTCAGCCTGGGGCTCATACAGCCCAAACCAACAGAGTCACTGCTGAGGATGGAGCACTCAGAGCCCTAAGCCCAGCAGACTTGAAGTGCAGCTGTAAAACTAGATCATTGCTTATTTTAGGCACAGCAGAGGAAAGGTGTCTGAAACAAAGCTGTCAGTCTGTGCAGAGCAGCAGCAGGAGATGGAGAGAGAAAAGGAAACAGGTACAAAGGCACAGATGACAGGGGAGGAAGAGAAGGGAAAGGGGAAAAGGAAAGAAATAATAATCCAAAATGAGATTAGTCTTAAGAGCTGTGCGTGTTTTCCTGCACTGAAAAAGACAAGAAGCTACCAAGCAGACAGTACCCACTTATTTTACTGTTGGCTCTAGGTAAAGATGAGCCTTGCTCCCCTCCACTGGAAACTGGGGACAGAAGTACTGCAGGAAGAGGAAATAAAGAGGCTCAAGCAGGCCCAGCACTTCCCAGCAGCATGTACCCATCACTTGGAACCCACTCAGCAGGAAATGCCACATGCAAAGGAATCTTTATGTGCTGCTTTGCACTGCAATCAACCCCAAGCAATTGCTGTATCATTTCTGCACAAGCCAGATGTGAGCTCCATCCCTGTCACTCCAGTGGGCAATATTTTTGCACTGTATTTTTCTGAAAGCACAATGCAAATATTTAGTCACTGGCTTTCCAGATTTCTGCCATGGGGCATTTTCTCTGGCTGAAGAAGGCTCCAGAGATCATTTAGTTAACCATGCACATGGATGGAGCTTCTCAGCCGCAGCAGATGAAGCAATGAAGCTGGAAAGAACAAACTCTAAATCACTAAATTATAAATTAACAAGAAGACCTAAGGAGTAAATATTTAGAAGAGCTCACTGAAGCCTTAAGGATAGGAGCATCATGACTAATTATTCCAGTGATCATTTAAACATGGAGTTAGGAAAGATCAGAAACAAGAGAAAAATAAATCTCACCAATTACACAGATAAATGCAGATTAATGCCATATGACTAGCTATCACATGAATATGCAATGCACTTATTAAAATGTTAATACAGCAGTCACAGACAATCTGATTTTCATTTTTAAATAGTCAGCTGCAGAAATGTAAAACTGGAGTTCTTTTTCTCTGACTTCATAATTCAGAGGTAAAGGTGATTTGTTCAGAGTATAAAAAACATCAGTGAAGTTAAAGGGTGGGATTTAGTAATTCTAAGCAGCAATAGAAAACTAAATTCAATGACTGAAACTGGTATGCTGTAATGACAGAAAAAGTTCTTAAAAACAAGGCAAAAAAATCCCCAAACAAATAGAAAAGGAAATAAACATTGAAAAGCTAACACAATTAAATTGTTACTTCAGTGAAGAAAATTTTTTTCAGTTGCATTGCGTGCCCAGATTTCATTTTGCAACCATAAAGTACTGTCAGTCATAAAAAAATAACAAATTGTTTATAACAGAAACACAAAGTAATTAATTAAATAATTCAGAAGGCTTATTTAAGCTAATCTCCACAGTCATACAATTTCTCATCATTTGTTTCAAAAAGGAACTCCTACCACATCTTGTTTGTTGTTATTCAGGACAGCAGAACTGCCGCAGGCAGCGGCAGAGCTGAGGAGATGAAGGTAATTAACGCAAGGAGGAAAAGCCTTAGAGGAGGCTCCAGCCAAAATCTCAGCCCCCCCTGTGTGCCCAGCAGCAGAGAATGCCAGGGGTGGCAGACAGACACCTCCATGGCACAGGCACACAGAGCACAGGTGATCAGCAATTTGGCATTTCAGCACCAGGAGGAGGCAAGCCCACCTCAGGCAGGGGTTAGAGCTGGCCAGTGCAGACAGATCCCTCTCCAATCTCTCACTTCCTCTGGTTAATGTTAAGAACAAAAATTCTGTAAATTTGGATGACAGCCATCACTGACTAGAATTTCAGACCACTGCACCAAGCCTCAGACATAAAATAAGGTTGATAAAGTTTTATTTTGTACAGATTTTAAAGGGACTTGAGAACCAAGTGTGTTTAAAACAGCAGTGATGAAGGAGACATGCAGAAGATGTGACTATCATAACACACAATTTAGCCTTTTTATTTCCACACCAGATTATAGATCTATTTTCTGAGCAGAAAGGAAGTAAGGCAGATATCTCTGCCATCCAACAGTGTGGGTGTAGAGCTGTCCTGGTTTCAGCTAGAATAGAGGAAATTTTCTTCCTGGCAGCTGGTGCAGTGCTGCACTTTGGGGTTGTGAGAACAATGCTGAGAGCACAGTGACACCTTGGCTGGGGCTGAGCAGGGTCACCTGCAGCCAGGGCTGGTCAGAGCCTCGTGCCCTGGCACTGAGCAGGGGCACAAGGAGCTCAGAGGGAGCACAGCCAGGACAGCTGACCCCAGCTGGCCAGGGCATTTTCCACACCCAGGAACATCATGCCCAGGATATAAACTGGGGCTGATGGCTGCCTGGGGAATGGCTGGCCATTGGTCAGCAGCTGGTCAGCAATTTTACTGTGCTTCACTTCTCTGTCTTGGGTCTTACTCCTCTTTCTCTCTTTCCCTGTCATTGCTTGTACTGTTGTTGTTATTATTTTATATTATTTTACTTTATTTCAATTATTAACCTGCTCTTATCTCAACCCATGAGTTTCTCTCCCCCATCCCAGTGAGGGAGGGAGGGAGGGAGTAAGCAAGTGGCTGCATGGTGCTGAGTTGCTGGCTGGAGTTAAACCAAGATAAGGGTATTTTTGAAACATGGGCTCTTTTGCAATTACCCTAAGTCATGAAATGTTGCACTGAACTGTTTTCTTTTGAAGTTATCTATTACCTGGGTATTCCAGATCACTGTATTCACATGTGCACGTGACAAATATTTTATCCATCCCATTCATTTTATCCATTCTATCCATCCACTAGTCTAGTCCTTAAGACTCTTAAATGAATGGATAGCTGACTTCAAACATGAAGACTTTATAATTTTCAACCTATTCTCCCCTTGCCTCCCTCACCTGCAGCATAGCTTAAGGGCCATCACAGATAATCCAGAGATCTTTCAGTGTTTTACTTGATTCATTTGATCATCAGCTGTATTGCTAACAAGGAAAACTATACCAACAGCTTGAAGCTAACCAGTGAGGACAGCAGGAGCATCCTGCTAACCAAAGACCACACAGCAGCCCAAAAGACCTTTATCCTAGAAATGAAATATTTCAAATGAAATATTTCAACAGCTCCCCTAACTGCAGGCTCTTGGGGCTAAGGGGAAGAAGTTCCTGCTAACCACTGCCCTTGGGTGACAAGCTCATTTTGATGCAACATCTAACAAAATGAGGATTTCCTGCACAGCTGTTGCAGTGTCCTTAGAGACTCAGTTTCCAGGCACTCTTTGCAATCCTCCCTCTGCTCCCTCTTAATTCCAGTCAACAACAGCCACAGGCAGATTACGTAGCTGGGACATTACTGACACAGCCAGGAGCCTATAACAGCACTCATAAGCCCAGTGATTTCTTTTCTCTTGTCAGTATCACACACAAACACAAAACAGCTGAGAACCTGGCCCTTTTCTCTCTAATAATCCACTGACGATTAAAAAAATATCTCTTTATTTTGGTAATCAAATGAAAAAATCATCTAAAGCACAGGGCTAATTTTAGACCTAAATACTGACAAGATCTGTGATAATTCCTGCTAAGTGTCAGTGGCCATGATCTCCACAGCATTCATAAAGCTTTACTGTTCACTAACTTAGGCAACACTTCCCCTTGCGAAATGTATTAAACACTGGATAAAAGACAGACACTGCAAAATATTTCACAAGCTATAAATTAAAGAGAAAAGCATCAGCCAGAAACTTTGTTTTATATTCCTTTCAGAAAAACAGTGACTTCAAGACTCTGGTCTACAAACCTGGCCATCTGCTTGTATGCCTCCTCAGCCACTGCAAAGATATGTGGGTCCATGTCCCCCATGTTCTGGCCACTGTAGGCATTGATGATGTCTTCGCCATAGATAGGCAGCTGCTCATAAGGATTTATGGCCACTAAAACAATACCTACAAAGGAAATTAAACAAAAGCAATGATTAATAGCTGCTTCAAAAAAAAAAAAAAAACAACAAACCCTAGCAGAAATGGTTTTAACATCAACTATTGTTCTAATCTTTCTAAAAATGTTAAAGAATAAGGATCTGATATTACTGACTTCAAGAGATATTTATTCTGAATATAGTTCTGCACACACAAAGTGATATGAGTTGACTTCCACACTGCTTTGCTAAACACATCAGGGACAACATTTTACCTTTTCTTTCTATCTGCCTTTTCTAAAGCTAGCATGCACAATCCAAAGAGATTCAGAATGTGCATATTTGAAATATTGCCTGTTTAGTGCAGTAACCCAATGAATGTGCATTGTATTTCCCTGTGTTTTACTCTGAACTACCAGAGACACTGTAATTTGTGAAGTGTAACTACTGAGTGGTCTCACTGACTGCCAGTTTGGGTATGTGCAGTGTGGTAACCCTTCAGCTGTTGTGAAAGAATGACACCCTCAGTTTTTGTAATAAGCAACAGTGTACAGCCACAGTGTAATTTGGATCCCAAGGCACCTCTGCCAATCAGGCAGGACAACCTCCTGGTCAGAGGCATGAAAAAACCAAACAGTAGACATATTTCATAGGGCTGACACAGAGCAGCACCCAGTCAGGAAATTAGGCAATTACAGCTCTAGAAGGCACCAGGACACCCTCATCTGATACAACTGAGCTTGTACTTACACCTCCCATTTTCTAATTTTTCCATACCAATTAAACACATATGTGTTTTTTTAATACAACTCATCACTACAGCCCTTCTAAATTCATGCCATTCTTTAACTCTCCCTGCACAGCAAAACTTAAGTCTTACTCTTTACAAACTTCCTTGCAACAAACAGTGAGACCTCATTTATGTTTTTGGGACAATTCTCTTTTTCATGAGAAATGAGGACTGCTCTACCCACAGGAATAATCTGACAAAGATTCCTTATAACTTTCTCTCCTGCAGCATTTACAACAGGTAGGGAAAGCTTATTTGCTCTGTGCAGGGTGGAAACACTGACCAGTGAGACCATGTGAGAGCCAGCTGTGACAGGCACACTGTGCCCCCTTGACATGGCAAGTCCTCCTCACCTTGACAAGGTGATAAGGGGGAAAAACAACCCCTCTAATTTTCACTGTGGGCATTTTAAAACCAGAATTTCTTATTTTGGTGCTGAAGTGTGGCAATGCAGCTGCAGATGGCTGCACAGTGACTGCACCAAGCATGCCTGGACAACCCATCCCCAAAGAACCTGCCTCAGAAGCGTTTCCATAGCACTCAGCTTGCTTCTAAATTTACTCTGAAATTCACTCTTACACACACAGACTTCCTCAGTGCTGAGCCCAGCTCTCTGCTCTGTGCAGATTACAGTCTGGTGATATCTATCTAAGAAATTTTCCATGGAAAAGCTGGGATGAGGGAAATGAAAGCATCTACAGTCTGGCACTGCTGGGAGCATCAACCAATTTTTAAACCCTTTCATGCATCTATAGATCAAGCACAAACCATAGCAAAAGCATGAAACAAGAGGATATGTTTTAGGGAGAGATCTGAGAGGCCTTGATCTATTTCCTCAAACACACAGCAAGTTTTATGTCTGACACGCCCATGTGAGGAGGGTTGGTGTTTTTCCATCAGCCACAACTTCACTGAAATGACTCAGGAGCTCCAGGGAAAAATCCCTATAAACACTCATGCCAAGTTCTAATGCTGTACTGATGACCCAAAAACTCAGAGTGGGGGTTAGGGACACAAGTGACCTCAGTACTACAGGACTCGAGGAATAATTTGTGGGTCAATTTTTAACACCTGCCCTTAGAAAAAGCAGTAAAAAGTGAAATACAGTGCACCACCAAGCTGAGCCTCTCAGGCCTGCAAGTCTCATCAAAGAGACATTAAAAAAATCTGTGAGACTTCTGACAATTCCCTCCTGCTTTTGGTTATGCTGGCAAAAATAAACTCTTGAATTGGGAACAAGCAGCCCCGTGACGAGTCTCCAGCATATTAAAACACTTAACTTCAGTAGCAATCTGTAAAATCTACAAGCAACTACCATCTGGACATAACCAAAACAAGTGAGTCAGGAATTATTTGCTTTCTGTGGAACTTTGAAACCAGTCTGCCTCACAGAGCTATAATCCAGATTAATTTACATATAACTTCTCTTTATCTCCACTAAATCATATTGCTATTTTAAGAAATATGGCCCTTTCTAAATCAGATTTACATGTGGTTTTGTTCTTGCAATTACACTAAGTTGAACTCTGGATACTGTGTGTGCCATTCTTCTTTATATATGCTCAAAGTAAGCCTATCCCATTCTTTTGCTTTGAACATACCCATCTATGGCCAAACTGGACATAAACATAAGCAATTTATTAATGTAGAGTTTTCTCTCCTGCATAGAAGGCAGTACTTTTTACTAACCTGAACTAACCAGCAAGATTCACTGAGTTTTCACCACAGCCACAGCAGTTTTTCCATGTAAGCATTCAAGTTTTTCTTTGTAACTTTTCAACTTCCTTCATTAATTCCTCATTTCATGTTTCCAACAGTAAAGGAAAGTTATAAATCACCTCTGAATTGCTGGTGAAAGGCTGACTTGAAATTGAGAAATCAGCGGATTTTCTGTTTAAAAGTTTGAAATACTTCAAAGTGAAATTTTAAAGAATTTAATCTCCATTTGACATATTACACTTAGCATGGTTGAATTCATTCCTAGGGCCCTGGACAACTATCCATCCATGCATTCCTGTTTCAGTTCCACTGCTGAGAATATTGTTACTGTGATTCTCTTGATGCATTGAAGTGGTTTGAGTCTCCTTTGGGCTGCATAAACTGGGTGAGCCCAACCCACCCTCACAGGCTATTTGAGCTGACCTGGCTGAGGGGAGAGTCACATTTAGGAGGGAAATGCAGCCCCCAAGGCTGAGCTCCAAGGCAATGATCTCTGCAGAGGGGCAGTTCCCTGCAGCAGGATGGGAGCTAATGGAGAAGTCTGGAAGGTGATGCTGTGGCCAAAGGCTCAGGTTTTCAGGGGCTGACATGCCAACTCTGTTTTGCTCAGCCTCTAACACCACTCAGCCCCAGAGAATAAACCACTGCACTACATCCCCAGAGAATAAACCACTGCACTACATCCCCAGAGAATAAACCACTGCACTACATCCCCAGAGAATAAACCACTGCACCACATCCCCAGAGAATAAACCACTGCACTACATCCCCAGAGAATAAACCACTGCACCCCACGTTCCTCAGCAGTGCTGAGCCTCCAACACCTCCTTCCCTCTGAGCACCAGGAGCCCCCACACTGCTGGCTCCACTCCCTCCTCACAAACATCCAGCAGCTCCCAGAACCACCTGGGTCTGGTCTGGGAGCAAAAGCAGCTGCCCCAGCTCTGCCATGCCAGGCCCTTTGGCAGACACAGGCACAGAGAGCTAAAGGAGCTCCTCCTCCCAGCCCAGGAGAAATGATAAAATCAGCCAAAAATGATAAAACCAACCACAACTACAGCTGCACTGGGGAATACTTGAAATGTGCTTTTTTCATGTTTTCCCAAACATGGGAAACACAACCAACAGAAAACACATTCCTTTTGAAAGCCTCTGAAATGCTGCCTGCAAGCAGCCAGGACACAGCCCAGACAGGCCTGTGGGAGGGGGCATGGTGGTGTTAGGGGACCATGAAACAGAGACTGAAAAGCCCTTACAAGCTCAGGCCGTGAGGCTCCAGCTGCACAAAAGCCTTTTCATACAAGAGCTCTGCCATGGGAGCACTTAGGAGAGAACCACAGATCATGTTTGTGTTTCATGGGGGAGCTGAGGTGGTTTCCCAGTGCTGGGACCACAATGCACCCCCAGCAGGGGCAGCCCAGAGAGGAGATACTCAAACACCCAGATACTCCAGCTGGTCTGAGCAGCCTGATCTAGCCAGACTTGTTTCAAGTAGGAAGCTTCACTGAAGACTTCCAGAGGTCTCTTCCAACCTGAATTATTCTGTGCTCTGACTGCATGACTGGATGAGATGTGGTGTGAATCATCACCCCTGCTATGGGAGTGAGGTCTGGCTGCGAGCAGGGGGTGGCAAAGTCTGATGCAAGTGCCCTGTGGTCTGGTCACTGCTGAGAGCAGCACTGGGCCCTGCTGAGCATCTGCAGATTAGGAGCAGCCAGAGTGAGCAAAACGTGGCAGGATGTTAATGCCTCTGTCTGTCCATCACATGTTTAACATGTTGTCTTATGGAAAAGTTATGTTAAAAGCTAGCAGTGTATTTTGACTAAACACTGAGATTTAAAAGGAACATATGCACACATAGGAAAAAAAGCCCAGAATCATCAGATCTAAATTTCAAGCCTGAACTACCTCACAATGTTTATTTTTAAAACAGACAATTCAGTTGCAATTTTGCACTTATGACAAAGTGATTACTTAAGTATCTTTCCTCCATTCCGGCCATCTGAAAATACCACAGGCAATTACAAGTTTGGGTAACCTCTGCTGTGAGTTAGATGTTATTTGTAAAACCAAGATCAATTGTAACTGTGATAAGACAAGCCTGGACTCATGAACTGTTACAAATTCACTTCTGTAGTTGCCCAGATTGGAAAACGTGAAAAAGAAAAACTGATGTCTACCAAAAGACATCAGTTGGGCAACAAATCCACAAAGAGCAAGGCCAGCTCCTGCATGTGCAGTGTGTTAGCCTCTTCCCACCCAGCCCAACCTGAGCAAGCCTACAGAGAACACCAACCACACAGGAATCCCACTGTGAAGGAAAAACTGCTGAATACACATTTTATAAACAGATTCCATTGGGGAGCTAGAGCAACACACAGCGAAGGCAATTTTCTCTGAACCTCAATATTCTCCATTCTGTTCATGACCACAAACATAGTGGTTCCCCTAAGAACAGTCCAGCATCACTATCACTAAATGACTTTAATTTAAAGGCAGACATGAAC
Organism: Agelaius phoeniceus; assembly: GCF_051311805.1. Lineage (NCBI taxonomy): Eukaryota > Metazoa > Chordata > Aves > Passeriformes > Icteridae > Agelaius > Agelaius phoeniceus. Next base: position 12,194,784 of record NC_135277.1, read on the forward strand.
AGACAGCTTTGCCTGTCCTGCCCAGGGCAGTGTGTGCCAGGTGAGGCTGTGAAAGGCAGTACTTGCCACAGTAGGTGTAGATGAGTTTGGAGTCGATGAAGCGCACTTTGAGGTTGTGCAGGACCGCAGGCTCGTGCAGGTAGCTGAGGGCTGTCAGGTCGTTCTCACCAACCAGGATGTCAGGGTTCCTCAGGGGGGGCAGCTCCTTGGTCTTGGGGTCGAGGCTGTACTCTAGGTCCTGGAAAGCAAAAGGACACACCTCAGAGAGCTGCTGGCCAGCTTCCCTCACTCAGCTGCTCCAGCTGCTCCTCCCACCACAACAGGCACAAGGTAAAAAAATACAATGCACGATTGCTGTTCTCTGGTGATTGGAGTTAGCAGTTCTTTCTGCAAAAATGTCATTTAAAACTTCCCAGAGGAAGTTGGGAAATTTTCTATATGTACACCAGGCAACTGTATAGAGACACTACCTTTTTAGATTGTTATTTAAGCAAACCCCATGCTTTTGCTGCCATATCTTTTTATTAAATAAACCAAAATACACTACATCATAAATCTAACCAGCTTTTCCTTATTGTTTTTCTCGAGTGGAACAGCAGGGGAAGATGATTCCCACCAACCTATAGCCAACTTCATACACAGTAACACAACATGAGAATGTTGGCAGAACACCATGAAGAGTACAAACACTGAAAGAAAAGCTGCTTAGAACTTTTTTCAGATATAAATTCATCTCTAATACAGATGTTCTAATTGCATCTGTCTCTAGATCTAAAATCACTTTATTTACATCCTATTGCCATGAAAAAAAACCAACTCAAAGAATGTGAGCTGTACATGCACACGTCATCACTTCTGAACACAGTACACAGCATCTTCTTTGTAATGCCCTTAATCCTTGCCTTTTTTATCTCTATTAATTTTCTGCTGGTTATGTTCAACTTAAAAGTCACAGTTCTTTCCCTGCAACACTGTTCTCCTAGCAACCCTGTCTCCCTGGAATAGCAAACCAGGGCTATATGTTTAATGGCAAAAGTAGAAAAAGATGATGCAACTGAACATAACAGGCAGTGGATAAAAGCAACTGATTTTTAACTTATTTTAAAAACAAGGCAGAATTGATTTTTGTAACTAAACAGTAAAATTTATCACAGAAAAAAATGCTGCAGAAAGTGAGTGGACAAAGCCAACTGCACACATCTAAATACAGATATTTTGTGACAGTAGAGCTTCCTGCAATAGAAAGGTCAGACTCTGCTTGAGAAGAAGAACTATCAGCTTACAAACAACACACAGACTTACCTTGCCCTCTTCCAGCCGAAGCTGAAGGACTTTATCTCCAGGTTTATAATCTTTGAGGAGTTCTGCTGACTTCCACACCTCCTCTGGATCAGGGATCCAAACCCTGGCATACTGCAGTACAACAACAACAGCAAAAGATCTGTGAGCTTTGGTTGCACTATAGTTAAATCATTGAAATAAATGACACAAAAATTTTTTTGTCTTTTTTAAATACATGTTTAACAAACAAAGCCTTAAGCAAGAGGCAAGTTAATTAGTACATCTGAGGTGAATAACTTGTTCTATTGATAAATGGCTGCACAAGCATAATTTTATTGCCTACACAGAGAGAAAAAGGCATTTTCCATGCAGAAGGTATTCCAAGATACATATTCAATGCTGAAAATCTACAAAATTTAAAAAAAACCCCGGCATTTCCAGAAAGATCAAAAATTTGGCTATCCAAAAAGATTACTTGGAGTAACTCTTTTAAGTAGGTTCTAAATGCATTTGTAGCATAATATTATAGAGCCATTTTTGTCTTCTTTTTCCCCAAAGAGAATACTTCGGCCCATCTGTGTTAATTTAGGCAAAGCTGCCTGATCAAGTGTTAAAAGCTCTTCCTTTGTAGTTACAAACATGGCTAGATTAAAATTCACTATATTCAGACTGCCAAAAGAAAAAAAAACCTGAAAGATTTGGTTGAAAAGGCCTCCAGATAAAAGAAAAAACCCGACAACAAACCAGATTCCCATTAATGACCATTTTCATACAAACTTTATTCATAAAAGTGATCCAGTGCAAACATATGATTTGTTTTCAAAAACAGCTTGTTACTTCATATTAAAGAATCAATTAAAGATGTATGGAAAACTGGAAACCAGCTGGTCACTCACAGAGTCACATGAACATGCCAATACACACAAGAGAACACAGCTCCTGAGTAGGACAAGGAAAAGGCTGTGACATTTTTAATATGTTCAAGTTCCTGAAGCAATGCTGCTATGCCTAGAGAGCACTGAGATCACACCACAGCCACACCTGGGCAAACCAAGCAGCTTCTTGGCTCTGGAGGTGCATTCATGCACCTCATTGCAAAACATTCTCAGTCCACTAACTTATTTCAACATAACTATTTTAATAACTATATTTATCAAAGCATTTGATGGCAGAGAAAACTGCATTTGGTCATGCAGCTTCACCACCTAGTCTTACACGACTTCTTTATGTATAGCTTCCTCTGCCTCAAAGAATGCTGAAGGGTTTTTTCCCCCCTTATTAACCCAGTTTTCCCACTATAGAAAATTAGAAACTGTTTGTTTGTGCTAGGCATTTTCTGAAAAACTTCATGAAAAATTTCATATTGCTTTCTTATTGCAAGACAGGGCATGATAAAATGTGCTGAGCAGCAGTCTGGGGAGCAGGACTGTCATATCAGGGTGTCCCCCACACGGTGAATAGTCAGAAGGCTGAACAATTAAAATAAATTGTTTTATAAATAAATGCTTTATTAAAATAATTTATACTAAAAGTATATTTTATAATAAAAAGTACAATAAAATATAATAAAATCATATCTATATTTATGTATCTATATTTTATAATAAAAATTGTGTATATTTTTATATAATTTGATATATTATAACTGCATTAATAAAATAATAAATATAGTTATATATTGTAGATATTTCATATATTATATATAAAATTATAGTTAGATTTTATAATTAAAAGCTTATACTATATTACATTAGTATTATATACTATATTACATTAATACTATATTAATACTATACTCAAGAGATACTATACTAAACAAAAAACCCATGACTGTTTCCAGACAGACACTTTTGAGTGATTGGCTAATCACTCTAAGCAACTTTCACCTGTGTCCAATTCACAAATCACTTGGGTAAAAAACCTCCATAACACATTCCACATGTGCAAAAACGGGAGCAGTGAACAGAGATAAGAATTGTTTTCTCTTCTTCTCTCTGTGCTTCTCCCTGGCACCCCAGGCAAAGCCCTTGGGCAGCTGTGCCTGCTGCTCTCAGTGCAGAGCAGCCCTGAAGCCCAGCCCAGCAGAGGGAGGTGCACCTGCCCAGCTGGGGCTGCCAGGGAGGCTCAGCTCCTGCAGCAATTCTGAATTGCAGGATGCAATTTGTCTCCCATACCTGTGATGATCCTTAGGAACACTGCACATGGGGAATTACAGCAGCCCAAACCAATGGTTTTACCCCCAGCACATGGCAGCCTCCAAAGCTCTGCCTTCACCCCCACAGCTCCTGCACAGCTTATGCCCACACACACAAACAAGGAGAAAGAAAATGAAAGAAATAAATAAAAGCTCACTTTCATCATTCCCACTACACAGCATGTCATGCTCCCACACCTGGCTTCTCTCCATCATCACTGGCTGCTGCTGCCAGCCCTAAGAATCTACTTCATACACAGACAAGAAGCTTTGCTCTTGGTAGCCAATTTGTGCTTGTGAGGCTTGTTTTTTTCTTTGAATTTTGTTAATTTCATATGTATTTGCCAATGTTCTCAGTGCAAAAGTGCTACATTACTTTATTATTTATATAATCTTTTCCCTTCTCCCCAGGAGATAAATGATTTGAAAAGCAGAAGATGCCCAAAGCAATCACTCAGCGTGTGCTGCTGCCAGTCACAGAGCCCTGTGTAACAACAGAGGAGAGCAGCAGCAGAAGGCAGGGCTTGGGCACTTGGACAAGCTGCTTTCAGCCCTTCTGGATCCCCAATTCACAAGGCAAGGAACTTTGGGGTGAAATGAAGGTCTGTGCTAACAAGTGTCTGTGCAATGCAAGCACAAACCATAATAAGTCCAAAATAATTAAACAGGACTTGACCATAGAGGTGCCATATTAAAATAAAGCAGCAGGCTAAGGAACAATGTTTTCTTTCCTTTCCACTTTGTTTGAAACAAAAGACACTTTGTAAAACTTCATCAATCATAAACTCATGATTTCATATAATGGTAATTTCAAATCACAATTCCAAATCCTAAAATCAATAATTCATAAGATCCATATATTCAAACATAGCACAATACACCTGTTCTCAGAATTCTTTCATTAAAAAAAAAAAACCACCATCAAAACAAAAAACTAAAAACCAAAAGCCTGTCAGAAATCAGGTAAGTTTTTTCAGTTTAACAAAAGATGCTCCAGCATCAGACTGAATGCATTCCACACTTTGACCAGGTTCCATCCCCAAGATGCAGAGCTTCCCCACCCCCAATATTTCTGATAGGATATTCCTTCCAAGGAATTAACAGAAAGCAAAGTCAATGTGGAAGAGGGAAGCATTTAAATGCTTAGCAGAAGGAATCAGCAGGCTGGATTCCTTTAGGCTACACTAAGAAAAGTTTCCTGACCTAAGAAAGGCAGCAGCCTGAAAGACAAATGCTGATAACCTGAAGCACCAAATGCTGTGTAGCAGTTTCTAACTCTGCAATCCATGGCAGGATGGAACAAGCATCTTTAATTTCTCCAGCTAAAACTGTACATTTGATACCATCTAGAGAAGGGAAAGAGAAAGCAGAAAACAGATCACCACAGAAACAGAGCACTACAGACAGCAGAACCTTCCATGACACAACCCTACAGATATTAAAGCCATCCTATGAGCACCAGGCTGCAGCTTTTCATCTCCAGCACCAGTGCCTAGCCTTAAATCCCTGCCAAAGAAAACACCTGGTAAAAGGAATGGGTGGGAGGAGAGAGAGAGATGTTCCTAATTATAAGTACTGAATCATTTCTCAACATTCTCACCTCATTAACTGAGCAGAATGTTTTGCAAAATCAGATTTTCATGCTTTTATATAATCAGTTGGTACTAAAATTCCATTGCTGCCTGGCCTTTACTGGGATCCAGCCCTACAGAAGAAAACAAGGCACCAGCAATGGTGGAAACAGGACCAAGGGCCTCTCTTGGGAAATACCTTACTCTGATATCTGCTATTCATCCCTCTTTACTCACTAGCATATAAAAATAGGGTTTATGATAACATTAGAATAAGGCTAAAATAAGATAAAATTCTAGAGCCACTGATTTACAAATCAGCCTTCTAAAAAGGGAAGGAAATTCTAGTTTAAAAATGACTATGCTGTCTACAATTCTAGCACTGAAATGACAATATAAATTACAGCAAGAATCAGATGAATTTTAGTTCAATCATCCTAATTATGATCCATGAATACATTACTCTTCAAGGGAGTTCAAGGCAAATTTTGCACCACCAAAATAAAACTTCTGACAGGGGAGATACAACTATGACTTACTCCAGAAAAGACCATGAAATAAAAATTTTAGATAAATAATGTTACCTTTCATGTTAGCACAAGTTTACCACAAGTGTCACTTGCACTTTATATTTCAGTACTGATTTGGCTCAAATAAATGAGCTTTGCTATCCTCAAATAAATGAGCTTTGCTATCCTCCTGCTGTGGGTATGATTGGACTGCACTGAGGTGCAGGATGGGAGAGGCTGGGGAGGACACAAAGGGCACCTCCAGGACACCTCTTAACCCCAACCAGACTGAAAGGCAGACTAAAACACAAGGGACACCAAGGAGATGTCCTGGAATTCAGAAGAGAAATAAAAAATTAAACGCATAATGACAGGACTATTTCAGACCTCAGTTTCCTGCCTAGACTCTCTTCCAGCCTCAGCAGACCAACATAAAGAAACAGCATCTCCAAAATGCCCTGGAAGTGTGAAGTGCTGTACTTTGTTCAAGGAAGGACAAGGTGGGCAATAGTTTATGGACATCTATAAATCAACTCAAAGAGAATTCACAGCAGAAACAAACACAGAAGTTTTCAGGTCTTACTGGTGGGTCAGAAGGTTGGCTGGGTTACTACAACTTTACATAATAAGAAAATATAATAGAAAATCACAGTATTCTATCATACCTCGTGATTTCATCTTAGATCACATGAAGAAATCAGCAGACAAACAATTATCTATCAAATGAGACCATCTGACTCACAAAGCCTCTCTCCTGAGCTATTAACCTCTTGAAGCTCTAATTGCCATTGCTGACAGAACAGAATTAGCAATGCAAGCAGCTCAGCAGTCTCAGCAGCAGGCAAATAGTTCTGTGCTTCCATTGCACAACCACAAACACACAAGAAGGAGATACAGCTATCTCCCCAGCTCAACAGCTCTGTGCCCAAGAGCTGCAGGAGTTCATTAAAGGAGCTACATCCTAGAAGGAAAAAGGAAATTTCAACTCAGAGAAAGCTGTCCCAAGTTTCTCAGCACGACCTACACATCCAAGGGAACTGGTATGATTTTCACTCCAGCAGGGATCATCTCTTTTTTTATTTGCAGACAGCCTCAAAACCCACAGTCTTGCACATGCTAACCATGACAAGAAATACGAGAGACATTGCTCCGCTCCCTTTCAAGGAGGACCTCGGGTCTGGGCAGGAATAAAGCAGCTCATTTATGTCTGGATCAAAGAGACACCATCAATTCTGGCAGCCCTGGCTGAAGGGGCCAGTGGAACAGCAACAGCTGGTGAAAGTCAAAGCCAAATCTCACCAAAATTATTCAATGTGAACTTGCTGCTGACTGAACATGGCCACCTGGAGAGAGCAGGCTGCACTGCTAGGCTGGACAAAGAAGAGTCTCTGCTAGGAAGGGGCAGACAGAGCACAAAGTCAAAGTTCACACTGCAGCAGTGTTGAACTGATCTTTGCAAAATACAAAGTCATTACAAAAGGATTTCTTGGGATTTCCTTGGCTGGGGTTGCTTTGGAAACACAATTTGATGCTATTAGAACAATTTCCTTTCAGCTTCATATTTTTCCCTATGCTTGGTTCCCAGTGCCACCACCAAAGATAAAAATACTGAGCCTAGAAATACTTGAAACAGCAAAGTTTAGTTTTTATAAGCTCTACAGAAGCAGATCAACAGCCAGGTGAGTAACAGGCAAACACAAGCCTTGACTTGACCAGTCTGGATCTCCTGCAAAGAGATCATGATCACTCACACAGGAGGAAGTCCTGTTTCTCCCACTGCTGAAACCACTCAAATTTGTGCCACCCATGCTGTGCTCCATGGGCAGTCCCAAGGACACACTGCACTCCTGCTATCAGGGTGCTGCTGCCTGCACTCTGGAAAGTCAGACAGGACTTTACTCATCCCTCATAAGAATGCCAAGTGACCAGGGAGGATTGGAAACTAGAGCATCCCCATGACAAGTGGGCTGCTGTAAAACCTCTGACCAACTCACCTTAATTCTTCTGAGGGCCAGAGGGAAATGAAATCATTAATTTTGAAAAAAACAAAAAAAAAACAAAAAAAAACAAACCAACAAATAGAAATTATAGTTTTCTTAAAGGCAGTAGCACTCTTTGGGCATGGAGCACATTTTCTGTCTTGTTGCTCAGCAAGAACTATTCACAAACCTCTTGTAGAGTTTAAGGCCAGAATTAATTTGCAAAGAAATTTATATCATGATATACAGCAGGGGAAATATAAGTGATAATCAGTATTAATGTTTTATCTGAACAACAATCCCTCATAGTTAGCTGACCTCACAGGAAGACCAAAAGCCCTGTGCTGTTCTGTCTGATGGGAATTCCCTGACCAGCCACAAGCAGAGCTCCCAAATCCAGAGGAATCCAGGGGACAGCAGTGACCAGGCTCTGAGCTACCCCCCAGGATATCAGGATATCACACTATGACTTTGCAAACCACTGATACTGGTCTGCAAGCCTGGCTCACAGGTAAGGCACTGCAGCCCTCACCATGCACAAGGAAACTCTTGGAATCACAATGGGAAAAAATCTGTTGTACTTGAGAACTTCATCTACCCTGTAAATATCCCCTACATTTGAATCATAAGGCTATAAAAGCCCCCACCCTCCTTTCTTTACTTCCTTTAAGCATTCTTACAAAGTATTCTTTGTATCTGGGGCCTGGGGGCTTGCAGCAACAAAAGCCACTTGTCCTTTGCCAAACACGCCCTGACTGTACAAGGTACAAGCAAAAACTGTCAGCATCCCACACAGATCCACTGCAGCAAGGTCTGCATCATCTGCCACTGGAGAAACATTGATTTACATGGCTGAAACCTTACCTTCCTTCAAAAGGATGCAAAAAAAGCTAAATCCCAAATATAGGATATCTATGTACACTGAAATTCAGAGAAAATTACCACCCTGCTAATCTACACCTTGGGCCTGACATCAAGGCCAAAAAACACAGTTTTACTTTAAATTACCAAATCTATCAAAGAAGAGTTCTGTTCCAAGGTTGCAACTGGTACAATGGTCCTACAAAACATTTTTAAGGAGTTAAAACATATGAAATGTTTAAAAGTTCAGCATTTTCTACACCTTTAAGAACACAGCTTTCTACATTTTATGTAGAATTACTTGACTGTCTCTTCAAAATGTCATACAGAGGGAGACAGATGTGGCCTGTAACCAGCTGTTACTAACCCAAACAACACTTCAGCTATCAAAATGCTGCCCGTTCAGCCCCCTAAGGTGGTGCATGCAGGAGCAGCCCTGGTCAGCTGCTGTGGCTGTCACAGCTGCCCTGTCACAGGCTGCAGCCCCCCTCAGCCAGGGGCCACAGCTGCACCTTGCACCCTGTCCCTACTGCAGGTGTGATGCCAGCAGCTGGATCCCAGAGATGGGAACCCCTGCAGCCCTGCCTGGGTTTCTGATGGTGCTTCTGAGAGGGCTTGATCAGGGCTCTAGGATCAACCACCGAGAAAATGGACATTTCACAAAGAGAACTGGCCAGGCTGCTAGAAGAGAAGAACAGCTACATCCTTCCCATCCTTCCCTGTGTCCCTGCCACTCCCACCAGCCCACGTGGGATAGCTCAGTGATGCTCCCCACCTGCCCAACTCCATTCACCACCAGTCCATTCTCCACCAGTCATCAGCAAATAACTCACCACAAACCCTCAGTGAAACAGCAGCACTGCTATCTTGCTCCATGCAGATGCTGTTCTCATTTAATTCAGTATGTTTCTCCAAAAACAAAAAAGCTCATTTAAAGTAAACCAGGCTTAAAGATATACATTCACAGAAACAGCAGTGCTGAAGGAAATTTTGTGCTTGAAAGAGTTTTGATTTCTAGACCTGTCAAAGGAACGAATGCAGCTCTGAAGAATCTCCAGAAAATACGGCACTAACAGTGAGATCAAACCCAGCAATGATCTGGGAACTGCTTGAGACATAAAACAGCTGAAAAACCACAATAAGAGCTGCAAAAACATGAAGCAGAAGTGTGACACCTATTTCAGACCAAGAGACAGGAAAATATTCTGACTCATTTGGGGTAAAATTTCATTTGGGGTCATACCCACACAGAGAAGCAAATGCTGTATTGCATTTTGATCCATACCACCAGAATGGAGGCCAACAAGGAATTATATGCTAGTGATTTCAAAAATAAGTTAATTATAAGTCTGCCTTAAAACTCACAATTCCTCCAACCTGAAAAACATGTTACAAAAATTGTACAAGAGTGGCCACAAGAAATTTATGGGCAAATGAAACAACTGCAGTTACCCTGAATATTCAGCTAATGAGACTTGTTGCACTGAAGAAACCTCACTAGGGAAAGGATGTATGATTTCATGTTTATGTGCTTACAGTGATTGCTGCTCCAATTTAAAAACTTTAAAATAGCCTACACCTAAGAACACAAAAAGATACTGAACACAATTAACTGCATGGGTGTCTAAACTTAAGATTCAATAACACAAACATTGTAAGGGCAAATAAAACAAGTGGCTGCAGGATTTTGTTTCAACATCAAGATGATGCAAGCCATAATAAAGACTTGACAGCATAAATGCAGAAACAGACATAACTTCCAAATTCAGCCCAGACTGAGTATGTTCCTTCCGTGTTTTTCATGCTGATGTCACACAATGAAATGCTGATTTCACTTTGTCAAGTCCTCAGATGGACTGAAGACCTTCCAGAAGCTTTCTACAATTATTTCCCTGGAGTTTCTAGAAACCTCAGGAGGCAGAATCCCTGAGTCACTGCTCCCAGGCAGCCCCAGGGGCTGCCTGCAGCTCCTGCTTCTCACACACAGGAGCAAACTCCCCTCCCTGCCCCTGTCCCAGCACAGAGCCTTCTGCAGCCCTGCCAGGGCTTTATCTGGGCATCCAGAACTTCCTTATGCAGGATGGGATAACAAAAGGCTGTATTGATCAGACAGATGCACTGCACTGTGCCACAGCACTGGAGTACCAAAAACTGACTGAGAAAGAAGCAGTGGGGCCATAACTGCTCACCTAGGTCACAGAGGTGAAATAAGGCCATGTTTTCTGCTATCTGTAAAACAGCTGGAGCATGGACAGTTGATGACTTAACTGTGAAAGTTTAAAGTTAAAAATGAAAAGAAATAGATATGAGAGTAGATTAATGCAGTACTTTTCTGAGTGTCTTTCTGTAAAGTTGAGCTCAAGTCCAAAAGCATCATCTTGTTTTTACTTAATCCTAGCCCCCCAAAAAGCCACATTTGAAGTAAAACACCAAACTGAGGTTTTAAAAGGCAAAGATTAACTCAGTATTTTTTGTTAGGCCAACACAGAAGCCCCAGCTGAGATGCAGGTGCATCATTAAAACTAGTTCTCCTTGAATAACTCAAGCTAAGTCAGTAAAAGCTCTGTTTTACCCAGCTAACCCAGAGTGCAGCTGCCACCCAGACACCTTTCTGCCCTACTACAGCAGCAAACTGACACCAGTGAAGCACATCTAATGGAGCCACATTTAGTGCCACCAGTTTTTCATGGGAAATTAACAGTAATTACAGCAAGTCCCCACCCAAGGAAACCAGAGTGGCCTGATATGAGTGACCTGGCGAGCTCAAACCCAAAACCAGCGAGCACAGCCAAACCTCCCCAGGAGCTGCTCCTCCTCCACAACACCTGGGGGAAGCTGTGGAAGCAGAACTGGGGCCAGTGGCCACAGAGCTGCTCTGCAAAGCCCCCAGCAAGAGCAGCAGCCATTCCTGTCACCCTGCCCTGACCAGCCCCTCGGGCACAAGGAGCAGGGGCTGTGCTGGCTGTGAGCACCTGAGCCTGCAGGATGGGTATGGGAAACACCTCTGTGCTGCACAGGGGGACACTGCACCCTGTCACACCAGCTGAAGCCAACTCTCAAGCATACACCACATTCATATTCCACTGCTTTTCTCTACAAGTGTTCTCTCTTTGATTGTTAGCAAAAAGTTCACATCAGCTTTACATTTCTGATATGTGAGACTGTCACAGGGACAAGGAGCATCCACACATGAAATTCTAACAACTTCTGCAATTGCTTCTCCTCTTGCAAGATTTTTTTCTAAGTGAGACCATCTCCTGAACAATTAATTTAATGACTGGCATGTTTGAAATAGTCATGTATGTATCTCCAAGATCCTAAGTCCAAACTCAACTCAAATCCTTATTAATAAACCCTTATACTGCAATACTACGATACTAGTAAGCACTTACATGCAGCTATACAGACCTATAAGCCTATGTGAAAACCAAGAAAACAATTGAACATATTCTACTTACTTTAACATACATATAGTCTAAAACTTCTATTTCCATGCCATATCTCCTGCAACAGACATTCCCAGCACTTTCAGAGGCAGCTGCTGTTTCCTTTCCAGGCAAAACAGGCTCAATCTCCATGGAACACATTTCCATCTCTCTTGTGTTGGTGCACACTAATTCATAAAGCAACTTGGGAATCTCTCTCTGGTTTCCTCAGCAAAACAACTGAGGTCATCTGCTTTAAAGATACTTATGAATAACCCATGGAGTCTGCAGAGAGTAACGTGTGACAAGCCATGTTGGGGCAATGAATTCCCTCATTGTTAGACTGCCTCATAGTATTTTTAGGTTACTTCTCCAGCTCTACAAAGCTCAAGAGTGTCCTCCTGTAAACCACAAAGCAGTTGCAAAACTCTCTTGTCTTATGATCATCAAATGGAAGAACTCAAGGACACCATTGGTAATTGGAGCAAGGGTTTATGATTTTCATAGCCATGGGTATGCACATCATTCAAATGAGAAGTCCCTGTTTTTCCATCTTTAGGACTGCCAAACTAGAAACATGCAGTTTACATCTACCCATAGAGCACCTTGGAAAACAACATGACAGATCACATGCCAAACTTACCCTGTGGCAGCTGCTACCCAGAATGAGAGCCCTTCAAAGCAATGCTGCTTCAGCCCTTACATTTGATCTCAAAGCCAGGGCTCTCATCAGGCCACAGAGCAGCAGGGTGGAAGAGTCTGCTCTCAGCCCTCCCCACTGCCTCCTGAGAGCTAAACAACCCCAGCAAGCCACATCTGCTAATGGCCAGGGGCAATGAGCATCCCCCTAACAGCCTCACCTACCTGCAGCCACACCTGAAGCAGGGCTAAAAGGAAAAAATGGAGGCTTGGTGAGCAGTGAGGGAAATGCAACAGCTTTCAAGATGCTCAGAAAGTAGCCACAACTTTCACCAAATGGCATGGAGCTGACAGACACAAAAACACAGCTGCATCCTGCATTTCTGAGTGACTCTGCTCCAGTTTAATCTTTAAAATGCTCCCTCAAACCATTCATGATCACGGGGACTTTTAATTCATCTTTGTTTTTTGGTATTATGTTTGTCCCTTCTTTTCCTTCAACATTCCAAGAAGCTTTACCCCAGCCTCAAGTACCTCCATAGCATTACTATCATTCAGGGAAAGATCTTGCTATTGTTCCTGGCTAACAGGCCAAAGAAACTAAATCCATGCCACTGAGGAGGACAGAATGGGTAAAACACAAGATCTCTGCTTCTGTAAGTAATCCCTTTGCACCTTCTTCAAAATTTACATTAAAATTTGCAGATGCTCACATTAAAAGTTGGGTCAATATCTGCAATCCACAGACACTCAGCTGAAGTCTTTAAACTTCATTAGGAGTGCCTAATGTTTCCTGTGCTTACCTTGGAGCTCCTAAATATCCACAATTCAGCAAGGAAGGCACTCTCTAATGTAACCACACTGACTACTTAGCCTCTTTAAAAAAAAAAAGAAAACCAAAATGAAACAAAAAACCAAAGAAATAAACAAAAAAAAAAACAAATAAAAATGCCCAAAACAACAACAAAAAACCCCACACTGAACCCACACAAGTTGTTTTAACAGCATTGACTACTTCTTTATATTTCATTTGTATATAAACAGACTGACAGACAGAAACAAACAACTAAATACTGCAACTAGCTGCAAAGCAACTAGAAGCAAAGCAGCTGTACTGTGACAGAAAAGGCCCAGGTTATGACCTGGATGTCCAGGAAGATCCCCAAATCACCAAGATCATCAGCTTGATAACTCTGTGGTTTTCATGTTTGTGCAGTGCTGGGCAGTCCAGCTGAACCATCTCACATTTGGCTGGAGCACATTGCAGACACAGACTGTGCTAAAAGATGAGTGGCACCATAAGATGGCAGGGTCCTAAATGTGGAGGTTTCTGCTGAAAATACACTCTGGTTATTAAACATTAAACCTGGGCTTTAAGCAGACAGGTCCTAACTCACTGCAGTGCTGCATACACTGAGCTTTCCTCAGAGAACTGGACAAGAGACATCCCCAGGATGCTTTAGTTTGTTTTCCTGCACAAATCATTCCTAACAGCTGTAGGACAGCAAAGTTATTTCCCTGCCATAAGAAGAAATAAAGGGCTTGATCTTTCAGGTTCATGTGCTCCATTTCAAAGCATAAAATTAAGCAATGTGTGATTACTCACACAGGATAAAGAGAAATCTTTGCAGTATCAGCCTCGAGCAAAGCCAGGGTTAAGCAAAGCCAAGAACAGAGAACAAGGAGGCAATGATGCAGTCCTGGGCAAAGGGTGTAGCACTGCTCTCTGCCAGGAGTCACCAAACCTTGCCACTAGTGTTGGCAAACAGGGCCTTAAACCCAATCACACAACTCCAGCTTCAAAGTAAAGCCAGCAAAAGGGAAAGTTACTGTACAAAGAGCCAGTGAATTCATAACACTTTGAACTTTCTGTCCCCCACGACTTTGAGATAACAGGTTTAATTTCACACCTTGTGCATTCCCACTTAGTTAAAAGTTTGATGCCAATTTGAGCCAGCCAAACTCTTAGAAACATCACCCCTGTCCTAGCATATCTTGAGTGGGGTTATAGTCCATGGAAATAAGCAGAAAGACACAGTTTGATGAAAATGTCAATGTCACAGACACGATGCAAATTTCCAAGAACCAAGGGTTTATTTCTGACCATAACACCACATTTCCCTGCAACAACAACCACCTATTATTATGGACACAGATAGGCAGCTCTTTCTTGCTATTTCAGAAGCAGAAGGTCCATTCTGCTGCTCCAGCTCACTGGAGTAGGCTGCTAATGAAGCAGCAGGAACAACAGCCCTGCCCAAACGCTGCTCCTTGGCCCTGGGCCCAAACCCTGCTCAAATCCTGCCTGCCAGAGTCAAGCAGCACACACACAGCAGGAAACACTGCTCCACTACAGTGAGCACAGCATCAGCTCAGACACGACCTCTGCACCCTCCAGCACGGGAAAGAAAACCCAGCCAGGCACAGGACCTCAGACTCTGCTCATTCCTAACTTCACACACAGCAGGGTGAGGTGGTTCAAAACAAACCCTGACTCACTTTTATCAGAGCAGCTCTTGCTGCTGGACAGCACAAAGCAAAACTGGGTCCATCATCTCCCCTCTAGCCAAGCCACACCAGCAACACCTGTACAGGTGCTCATACAGACATGCAGCTGTCAAAGACCCCAGGAATACAAGCAAAACTTCAGTACTTACATATTTCCTTTGTGTATTGTGGTATTTTTGGGGTCCCCCATAGCAGGAAGGAAATTATTAATCTGACTCCATGTTCTTAGAAGACTAATATATTATTTTATGATACTATAGTATATTAAAGAATGCTATACTAAACTATACTAAAGAATAGAGAAAGCATCCTTACAGCAGGCTAAAAGATAATAATGAAAAACTCCTTTCAGAGTCCAACACAGCTGGACCATGATTGTTTAACCAACAGGTGGTTGTTTGATTAGTTTCATGTGAATTGTTTTAAATTAATCACCAATCTCCAAACCACATTCCAAAGCAGCAAAACACAGGAGAAGCAAATGAGATAATATTGTTTTCCTTTTTCTCTGAGGCTTCTCAGCTTCCCAGGAGAGAAACCTTGGGCAAAGAGGATTTCTCAGAAAATAGGATGGTGACAGTGTATAATTTGTGCTGTCAAGGAATGAACCCCAGATTCAATGAGTGTGTATAAATTACTGCATGAATAAAATAGATACATTAATGTGTATAAATATCTATAGGGTGTTGTCCTCTCATTGCAGGGTTCCATGCTGTTGTCTCCTTCTCACAAAAGTTCCAAACCTTCTTGGTGTGTCTCATGAGCAGCTCCTCAGAGCACTGACTCTTTCTTCTTCACAAAGCACCCAACTGACTCCAGCTCCCTTTTCAACCAACCCCCACTCTTTTATAGCATCTTCTCCTCATTGGTTACAGCTGTGGCCTGTTAAAGTCAGGCCTGTTCCTAATCTTTGATAATTGGCCCAGCTGCAGCTGCTTAGGGGTGAGATTCCTTTCTACACTGTATTTCCTTATGTTCTATGCCCCTACACAAGGGGAGGTGCCAAGAGGATGGACCAGGCTCTTCTCAGTGGTGCTGAGCACCACAACAAGAGCCAGCAGGAAGGAACTGATGCTCAGAAGCTCCAAGCTAATATGAGGAAGGACTTCTTTAGTGGGCAGTGGCTGAGCACTGGAACACACAGAGAGGGTGTGGATCTCCCTCACTCCACGTAATCAGAACCACTGGGGCACAATCTGGAGCCCTGTGCTCTGGGATGACCCACTGTGACCCATTCTGTCATTGTGAGTGTCCCTGCAGGCCATGCCAAGCTCCTGGAGGTGTGCACAGCCCCATGGCAGGACTGCCAGCTGCACACTGCCTTCCCTCACAGCACAAACCACCACTGCTAAACCTCACTGGCACTTCTTGCTTTTTAAAAAATCCTACTAAAAATAGGCTGCCCAGAAACTGCAGCCATGTGATACTGGACATTTGTGTGACTTCCTCCAATTCAGCTGGCTCAATAAGCACATTTCAATAACAAAAATACTTGCTTTTCAAGGCAGATTAGGCAATAAGTCTCATAAAGACAAACTACATTGTTATTAGAACACATGGAGAGAATTAAACTTCCAAAGGCACCACAAGCAAACCCTAAGAGTTGGGTACATCTGTACATCCCTTACAACCCAACCTGGAGCTCTCTGTCTCAACCAAAGATAATCATGGTGGTCATTACACACATTTTCTGACATAGCAGGAGCTTGGCAGCACTTTATCTGATCATTTATTTATCTAGAAGATAAGAGCAATCCATTCCTTAACCCATGTGGTACATGCTATAAAATCCCTGCAGTAGAAACAGACCAGTGGCAGCTCCATATACAGACATTATTGCTGGTGACAAACTGGGGGGGATCCCACATAATCCACTAATATCACCAGGTAAATGTTTTAACATGATACTCAAAGAACTGAAGAAATAAGACAAATTATTATAAATGGGACCTTTACATGTAACAAAGAACTCAACTTTCAAGATTAGGTCTACAGAAAGAAAAAAAAAAAAAAGAAGAGCATTTTAAAATATAAATCTATTTATAGATTAATAATCCCCAAAAGTAGCTCCAAACAATGCTGCAGTGTTCCATGAGGCACCCTCCCAGAAGCTGTTTGTGGGCCCTCAGCTCGGTGTCTCTGGCCCCATCTCCTCCCCCAGACAAGCTCAGCACCCAGGGGAGCAGCTCTGGGGCAGAGGGGGCTCCAGCTCAGACCATGGCCTGCCTTGCTCCCCAGACCTCACATTTTGTTTCACCAAGAGATTGCTGACACCTCACAGAGTGCTGTTGGAAAGCTGAGAGCTTTCTCAGTTCCTTCAGCTGCTGTGGCTGACACGTGGCTACAGGGAACTGGGTTTTTTTACAAAAACATAATAAAATGTCAAGGGTAGGTTCAACCAAGTGTTGTTGGACTGCTGGGTAATTAAATGCTCAGCACCTTTAGTCTAAAGGCAATAGGAATAAAATGGGTGCACAGCACTGTGACTTGTCACTAGAGCTGCCACTGTGTTTATTCCAGGGACACAGCAGGTCCCCAGGCAGGCAAGAACTGAAATATTATTCCCTGTTCTGCTGTGCTGGGTTTTAGGAAGAGGCAGAGTGCAGTTATAAAGTATCCTGTGAAGGCTCCCTGTCGGGGGGTGCAATGCCTTGACAGTTCAGGTTCGGTTCAAGTTTTGGTTCCCTCTGCCCCGATCCGTGCAGCTCCAGGCAGGGCAGGAGCACCAGCTGTGCCCCAGGACTGCCACCCTGCACTGGTGGGCACCAGCACCCTGCAGGGACCCAGCTGTCACCTTCTGAGACACAGGGTTACTGCCCAGGGCTCACAGAACACTCAGATCACAGTTCTGCTGGGAATTGTGGAACATGTAAAAGTTTTCCCAACGATATTCTCTGATTCAAGCCTTATCAACAGAAAAGGAGATTTAATCTGTGAAAGAGAAGCAGCTCACAAGCTCTAAGTGATGTCCAGGTGTTTGAAAGACAAAGTATTTGCTGGTTAGAATTGCCTTGTTAAGGTTTGGGGCTGGACCTGCTCCAGTGATCTCAGGCCTACTGGGAGGTTACAAAGCTTGGGAAAAGGATTCTCTTCGACAGAATGCAGAATTTAGGAGCCACAAGGACACGTGACAGAACCCCCAGACAAGGAAGAAACTGATAGAGGCCACCCAAGCAACTGTGCTGAATCAGTTCAGGCTGGGTAAAAGGTAACTCCAGCAGGGGCAGATCCTGACCACGGGCACACAGCACCAAAACAAGAAATCAATCACCAACCCAAAAGGAGAGACAGACTGAGCATGCAAGACTTAGCATGAGAACCAAGAGAATCATTCACCAACAGGAGACAGAATACTAATTAATAAGGGAACTAGGTAACTTGTAGCCAATGAACATTAATGCCTTTGTTTGCTAAACTGTGTAACTAGTGAGAAGTTTTGGCAATTTGTGGATTTGCCACCCAGCAGCCCTTTCTAAGCAGAACTGTAGCTGTATTTGACTTATTTAAAGTCAAATATCTCAACTCCTGTGTGGATTGGCCTCTTCCACACTGGGTGAAAGAATCTACTTTAAAACAAGCCTGCACAGCAATATACAGGACTATATAATTAAAGCAGCTCTTTTTTAAATCCCACTAACAGGTACAGAAATTTTGAAATAGTTCCATTTTCCCTCCCATGCTCAGGTTGGTTTTTGCTGCATTTCCCTCCCCATGTAGCACTAACATGCCCAAGCAGAGCCACTCCTTGGTCAGAATCTCCTGTTTGCCATTTTTGTTTGCAAGCAGCCAGCACAGGCAAAGGAGAAGGCCAAGCATTGCAATATCCCTGCCTTCACCCCCAGAGCAGCTGCAGCCGCGGGAAACCAAGAAAGGGCCACTTGCAAGGCTGGGGACAGCACAAGCAGCTTTTGTTCTATGCAGCTTCCTCTGACACTTCCCTAACTCAATTTATTGCTCATAAACCCTCAAACTGAACCATTTCAAGGTCAGCTACTGAGACCAGCTTGCCCAGGCCATGCTCTCCAGTGAAAACTGTTTACTGAGTCCTCTGTGTTCAAAGGAACATTTCACTCACTAACACTGAAATTGGATTTGGCCCTATGCTAGGACCAAGCTAGCTGGAGCCAGCTCCCCCTCATCTCAAAGATAATGGAAAGGGAGGAGCACATTGGTAGCAGCAAGAATGAAAATAAATGAATCTCTGACTGAATGGATAAATAAATAAATCAGTGCACTGTACACAGCCATACAAAAGGGAACCAGAAATCCCGAGAGGGCAAAGCAGCACGCTCTAGGAAAACACAGCATGAAAGAGAAACAACTCAAACCCAGGGAAAAATAGGTGGAAACAGAGAAAAAAATGTCACCTCTTCACTCTGATGTTAAAAGAGGCAGCAGGAACACCGTGTCTGATCTGTTTTGTTGATTTCTGTGTCCAGGCGAGAAGAGCATGTGTTGGGGCTTGGTTTCACACCCCTGAAACTCACAGAGGTGACTTGAAACACAAAACATTTCAGCAGATGAGTTCCAATTCTAGGCAGAGCATTCTCCCTTGTTCTTAATTTCCACAGAAATCAAATTACACTCAACAAAAGCCAGAACATGGCCTAGATTGTCCCTACCAATTTTTATGGGTCAGCAGAGGCAGGTATATATCTGCTGTTGGTCAACAGCTCCTGAAATGCTGAAATGGATCAGTGACATCCAAGCATTGCTCAGTGGGGCTACAATGATCCAGGAACCACACCAAGGTTCTCCTGTTTGCACGGTCAAAGAACCAAAACTTCCAGAAATGAACTTACAGCAAGACCACCAACTTGCCAGAGGCATATATCCAACAGGACAAGGCTCAAAAGCACAATGTTTTCAGTAAGAATGCCTGAGATGTGGAACTGATTGAAGCTGCTTCACCCCAAAACTAAAGCTAATGCCCTCAAGCAGAGTCTGAATTTGCAGAGTCACTGGGCACAGGAATACAAAGCCTCATGGTTTGGGCTCACTGCTCACAACTAGTTTGTGTGCACTTGAACCAGTCCTTTAACTTAAATCCAAATTTCTAGATTAACTACAACCACGTCCAACTCCAAGGCTGGCTATATGGCCACCAAATTTAGAAACACATCTGGATGAATCAAGCAGTAGGGCTTTCACAGGAGTGGCATGACTTCCACAAAAAAAATTCTGTATTGCTGGTTTCTAACACCAAAGAAAAAATAGCTTGGAAAAATAAGAGTTCCTTTCAGCTATTTCAATATGTGGATGGGAGATTGGGTGCTAGCTTTATGTTGGTAGGCAAAGAACCCAAATTTGAAGGATAACCTACTGGCAAACTGGACACACTGGGGCATATAGCAGAGAGCCCCACTTCCACCACTCACAGCTGGAAATAAATCTGTTCTGCCATTCTCAGACAGCACCTGAAGAAATGCTGACAACTTCTTTGCAACACTGCTCATCCAGTCATTAACATAACTTCACCAACCATTGCTCCAAGTTACACCAACACAGGCACCTGAAAAACACAGGTTGGGCAGTGGGAGAGGGTAAGAGAGCTGCTCTTGCTCCAGGGCACACAGCAGCAACGATGGGCTGAAAATTCATCCCCGACCCTGCTTGCCTGCAAAATATCTATGCCAACACCGTACAATAAGAGCTGATACTACACTGGAAGCTCTGGTACTTTAAGCAGCTGCCCTGAATGACAATCTCTGCTTAGCAGTTAAAAAAGATGTGAAACTCATTCTCTCTATGCCTCTGTATGTCTCTAAAGAGGACAAGAACAGCCTGTGGTGTGAGAGAAGCACAGACACAATCTCACTGGCCTTCATCACCCAGCGAGTCCCTCCTGCGGGATCATCCCTGCACTTGTCTCACTTTGTGTTTGCTCTTTTTTCCTCAGCATGCTTGGACCTTAAATCCATTATTTATGATACCTAATCAAGGATGAGACACTGGATGCTGCTCAAGCAGCATGCTGCCATTACTTGAGGAAGGAGCCAGCAGAGAGGGAAGACAGCAGAGTCTCTCCTGAGCAGGCTTCCTACCCTGGCCTGCCCATCTCTGAGCCAGGCCCTCCTCAGGAATTACAAGGGGCCTTGAGCTTTCCACTGCAACACAGCTCCAGGACAACACCACACCCACATTTTTTGGAGCGGTTTCTGACCAAAGGATTCAACCACTCAGTGAATTCAAGGTCAGACAAAGTTGGAAATTAAATTTAAAAAAAGAAAAAAAAACCAGCAAGAGTAGTCTGATCCACACTTTATGAGACATTTTAATTCCATAAGAAGAACATCAACAGAGAGGGAGAAATCAAAACCACATTTCTAAAATAATTCCTTACACAGAGAAGGTCTGTTGGGGGCCTGGAAACAACTCTGCAGTACAACTGCTCTCTTGACCAGAGTGGTAAATTTCGTCCCTTTGGGATAGTTCAAAGAGGTATTCTTGTATGAGACACAAAACACCCAGGTGTGCCATACCATTAATGCAGTCAGTATTCTTTTGGGGGTGCAGGCATGCACCTCACCTCTGACATTCAGTGTCTCCCACACAAATATACCTGTCAGACACAGACAAGCAGGCCCTGTGAAGGGACTGTCCAGTTTGGTTTGTCCCGATGCAGCCACTGTGCTGTCCCACCACCCTGAGTGGGAGGACTACAAACACGGTGACTTATCCATGCCAAAACAGAAAGTCTGTTTCCTTTCCTTCCCTGCACAGTGCTAGACTGGGGACAATTCTGGAGCATTTCTCTAAGTGGCTCAAGGATGGAGATGGCGTGGCCCTCCTACCAACACTCTGACTGTGCAAGCCTTTCGAAAGTAGTATTTGGAGTTTGCCATGCTGTACTGCCCTGCTCAATTCCAGTGACCTCTGTCATCCCTTCTGCCCTTAAAGACCTGTTGTCTGTCATTTCTTTCAGATTTATGCACTAGCTCAAGGCAGAGCAATGAAAACAATGCATTGCTAGGGGTGAAAACAACCATTTCCACATCTCAATTTGCAGGCTTTGCCATCAAGATGCGCAGGACAGTAACTGTTTCCAGGCAGAAGCTGATAAGATACTAACACATAACACCAAAAAGATTAGAAAAACGTCTGATTAAAGAGCATATGAGAGTCACGCTGCGCATCACTGCTGACTGCAGGGCTTCTGAACGACTGCCAGAAGAGCATAATCCAAAGGTGCAGTGTCACCAAAAAGCGTAGCTGAACAGCAAAGCCGTAGAATGTGGTAGAAGCCGTTTTTCCTCAAGGAGCGGCACGGTGCTCCTGAAGGCGATAACCGAGCGGCCGCACCGCGCTGCATCCCCGCCGCTGCCGGAGCGCGGAGCGCGGAGCCGGGCAGAGCAGGGCATGGCACGGCTCGGCACGGCTCGGCTCGGCACGGCTCGGCTCGGCTCGGCTCGGCTCGGCTCGGCGCTCCCCGCGGGCCCGGGGCGCCGAGCCCTCCCCATGGCGGGGCCGGCACCCACCGGCGTTGTGGAGCGGCCCCCGCGCCCCCGGGATGCGGCCCTGCCGGGACCGGGAATGGCAGCGCCGGGAATGGCAGCGCCGGCCCCGTATCCCGGGCCCCCGCCGCTCCGCCGGGCCGCGCTGCCCCCGGCGCGCCCGCCCCGCGGCCCCGCCGCCCCCGCAGCCCCGGCCCCGCCGCCGCCCTACCTTCGTGTAGAGCTCGGAGGCTGCCATGGCGCAGGGCGCGGGCGGGCGGCCCCTCTGCGGCAGCCCGGCGGCGGGAGGCGGAGGCGGGCGGGAGGAGGAGGAGGAGGAGGAGGAGGAGGAGGATGCTCAGGCGGCGGCCCGCGCCATGTTGCTGCTACCTGGCGGTCTCTGAGCATTGTGGGAGCGGCGGCGGCGGCGGGCAGGGCGCGGGGCGGGCGATGCCTCCCACCGGCGGGCGGGACGCGGCCCGGCCGAGCGGGGACTCTGCCGCGCCCGGAGCCCCGCGGGATCGGGCAGTGGGGCTGCGCCCCCGCTCCGTGCCAGAACCGGTATTGCTTCTCTCCCTTAGCATCCTTTTTTAAAAAAATTCATTTTATTCTTTCTCTCCTACACTGAACAAATTACTCGTTATGTCGTCAGGGATATTTATAATTTCCTGCTTGAGGCGCGGAGGAGGCTCCGCACCGCGGGCAGCACCAGGCGCAGGGAACCGTCCGGTCCCTTCCTTTCACGGGCACCGATTCTAATCCCATCCTTCAAATTGTTTACAATCTCCTTCAGCTGGACTGCATTTCTCATTCAAACCGTTACTGAAGGCACTGAAGGGAAATGGGCCCAAACCAGTTCCTTCAATAATTAAGTCCATTCTCACCAAGACATGGAGGTACACATCTTTGAGAAGTTTAACATCGATGTCAAATGGGAATGAAACCCAGCTCCTTTATGATTTGTTAATGACTGTTTTGTACAGCTCAGGTTATGTCAAGGGTTCTTTTGACAGCAGAACTGAAGCTATTCTCTCTCTGTTTTCGTTTTCCACCTTGGAAATGCATCCTATTAGTCCAAGTGGTCCAAAATACAAAACAAGTTTGAGATAGGTAAGTTTGCCACACTCTCCACCAAAGTGCTTGTGCCTATTTATCCTCTCTCAGAATTCAGGTGTTCAGCTAAAAGCTGTGTATTGGGTGGGTAGTATCTGCACTGCCCCTGACACTCCCAACTACCAAAGAAACAGACAAACCTGTTTACAGAGAAACTGAACCATGAAAGCAATGGGTCAGAAATCACTCATCAATTTAGTAACAGAGAGAAAACACTATTCTGACTCTCAAAACAAACACTCCCAATAAATGCTTAGCTGGACTTTATTGCTGCTATCTAAAAAGGGGATGGAGAAAGTAGCAAGCACAAATAGGAAATAGCCAAGATGAAAATATGTAGCTTACCCAGAGTTGTTTGCATTAGGTGCAGATATATGGCCTTCACAGCTCGGAAACTAAGGTTAGTAAACTCAAAATAGAGATTAAAAAACCACCTGATTCTGCTGGAAGAGTTTAAAATAATGTGAACAAAATTTTAAAAATACATTCCTTCCCATGTTCTGCCAGAATGTCCAGGCTTAGCAACCATGATTGCTGCTGCTGTCCCACAGCAGGAGGCTCACTCCAGCAGAACTGGACATTCACTCTCAGTGCTATAAAAAGCCCAAAAGGGTTCCTGGGAGCTGCTGTCCAGGTCGGGGATGAGGTTTTGCTAAGCAGTTTTCATTGCTGCTCTTCATCCCTCTGCCAAGGCAAACCAGAGAGATCTATACTAAAGCTACCAGATACATTTCATGTACAACACTGGAAATGTAAACAACTGAAATTTCAGTTTTGTTTTCAGAAAGGACCTGGACCTCCCCTCTGTGTGATGCTTCACATTAGGTATTTTGAACCCTTTCCTCAGGATATCTATGCTAAATTCAAAGACACACATTTCAGGAGTTTGCCTGGACTGTGGATTACTGATCTCAGCCACTCACAGCTGGAGCTCAGGAGCCAAATGTAATTATGAGCCACAGCAAAAAATAGATATCTGAGTCCAAAATATGCTATGATTTGACACAATTTGCATAAACCAGGATTTCAAATCTGCCATTAAGGACAGGAATTGGGGGCATTGAAAGTTGCCAGGAAACAACCTTTTTGCAACGTATCCAGAGCAACTACTTTAAGATGCATCTCCTGCATAAAGTATTTGCTGGTAAGATTTTAAAAGACCTCATCTCTTACCTTGCACCACATCTTTTTGAAAAGATGGTATTTTTTTCAGAGCATAGATCCCAGGGTGTTCCAGATAACAGTGTATAGGTGATGTAACTGACACAGTCCACATATAGAATTTTATACTGAATTTTTACACAATTTTTTTTCAGCAGTTAAGAAGCATCTGTCCTATCTTTTTTCTTACATCTGTGTTTCGTTCTTATCTGTGATCTGTTCAACTGTGGCAGAGAAATTCCCTTCTCACACAGGACTTCCTATTCTGTTGTCACACTGTGCAAGGAGTGAGCAGCGAGTTCTCTGCCAGGCCCATATTCTCACACCTCAAGGACCAGGCCTGGAGATTTGAGCTGTAGAAAACAAACAGGGCTGGTTCCAGCCAGTACTGATGGAACAGTTAAGAACTCTGAAATGTAATACAAGAGATATGTAGGAAGAGAGACAATCATGTACGGTGCAGGTATGCAGGGCACAGAGGGTGTTACTGTAACCTGGGACTGAGCTAACTGTGTAAATAACACCCCATGGAGCTGGAAGCTGTGCAAAGATCAGCACCAGCCTCAGGCTGACTGGGAAATTAGTGGGACTTTTTTCCAGCATTGTTGTTTCTGGAAATGTGGCCATATTTAGGCCAACAGTCTGAAGCAATGCAAACTTCTTTGCACCAAGCTGGTTCCCAGACATCCCCTTCATTCAGTGCAAGGGACCCAAACAATCATCTGTTACGGAGTTTTCAAACAATAAGCTTTAATTGCCTTAATAGAAAAATAAGCACTGGAATATATATAAATGTGATTACATTAAAGTAATTCTGTAGTCTAACATACTAGAAACCAAAGCCCAGTCATATTTTTAATGATACAGAGTAGTAAGATTTAGGGTTTAGAAATTTTCCACAGAGAATACCGAAGTATCCAGTATTGTTTAGGAAAACACAGTAAAGATGAGACAAACCTCCATGGTGCAATAAAAACTAAGTAAATCAATTTATTCTGTATACTATACAACGTGTAAGTTTGTAAAGAACAATTGACATTTTTATCACCTTAACATCTTGACTGGGTGTAAATATGTCCAACAAAATGTACTCCTGTGGCCTTTACACAAACACTGTCCTACTACATCAAGAACAATGAGAGGGAAGCCTTTGGTGTTACAGATTTGGGGACATATCTGTGACGTTGTAATTAATCCACTTACCTATCTCAAATAAAATGTTGGTGCTATCTGCTATAACAAGCCTACATGAGTACTACTCTAACAACTAAACACTCTATCTTTAAAGGCAAGATATGAAAGGGACTGCCAGTCTACAGTGTGGACAGGTTTTCTTTGAAAAAGGCAATTATCAAATGGTAAAACTCATATAATACATTATGTACATCAGTTTGGATAGCTGAGTTATCTTGCTGGAGTAAGCTGAAAGTAAGCATCGATCTGCAGTCATGTTCCATTTCCTGTTAAGTGACTACTGGACTTAAGTTTTATACAGTGTACAGAACCAAAATAGCTGTGCCTGCTGCTGAGGTCTGTCAGATGTGAAGGCTCATAATCAGTCACTGACCTAGTTAGTATTACAGTACTTCAAATATACACATGGAGAATATATTCATAGCTGAATTTGTAGTAATCTTAGAACTGCAAGTCACTGAGTGAGCACTGGAAGAGCTTGTGTTGTCCAACCAGCAGGACAAGCTGAGTTGTAGCTGAGTGAGTGGAATGTTTAAATTTAAATGGCTATCTTTTTAAACCTTCCCAAACATCAAGAGAACTCACCTTAGGGGAGCTACAGAATAGTGGCACCAGACAATACACAGCAAGTCACCTCAAGTTGTTCAACATTTGTTTCAGGCCCAATCCTATTGTTAAGTTTCAATTTCATTTATACATAGAAAAATAAAGAAGGATTTTCACATTAGAACAAACATTTATAAAAAGCAACTTGCTTCAATATTTCCAGTTTCCTTGTTATTCTTCCAGCCTAATTTCTTAAAGAACTCAAGTAGGTCCATTTCTTCAAACTGTTCTGCAAAAACCACAAATTATTTGTAATGCTAGTGGAGGATAAGGAATAAGAACAGGCTTGACAAAGCCCATCTAACTACTAAAACAGGGCTATACAGACTTGAAAAGAATCAGGTTAGCAATTTTGAAATTCTCTGGAATTGCTTCTCTGAATCAAAAACGTGACATAGGCACTATGTTCTGATCAAAACAGGACCAAATAAAGACTATTCAATTTCTCGACCATTTTGTTTGCCTCTAGAAGAGAGCATTGCAGAAGATATGGGCCAGCATTGGTATTGACTAGCAGTCCTTTATACCCCAAGACATTTCTGAATATGTCAGCACAAAGTACAAGCTTCTAAAAACATGCATCTTTAAGTGTTCTCTCTTGTGATACTCACATTGGTGCTTTGTTTCTAACAGGCTGTTTCCAAACTATTTTTTAAAGAAAAAAGCATTCAGTAAACGGATCTTTTAAAAGAGTTTCTTGTTCTCCCAAAGACTGTGCAGGCTGTGACTACCTATTTGTAAATCAATATTATGGATCATACTCCATTTTCAATATTCTGGTTTCATTGAACTAACATGTTTTAAATGCATCAATTCCCCTAACTAACACCAACTATGTATTTTGTCTATCTAGTACAACCTTCATCATAAGCATGAACTGGAGTTCAATCCCATTTTCTGCTATGAAAAGTTACCTATTTCTCAGTAAGTCATTATAGAAATACCTTTCCAGATATTTGTTTCCACAAAGCCAGTGAGGGGCTGCTATACAACAAAGAAAAGGAAATAATTTACTATCTCTTCAGGAGTCCAAGAAAAAAAAATATCCTTCTGCTTCCAGAAGTCTAAAGTAGCTCAAAGTCAATTGCATATCAAACGTTAATGAGCCTAAATTTGGTGTTTGCCACACAGGGAACTCTCTAGAACAGTACACTTAGCCATATTCCATGCCAACAGACAGAGCATTTCTGCTTTAAAAGCTTAAACAACTGCTGAACATAAAGGGCACTTGCCTGCAAATATAGGTACAAATTCCAAATTTATACTTGAATGCTGGATATTGTTGTGAAACAAAACATACAACTGCAAAAGCATAAGGTTGAGTCAAGTGTAAATGTGTTTCACAAATTTCAGGTATACAATTTTTACTTTCAGTAGCAAGATTCTGGGCTCTTAGTTTCAGGACAAGACTTTGAAAGATACAGAATCACTTGTGCTTTGATTGGCACATTATCTGCTTTTTAAAACATAAAACTAATAAGACGTTTGCAAAAGGTTGTGCAAAACTATTGTATTTACAAAAAATGGCACAAGAGTGAATTCAACAGTCTATGCACATGCACACTTCATCCACATCTTCAACAAAAGTGTGTCCTAAGCTACAGAACTGAAAAGAATACCAGCTTCAACAGGCAGTTGTCAATAAGCACTAGGTTCACAAGAGTTACACCAGAATGGGCAAATATTGCCCAAGTAAAAACTCTATTGTTAAAGCTGAAACAGGTTTAAGGCCGTTCAAGTTCAAAAGCAGAAACAAAATTCAATCAGAGCCCTGTCTTTGTTTTTATACATGCTTCACCATCTAGCAACTTGTGGTCTAAACCTCTATTGTAGACAACAAACCCAAACACGGAAGAAAAACCCAACACAACTGGAGGTTATATTAAATACAAATATGCTGTAATTCAGATGAAATAACAAAAGCAGAAACATTAGAAGTTGTAAAACTTGCGATGTCACTTGCTGGAACCAGTCCTACACTAGGAAATGGGCAATATGTACATTTTCAAGTAGATTACATTGCTCTAACCAAACTTGTCCTTTTTAATCAGTGCATTGTTCTCAACTAGACCAAATACTACGTTTTACTCTTAACAGTATTCCCTTACAATAGCAGCACATGCTATCGCTACCTGCAAAGCTGTCAGTCTCATGACTTAGTGTAAGAAAGAAAAAGGGGGATGTGAGGGTGAGAAATAACTATTAAGGAGAAATAACAGGAATGAGAATATTCATGCAGTTCAGGTGTTCTCGTCAGCCAGCCAGCTTGCTAGCAACAAGAGATGGTTTCCGCTGAGGAAGATCCTGTGGAGTAGGAATATGGTCACCAGTGACTTCTGTCTTGTCAGGAGCTGCAGTAGGCAGTTGCTTATTCTTCATCTTTGCTTTAGCCATGTTGTAGTCACCAGAATCAAAGTATTTTTGCTAGAAGACAAAACACATATTTAAAAGCCTGAAATCTTATCAGACATATACACCGAATTACATTGTTAAATAGATATTTTAGATATTAAAAAGCTGTAAAATCTCTGTGATTTGTCAAAGTAGCTCTATGTTGATTAAAAAAGGTCTTGTCAAGACTAGTAAGCACAGACAGCTGAACTCTTAACACATTGTGAACATTACTGTGAACAATAATCTGAACATTATTTTTGCCTTGGTTTTCCCAAAAGATCATCTCCCACTACTGAAACCTTGGGGTTTGCAAATTTTGTTGCAGTGAACAAGTTCTGCTACACACAATAACCAAACAATGCATTAATTAAAGCTGGAGAACAGAACCTTATATATCACACCAGAGATCAAAGTGTGTGCTAACAAGAAAACCTCTTCTCTGCACACATTAAAACAGTGAAACTGTAATCCCTAAAGTTCTCAAACCAATTATTTAGCAAAGTCAAATCTACTGTACAGTCCTGAAAAGCGCTAGGTCAAGGAAATTATTAAGCCCCATTCCATTTTTTTTCTGAATACAAAAATAAATTAAGTTTTAAATTCCTAGTTGAAAAACAGCGTTCCTTAATATATCAGCAAGTTTTTATTAGCATTACATTTAAGAGTAGCCAGATTTCTCAAAATATTAAATTATCTATGCATGTCAAAGCCAAATGACTGTTATTTATCCACATCATGGTAAAATGAGGCATGGAATTTCATCCAATTCTTCAACTGGTCACTGACACATTTTGCAGGAAAAGTTGCATTGTTTTTATATCTCACCATGAGGTCTACCACTCAGATACTCATAATCCATGATTTTGAACAGATTTCGTATGAGGCAAAAAAATTAGATTCAGGATTAAGACTGACACCACTAACTACTGCTTACAATCACAACCATGTCTGAAGATAGACCACCCAGTTAGATTTGTATAGGCTTAGTCCTCAGCCAGCTGAACAACAGCCATCATAACCTGCCATGTCCAAGTGCTTCTGGGCAGCACAGTGCCACCACAGCCTTTATTCTGCATTAGTACTAACCAGCTGTAAAATGCTCAGCAGCAGCAGTTGCTAGACAGAAGTAATTTGAACTGGCTTTAAATGTTCCCTGGCAGAGCCCTGAAGTTACCTGATCTATCTTTCCCATAGTCCATCATACATCTGAATCACACACTTTTATTTATAAACCTTCCCAGTACAATCCTTTTGATGGTGTAATCCCTATTTACACCAAAATGTTCTAGCACTACTTCTGCAGCCTAGGCCTCAAGGTAGAACATAATGTGATTTAGAAAAAGGTTTCCCATTTTGCCCTTTAAGACTGAAGCAATCGAAAGAAACTTCTAAACAGCAACTAGGTAATAACAGAACCATTTGATCTTCAGATGTGATACAGCTGTTAGCAGATATCTTTCTGTCTAAGACTTCCAAACAGAATCCTCCCATGGGAGCATGATCTAGTACTGTTCTCATCTACCACTATTCCAGAGAAAGTGTGCTGACAATGGTGTCAGCATCATCAAATGCAGAACATTTCTGGACAGCAAATATGACCTGGCAGAGTGTGTCCTGGTTGCCAAACTGATGATGATTTGGGCTACAGCTGACCACAGAAGAATATTTGAGAAAACCCACCATCTCTCATGCATTAGAATACCAATTCATTTCTTCCTTTAACTTATTCCTGTACTTTGCTGATTTATTCTAGCTTCTCACAGACAGCCTGAATTTGTCATCCCTTTCAAAACCAACGATGTCTGTCCAGGTGTCTTCCTGTCAGAAACAGTATCTGATAGCACATATCCTCACTCTATTTTAACTCATCATTGCAGGCAGCCCAAAGTACACCAGGACCCCTATGAAGAAAAGAAGCCTCATCATTTAAGACACTGAGCACACTAAATTGCAAGTTAAAAAAATTGAACAAAGTTATTACCACCACATCAGGAAGTGCAGGAGGCCTATTATGAATTGGAATCCACAAGTTTATGCCATCTTTTACCAGAGCAGCAAAAGTCAAATAAGATGGCCATGGATCTGTCTGTGCTCAAATCTGAAAGTACATGCTGCAAGAGCCTTTGCATTCAATGTGTATAATTAAGATGAAGATATTGTACAGGCTGTTATTGCTGGTGGTGAGATTCTCTCACATTTGCAACAAGTGCAAGCAGCCATAATTCCTTTATGGCTATCAATCTTTACTGACTGAATGCTGGTCTGTTTTCCTGAGATATCATCACAATACAAACTTACCACTCCCTTCTGTGTCTACACATACCCTGAACCCAGTGAAGTCTCACTGAGGCTGCAGAGTAACTCAGAGGGAGTCACCTCATCTACCACCTGCCCAGCCATTAACTCTGCTTCGTATCTTCCAACTTATGAGACAAAGATTATCCAAAAAACCTGCCAACAGTAACAATCCCCAAGAGATGCTACCAGAGAGCACAGAATTAGATCAGCACTGAACTCCACCAGCTGGTCTGTGAAGGATTTCTACCTGGAATGGTTGTGTGCACTGAAAGGGCCTAGACAAGAGTGACAACGGTGTGACAGCAATGAAAGCACCACCAGAAGCAGTGACATACCAGGACTATTACAAGAACAGAGTCCCAGCATGCCTGAAAGGCATTACATAATCACTCTATGAATAATTAAACTAAAAAACCCCCAGTCAAATAGCTAAGAAGAGACATTGGTTAGATGTGGAACAATACTGAAATATTAACTCACTCTTCATTCTTCTATCATTATTTTTGGGTCTGGGTGTATATCCAGAATTACACAACCCTTGTCAAACCACTAATGTCAGATAATGCCTGGTCTAACAGCAGGCACCAAACTCTCTTGTGCCAGAAACATGGATAAAAGGAGTGGACATTGATTTTGGGGGCATAAGAATGGGCAGGATAAAATCACTACAAAATAAGGATGAGTTCCTAACCCTTGGTGTTTACTATAAAGTTTTTTTTTTTTCAAGTCTATCACAGCAGCTTCTAAGTTTAATTTTTTATAACAAGTGTGGTTGAGGCACTGATGCTGTAATCAGCTATCCTGCCAACCTGGCATTTGTTGTGCAGAGACAAATTTCTCTTCCTCGTGCTTTCTCAAAATTTAAGGTTCTTAGGACTCTTTAACCATGCAAAGGCCTGTGGAGGAGGAAAAAAAATCGCATATTACAGGAATTTTGGATTTTTTTGTCTATACCCTGTGGACAATAAAGAACTTACTCCTTTTTGAAGCCTCTTCCTCAAGAAGTCTGAGCCTCCTGGCTTCTGGCCCAGATGAGGATATCTTGCTTTCAATTTTGCTTCTTCAGCTTTTTCTGGACTTAACACCTTATCCTCCATCTCCTGGAAGACAGTGAGTGATACTGTAAGTGAAACATCCAACAATATATATTTATGCAGAACAGTTTTGCAGGTAATACACCCACAGCCCATTGCTGCTACCAAGTGAGCATAACAATTATCTGATTAGACATTTTCATAGATTCTTTCTCAGATGCTGACAGCAATTGTAGGAGTTCAGCCTCCCATTTTAGACACCTTTCCTGGAGATGCTGAAGATGTCACACTTCCCTCTCAAAGAAAAGCAATTTGAATTATTCAATCTTGAATAAAAAAGCTCAAACAAAACTGGGGTTTTTTTGGTCAAAACAAGGGGTCCACTAAGAACAAATACTGAATACTGAGCAAAAACCACAATTTTTTTCCAAATGCCTGTTTCATTATTTAGTTGCATAGGCAGATTGGCACTTGCACTGCCACACTGATCTGTACGGCTGCTCCAGCCTAATGTGTTGATATTCACTGTGAAACAGTCTCAAAAACATGCCTGCTGTTACATTAATAGCAATACTGTGTTTCTCTATACATGTCTATAATTATCCTGAAATTATGAGGATGAAGACAGTTGGGTAGTGCATTTGTGTAAAATAAAATGCCTATTTTATGAGCATACTGTAAAACATGGATGCTCAAAATAATAATTTAGAGATATTCATTTGGCAAAACTGCAATTTGTTCACTGGCCTCTACTTCACACTCATCTTTTCCATGTCCATGTAGCAATTTAATGTATGAAGTACAATTTATTCTGTTGAATCATTTCTAAAATATCTTTCATTCAAAATTGTTGGTCTGCTTTTTCCAGAATTTGGCCACCAGCCTTTTTTTTTTTTTTTAAGGAAAACCATTCCTGGTTCAGAGAAAATATATGATTTGCACTGACTGCTATAACACAGAATTGTTATCACCTGCAGTCACAGAAAGACTTTCAGGCAGGAAGTAAGAATTGCCATTGAAATCAGGAGGGTGTCATTCATCTATGACTAAGATTTCATGTCCACTTAGAGCTGCTTAGGCAGCCCTTCATACTCTTTTCCATGCCTGTCATCATCCTTTGCATTGCATCAATCAGCATGACTGCCTGTATTCCCCAGTCAGGCTTTACAGAAACTAATCCAACAGAAAAATAGCCATTTGTAATTTTTTTCCCTTCTCCCCTTGTTGGGCTGTTTCATCTGGATGGGTTTGCACAGGCTGGATGAGCAGGCAGCTGCACAAACAGGTGTGGTAACAGAGCAGCAGGAGGACAGGGACACGGGGAGCAGGGAGCTACTTAAGCCACAACTGAAGAGCAAGAGCCACCACCACCCTCGCCTATCCCTAGGGGCTCTTCTCTATCTCTTATCAACTGCTCCAGGTTGTGACAGATTCAACATCTTTCTGGTAAGGTGCCTCAGAAACAAAGACTCTAACAGATTTAGAATATAACATTTTTCTAGTTGCTCCATCTGGGCAAAACACCTCAAGGACAGCTTTGCACAATACAACAGGAAACCGAATTAACAGTTCTTCCAAGGAAAAAATAGAAACTCTCAAAACAATTAAAGAGAAACTACAGTGACAACAGGAACCAATGCTTTTTATTAGATGAAAATGCAGCTGGCAATATGATGCAAAAGCCAAACATGAATAAAGGGCAAAGTTTCCCTGACACTACTGAGCACAGAACTACACCGTTTCTCACTAGGCAGTATCACACTAGCCAAGCCCAGGGTTCTCATGCCTTACAAAGATCACACAGCAGCTGCTCTCCCTATTGTGGTTCATCAGAATGCCACCACAGCCTGGATTTGCTCAAAAGTAATCCTTTCAGCTCAACACTTTGAACACCTAATGCTGAATCACTGGGTACTCACTGCTGAGCCAACAGACAAAGTATTTGAGGGGGCACATTTTGCCACACTAAAAGCCAAAAGGACATATTTTTTAAGACAAGAGGACCAACAATAAATAGCTTATATAAATATGTATTCACGGTGCATCAAAGGAGACATTTATGCAAACTCACAGGGCTGACAAATTATGGCACAGCAGGCAATCCAAACAAAAACATCGTGTTATGCATCAATGCAGCTCAAAAGGATACAGAGCACGGCGCTTCTTCTTGATGACCAACAACAACTAAGACTCAAAAACCCACAGAACACAAATTAAAGAATTTCAATACCACGACTTGGGGTGTCAAACAAAACCAGCTGACAGCAGGTTCAAAAAATACTTAAGACAACAGTTCTTCACGTAAAATACAGTTAAGGTGCAGAACTCCTTGCTGAAGGATACAGGGAGTGCCAAGGATTTAGATTCAGAAAGCAATTCGATGTGTTCATTTGCAGCTCAGAAGCCTAAACCAGATTGCTGAGACCTCGGAGAGTTTTCCCGGGAAGATCACTGCCTGCACGTCCTGATCTTATGCTCTTCTGAGGACTAAATGGTACTGAGCACTCTCAGAGACGTGCTGCTGAGCCCCAAAGACTTTAGTCCAAGCCACTCCTACATTCAGAACATTCCCCCTTGAATTACAGAAGCAACAACCAAGTGACTAACAAATGACTGGGGAGTGGGCAGAAATCAAGATATACCACGCTCTTCTTCCAAGTGACAACCACACAAAAGTTATAATTTTAGTTCTCTACAGGAACCTGACACAGCTCATGAAGTCATTAAAACGATCTACCAGGAAGGCAGTAGTTACCTAACTCACTTAAAGACAGCTTTTGCTTTTAATCTTCGCAGAGGTTCTAGCAGCATAAAGTTCTGTATCTGCTGGACAAGTGACCTGCATGACTAAAAAAAATAGCCATCAGCCTTTTAAAACTCTGGTATGAATGGCTCATCTTTGGCAGAGGACATCAGACAAAATGCAAAGCAGAAAATGGGAAAAACAGGGCAATAGCACAACCCTAAGCAAACTGATGTGGCAAAAACCAATCCAGCAACAAAATTCAGCACCTCTAAGAGTTTCCTGAAAAATAAAGGCTTCTAAGGCCAAAAGAGTCAACCAAACATACATTCTCCTGTGTCCAAAGTTTCTTTGTTTCTGAACTTCCCCCTGCCACTGTCCTGAGTTTTCACAGCAAGAACAGGAAATGCTGGTCTTTGGCAGATTTTCAGTTTGTATCACTGTAGTTAAAAACCTTTCTCACTCAGCACAAGCTTCTTATAGCATGTCAGAAAGTTTAGAAAAAAACTCTGATCATGAAAACACTGCCTCAAAGTTCATTTAGGGGCGTCATCTTTTTGAAGCATACATATGAATAAGTGCTGCAAAATGGGTTGTTTATGTAAGTGTTTCAGAGCTAAGCAGTAACCAAGTGAATGCTCAGTTTTGCCTACCCAGACAAATTGTTTTAGTGGAGGTTAATATTGCAATGTCATAACAGCACTGATATCACAGTATCAGACTAGGACATAAACTCAGAAAAAGCAAAGTTTTATTTTATTGATGTTATATAATTTTTCTTGAACATATTGCCAGAATAAAACTAAATTAGGAGAGCAGCAAGGACCTCCCATCTCTCAAGTAAAAGGTAATTTCTCCAAGCAGTGCATAAGCATGACATTTCAAGACTTCAGTCTGAAAGTTGGTTAGGAAAATCAGCCCCAGTCACCTGACTTCATCAGAACACCCTAGAAGG
Organism: Agelaius phoeniceus; assembly: GCF_051311805.1. Classification (NCBI taxonomy): domain Eukaryota; kingdom Metazoa; phylum Chordata; class Aves; order Passeriformes; family Icteridae; genus Agelaius; species Agelaius phoeniceus. Next base: position 12,230,682 of record NC_135277.1, read on the forward strand.
CATTACAATAAACTTGCTGCCACATGTTTAACTATGCTCTTATTACAGAGCTATTCTAGGAGTGCTGCATAGGCCAGGGACTTATTTTTATAGGCTTTGAACAGGAACAGTATCCGTTCAGCAGCCTACCTAGCATGAACGTTCAGTCACGCTGCAGAACACACCTATTTAAGAGCAGATTACAGACCTGACAAGGAGCTGGTTCTGATTACTGCACCTACTGAGAAGGTATCATTCCATATTAACCCCCAAAGCTCTACTTGTGCGACTAACTCATATTACAAATTGTAAATTATTGAACAAAAACTTAACAGCTGATGTAGATCAAGCTTTTTCTTTTAGCGTCCTTCAAAGCAGTACTTGTGTTTCATAACTTCTCCGGATCATAGCCGCGGGGATTGCAACCGGGCTCCCACGGCAATGACAAGACTAAAAAACAAACGGCTTCTTAAAGTCACAGCACAGCCATCTATGAAACCAAACCCCACGTGAGAAATGACACAATTATCAGTGAGAGATGACATAAAAGGGACACAAGATAACCCAGCCAGTTATTTTTTTCTAAAAGCCTTAACTAGCACAGGTCACGGCCGTTGTGATTTGGGTATTTCCGCTCCTGAATTGATTACACTAAAAACTGACCATTTTTTAGAAGTGAAACAAACGTTTAGCCTGCGGATTATGGCTGGTGTCCATCCGGCCATTGCGATCGTGAGCCGCAGGCCATCGCGGACCGCGGAGCACACGGAGGGAGCGGGGCCGAGGCCGGAGAACGAGCGAGGGAGCGCCGTGGGCCCGGCCAGGCCAGCGCACAGCGCCGATGGGCCGGGAACACCCGCTCCGGAGCCATCACGGTGCTGCGGCTCCAACGCCTGCAGCCCCGCACGGCCGCTCCTGCCCGGGGAGCGCCGGCTGGGCCTGCTGCGCTCAGGAGGACAGCCCGGGGCAGGCGGTGCGGCCCGCGGGGCTCCCCGGGCCGAGCGAGGGAGGGAGAGGCCCGGCCGCGCCGATGGAGGCGGGAGAGGCCCCGCGGGGCTCCCTGCGCTCCTCGGCCCGGCCACCCACCTTCTGCTCCTCGGCCGAGGCGGGCTCGGGGCTCTCGGCAGACATGGCGCCGCGGCAGCGGGACGGCGGGGCCGGGCAGGAGGGAAGCAAGGAGCGAGGGAAGGAGGCGGGCGGGAGGCGCGGCCGCGGCTCCTCCGCGCTGCTGCTGCTGCCTCTGCTGCGGCTGCTGCCGCCTCCTCCCGCACAAGATGGCGGCGGCGGGCGCGACGGAGCGTCGGCGGGGCCAGACTTCCTCCGCCTCGGCCCCCGCGCGCGGGCTGGGCAGCGGGGGCGGGATCCGCCTGCGCCCCGCGCGTCACGTCCGGGGCCGCGGGTTCGAGGTCCGGGCCTGCGCCGGCTCTCGGAGCCCAGCTGGGCTCGGTGTCCCTCCCCTTCGAATCACAGAATTACAGAAACATCGGTCCAGTGTGGTCCAGTCCACCCTCACAGGCGTCACTGTAACCACTAAAGCACATCACCCGGCGCCAGTGCCATACGTGTCTTCAACACCTCCAGGGATGGTGACTCCACTGCCTCCCTGGGCAGCCTGACCAGCCGAACAGTGAAATTCTTCCAATATCTCCTGTGAACCGCCCATGTCAGCTTAAGGCCATTTCCTCTGGTCCCCTCAGTGGCCCCCAGCTCATCTCCCCTCAGCACAGCCCCCTCACCCCAGTTCGTCCAGCCTGCACGGCCTGCCCTGCTCAGCATCAGTGTAAAGGGGAAAAAGCCTTTACTGCTTGGCTAAAGTCAGTTCTTTTGGCCACTTTTAGCGAGCAGAATACAAGGAGCTGAGTCCTCAGCAGCATTACTTGAGGATCTCACGAATCCCAGACAGCAGCTGAAAGGATAGGAAGGCTCAGTCCATTGGAACTCCTTAATAGCACAGTATCAAGTTATACTGAGTATTTTATTCCCTCCCTATCTACTTTTCACTGTCAGGTTCTTGGCTGAAAAATAACATTCTGTGGACTCTCTTCAAGGGGTTTAAACAGCCCACCATTAATAAATCTTTAGGGGTCCCTAAATAAATGGATTATGTGAACAGCAAGGTATGGATTAGCACAGCTCAGGAGGGACTGGCCAGGACAGGCTTTGTGTGATTATGGTCGGGAAGAACATAAGAAGCAGGTCAGAAAGGTCTGTGAAAGCTGAAGCTGTCAATGATTTTGTCACAGCTGAATTGTACTAAATGCCCCACAAGACAGTAGGTGGAAAAGGTGTTTTTTATGCACCTGAGAGATCCATCCAGAGATCAGGATCACGAAGCTGTGGGGAACCCAAGGAATGTGCATATCCCTTGTTCAGAAAGGGATACAGCCAGGCAGATTGCACAGAAAAATAATCATAGAATGCACAAGTGGGTTTTTTTCCTAATGATGAAAAAAGCCATGATAGTGGTGGGTGTGCCACATTTGCTTCTAGCAGAATTAGGGACAAATGGTCTGGAAGTGTGAAAAACACAGCAACATAAAAAAATGATCATAAAAAGGATGAAGTTCAGCAGTGACAGCAGACAAGCATGCAAACTCCAGGAATTTCTTTCAAATCTCTTAGGAAATTAATGTGAGGGAAAACAGTTTTAAGGATTCAGCAGTTCCTTAATGCAGTTATTTCTTTAAGGGAACATAATGCAGAGCAAAGATGGGAAATAAATTCAGAACCTCAGGAAAAGCCCATGTTCTTCAATGGCTTCAAATACAAGAAAGCAGCCTACAGAAACTAGGTCAGTTTTTAAGGATGTGTAGCTAAAGCAGATCATGAAGACAAGGGGGTACTGAGATATTACTGAACAAAACTTTTAAAGACTAAAGCATTTAATGTATCTTTTTCTTCAATCTGACATGATCAAGGTAAATAATGTAACAAACAAAGTATAGCCTACAGCTAGAATAAGGAAAGACTGGTTTGCAGGTTACTTTAATTAGTTTTGGTAAATATTTTCAACTTGGATGAAAAAATATCCTTTAGAGATTAGAAAATGACAGAAGCAATCTCCAGTTAATTACTGGTGATTCATATAGGAACCTGTGAAAAATGAATGGGTTTCCAGGAGTCACTTTTCCTGAATTTGAATTAGAGTATGGGGAGGACAGAATACAAGCTATATAATTTGGCTGTCAATAATGACTTGGAAAATCATCTAAAATAAGCACTGAAAAGAAACTGAGTAGCTAGGCAGGAATTCACAGTTAAGAACAAGGGTTTCACACAATCATCTTTCCTTTAAGAAAAAGGAAATAAACCATGTGGAGAAGTGGGTGAAGGTGGCTGAAGTTCCAGATGCCTTCTGGCATTAATGAGGCTTCTGACACTTTCCCATGCAAATTAGGGAAACTTAATTAGATGAAACTTTAATGTGGTGGATGCAAGTTTGTTGGACACAGCTATCAATTTTTCAAACAGCAATGCTGTGTTCAGCATATAAAATCTTGGGTAGTGACAGAATAAAGTTCAATAAGGAGAGCTGCTATTTTGGGAACAAGCAGGTAGGATGTCTCTTATGCTGGGCTACAAGATGAATGCAAGTTGACATCTGATACTGAAAGCCAGTGTATTCCAACAGGATGCATGAAGAGGACTTTAATTCATATGATTTATCAACCAATTCTTCCAGTCTGACTGGCACAGAGAGGCCCTGACTGGGATGCTGTGTCCAACCTCACACACTTCAAGACTGATTCAGTCCAAAAGAAGAAAGCAAAGAGCCAGAATGATGAGAGGTGCACAAAATAAAGGCTGACTGAACAGTCTGGGGTTGTCTTAGTTATTAAAAAAAAAAAAAAAAAGACTGAGAAGGGACATACAGGAATTAAATTGTTTGCTTAGAGTGAAAAGGCTAAGTAGAATTTAACTTCAGCAACATTTAGTTGGATAGTTGGATGTTATAAATACTTATATAACTATAACTAAATCTATGTAGTATAACTAGATGTTGTACTTTGTCATGGTAAGTATAATTTATCACTAGAAGAGATTAGTTGTAGCAGCCATCACTGGAGGCCCTTATAAACCACTCAAACATTTAATAAAAATAATTGTATATGGTTGAGCCTATTTTGGAATAAAGAGAAGAAACCAATGATCTCTCAAAAATTAGTCTAGTCTTACCCTGAGCTTAGAAGGTCATGTGGAATTTAGTTCACAGTTTATGAGCATCCAGCATTTTTCCAGGTGTGTCCCTAATGGAAAGTGTTTACTCAGATCGAGCTGTAAATGGAGAATGACTCAGTAAAATCAAAGTTGTGCACAGATAATCCAAGGTCACTTTCATTCCAAATCCAAATAGGGACTAAGTGTAGTTTGACTATTAAAGTGAATACAAATTTATTTCCTAGACATGACTTGTAGTAACCACATATTCAAAATCCACCCTTCTTTGCTATTCAAAGCAAATTAAGGAAAGGAGATGACTTGAAGAAGTCTATTTAAATAAAGTTATCAAGATATAAACATTGCATAATGTCAGTGCAAAAATAAAAGGTTAATCTACTACTAATGGTGACTTTTCATTAAAAATGTGTCCTTTCCTCATGTTGTTTTTTCATTGAGCATGCAAGCAAGCTGTGCACCATGACACAAATAAGTAGTTTGAGGATACATGCTGTTTGCTTATGACTCAATAGCAGCTACACAGAAACTAGGACGCCCTCTTGATATCCCAGTCCAGACCTTAGTTCTGTACACAGCACAGCTGCAGTTGTGTTTGACTCTTCTGCTACCAAAAGAAACCTTTTCTCAGTTTTAAAGGGCACACAATGACTAGAAACTGCAAACAATCTCCTCCTGTACAGATTTCCCCGATTCTCTCTAAAATGAACGCTAGGTAAACCTTTGAAAACCTGGGGTAGCAGAGTGGAAAACACTGCTGACGTGGGGAGAGGACTCAGCAATAGCTGAGCTTTGCCCTTCTGGGGCAGCAGTCATTTGCATGTACAAGATAGTTGATGAGTATCATCTGGAAAGTCCAGTCTCCCTTACGTTCCCTGGCAGCCTTCCTGGAGATTTCATGATACACTGACTTCTCTCATCTAGGGGCAGTGCTGAATATACAGGATGCACATTCATCCTTTCTCCAGTCTTCATCAGATAAGCATGGTAAAGGGCACCTTGCATATTACTGACACTCTAAAAACCTACAGCAAAGTAAAGAAAAACACAAATCAAGGTAAGACAGTTGAGAAACTCAGATCTTCATCAAATGTCATAAAGCTTCATTTCCATTATTAAATATATAGCTCAAATATAATCAAATGCTTCTAACTTTATTTCTCTCAATTACACAGTTGAACACTTAGCATAAACTGTTCATCTGACTGTTTTGTTGTAGGAATACACACACGTATTGGAAAATAGTCATATGCCCAGTGTAGCATTGCTAGTAAAACTTCCTATGGCCACCTAGTGGCCTACATGGAATTGACCTATGAAAAATATTTAGGATTACATGAAGATCCTCTCATCTAAAAATAAAACAAAAAGTACAAGTTTCATAGATTTTGCATATATTTGAGATATAAATACTAATTTGTTTGCACAGTACATCCTTTAACACAATTTGAGAAATAAAATGGGGGAGGGTGCAAATTTTATGTGAGGAAAACTAATAACAGAAAGCAAAATTAAAATGGCCCTTAAGGAAAGAAAAGAAATTGAGGGAGCAAAATGTGAATTGAATTAATGATTGGAATGAATGAGTAAATAAACAATCTGCAGTGTGGTTGCAAGTGTTATTAAATCTGGATGCGAGAAAAAATGGAAAATGGTACCATTAAAGAGAAAAAACAGCTAAATGCTTGCATAGTATGAAATGTTATGGAAATTCACCTGTTGTCCCCATTTTCAATAACTTAAATGAATATCACTTAAAACAGCACACAGATTAAAGACATCTGTATATATTTCAGATTTCAATATTAATGCCAAAAATACATAGTATGATTTTACATAGGATTTATGCTACATTAGAACACTAAAGACAAACATCACTTGAGTATTAAATGAAACATTAAATATTAAATAACTGAAAAATAAAATAAAAAGTGTAAACACTAAACTAACTTGGGAATTTGCTATTGCAACACATCCAATGAAGTGGTTTTAAACAGTACAAAAAGATTAGATTTAAGTATGTTTCCAGTCTACTTGGAATACACAAAGCTCATTCCAGAAACCTTTTAAAAACTGGTCCAGGATCACACAGAACCTTCTTTCTCTTGAGCGCTATTTTTATTCCTTTACAGACTTAACTTTATACTGTTGTCTCTATCAATCTTTGCTTGCAAGAAGTACTCAACAGTAAAATGAATACTTGAGTTTGCCATTGTTTGCTAGCATCTTGGTGAAAACTGAGGATTTGTTGGAGATTCAGTGTAAGATTTGAGTTCATATGCAGCGCCGCTATCAACTTCCATGGATTTCCGAGAGAATAGGAGCCTTACATCTCTGTGGAGGTAGATCTTTCCAGATTTAGAACTCTGGAACCTGAAAAGATACAAATATCTCTATTACCTAAACCAAGAAAATAATCTTTAAAAATTATTAAATAAAATGCACTCTTAAACCATTTAAGGCCAAAACACATTTGAACAAACAAAATTAGTCAGTTAAAATGAAAAGAGAAAGAATATCCTAACACTTTCATTCTGCTTTGTTTCTTTTGACATTTAAAGGTTCTGTTCCTAATCACCAATGCAGTGCACAGCTTTTAAAGTGGCATGGAATATTTGAGTTCACAGTGCCATTATGTACATTGAAGATTAAAGTCCTCAGAAATCAGGAATGGCAAAAAATGCTCTTCAGGGAGCACTCCTAAAATGTCCAAAGGGTGGCCTAAGCACACACACAAAAGAACTTTCAACTATATACAAATTGAATATGCATTTCAAGTTCCAGCAATCATATGACAGATCTCATTGCTCTCTTTATGAGTGTAACACCAGGAAGTTTACTACTGCTTTACACCACACTCCAAATATAAGAGCTTGCCTTGAGAAGCGGTAGGTACTGGGATCTCTGCAGACAGACAAAAAGAAATTTTTTTGCACAGACTAGAAACATTTCTAAGAGACTGCAGTTCACTGGCCCAATCACCAAGCAAACAGTGGTCAATTCCTCAGCCCATTCATCTTTTTTGCTGCAGCTAAAGACTGCCTATTTAGGTCCTCCAAGCCTGCAGGTATGTGCCAGTTCCACTTCCCCTGGGTACTAAAAACTGTGTTTAGGGAGACAAGATCTGCATTTCAGAGAACTGTATTCTATAGTTTTCATGTGGCAGAACTCTGATTTCCTTCTCTCCACCAGAAAAAGGCAGAAGAGGCTAAGGAGCATTTCTTACAGCAACTGAATTAATGTCAATACCACTATGCCACAGAGACAGAGAAATGCTATTGCTGCTGTAGCAGAAACAGAAAAGGCATTGCTGTGGTCACAATGAGATGATACCATGGCAAATGCTGAGAGAGCAGTGCATGCTGTGTTATCATGTATTACAGTTTGCACACATTTTTAATAGGCTTTTACATATTGACCCCATTGAAGCAAAAGCAGTATCTCTAGAATAAACCTATTCATAATTGGACTTAAATTCTGAGCAGTAGAAGAAAGACAAGTACAGAAGATCCACCAAGGCTTCATGGTCTGAGGAAGGCAGGTTGCAGAAATGGATTCTGTGGCACTGTTCTGTTCAGGAGTGGTTCAGAATAGCCTGTAGTCATCCCCACAGCCAGACAAAGGCAAACTCTGTTCTCCTAGATACAGCTGTCAAGGACATTAAATGCAGCAGGGTCCAGCAGAATGCTCCTACTGGCTCCCACAGAGATCTCATCCATCACTATTTATTTGCTCGGTGCTGTCAGTGTGAAAGCCCTTTACCTGATAGGCAAAAGGGAGAAGACACTACCTTAAGAGAAGACTGTGGAGGAGAGCACAAGGAAGAGTGAAAGAGATAAGGGACAAAGCAAACACCACAAACAGTTAACTCAGAATCTAGCTCATAACACATTTTAAAAGGAAAAAATTTAGTGAAAGGTCTATTGCAGCAAAAGTATGATTGAAATGAATTCCTATAGATCTAGTTATCAAAGCACCATCATAAAACAGATCTCAACTCCCATTTTACACACGGATCTTTCAGAAGAATTATTAGCATGGTCTATTTTTAAACTTCTCAAACTTGTTCTTTTCTATGAGTGATAATCCTGCAAGACTCCTTTTGCTCAGTAAATAGTGGTTCCCTGCAACATGACTTTTCTGAGCATGACATTTCAGAAAGTTTGAAGAAGGATAAGTGTGAGATAGCAGCAAAGTTCAAGGGATTCTTCTCATCTCTGCATCCCTTATCTATTTTTTTTTTTCTTTTAGACAGGTCTACCCTAGTAATTGGGATTTAGAAATGTTGCTTTTTATACATGCAAATACATTGGAATAATCGAGACAAACATTCCCTACATCCTTGCAGGGTGGTGATGGAGTGGCCAGCATGGGACTGACTCTGGAGCTGTGACAGTTCCAGTAGTTTTATGTAAAGAAATTTTAAAATCCCAACACAACCAAGGTCTCTGACAGATGGTGTCCTAGGAACAGTAACAACAGACACATACAGGAATAATTAAACACACAAATATCAGATGCTAGAAAGTCTGGCAGAGGAACTTTACTGAAGAAATGACAAATACAAGCACTAAGTCCCTATATGTATTTTATAAGCCATCACAATTCACAAAGGACAGAGTAACTCATGGAAACAGAATAATCCTGAAAAGCAGGATAATCATGAAAACATATGTAGCAAGATGTGTTTTGTAAGTGAAAAAGACTATACAACACAACCTATAAAATCTGTAAGTAAAAGCATTAGGACAAGGATAACAATTTCTAGATAAGAAAGAATTCTGAGAGACCAGAAAGATCAAAAGCAGCTAGTAAATCAGTAATAGCAGGTATCTTCAGCTTCCACCAATAAAGGTGTATGTCACATCAGTATTTTAAAGAAAGTTTCTCAACACCTTGAGGAATCACTATTTTTAACAACCAGTTTTAGGCTTACCCTCCACTGAGCCCTCAGTAACAACCCCTGTTTAGCTGTTAGGCAACAGCAACTATGCTCCATGCAATTCCTGGCATTGTGTCAGTAACTAAGGCTGTTGACCAAGCTTTAAAATCTTGAAAAATGCTGAGCTGTGGGCAGGTTAGCTGCTTAATTACTTTTTACAAGGGTGCCAGAACGTGACCTAGAAACCCACAGATGGTCATCATCCCCATAACGCCAGGCAGAAACGAGGCACAAGCAGAGCTGAGCTCACAGCTCTTATGCTCAAGTAGATTTAATTACAAGACAAAAGGTCATTGCTTCACATGCAACAAAAAAATTATCCCTAAAGCATCTTCAAAAATCAACTTAAACTGCAGGTGCAACTCTTGAGGGTTTTTAATAACGAATAAAGCTCTGCTGTGTGTGCAAGCTACATTTGGTGTCTCAATCCTGTAGCTGTGGGTACAAGTACAGTCTGATGGCATATTGAACAGAGCCTCAGCCATACAGAACTGCATGCAGAAGCTGCTCACACAATAAATCTGACACTTTAAAGACTGTTGTAAAAAATCTGCCTGCCAATGTTAAGCTCCAGACCTATGCAAGCATTTTTGCTGAATTACCACTTGAAAAGGAGCTTTCATAATGTGAGTGCTGACAACTGTGATTAAGGCCTGCAAGCAGATGTGACCACAATGCAGCTCACTGGTGGTGACTTCATTTGTTTTTTTAAACAAAATTTCAAAACGTAAGCCTAAGATGCTTGTGCTCAATGACTACTGCAACTAAAACTGAAAGGCTGTTCTAAGTCAACTTGAGCTACAAACAAAAAGAAATCTGAATAGTTAGAACTTTTTAGGTTTGCGTAACTTTTCAGTAAAGCAGGCTTGAGGAAACTTTCCTGCTTTTAAAAATGAAGCTTTAAAACCAACTTACACAAACTAATATACTACTAAGATTTTTTTAAGCCATCCTAATTAAAATCCATCTTTAGTAAAGAAGGCTACTAAATGGACAACTGAATCTTTTGTAAGACCCTAAGTGCTCAGTATAATAAACCACAAGACAGATCAACATAAGCTACTTTAATATTTGAAGGAGTTCTGCCATTCTTACCATTATGAGAAAGGACCCAAAGCTTGGGCTTATCACTGAAGAAAAAACTTGTGGCATATCTGTAGTTATTCACTTTCCAAAGTAAGCAGCTCGGCATCATAATTATGATTTTGGTTTTCCCATCAGAAATGGATGCATTTCCAATTATACATCATAAACCCATGAACTGATCTCTACCAGCGGTCTGAAAGCTGAGCTGAATTGTACAGATATCTCAAAATAAGAAGCATCAGAACTGCAACATTTCTGTCTCTCAGCAGGTATCAGAAATAGGAAGCACTTAAAATAAGACTTCTAGTTGTAACAGATGAGAGAGCAGAAAGCAGGTTTGCCTTCAAATAAAAGTAATTCCTGATTCTGTCAACACGAAATTTACAAACAACATTAAAGTAGAAACTGAAAGGGGACACAAGACCACTACTCTTCATGCAGGTATGCCAGCGCCAGCTGGCCACAGATTTTACCCACCACTGCAGCCAAGGCCTGTCCCCAGTTCCTCTGCACAGGCAGATCAACATTACACCTGAACAGAGCCTTCCATTGGGGCTACACACTTTTTCAGAATTTGCCCCAAAAGAAAAATTTTAGAAGGTGGTTAGGTTAGACCTTGCAAGTCAGTGTGGCATGAAAGGCTGAATTTCAATCCAGGCTGAATTTCAGAATGAAAACACTGTTCAACAGCCTTCTCATGACACTATTTTCACACTCCAGTAAACCAACACACTTTTTATGACTGTCAACTTCCATTTAATGGGAGAGTCTGGCTTAGAATCACTGTTCTAGACAAGGTTGTGTTTGAAAAGTCTGTTGGATAGAAATCAATGCCACTAAATAGGAAAAATAATATGCACCAGAAATAATTGTAAAACAACAGAGAAGGGTTAGGTATTTGATTTTGTTCTGCTTGCTCACTTCAGAATGTCAGCTGCTGGTGGGTTTCCAAGTGCTGCAGTGAAAGCACTGGGTCTGTGTGTACAGACATTTCTTGCTACAAAAACACACACAAAAAGTCTGCAAACTGCAGGAGGACAGAGTATATCCATCATTTCCCTTTGTTTCCAACTGCAGTTTCCAGAACACCCCAAGAGCAGCAGCAGTGTCTAGTTCCAGGCAGTGCTTTGTAAATCATTTAAGGAAGATTGAGTGAATATTTTATAAAGTGAAAGGCATCATCACCAGTATTGCATCATGAAACAGGCATTTACATTTTTGCCACTAAACACTGTATTTTTAGGAGTAGCTCAGACCATTTTTCATGTTACAAGCTATTCTGGTGAAGAGGCACATGTGAAGCACACCAGGCACATGTGAAGCACACTTTCCCTTCAGTGATCCTTAGTTCTGGCTTTTCCCATGTAAGATCCACTTTCACTATTTCCTGTAACCTCAAAAAAAGTGCATTGATTCAGCTAGAACAATTTCTGTCTTGCTAAGAAAAGGCTTAAGCTTTATAATGCTATACAACATACTTTAATGCCAAGAGAGAGCTTTATGTTATATTTCAACTTTGTTTCTCCCAAAGACAACCCAAATTATTTATTACTTCTTCTTCCTCTACTGTCTAGCTTAAAGACAAAGTTAGCATTCTTTTTTTTATTTTTTTCTTTTCATTCTTTCTTATTTCTGTGTACAGAAAGGCTGACTGGGAAAGAAATTACGAATTAAATTTTGGCAGATACTTTTTTGTGGTTTTGGCTTGGGTTTGTTGGGGTTTTTTTGTTTTATTTTGGTGCTATAACTTCAAGGAGCTTACCTCAGATGTATGAGGTAGCGTAGTAGCCTTTCTTCAGTCTGGTGACTGTTTTCTTTATTGACAGTTCTCTTGATTTCTCGTCTCACAGGAACAGAAAAAGTTCTTTGCCGTAGGAATGTTTGATGATTAGCTGGCATTTCTCTCAAGTCATAGATCACCACAAACATCTTCACCACAGTTTTGTTAGGGTTAAATAAGGTCTGAAAAGACAAACAGGTCAATACAATACTCTTTAGAGATGACGAATTTTTTTTTAGAAGAACAGTAAATCTAACCCAAACTCCATCTGTCAAAATAGTTATCTATGCACTTTGTTTCTGTGCCATACAGAAACGTTTATGTAAAGACATTGTGAAGCCTTTCTGGTTTTCAACACTTCAGCTGCCAGCAACTCCCATTTGACTTATATTATAATTATAATGCTAAACACAATCTAATCTGAATGAAACACTAGTATATGACTACTCTTACTTTGCTAATCAGCATCCCCGTTTTTGTTTATTTTTCCAGTCAGCTTTTTGTCTACACTGTTTTCCAGACACAATACACTCGCAGGAAGCACAGTGGTGGGCTCCGCTTTTAAACCTGAAATTATGAATGTGTTATCTTGGACTGGGTTCTTAAAACAAAGAGTCAGTTCACTGGTTCTAAGCAATGACTGTGATTTACTTTTTATTACAAAAGTAAAGGTGGTGTTAAAATATTACAAAAAGTAGATACAATTATTCAATCTTAATTGCTTTGGAAGAATTTCAGGATTTGGACTGTGGCCTAAGTACTTCCCCATGACTTTTTCAAAGCCACAGTGTCCCCAGGTATTCCAAATCTCCTGGAACTGATTGTAAGACTCCTCAGCACACAGAAGTGTTCAAAGATTGGTAATCTCTTTTGCCCCACACACAGATTTCTACTTTGAATTACTACAGTACCTACAGAGATGCACATTTCCACTTCTAGCTTCATGCTCATCTCCAATAAACTCATCTGTGCATGACTTTCTGGATATTTGTGGTGTCAAGGCACTTATCTGCTGAGTACGTACCACTTGTATTGTTCCTGAAGGCGGTACCCGATAACCCCTTTTACCAAGGGACTCTAAAGTAATTACACCCTACAAAAACAAAACCCATATTTAGGTCACAGAGATAAACAAATCAAAATGTTCTAGTCATGTAATTGCATTAATTTGAAACATAATCAGTAATTTATAAAAACTAAAAATAGAGAAAGCAATACATTTAAACAATGCAGTTAAAAAATCAGCAGTAGGGGCCTTAAAGATACTTTGGCAGACCATTAAAAGCTGTGCAATAAGAGGTACATTCTCCTCTTGAAACAAGATTCAAGTTTTCACATCTTCTCCACATCAGGGAGCTAGGACAAAACAGAGCTTTCTTTTCAAAGCAGCTGGGAGGTTAAACCGAAACATTTGTCCCCTCCTTTCCATTTCTATATCATCTACAATTGCACCAATAATACTCCAAATCTCACAGAACTCATTTTTGCTTTTCAAAGGCAGCAGATGCACTTAATCTTCCATTCTAATCCAAACCTTAGGGAGAATGACATCTGCTTTTGCACCAGCTGTGATGCACAGAGCAGCCCCGGGTGCCCCACAGGCGCTGTGAGTGCCGAGGCCACGCTGGGGGCACTGCCACACGTCTGGGCACCCTGCAGGTCACCAGGGCTGCACAGGCCTTCACAAACCCAAACCAAACAACCACCAGAAACAGACCCCACAGCAGAGAAACTAGCTATACAAACAGAAACAATGTTTCTGATGATGGAGGCACTACACAAATGCTGTATTAATCCTGGGAGACTCAGCCATAATAGCATATTTGGAAATAGCATGTGGAAAAGTCTGAAACAATGAAACCCAGCTAGGAAAATAAGCAATGCTACTTTAACCATTTGAGGAACACAAGAATCCCTTCACCTCCTAGAAAATCACATGAAATAATCTAGAAAGATGACAGCAAAAGAATAGATACTTTTTGTAGTGGTTTAAACCTATACAAGTTTAAACTCAAAGCAATTACTTAAAACTCTAAGCAATTTCATTTTCTAAATACTTTCCAAAACAAAAGGTCAGAAACGGTAACTGCTATGAATTTAAAATTTAAACCTGAATACTGGGATACTCAGATGTTCATTGCTTGACTTCCACATTTAAACAAACCTTTTACTGTATATTAGACAGACGTACACATATGAAAATCTCTAAAAATTGGACCTGTCACCTACACAAAATTAAGATTCCTTAACATGTATTCAGAACAAATCCAGCCTCTGATTCAATGTCAGCGTACAAGACACTATTTTCTTTTTACAGAGGAGCACTTTTAGACATGCAAAACCCATGTGGAACAGAATTAGCACCCAGAGACTGAGAACACAAACACTGCATGGCTGCAAATATCAGCAAACCATGCAGCCTGTGAGGGTGCTGAGTGTCACCACAGCCCTGGCAGTATCAGCTTTGAAAGAAAGGGCTGAGTAACTTCCAAGGCTAAGGTCTCCATCAGCCCCTTGGCCTGCACCTAAGCCACTCTGCAGAGTGGTTAGTTGCCCAGAGCAGCTGCTTGTTTGGACAACAAAATGTATCCTGTTAAGTCCAGCTATTGCCTCACTGCTATTTTAAGTTAGATGGGTAAAAAGAGATGTTGGGGGTTGATCACTGCAGTGTGAGGGGAGACAAATACATTCAATATCCCAAGATGAGAACAGCTGAATGGTGGGGCAGAGAAGTAGAAGGAAAAGCACTAGTTAGGGAAAAGAAGAAGGACAGGAGAACTCTGTCATAGGCAGTTGAAAATAAGCCAGATCCCTGCAAATCTTTACTTTCTGAACCCTCTACTCACCAAGCTCTTGCTCTTCACCTCCACATATCAGAACTTATTTAAAATAAATCCAACCACACATTTACCATGTAAGGAGAGGGAGCATTGTCATCTGAAACGCTGTAGAATGACACCTCAACTGGCAGAGTCATGTGCGTGGGACAAAAGACTCCACTTGCTCCCACCTCTGCTGTGAAACCCTCCACGACACCCAGCGGGTCCAGGCGGAAATTCAGGACAGATTCCTGAAAAACAAAGCACACACAGCTTAGCTTGGGATCACCTCAAATAAAACAGAGCATAACTTCTGTCAGAAATTCTGTAATCAGGAAATAAGTGCAAAAGCCCACAGAGAACTTTATTGCAGCAGGATATATGCTTGATTTTCAACATATACTATCTGAAAAAAAAAAATTAAGCTAGATTATGTAACCTTCCCCTACAAATTCAACTCTGTACTTCTCAAGACAGTACAATATAACCCTTTAATGCACTGGCTAATAGCTGCTGTTATTGGATATGCTACATGAAGTGAAGAGCTGAAGCTTACACTTCAAACACATTCTGTTTAACACACTGATTTAATCCAGCTTTTGTGACATACTAAGTAGACTGTAAGAGTGAAAATGTAAATCCTTTTTTCTAGGTAAGTACATTATAAACATGAACAATTACAGGTTATTAAATCTCATTTATGGCAACAGAACATCTTCTAACTTGACCGTATGGGAAACAAAAGCCTAAGCAACTCATTGTATTTGAATCTCTGAGACAGAAGATGTCTGGGGCATTAAATAAGTGCCTTTAGAGCTGGAAATGAAAACAAATTTTATTCAATTCAGTCAGGAACTTCTACGTTCTAATAGTGCTGGAATTGTTCACAGTAATATACTTTTAAAAGCAGTACAGAAGAGTAAAAATACCACAAGAATTCTAGAGAATATGCAATACCTCAAAGTTTCCCAGAAGGCTCAGACTTGTTACTGGGGGAGCACTAGAACTTAGAAATGGTTTCCCATGGCTGTCTGGATCACTGTCTTTGTTTATACATTGTTGTGGGCTATTAAAAAAAGACAGAATAAATATAAAGGATAAACATGTTTGCTTTTGTCTTCTGGGTATAAACAGCTCTAGAAAGAATAATTTACTTACTGTACTACAAAATGTTATTCTAAAGAAGTAACAGTTGAACATTGCTTATTAATACATTAGCAGAACATTTTCTAGTTAACTGAAAAAATATTTTTACCAGCTTTACATTACAAGGGATAAAGACAATAAAAATTTGTTCTTTAGCTCCATTTGCAGGAATCAAAATATCATATTTTCTCTTGTATGTGGGTACTTTTGTCTCATATTCTCATATGAGATATGTCATATTTTCAATATCAAACTACCATACCAAAAGCTGTTTATGTTAGATGTATTAATGCTTGAAAGGTCATGATTGGCCCTCTTTAAAAGTCTGGCTCTCTGAACAAGTGAAGACAAAATGCTTAACACGTTCAACACTAAGAAAAAAACACAACACAAAAATAACATTGGTTTGAAGGAGAATCAACAATTACTAGCTTTTCTGTCTGAAAACTCAAGTGTATCTGGTAGCATATCTACCTCTGCATGGGACAGAATTCATTCTGCCAGCAGCTCTCATTCCATGGCTATGTCCCAGAGCTGTGCTAACCTGGAAACTCCCAGGGCAACTCAGCTGCTGAGCCTTGTATAAAAATGAGGATTCTTTTGAAAGCATTTTTTGTCTTTGCTAACATGCTTTGCTTTTGCATATAAATATATATACACATTATGCCTCCCTCAAAAATCTCAATGTTTCTGGTAAATAAAACATACCTTCTTGCAGACAGACATTTCAACAATGAAGAATCCAGATCAAAGCACCCAGACTGTGTTTTCCTTTGAGGAACCTCAACAAGGAAAGAAGATGTTAATTTGAAAACTGAACTGCTACCACAGACAATTTTGCCAAGTATGCACATTTTGCCAAGAATTTTCATGACATTATAAAATTACAAAAACAGAGCAGAGAATGTAATTCCTATACATTTTAAACTTAGTGAAGAAAGTTCTAGGATTATTAATGATGACACTGTAAATTCTTAACAGGAAGTATTTCAATAAAGACATTCAGGAAGCTGATGTCTCTTTGGAACAGGACAGAACATTACTAATAAACAGGCTGTAACAATTTCCATCCAATTTCCCTGAAAATATGACAGCCTTTACAGGCAAGGAAGAATAAAGCATCCCATGTGTTGATTACAGGACATTGCTACTTCAGTAGCTTTAATAGGAACTGCCTGGATTTTTAAAACTCCAAACAACCTACCAAGAACTGCAATACTTCCCCAGTGCTTGCCTTATCACAGCAGCTTTGTTCACTAAGTCATTCCATAACACCTCTGGTTACCTCAGTAACCTCACTTTGGTAACCTCTGGTTACTGAGGTAACCAGAAGTTAGCAAACTGTTCACAGAAACAAAGGCTTTGGAATAATGGGCAATCAGGTGTTAAAAAGGAACACAAAATCCCCTAAATGACAAAATGTTAACTTACACTTAAAACACTGATCTTCAAAATGCTTTCTTTTGTGCTCTAAAATAGCACCAAAGCATTGTTTCTATCCATTTTTCAATTTAATGCCACCTTTTGTTAATCTTGATATGATCTCAACAACTACATCTTTAGTATTTTCTTTTCCAAAATTATTATTCAGCCTAATTTACATGTTAACTCTCATTTAAGCATTAATTTCCACTCACAAGAGTATTCACTGTGACACAAAGTCAATACACACCCTTCACCGAGGTATTCTGTCAAATTTTGTGCCATGCACAGACATTAGAAGAACAAACAGTCCCTTTCTCAGCTAAAAGAATATCAAGAATAAATAACTTACAGGACTCGACAGCAGAGGCAGTCCAGTTCTGGGATGAAAAGCCTTGGTTGAGGTTCCATCCAGGGATCGAAAATTGTGTTTCCTCCACGTATTTGTGTGTTTTAGAGGTGGTGCTTTCTGCCAGCAAAACAAATTTACTGAGCTTATCAGTGGGATATTTCAGTGACCTATCATGGTAACACTCTTGCTGTAAGGGAGAAGACTCCTGGCCAGGTGGATCTACAGCACACTAGCATGGGATGAAACATGCTAGTGTGATTTCAGCAGAAATTCCCCTTGACTCAATCTACAGCTACCACAGACTGCCCCAACAGATGACATTCCATACTCAGATGGGTGCATTTCTACAAACCAGGGTGCCTCCCTGCCCATGGAAACAATCATTGATAACTCTGTCACCATGAGGGGAAGAGGACAGTTAGTCCTTCTCCATGTTAAACTGATCAAGTTTAGGGGAGGCTCCACCAGCCAAGTTACCCAAGTTACCAAGTTATTCTTGTCACACAGAATCATTTGACAGGTCACCTTGTCAGCTAGGCCATGGCACTAAATTGTTTCTTAAACACCTCCAGGGATGGTTCAATTGTTTCTTGAACACCACCTGGGGAATCCATTCCCATGCTTAACCCTTTACATGAAGAAATTCTTCCTGAGTTACTTCAGGCCAAGACTACAATGGTAATACACTGCTACCTGCAAGGTCAGGCTGAAACTCCTCTTCATGCTGGCCCCCAGCAGACAGAGGGTACAAGCTCTGTGACAAAGGGCAGCTAGAGGAATTACTGCCTGTTCCCAAATGTACTTACCTGTACATCTGGGTTCTTCTGCCGCTCACACTTAACCACAGTGTCTTCTGCAGGTTTCTTCTGAGAAGTGCTTTGAAAATCAAGGCCTGTTGGGTCTTCATTCTCATCATGTGCAGTTTTTGTTTTATCTTGTTTGGTTTTGGTTTTGAAACTATCATGGTCTTTATTTAAATAATTTTCAATACTAATAAGTTGTGTATTTTGCTCATAAATAATTGGTTTTTTGGAGTCTCTGTCTAAACATTTGAGCTCATTTTTGTGCAAAGAGTCAGACACCGGGATCACGGTTGCTTTTTTTGTACCTTCAAGTATTCTGCATTTTTCTATCTGTATATTATTACAACTGTCTGTGCCATTGTTCTCACTAACAACTGTTCTTTCTTTAAGTTTATTTGTGCAAATCTGTTCATCAATGCTGCTGGGATTTGAACCCTGTTTAATTCTATTGGTTATCTGGTCTTTCTGTGCATAACCAGAATGTATTTCCAATTTATCTGGAATTTCAGATTTGTTTTCTTTAATACATGATGATGATATGTGAATACTACTAAATGCATGAGAAGTTTTATTTGAAGTCTGATGAAATGAATTTTGGACAGCTTCACTGGGTTTTGCTAAAACCAATTTTCTTCTTGCTTGAACTTTTAGAGAAGTCTTCAATTCTCCATCAAACCTAGAAGGACTGATAGGAGTATCAGGTGTCTTTGTCCCTGATTTACTGCTGTCTTCTAACAAAGAAAATTTTGATTTAGCAGAAGAAACAGAAGACGGTTCCTTGCCTTTCTTCAGCAAATTTTCATCTTCATACGTACTTCGGAAAATTTTTGACGTGACTGGAGTAGCCTCATGCACTTTGAATGGATGTCCAGCAACATGGGAAGTAGCTGGATCACAATGGATCAAGTGCTGGGCAATCCTTGCTATCACCTCCTGGCGTTCCTGGAGCAGGGAATCAATCAGAGGGTTACCCTCCCCTGCCGACGGACGGCCACAGTGGCTCCCTGGAACACGGGCATCGAGCAGGGGGACCTCTGGCACTGCTCTAGCTTTGCCTTCATCACCATCCTCCTGTATTGCATTGTCTAAGTTGGCAGCAGGAACAGGGGAGCTTTCCTTGCTTTTCCTTGGCAAGTTTTCCTCTTCGAAAGTGCTCCGAAAAGCTTTTGGTGTAGCTGAGATGTTTTCATGTGTGGTGAATGGACGCCCAGCAACAACTGGTGAAGTAGCTGGATCACAGTGAATCAAGTGCTGAGCGATCCTTGCAATGACGTCTTGTCGCTCTTGAAGTAAAGAGCCTATCAAAGGATTGGTTTCTCCTGTGGGCTGATGAGAGCAATGACTGTTTGAAACACGGGAATCCACCAGAGAGTAGGATTTAAAAGTTCTGACCGGTGTTTCACGAGCCTGTGTCTTATTGTCTGCTGTGGCATTATAGCACTGAACTTTAGACTGCGACGCCCCAAAGTCAGATCCAAGTCCGGTAGATGGATAAAGTTTTAAATTTCTAAAAGATGTGGCAAATTCAGGCATCTTTTTTCCATTAAGTAGGCTTTCAGGTGTCATTGTCCATGTCTGCTTCCCACGAAAACGCAGTGGACTGGAAGTGCTGCATTGCTGAGCAGCACTGGGATCGCTGCGCTGATGGAACTTCCGCTCTTGCATTTGCTTTTCATAAAAGTTAAGGTTGGTGTGAATACTACAGGTCAAAACTGGGTAGTTGGATTGCCTGGGCAGGGACTGGACGCTGACCCTCAAGGCCACATTGTGAGAAACATTAGGAACAGGAAAGACATGCTCAGTGGGTGTCTGGGAGAACGTCCATTGCAAGTCCACATCTGCAGCGCTCACCCTGAAACAATACCAAAGGGCATTTACAAAAATAGCTAAATGAAAAGTGTTTATCTACTTTCTAACAAATATCTAAGAAAAAGCACTAGAAACATCAGCAACTGCTGTACTTTGCACAGTACACAAATCCTATTGAACTGCCAAAGTACCAGGCCAACAATATGGCACCTTCTAAAAGCAAGCAGGAAACAGGAGAGAAGAATGCTTTTAAGACAAGCTGCAGCAACCTGCAAACAGCAACCAGTTTTTTTCCATTGCAGGCATACCTGTACAGGATGTTTCGGGGAACAGCACCATGTGAAACACTCAGCCACGCGCTCAGCTGAGAGAAGAAAACAAAGGAGCGAACTGCCAGCAAAAGGGTCTTCTCTTCAATAAATCGATCGCCACTCCTAACCATTTAAAGATAAACACATGAGTGTTGGTAAGAATATTCAGAGACCTATTAGAACTAGAACATTGTCAGATCTTTGGTCAGAAAATAAAATATAGCTAAATCATGCAAAGCAAAAGTTCCTCAAACATTTTGAAGATTCCAGAGCCTGATTTGTTTTTATGCACATGAAAAAATTTGACATAACAAATGTTACATGTTACTATTTGCAGCCAGGATCATTTCATACTCTGCACTGCACAATGTGCACTGCAGAAATTTTGAGTATAAGATGACTAAAATTGCAATGCTTCGATTTCACTAGCAAACAGTGGTTTTCTTAGATCAGTCCTCCTGGCAAAGAGCCAGTTCAAAACCACTAACTGATTACTTTAAGGACTTTAATAGGACAAGATTCTTGCAATTATCAACTAATCCTCATATCCAACTTACTGTCGAGGAACTGGCTCCAAAATCCACCTTTCTAACAGCAATGCATCTTGTTTGATTGCAGGATCATTTAAATCATTCCCCTCTGTGGTGGGCCCTTCATCACTATAGCAACAGTCTGGAAGTAGCATCACTTCTACCATGATTGGAATATTGTTCTTCCACAGAAGCATAACCTCAGATCTGGTTCGCCTGGCCTGACGACACTGAGGGAAAGCAAAATGTCAATATACATAAGCCATAAAAATACTAGCTAGATTACATCTAATTTAAAAGCACAATCCAAAGTACTAGAGAAAGGTAAGGGTCAAATTCTGTTTGGTTCCACCAAATTAGAAATAAGATTCCAGAGCTATTAAATGAAAAAATAATTAACACCTCCTTTACAGTTGTCATTTGAGCAGCTTTCTTTAGGAAATTTAAAAAGCTTGTAAAAATGCATTTCCCCAACCACTGCACTTTGCTACCTTGTAGTTACCTCTCCACAATGCACCCTCTTGGGTAGACAGACTCAAGCAGTATCTTTATAAATTCTGTGTCTTGGAGCAGGCTAACTTCTGCATGAATGTAACTTAAATTCCCACAGTACTTAAGAATTTTTACTTGAGAAATGGAATGCTCCAACCTTACTCCCAAATAGGCTAGATTTGATGTGCTTGTGATTTTTGGATCACTAACTTTTCCAGAACACCTGGAAAAGCAAAAAGTTAGGCAAGTCAGCCTACATTTTCTCAAAAGAAACCCCAGACCAAGAATACTAAGTATAGTGCTTGTCATTTGCATAATAAAGATTCAAACAGGCACTGCATTCAGGTAGTCATGCAGAACTTCATGTTCAAGGATAAAAGGCTTAATGATCTCTCATTTTAGGGACAGATCTATTATTAGCAGGATACCAAATTACATACTCATTTAAATGAAGGACTGCCAGAAAGCCATTGTTACTCATGCTGAACTGTGAATCCACTGTGGGGTTCTTGGCTGACTTTAACCACAGGAGCAAGGATTTGTGACATGAAATGGGTGCCAGCACCATACCTGAGCCAGTTTGTCGCTGCATTCATGCTTAGTTGTGGGTGGCTGACTTGACTGTGCTGGTGGGCAGTGAAAGCCCTCTGTCCTGCCCTTGATGGAGTACTCTGGTGTCCGGCCCTCCGTGATCAGCAGGGCCAGGGAGACCAGGAACTCCTCAGCTTCATACTCAAAGTATTCATCCAAAGTATCTGCCATTTCAAAAAGACAAAAATTAATGACATTTGCTGGATAACAACTGTTGGCTGACCCTGCAGTTTGTTTCACTCACGCTTGAAATGAGAGTGAGCTATGGGAAATGGATCTTTGTGTCAGACTGGCTGCATTCCCCATAAAACCCACCACTCCCCACTCCAGCACCACAAAACAACTTTCCTCATCTCATAATGTTGTCATCACAAACAAAGAACTTTGTTTTTCTACAGCTTTTCCCAAAGACAAAATGTTTCCTGGGCTCTTGTTGGAGAAGTCTAATGACAGTATGACTTGGCATTGTTATTATCATCTGACAGATGGAATAAGAAGCCACAATATATCATAAAGTAGATTAAAAATTGAAGAAGAAGAAATATTTACTTCTATTATGGAAAAAGTGGGACACAATGTTCTTTAAGATTTTTATTGCAAGTCCCTCCTGCTGAGAGCAAGGCTTACTTCAGAGGTCCATTTTTAGTTACCACTAACACATAGGAAATGTTCTGAAGAAACATACAGACTATTCATTGTTTTGTACCACGGTCAGTCTAAACTTGTGCAAAGAATGAGAACTCAACAAGTCTCTGTAGACAAAGCAGCAGCTGGCATTGCTCTTCATGAAGAGCCCTGGCACACTCAGTTCCTGCAGAGTTAAGAGGCACCATTTTATGGTGTTTATATTATAGAGCACCCTTCTCCTCCTCCTCCCTCATCACGAGGATGTCACCCATCATTCAAACAGATTTAAGTACAACCAGATCATGTCGTTCCCCTCATTGCTTCAAAACACTTCAAGTTTCAAAATTATTTAATTACTGAAGAGGTTACAGAAAACTCTCTTTTCCATGAAAGCTAAAATACATTCCCTTCAAAGTCTATTTTAAGAGCAGCAAAGAAAAGCGGGTGGAGGCAGGGCTGCCAGCAGTTCTTTACCTTTATTTTGATGCTTTAGGGGAACAAAAGCACCTGACATCTTCACAATTTTAGCTTAAATGTCCTATGTCATCCACCAAAACTGCCACAGGGAGAGAGTTAATTTCTATTCACGTTTCAATTATCATGCATAAAATACCTTTCAGAAGACTTTTTTGTCTTGGTCCCCTCATAGCAGAGCATTTGGCAAACACTACACAGGCAGACTTGAGAGATGCACACAAGAATGGATGCATGAAACAAAAGCTCCAATTAAACATGCAATTATCTGCATATGCAAATCATGAAGTGTGTACAACTAGCTTTTGCATGTTCATATTTGCCTAGCCCAGGCTTGTACACTATGGACCCCAGGGCTTACAGACTATTCAAAGGGATCTACACAAGGTAAGTAAGAGAAGTCAGCCCACTGCTGAAGAAGAGCCAGAGGACAGAGGAATTACCCTGGAGGACCCCATATGGCATTTGAACAATACATTAATTCATCTGGCATAAGTTAAAATGGTCATTCACCTGATGGATGGCAAAAAATATCTAATAAAGGGTGCATGAAAGATTAAAGGAATGGTAAATAACAGAGAAGACAAGCCTCTGAGGTAGTGATATGAGTCACCTACAAAATTAGGCACCTGCACTTTTTTTTTCAGCTGGAAGTCTGGTAAACAATAGGCAAGTCATACCTGGGAATAGGAAAATGGAATTTAGGAGGACTCTGAAAAGGATTTGGATATACAACAGACAAAACAAATAATTGCAGCATTATCTTGCTGCTAAGTTAATCTTTATATGTCCAAAGCCCATGGTAATTTCAAGAAAGTCACAGCATGAAGGATCACTACTGGAGTATTTTGCATACTCTGACATAGAAGTTCATCAAAAATCTAGAAAGTCTTCAACAGGAGTGAAATTAATTTAAACAAGAATTGTCTCATGCTTAGCAGACTAAACAAAACTAATTCACCCAACAAAAATCTGCAAGAACTGTTTTTAATTAAAATACATAAAAACACGTATGATTTTTAAGAAAAACTGTAAAGAGAGTCTGATCAAGATCAGCATGTGCACAGTAAAATGTGATACCTGAAAATTTACACTGGAGAATTTTAAGTGGCAAGTACCAGTAAAACAGACATGCCCTTCAATTACCATTAGCAGCTTACCAGATGAAGCAGTAGTTTCTATTATTTAGCTCTCTTTTAAAGAAGATAACCCATATGTTATCAAAATCTTTTGGATTGACACAAATTAATGGGCAAATCCTATGGCCTGAGTGCTTCTGCTGAGCAGTTAAGATTTAGGCAAAAAAACCCCACCTCTTTTTTGCATTAAAAAGCCTCTGATACCAAAGCCTATATTGGCTACCTAAAGTGCTCAGTGCCTTCACAGAGCTGTCACAGGTCACTACAAGGCATAAAGAGTTTAAGATGTTCAGATGAAAGATCCAGTGAATAGCAACTAAGCAAGATCTAGTGAATAAAGCCAGGTACATATTCTGAAATAATCATCACTCAAGAATCAGACTACATACACAATATTGATTTATGTAAACAGATAAAGCTCACTTCCAAGTTCAATTTACAAATACTGCCTCTGGTTCTGTATAGGACTTATTATTTCAGAAGCAACCAGTTTCTTGCCTTAAAAATAGAAGAGAAGGCCCAACTAGCTAAAGAGACATATTTATATAGTTGTATTGGCTGCAGTTACAAAAACACCATGTTGTTTCAAAATAAAAATGGCATCACTAAAAAGCCTGTATTGAACTAGGAAATGCTGCAGCATTATAAAGACAGGGCCAGAACTTTAAAATTATGTCAGCAAGGGAATCAACCAGTTATTTGATCTGGACTTAAAAAAAATTAAAGCACAAACAGCAAGAGGTATCAAGAAATATATTTTTCCTACAAAGTTCATGTGGCATAGTATCTTTTTTTAGCTCCACTAGATTTATATATCATTTAGCAACTTCTAAGAGTTTTTATAAAGAAAAAACCCTATAACCATTGAGAAGCTTTGTAATTGTTCCTATACAACAGACACAGATGATGCAAGTTGATGTAATTGAGGACAAGGGTAGAATGACATTTATAGAAACAGCAAACTCAGTGTTTAGTTAAAAAAAGTCTTACTGTGTGTGTGCTGTAACTGTGTGGTTTGTGTATGAATCAGCCCAAGGACACATCATATATTGTGTATAGAATAGCCTCAATCCTATAACCTGACTATACAACTATGATTATTGTTCTGCTTCATTTCTAGCACTGCAACATGCCAAGTATATTATATAGCATAAAATATACATCTCTGCACTGTCTGGGGTTTATTCTCCTTAAAATAGCAAAAAATCCAGTTAGCTGACACAAGTAAATAAGAATTACAGTAATAAAGCACTAAGCCCTCTAACCAATACATTATAACTAAAGATTATTGACCAGGTGGGCACAAGAGATAGCAGCAGGTGTCAGACTACTTTAGAAGGAACAAAGAGAAATTTAAATTTAGACTGAAGCTACTGTGCATAGAGCAAAGCATACAATACTGGAGAACTGAATATACAATACTGGAACTTTGTTTTCCTTTGCCTCCTGCACATATTAACCCCAGCAAAGACTGATTCTCTACAGCTTCTCAAAAAACAGAAAAGCCCATTTAACCAGAAATGTCAAAGAGTCTTCAAATCCTTGTCCTCCTACCTCCACTACACACAGGTGCATGAGCACTGGAATACAGAATAAGAACCCACAATCCCCCCCCCAAACTGAAATTGGCTGACATCCTGAAACACCAATTAAGGTAAGTTATGTGGTAGTAGGGATTCACAAATCCACTTAACTGTAACCCAAGGACTCTCTGAAAACTTCAGCTAATTGAGTTATGCTTAGCTGACTCCTTTCCCAACTAGGTCACGCTTGTGCAGACCAACTCCCTTCCCTTTCCTATCACAGCTTTTTCTGTAGTAATTACAGAAGATGTTTTCCTGAAATACATGTTTTAGAAGAGCATTTAATCTGTTTTCTAGGCTCAGGCCAGGAAACAAAGACATTTGGTATCATGTAACCCATTGTGTTCCAGGTGCCACCAGACGATGCATCTGGGAGCTGCCACCCTGTCCTGCCTGGGCACAGCAAGGCAATAAAAGGCCCCAGCAGAGCCTCTCCTGCCCTGTGCTACCCTCCCATCATGACCAGACTGTGATACAATCACAATCTCTCCTAGTCCATGCTTATTTTCTTGTCCTAGAACCTCTCATACTGCACTGCTCACCACAACTGTCGACCAAACTCATCCTCTTCTCAGAAAAAGAGCTCATTTTTGCAAAGAGACTTTCTTCAAAGAAAGACAATTTAGTTCAACTGAGAGTATCCTTTAATCCTGACCTTTACTGATTGAGGGCTACTTCCTTTGAGAGTCCATGAAACAACTAATAATTGTCCTTGAATATGCTCCGTAACAGCCCAGACCTTTCCTGGGAAATCTTTAATAATGGATTTTGAAGGCTCCTGATTAAAAGTAATCACTTTCCTATTTTACTTAGAAAGTTGAAACCCAGTAAGCAAAATACTTAACAAAAAATGGGCTGCATGGTGTAGCCTGTTGGGATTCCCAGCTGATCAAGCCCTGCTCCTGCCCTGCACCATGGCACAGCTGCCCACATCTGCCCCCTCTCCTTCCTTTCTCAAAGACTAAAAGCATGGCTTAAATATTTGCATTTCTTTGTTGTGCTTTCAGTACAGGCAGTCCCTAAGGAGACACTTCAGTCCAAGGGTCCCATGGCAGGAGTCAGGTACACTGGAGGAGAAGGGGCTGCACTGTCAGCACTCAGAACCCATCACCTCCCAGCAAGGGCAGTGCCCTGCATTGAAAAAATTACAGCAAAAGCCCTTCCTGCAAATCAATCAACTCTGAGAAAGTTTTATATCTTGCTATTCCAAGAAACAGGTTAAAGGTACTTCCACATTTTAAGAGTAAGGCAGGGATTCAAGAAACTACTGTAAAGGAAATGAAACACAACGTAAACCTTTGACTAACAGCTTCTCTTCTGGAATTAGAAACACCTACGGATGCTTTGGTTAACTAATTCCACGTTGTGCTTCACTTCAAAAGAAAGTTGCCCTTGAATCCCCCAAATTCAAGATTCTCTAAATGAGCAGTCATGTTGTGTCTGCATATTACAAACCCATAATTATATCTGAAGTCACACGCTTCAAAAGCTTTGTAATATTAGGAGTTTAGGTATAATTTAAGCTATCAAGAGTTAAAGTTATGAGATGGCCTACTTTTTTCAAGAAACAAGCTATTAGTTTTTTAAACTCAAGCAAATACAGTGAACTGGTTACCTTAATTTAGGAAGAATCCTATACAGATTGACACACATTGCCAACTGTCTTACATTCTTATGGGTCGAGATCTTTGAGCTCAGGGGCAGTCATTGTGAAAACATGAGGAGAGTAGCACCATAATTCATCTTATTGTTACTGTTTGCTTACTTTTTCCAGGGTGCCAAACTGAAGCACTACCTGGGTATCAAAGCAGTTCAGCTGTAGGCAGAAAATGGCAGCATAGGAATTTATATTAGAACTGATGCATACCTGCTATTCAAATAAAATAACAGTATAAGCAACAAAAAGCTCTGGTCCTACTTAGTTTCACATAAAACAGAAAGAAATTCACCTGCCTCTGTGTTGTTATGCCAGTTTATAATCAGAAAAAACAACCAAAGCACACTATCTTGTAAGTTAGGGGGGTTATTTAAAACTTAAGATAGAGCTATGTGGAGCTGATGAAGTTATTGCAGAGTTGCAGAGCAGTAAGAATCAATCAGTGCCATGAGCTGCAGAGCAGAGTGCAGTGCTGCATTAATTCCCTGGCTGTGTGTGTATCACTGCTCATCTCCTGCACGTTCCTGCTGGATGCCTCTCACAGCACCCAGGGCTCATCTCGAGGCAGCTTTACTGTA
Source organism: Agelaius phoeniceus (assembly GCF_051311805.1). Taxonomy (NCBI): domain Eukaryota; kingdom Metazoa; phylum Chordata; class Aves; order Passeriformes; family Icteridae; genus Agelaius; species Agelaius phoeniceus. The sequence continues at coordinate 12,258,978 of NC_135277.1, forward strand.
AATAGAGAGACTGGTTTGAAAACTGGGCTGGGGGAAAAAAAAAATGTACAATTCACATTTTACTAAAACTTATTCAGGTTCAAACAGCTTAGTAAGTACAGACATAAAATCCATTTAAATCCATTTAAAGCTTAAGTTTCTTGCAGTCATCACAGAAACTGCTCTCTGGGAGTGTAAAAGGTAGACTGTTAAACTGATCTGGGTGTTCCCATCTTGCTTCCTGCGTTTTGGCTGACATCCTATTTTGCCATCACCATGCTGCTTACTGAGTCACTTCTCTCCGTCCAACTGTAGCTTCTATTTTTATCTAAGCAACAACAGTTTAATGTGCTTCTTTTGATTTTTTGGCATTAAACCAGAGTCTAGATCCAATATTTGCATTTTGATCAGGGAAACTGGATTTGTATTCCCTTAAGTGGACAAAGAAAAGGAATAAGAAAAAATGGTATCAGCTGAATCATTTTTTGCTCCACAATGAAACCACAAATTGTAAAGTAGGTCAATCATTACAATTTCAACATTGGGATTTAGTAGAAGGAAAGCAATACCTGAAAACATCAACTTTGAGGCTTATTTCAAACGTCAATTCACCAAAAGTTGCAAGAGAACATGTATAATGTAAAATACAACTGCCCCACTCTATCCTGACATGGGTAAATAAATACTAAAATATGAGTGTAAAGCTGTAAGATTATCAGTGCTGCAATGGTTAGCAGTTTAAAAATAAGCCAGTTGTGGGAAGAGAACATTTTCTTTTTGCTGACCCCTAAACTAAAGGTGCTCCTTTGTACCAACATGCTACAACTGGACAGGTCCTGAAAGCAAAGAGGACTTGGCTCAGCAAATGCCCTTAAGAACACATCAATTTCTGTTTTCCTTTATATTACTATTTCCTACATTGTGATTACATTAAATGTGACTACACAAAAAAGCTGAAGTTATACTACAATGAAACAAAAATGCTTAAAAGGAGCAGACCCAAGTAATTTCCATTAATTCATCTCTAGGTTTTTTACATTTTTGCCTTGTTTAGCTGATGCTCTGCCTAAGCTAGCAAATGTTAGAACAAACTGCATGACACAAGGCACCTATCTGAACAAAACAAAAATTTAAATCCCAACAAAACAAAAGGATTTCTGTCAGCTGTTTCTGTTCATTTCTAAAAGAAAATAATTAGGAGAAAACAGCTGTTTTAGAATTAGTGTGTGGTGTTGAGTATAGAATAGACACTTGGCTGTAACTGGAAGAGAACAGAAGGTTTCTATCTGGCCTTCACTCACCACCAATGCAGTGATTTACTACCCTGGTAAATATGCTGATAGAAACTTTGCAGAATTATCCTGGAGATAAATTTCTGTTTTAAATTCCACCCTAGTCCCAGGGGGTAGCAAGGGCAATGTGGAGGTCAGACCTAGGCTAACTTCACAGGCACTGGCACCACAATGCAAAATCCATCCAAATTCTCAGTTTGGGGAGCTGAAGGAGCCATGTGTCACCCTAGAACAGAAAGCAGCACACTTCAGTTTACAGAGTATGTGAGAATCTCTTCCTCAGGTGTTTCCTTGGCAAATAACTGAGCATTTTTTACACTAAAACACAAATTTTCCAATACAAAATTTCTATGTACATAATTGGTTTCCACGCTTCCCTCACTGGTATTGATGATTTCATCAAGGCTTTCCCAGCCAAGGGAACTTTGGAGATGGGAATGATGACCACCTTCATTATGGCTGCTCATTAACTCAGGAAGGAGCTCAGCAGCAGCCACATGGCTGAAGACACATGGACTGAAGGCTTTCATCAGCTTACTCTATTTCACCTTAGCTGTAAATATCATTCTGCAGTGACTCCACAGCTGCTGCTTTCTTTTCAAATGAAACCCAGTGTGTGTTAACAATGAAAAAGCACATCTATTTAGCTAATCCTCACCTCTTCCTGAAGGCATATCATCCATGTGACAGTTGCAATTGAGAATTGGGAAGTCTAACTCCCAGGCCAAGACATCCTTCCCATTAAACAGGTTGATGGCAGCTCTGCATTAAATTCCAGCTGTGACAGCATTTTTATAGTACATAAATAAAAGCGTGTGCCAGAAATTTTACTTCAGGCCCCACACACAATACAGTACAGGATGACATACATAAGTTTCAATTTTAATTTGTTTAACAATCCAGCCTGACAAAGATTCAACTACTTGCACACTTCTGTACTGTTTTATACAGAGATTGGTTTAGAGATGGAAAGCAGTAATTTGTGACAATAAATCACTTCCAGATGTTACTGGAAAACAACAGAGACCTTTTAAAAAGTCCTGCAGTAGGTATTTCAGTGCCTATGAGAGCTGCACGTAAAAAAACTAGATGTTTGCACCTTTTGCTGAGCAGATTTTTGCTGAAGTGACACTCAGTTTATGCCTCTGTAATGTATCTTCACAAAAGACACAAGTATCTTTGGGCTCAGCATTTACAGGAATGAAGTGTTATTCTTGCCAAATATATTGGTTTCTAAAATTTCCCCATTAACACCAAAAATTTTTCTGTTTGGGGTACTTCATGTTTTATCTCATCACCTTAAATACGTATTGTACTTAGAAACTTTGGCAATATACTTTCAAGTGTTCTTGTGCTTCTTTTTCTATTCATATAGATAAAATAACACTTCTTTTCTGAGGAGAAATAAAAAGTAGTTTCAGCTTTTAAAAGGATTTTGAGCAAATTGTTTAGAAGAGTCACTTAGTGCCTGACAAAACCGCAATGGGAACACAAAAATCTCGCTGGGAAAAGCCATCTCCACTCTGTGTGTGCACTCTGGTTTACACCCACCAGGCACAAGTTCTTCTTCCCTAAAACCATTGCAAGGAAAAGAACTGTTACATCATGTGCCCTTTGCTTCAGACCATAGTTGGACTTGTTGGAAAATAAACCAGAGAGTGGAAAGTGAGAGCTCTGACTCACTTTTGGGTGGAATCAGCAGGCATGCCACAGCTGCTGGAGTCAGGGAAAGCCCCTGGTAAAAGTACCATGTTGACTTATGGGATCACACTTTATGGAAACCTTTCACTGAGCATTCAGCCTTCCACACAATATTGTTGCCAAGGCAAGTGAGGTTTCATAAGCACCAAAACACTCAGCCTTCCACACACTCAGAAAACTTTCAACAACCAATACTCAAACACTCATCTCCACACTGTGATCAGGTGCCAACGGGCCTGACTGATGGTTTTTGAAAACCATGCTACTGACAAAGCTCTTGTATGCTGAAAATCTCCTCAAATGATACCTATCAGTATCTATTTTTAATAGATATTGCAATTTCTCAGCTTTACTGTGGTTACAAAAACCTCAAACAAAAACAAACCAGAGAAGACTGTGGGACATGGGTGGGCAGAAGTCTACATGTTTTTTTTAAAAAAAAACACCTAGTCCAATTTTTGGTGAGTCTATTCTATTAAAAGACCACTAAAAAAATAAAACCAGACAAACAACTCTCCCATGCGTGGTTAGTATGTGATTTCTTCAGGGGCAAGAATTTTGATTATTTACAGGTAGCACATTTTAAAAGTTTTGGTTTTGGTTCTTACATTACAAATTGGGTAAGAGTGTAAAATAGGTGCTATCGGCAAGTCACCAGTGCAGCAATAAACCCTGCACCCATGGAAAAAGCAACCCCTCTCCCTCAAGCATGGATAACACTCAATTTCAAATATCCTGTGTCTTAGAGGAACCTGTAAAAACCATAAAGTTATGAATGAATGCCAGTACTGTTACCTAGGTCAGCCAATGGCCCTGATCCAGATAAATGAAGGTTAATTGGTGTTATTTTTAAATTCTAGAGAACATGACAGTCTGTGCAGTTTTCCATGGGGCTGAAAAGACCTCATGGGCTAGGAATTAAAAATCTGTAACTGCTTGGGCAGTAATGAACTTGTAGTTCAATACAAATCATCAAAATAGTCATTGTACATGTCTAGATGTATTTCATCTGGGCAAGTACTGAATTGCTTGATGTATGCAGTTTTTCTTTCTCTTGCTTTCACCCAATTTGAAGACTTGACAGGATCTAGCTGAGTACATTTATCTTGTTACAGATCAGACTGACCTTAAGATTTAAAAAAAAAAAAAACAAACCAACAATCAGACTAATGAAACTCTAGAGCACCAGACCTTGGAAAGTACCTTTTTAAAAACAGGGCTCACTTGAACAGTGAAATTTCAAACAGCATACTTGTTTGCTTACAAAATTTAAGTGTCTGCTTTCCCTCTCCCCTTCATTCAACCATCCTTCCAGGCTTGCACTGCAGCTTTGAAGGCTGCCAGAACCATCCAGCCACCGGGCACCTCGGAGAACAAAACAAGCTTCTGACAATCCCAGACGCAAGACACTCGCACCAAGTGCCAAAATTAACACTGCTGGAGCAGGGATAATAGTGGTGTGTTCACCGTGTATCTGCTGAAAACAATTCTGCCTTGAAGGGGAAGAGCTTGCTCAGGCTGCTGCTGGCAGGGAGCAAGGCAGGGACAGTGAGGACAGCAGGCAAAGTGTCCCTGCACAGAGGGGACAGCAGCAAAGTGTCCCTGCATGGGGAGGGCAGCAGGCAAAGTGTCCCTGCACAGAGGGGACAGCAGCAAAGTGTCCCTGCACAGGGAGGGGACAGCAGGCAAAGTGTCCCTGCACGGGGAGGGCAGCAGGCAAAGTGTCCCTGCATGGTGGGGACAGCAGGCAAAGTGTCCCTGCACGGTGGGGACAGCAGCAAAGTGTCCCTGCATGGTGGGGACAGCAGCAAAGTGTCCCTGCACGGAGGGGACAGCAGGCAAAGTGTCCCTGCATGGTGGGGACAGCAGGCAAAGTGTCCCTGCACGGTGGGGACAGCAGGCAAAGTGTCCCTGCATGGAGGGGACAGCAGGCAAAGTGTCCCTGCACGGGGAGGGGACAGCAGGCAAAGTGTCCCTGCACAGGGAGGGGACAGCAGCAAAGTGTCCCTGCACGGAGCTGACCTGGAGTCACCCACCAGCCTGGGCTGGAGCTCATTGGCTGCACGTGTGTTTGTAACACCCTGTACTGAGGATTCTTGGAACGTTCTTTCCAGAGAATCACAGGGACAGGGCTCACCCCTCCAAGGCCACTTGCAGGCCAATCTCCCCAGCAGCAGCAGCATCCTGCTCCTCGAGATAAACTATCAGTTTATACAAGAGGAAAGGATCCAAAGCCTGCTCACGTGCTCTGAAATCAGGTGACCCGTGAGTCAAGGGACAGAGTAATAAATTATTAGGAAAAACAAAACACTACACTAAAAATAGTGAACACGAGCAGCACATGAAGAATAACAGTTTTTATCCAGTCAAAGCTCAAGGCCCTCCCCAGCCTCTTTTGTATCTGGGCAAAACAAATTGACATGAGCAAAGACAGACAAACAAATAAAACCTTACTTTAGCTCCTCCTTGATAATTCACAACTGTATATTTAATTGAAAGTAAACAGAAGGGGGAAAAGCCCAGAAAGCTGAGATTTGGACCAGCAGAAAAAGTATTAATGCCCAAAGTAAATATCCAATGCAACTTCAATCAGAAAATATCAAAGTTACTTTCTTTCAGGAAAAATTGCTCCAAGATGAATTCAGCTCAGATAGGCCAAAAGCTTCACTTCAGCTATTAACACAGTTCAGGCAACATTAAGGATTTGCCCACTTGTCAGGTTTAATAGATCTAATAAATTATTGTGAATGCTCAAGTTAAGCATGAGGTAAAAAAAACAAAAGCCCTTCACAAACATTCCAGAATCCAAGTGCCTGATACCCATAATTTATTTTGTCAACCCTCCCATTAGCAAAACCATTATACAGAGATTTTCTACTAGAAATCAATAAAGAAAATAAATTTTGTTATTATCAAGGGACAACAATGTATAATTTTGTTGGAGGAAGAGGATTTTTTCTAAGAGATAAGAAAACAGCAAGCACAGAATAGTAGTCAAAAAGACTTAAAGTTTCCATTTAGAAGTATCTGATTACATTGGCTATTACTGTAAACAGCTGTTTTTTTGCAATCACTTATCTTCAAGAACTAATAAAAAACACATCTGAGAGATTTTTAGCACAGAACATTTTATTCTTACCATCTGAATTAGTGGCTGAAGAAAGTTCTGAAAGGATCAGAATCTGGCATGGGAACCCAGACAACAAGCAACCTGCCCTCTTTATCCCCAGAAAAACATGCAAACTGGATTCACTACACCCTCCTTGCTGGGCTGAATCCCTAGGAAACAGCATTCAGAGAATTGCTTTTAGCATGAGCTGGTTTTCCTCTCGAGTATGGAAAAATGCTTGTCCGAAATCCAAAGATTTTCCTCAGAGATAAATTCCTCACAGTCCAAGCTGGAAGCACGCCCTGCCAGTGGGGACCTGGGCTGGGCACAGCCCCCGTGAATGGCAGCAGCGAGCAGATGGCTCTGCCTTATCTGCCTGCCCAGGGAAGAGGCAGCACTGCCCGCAGGATTGCTCGTGGAATCTGTGTGAAAAAGGCACAGACGAGGTTGTGCCTCACCACCACCCAGCCTTGTAAGGTACCTCTGGTCGGTGCCTAACAGGAAACCGTATTTTCCTGTTCTTTGTCTCTTAAAACATCATCTTTCATAACAAGAAAATTACCCTTTTTTTCTTCTCCTTTCAAGATCCTCCATGGCTTACCAGCATTCCTGTTGTCACCCACTCACTACTGCAGTAAACTGGCCTGTGATTACTTTAATCACCAGTCCTCACTCCCCCTGTGTTGTTCTACACTCTTGATTAAAATGACTCTGCTTTGCAGCTTCTCCATTACGGTGATAAAGGCTTGTTAGCCTGTGGGAGCACAGTTTATCTGTCTCCATCAGTATTATCCCTTTGTCTCCACACAGCCCTCTGTTGGAAGCCATTGATTTAGCGTTTGATACTTGCATAAGGTCTGAGGTGAGGACAGTCTTTTGTTCCATGCTTGTATAGTACCCAGTAAAGCACAGATACCCAAGTGGGAGTCTTAATTTGTATCACAGATAACAAATAACTCCATGAATTTGCTTCCCTTCTCTTTAAGTCCTCTTATGACTGAGTTACACACCTGGAGGATGAAGAAGTCCTTGATCCATCTGACACAGCAACACAAAACAGTGAGCAAACACATGCTGAGAATACAGAGGCTTGGTACACAACTACATGAAGTACTTCCTTCACTCTGCAAAGAAGCCACTGCTGTAGTCAAGACCCACAAGCATAGATGTACCTCTCAAACACAGCAAAAGCTGAGGAATCTACATGTTCTTAACAGCACTGATAAAAGAGACAAGTTGTTCCTGCTGTATGAGAAGTGACCTGGACTCAGTTATATACACAGCTCTTGTTCATGACTTCCCAAATGAAACCCCACCCTCCAGTACTTTCAGTGCCATGAAGCTTCGTCTATAACAACAATCCTCCAGATGCCTCACCCTAAAAAGAGATATTGACACTTGTGGTTTGAATTTAACTACAGTAGGTACAGCACCCATAGAGTAACCTCACGATAAAAGTAAGAGAGCACTTGGGGCACTTCAAGCATCCTGCTCACACAGCCCAAGGCCCGTGGGAGTCAGAGTCACATCCACCCCACCACAGGCTCCTCCTCACCTCTGCCACGCCCAGGTCAAATGCAGAGAGCTTCCCACCTCCTGCTCCCTTTCCCCTTTCTGATGCCATTTAAGTTGCATGAGGCAATTTTCACGTTTAGTTAAATGGAAAGGATTCGGAGAGATCTGCTCAGATTATAAACTCTGCATTTAAACTGATGTTTTAACTGCCAGGCATTTTAAAGTATACAGTACTTCAGACATCTTTTGGAAAGATGTTATAGGAACTCCAATACACAAGGCCTCTAGGAATTCATATCCACTTTTTCTTCGTTTACCTTTTCTCCTTCTCCAGCTGGTTTGCTTTGCCTTTTAAAATTTGTTTTAAAGTCATAAAACCAACAAGTTATCTTGAGTTTCATAAACTTTGCTAAAACTGGAGAGTAAAACGTGTTAGTTGCCATGGCAGTAGTGAGGAGTTGCTGGGTCAGGATGTAGAGAACTTCTCTTGTTCTGTCTCATCATTTGCATCAGAAGTTCAGCCATCTGTTATTAACTATTTAACAACAGTCTTGCTTGTTAGCATTGGTACTTGCTATTTAAGTCTCCCCACCTTCAGCCCTTTTGAAAATCTCCTAATTAAGGGAAATTCATCTGAGGGCTCAGTTATCTTTCAGGTAGGATGACCACCATTACTTCAAGTTGGCCAATATTCTCCTTTCTCACCAAGGAAAAAGCAAACACTTATGCAGACACCACCCTCTAGAAGCAGCAGCTTTATTGTTAGACAGCAATTTGAAAAGAATTTCAACAGACAGTAGATGATGTGGCTGAACTCCAAGAGAGGCTATATCCCTCCATTTAAGTACACTCCACTATACAATATCTTCCCCAAGTTCCATAGCATCCCTCAATCTTCTTTATCCCAGCTTCTTGATATTTCAAAAGAAAAGTTTTGTAGTTTTATTTCAGAGGATGAATAGCATTGATTCAACCATGTGTTGCTAACAAGTAAATACTGTCTTTCACCCTCTGAGAGAATCTGAAATATATTTGTCTACTTGCTGCATACATGAAGAAAACAAAACTTAGTTCTTCATTTCCAAGCATAGAATTTTGGAGTTAAAAGCATTTTACCTTATCTTTACTCTGCTATCTTCATTTAAATCTGCATAACCTAAAGAAAAATACTCTGAGTCTCATTCTAGGAAAGCAGGCCAGTCTTGTTGCTCCTCACTCATCACACCCTCAAGAAGAAAGTGGGAGGCTGTACAGTGACAAAAGGGAACAATGCATCTCACTGTTCCTAAAACTACTTCATAAAAAAACACACACAAAAAAAACCCACCAAAAAACCCCCAAAAATACCCAAAAAACCTAAAACCCAGTACTATTAGGGGCAAGGAAGAGGCCTTCAGCAGAAAGCAGGAAGTCCTTGTTTCAGTCATTTAACACCCTAACATATGCTAAGAGCACTCTGTTCACAGGTACAGCTCAGATCCTCCAAAATTATAAAGTGGAAGAAAATTTTGAAAAATACTTATGTGGAATACAGAGAGTTGCAGGGCATCAGAAGACTAAGTCACACATCCCAATAACAAGACTATTTTCCAGGCTGGTCTGTCTTTCATGATGACAAGCAGACCAGCAGCCTGTTATATGCACAAATAATTTCAGAGCAGCAGAACATGGCTCAGAGACAGCACAGGCTGAGATGCCTTCTCAGACTAAAAAAAAAGAGAGATTGGGTAGATACAACCACACATGCATAGGATAGATCTGATATAATACAAAGGTTTAGAGATCCAGAACAAGAACCCAGTGTCATTACTTCTGGCTCAAAAGAGAATGATGCAACTGAACAGTCTAGAAGTGCCTGAAAAGATTTTCCTCTTAGCATGTTCAGGAAAATTCTCCATTACAGATATTTTTGACTTCACATGTGAAGGCTTGGAGAAATACATCCAGGGCAGCTTTCGACTATCAGACCATATCAACTTGAGAGGCTTGCTTCAACTCCAACAAGAATGTGAACACTGATGGCATAACTAAGCTCAAGATAAATACAGTCCTGGGGAAGAACTATTAAGCACATTTTCTGCCTACATGCAAGGCACCTACTAATGCCACTGAGCTGCAATTTTTTCTCCCCAAAGTAACTGAAAAACAAGAAAATGAGAAACAAGCCTAAGAGTGCAAATGCACTGGTAATAATAAAGCTTGTAAAGAACATTAACAGGGAGAAGAGATAGAAACACTCAAGAATTCAATAATTTTATTTTAATGGACAAGACATTAAACATTATAGTATGCAGGTTAAGTAGGAGCTGATATTCCTATAACTTTATTACAACATCATGACAGTTAGAAATCACACCTACAAGCTGAAAACTTCTGCAGCTCTGCTGCTAGAACAGAACTAAATATCAGGGTAATTAAAAAAGCACACAGGAGAAAAAGCACAGGACTTGTTAGGAAGTGTCCTCAGGTGAGGAATGCAGATTAAGAATTCCATTATTTTATCTGAAATACAGAAAAAGACAAAACAAAAAGCCCAGAGCAAACTATTTTCATAACATCTGACCTCTTCTACTGCAGCTTCTTTTTTGTATTCATCTTCTCTTTGTGCTACTTGATCTCCCAAAACTTTGATGTTACAAACCATTCATTGCCATCTAAGTGGTGGGTAATTTATCTTGTGGAACTTTGTCAGAACACGTCTGACCACCCAAAATCCTCCTCCTAGCTAGTAAGGCTACCTTCAGCTTCAGTAGGCTTCAGTATTTGCAGCCCCAATTATTGAGAGGGTGGGGTGGAGGGAGAGGCATAAGGCTAGCAGACCAAAGGCACAGACTGCACTTCTTCCTGAGAAATGCAAGGAGCTCTGAGAGATGAAACTGATGATGGTGGAGCACCATGAAGCTCCTCGGTTCATTTTTCCAATGCTATTAACCTTCACCTACAACGCCTGCCCTTAAGTGGTTAAACAGTAACCTGCAAAAGTAAAAAAGTTACAAAAGAGACAATATATGCTTCCCATCTAAAAAAAATTCTGGGAGAGTGGCCAGGCCCATAAAATTGTTTTTAAATTTTATTTGGGAGGATAAATGAGGATATTACAACTCTCAAGCTGTGTAAAAGACTACACTTTAAAATGGACACCAGAGGCTACTATGGAATTTTGAATGCATAAAACAAAAGAACATTTTTGATAGTTTTAGAATTGAACTGTGTCACACAGCACAATTCAGCTATTTACAAGTTTCTATGCTGTAAGTCATGTTATTAAGCTGTAATAGTTTTCTGGTACTCCAAATAATAAAACATTACATAGGGTCAAAACTGAAAGGCTTAACAGAATTTCAGCCAAGAATCTAGTTTGCCTCCCTCTTCCCTAATAATATGGCAATTTTCCACATAGCAAAATGGCAGAGTCACATATTTAAAATTTAATCTATGTAATTATGAAATTTCACTTTGTCCTCTCAAAAATTCCTTACTACTTTACAAAGCAGTGCTTCAGTGATTCAAAGCCAATATTCCCACACAAAAAAACAAGAGTGCACTAGTGGAATCATTCCTCCTCCCGTGCCACGAGGGGGTCATTCAATGTCAGCAAGCTCACTTAAATTAGAGCTCTTGCACTTTTCAGAGGAATATCAACAAGCTCTAGATACAGGATGAATATATATATATATGTATAAATATATATGCAAGTACTTGGTCAGAGCAACATTCACATTTTTAGATAACAAGTTTGTATAAAAAGCAATAGATAATCCTCAATTCTGCACTGAGTTCAGTATAACATTAATTAGCTTTTTATACCATATAGTTGAACAACCAGTACGATGCTAATTAAAAATACATATTTGTATTGCCCCCAAAGCTGACATATTTGCATCAGCTTCATTTGCCCCAAGACAAACAAGTAGTGGCAAAGGGCTAATAATGTTTCATGCATTGTTTCTAGCAGAAATCAAAATACTGTAATAGTTTCCTCCTGCTGGAGGGAAAAAAAAAGAGGAGAGAGAAACTTGACCTACATAACAAGGCACAGAAGAAACTCAGTTAAGCTTCAGGGTGTTTTTGGGAGGGGGAAGAGGTTGGTTTTTTTCTCATAACAATGAGGAGTCAAACAGTTACATATGGCTACACTAACTACAACTGTTAGCACATCTGACACTTAACTAGCGTCTCACTTTTAAGGCTTAAAAATCCTCCCCTCCTGTTCCAGGACATTTAATACTCTTGCCCTAACAAGCTAATGAATTAACCGAGTTAATTTTTAGGCTGTCCATTACTTTCCTTTAAGGGAACGTTAGAAAAGGAAAACGAAAAGCCAACCCCCAACTCAGAGAAATTCAGCCTTTCATAGGCTCAGTACACGGAAGGAAAGGAAGAATGTCTGGTTTGGGTTTCTAAAGGAACTGTTTACAGACTCAGCCGGAGAGGCAAACTTTCCTACGCTTCGGTATAGGTGGGTTTCGAATCACCTTTCTCAGACAAACACCGCCAACAGCTGCCGACTACCCTGAGTTACACAGCTTGAACTTGTTTCACGCCTTGAAGCCTGTCCGGGCCGGTGCCACCGGCCTTCCAGCCTCCCCCCGCCGCTCCGCCCGGCCCCCTCCCCGGCACCCCGGGCCGTGCCGAGCCGTGCCGGGCCGTCCCGAGGCGCGGGGCTCGCTGCCGTACACACCTTCTCCGCTCGGCCCGGCGCTCCCGCAGCGAGCCCCGCAGCGCCGGCGCGGGCGGCTGGGTGCCCAGGGCATCCTCCACAAAGGAGGCAGAGTAGGGGCGCGCATAGCAACAGGGCCGGCCGCCGATTGGCCCCGCGGCCGAGCGCCGGCCCCTCGGCACGGCCCGGCCCGGCCCCCGCGCCCGCCCGCCCGGGCCAGGTGAGCGGGGCGGGCCCGCCGCACGCAAACCACCGGGGCCGCGGGGAGGACGGCGGTGCCGGACCCGCGGAGGGGATGCCCAGGAGCCGCTCCCCTGCCCGGGCGCGCTGGCACCGCGCTGCCCGCAGCAGCCGCTGTGTGTGTGTGTCTGTGCGCTGGCACTGCTCTCCCCGCAGCAGCAGCCGCTGTGTGTGTGTGTGTGTCTGTGCGCTGGCACTGCTCTCCCCGCAGCAGCCGCTGTGTGTGTGTGTGTGTGCGCTGGCACTGCTCTCCCCGCAGCAGCAGCCGCTGTGTGTGTGTGTGTGTCTGTGCGCTGGCACTGCTCTCCCCGCAGCAGCAGCCGCTGTGTGTGTGTGTGTGTGTCTGTGCGCTGGCACTGCTCTCCCCGCAGCAGCAGCCGCTGTGTGTGTGTGTGTGTGCGCTGGCACTGCTCTCCCCGCAGCAGCAGCCGCTGTGTGTGTGTGTCTGTGCGCTGGCACCGCGCTCCCCGCAGCAGCCGCTGTGTGTGTGTGTGTCTGTGCACTGGCACTGCTCTCCCCGCAGCAGCAGCAGTGTGTGTGTGTGTGTCTGTGCGCTGGCACTGCTCTCCCCGCAGCAGCAGCCGCTGTGTGTGTGTGTCTGTGCGCTGGCACCGCGCTCCCCGCAGCAGCCGCTGTGTGTGTGTGTGTCTGTGCACTGGCACTGCTCTCCCCGCAGCAGCAGCCGCTGTGTGTGTGTGTCTGTGCGCTGGCACTGCTCTCCCCGCAGCAGCAGCCGCTGTGTGTGTGTGTGTATGTGTGCGCTGGCACTGCTCTCCCCGCAGCAGCCGCTGTGTGTGTGTGTGTGCACTGGCACCGCACACGCAATGTCCCCGCACAGCACCGCTCCGCAGAGCCAGCCCCAGCTGCGGGCTGTGAGGTGATGAATATTTACATCTGGAGCGGAAAAAGCCGCCGGCCCGTCCTCCTGCCAGGCAGCACCAGCCAAGTTCCCACCGCTCTTTTTCCACTGCTCAGCCCAGTCGGGAGCGGCTCGGCCGCCTCACTCCTGTGACCCTCCCCGAGCACACAACGCGAGCAGGATCCAGCTCTCCTTGCACTACTGCAGCTCTTACTTCAGTGTTTGTAATGGGCACTTCTGAGGACTAATTTGAGGTTGTTTCAAGAGGGTAGTCTCAAAACAACATGTGCTATTTTAGATATAGTCTAAACAATGTACTGGCTACGTTAAACAATTTCATCCAGCTCTGACGTATTTACAAGTATTAAAGTCAGATGACAGTACCATATTAACATAATCAGTGCAAAAAACCTATCTCACTCCCAGCCTAACCACATCACAAAGCAAGACTAAAACCCTTGTTCTGTAATTAGCTACCATGAAACTATGAAAAGTCCAGATCAAACTAGACTACACAACCACCTTCAAAACCCAGTACCACTCACTAACCCATTCAAGAGCATGGAAAACATGCCACTTCGCAAAATTACTTTTCCCCACTCACAGTTTACATACCAGTATAATTTAGCTGTGGTTGCAAGAAATCACAATCTATACAAAATTTTTAAGTAGACATTTTATCTGAGGAAGGTCAGATACCTCTTAGTTGGCCCATTTAAAGATCTCACATACAGATAGTGCCTTACAGAGAGTTAAGATGCAAAAAAATACCATTTCATTAGTCACTGACATTCAAGCTTCCTGTATATTTTATTTTACCTGTCTGCTTTCCAAGTATTTTTCCTTCATGGAACATTTACTTCTACAAAAACAACCGTCGTTCACACAGTCTGAAAAAGCAATTTCAGGTTTTCTTAATCAAGCGACTACCTAGCATTTGAGAAAAGTACTCAGATGATTTTCTATAAAACAGCTATTCAGTATCTACAGGAGGAACGGGAGGGGTAAGAGGAATATTTATCACATTAGTAAACATGGTATGTTTAGTTTTGCTAACAAGAGGCAGGAGCAGAATTGACCTGAGTCAATTCCCACAGAGGCCAGCAGAGACAGCATTTGGGAGTCACCAGCTGTTTTTACAGGCCAGCTAACAATTTTTTAGTGATGAGCAGCTGTCTCTAGCTGATGGGCATGCCTACCCAGCATACTGCTCCTCAACAGTCTCCCCACACTGCACTACTGCAGTGCAACCACAAAGATCCTTTTCACACCAGATATTCTCCAAGTACAGTAAAAGCAGGGCAGTTTGTTGACACTCCAGTTTTTAAGGTTACAGTCCTAAACCAGCTGTAGGTACACTGAGCTGAGCTCTGTGCCTGTTTGTGGATGAACACCCCAGAAGTGAATGTGTCCAGCCAAATAACATGCTAAATTTATAAACTGCAATATTAGATATTCTACCAAAACAAAACCTACCTTGAAGGACATTACTCATTTATTGGATCTCTCATGCTCCCACAAATTCCAGAGGCACAAGATCCTTTACATGAGAATATGGTAGCACAGAGGACTTTATCCTAGGCTGCATACTTCACCATCATAAAGTCCGTGCACTTCAAATACTATTACCATGCTCACTGTTCTAACACTCTGCAAAATGACAGGCAATAATCAAGATAACCAGACTGTATTTTAACCCACCTTCTGCCACAAATAAAATAACACTTCTAAAAATGAAAAAGGTGAGGTCTTCATAACTGTGGATTTTAACCCAACACTTTGGGAGTAAGCAGCCCTACACATTCCATAAAGCAGGAAATCAGAGCCAAGCATGGTTCATCTCAGTATCAAGTGAATTACACATCAATTCAGAAGCACTTGCCAATAGACATAATTGGCATCATCCCTACATTATAAAAAACACTCAACTTCAACCTTTGAAGGACCATGCCAAAGCACAGGTTGTCTAGTAATGAGCCAGTTCAGAAAAACACTCTAATTCAGGTGCCAGCCCTCCCTTGTGCAGGAAAAGCAAGGTGTGCATGTGACCCCTAAGGAGCAAAGCCTAAGTGACTCCATAGCACCTTATGTTTACACAGCCTAGTCATGGAGACAAGCTAAAAATAAAAATACACTTCTACTAACACATCCCTTCCTTGAAACAAACATTCTGGATTGAGTTACTAATTTGCAGAACACAAAACCACCAAGTGCTCTCATGTAGACTGCTTTATTCCCTTTTTCCCAGTACAGATGCTCAATTCCTCAGAACAAAGCTGAGGTCAGTTCTTGATGCTTGCAGTGCATGTTAAAGAGATGGTTAGACACACCACTCACACTCTGTGTATAGTTTTCCCCTTACTTATGCTCAAATTTCTTGAGTGAGAAAGGCTACATACAGTCCACAGTACACCTAGAGAAGCTGAAAGCACCAGATGCTAACATCCCACTATGATTTTTAAATCAAACAAAGATTAAAACCAAATAGCTGCTCAAATTTCATACTAGTAACTTACACAAGAATGAATTTTGCCAGTTTACAAAAAGTGTCCTAAAACATTTATAAAAGGTCACTCCATCTTCTCAACATGAGGATGGGATGAAAGAACATACAATGTACCATCAAGCACCATAACGTTCATCTCTAGTGGATCCAAAATACTTTCTCATACAAAGTTGTTAATTCAGCAAGGCTCTCGTAGCAAACATCCAGAGGCAGCACAATAACAGCCAGTCATGACTGGCCTAAGTGCTTGGTGCAAGGTGAGCCAGGTGAGCATTCTAGCAGTTTTATATTGAACTTGGCCTTCAGACATCTCCAGCATTATCAACTATTCCTCCTGTTTCACCTGAACTAGCTATTTGGTTTTACTCCTCCACTTTTTACCAGCAGACTCCTCAGAGGGGTCCTCTACACCTTGCTTGTGTTAGCATGGTGTAGGCAGTTACACCATGAGTACTACTGCTAGTACAGCTATGGCTGCATTACTCAAGGTCTATCCTCCAATTCTAGCTCTCCAGATACTTTGTTTCTCATGGTTTCCCCACAGTAAACAAAATTCCTCTGGCGAATCAAATAGTGCTTCAAAAGGAAGAAGCTGCTTCCCCCTCAGATTAAAACAAAGCAAAGTCATACTTTTCACTAAAAGGTAACTGAAGTGGGAAAACTTTCTATATATAGAAAATATACTTGAAGATAAATTTTAAAGACATTTACAGCAGAGAAAAAAGGGTTTTTACCTTTGAACAGCATGAGTGTTGGTATCAATCCCTTTGACCTAACTGCATTCCCAGTCCATGCTGACCTTCACAATTTTGTCCCTGTGCAGCTCCTATTGATAGGAAACTCCTCCTCTTTTATTCCACATCAATGTAATATTTACTGAAGTTCTTCCCTTCTTAATGCAACTATTCTCTTCTCCCTTACCCTCAAATTCACTACTTAATGAAAATTTAAAAATAAAGAACAAGTAAATAAAAGTCTTGAAGATTCAGATCTAACATGCAAAGGAAATGCACCAGTGTATTGTGTATTTGTGACTTTACAGAAAACTGCATATAAAAAAAGCATCAGCTCAACATATCAAAACTTCACTCTCTGTTAACACAGAAGTTATGGCAAGGAGCCATCACAGACATTTACTCAGATACTGCTCTTACAGACCCTCTCTGCCCCCCCAAGCCTGCAAACAAAGCCTTCCACCAAACTTGCTGACCTGCCTGGAAGCGTGAGTTTGAGCCATGGTTTGTTTCACTGGCGTTGCTGGGCTGGTGCCCTGGCAGGGAATCAAGCAGAACAATACCTGGCAGGGGACAAGGGCTTCCCATTGCTCTGAAAAAAAAGCAGGCTGACCACAGCAGCTCTTCCTGCACCTCTCCTTCTCCTTCCCTTGTCCCTCAGAAGAAACCAGCTGCCTCTCTACCACCTCCCATTGCTAACTGTACTGAGGATATGAAATAATACTTGCCACCTTCAATTCTACTGCAGTTCTGTGTCTCTTTTTGCCCTTCCTGCCCCCATTACACAAAACAAGTTGATACTTGCACAGCATCCTGAGAAAGAAGCTTGATTTGTTACAGCACAGAGAAGTGTGAAATATGTCCTAGAAATCCTGTAGGCTCATTAGTGGGCAAAAGGAATCCCTGCATACACAGCAAGCACCATTAAGAGGTTAAATTAGCACAAGCAGTCACCTGCTCACAGACTCCCTAAAGTAGTTCACTATCCAAAATGGACTTACTTAACAACCTGGTTCCCAAGGATCTTGATGGAAAAAAGATCACTAACTTGTGTAATGTAAAACAGATGACATTGCTCACGTGCAACCAGAGTCCCTATTTCAGATATATTCTCCCTTTTTTATGCCTCAGAAGAAAATCCAACTTGTTTTTTTCCTTGGAAAAAGCCAATGGGTTTGGGAAACGCACTGATCATTGCTAAGAGGAAAGCTTAGCTGCCCCATGGTTACTGGTACTACATACCTGCACAGAGACACTGCATGCCTGCCCATGAAAGAAAAATGGCCAAACCAAAATAAATGTGTATGGGGGGGAAGAACTCCCCTTACTGCCCCTGAAAAAGCAAAGTTGTTCAGAAGATTCCTCAGTGAGGCTATTTTGTTTGCCTTTATTCATTATAAGGACTCTTACAATCAGCACAGACATGAAATGCCATTAGTATTTCGTGTATGCAGAGTGCTCCCTCCCTGTGTGTTCAGCTGCCTCATACACAGCTCCCTCTCCAAATTATCCCCAAGAACATCCTCACACTACCCTATTACATCTTTGCATTTTGAGTCAATGTGATGTTGTAATACCATCCCAGACAGCAACTTGAACCAGCTTTGATCCCAAAGCTAGCATGAAAAATCACTAGCCAAAGAACTAGACAAGCCCATTTAACATAGAAGGAAATGTGAGTTGGTCTTGACTTGGTCAGATTAACTCTGAAATGTTAAGAAAAGATGGAGAATTTTCATGACTTACAATTCAATTATTCTGTTTACAAGTAGCCTTTGTAAAAAAAAAAAAAAAAATATCTCTTCCAATCTCAGTACAGCTCTGATTGCAGAGCAAGAATAACTCACATGGCTTCAGCCATGTGCTTGTAGCTGTAGTCATGCCACCCTGCACGAGACCAGCAGAAAAAGGAACAGGTAATGAAAGTGAAGTCTTCCAAAGTCCAGCTACCTACCCAGGTCCAAGAGGCACTCTTCTGTATTTGCATTCATCATGAATTGCCTACTTATACATGGAGTTTTAGTACTGGGTTGTACAAAGGTAACCATGCAACTGTACATGCACTTCTAAAACAATTTTAACTTTAAAACTGGCTTCTGTCTAAACATTAAATTTAAATGACCTGCAAAGACTGAACAATTTACCACCTTGAAAGACAATGATGTGAGACACTTTCAAAAATCTAAAAAACATAGTTTATCAAGTATTACATTGGAATGGAGTCAATAACTATCACTATATTTACAGTTAAACTGCAAGACCTTATGGACTAAAAGAATAGCTGGACTGTTACCTTAAACTCATTGCTGAAAAGATAAAAGGTTATGGCTATTTCTCCACCAGTAAATGGCTGCTATTAGTAGAAGTCCATCAAAATACCAAAGAAACATTTTATAAACAGTGAAGCAGACAGAGCAAGTTCTTTTAACAAATGTCATATAGCTGGTTTGTTCTCGTCAGTAACTCTGTTTTCACAGAAGACTTCTAATTTTAATAAGTAGAATTTCATTTGGCAGCAAACTCTTGTCTCTCATGAGAATCTGTATTTATAAATGTTAGCTTATTTTTAAAAACATTTAGAAGCTGGCAGACCTCAGATCCAATAATAATGTCAACACTGCCCTTAACAGCAAAGTCCAACCTAATATGTTTCACCCCAGGGATCTGAACTGACATGCCAGAGTTTCTCACTGCAGCAAGTAAAGAAAATGGTCAGAAGGGTGAGTTTATATATTCCAAGCCTATGGACTTGGCATATCCACAGTCCCCAAAATATCCACCTAAATGCCACTCCAGCAGCATCTCTTTTAGCAACAGCTAAAGGCAGCTAAAATGTGCAATACCAACAAACTACAAAAAAATGGCAAAGTTGTTACCAGGATGGTTCTCTCTGAGAAACAGGTGTGCCATGAACTCTCACTGCTGAACAATGATAAAAGCACCCTTGCAATCTAAGAAATACTTTTACAACAAGAAGACTTGCCTTGCTGTCAATAGCTAGGTATGAATTGCAGAACAGGTAAGAAAACTAAGCTGGCATTTCATATTAAAACCTGAGATTTTCCATTCTATAAATAAATATACTTAAATTTTTTGGTGCCTAACATTTAAAAAAAGTTAAGCATCTAAAAGCTAAGAATTCTTCCAAGTTAAACATTTGCGGTAGAAATTTAATAAAAAGAGAGTTTATACTGCCATTTTTCAGGTGCAAGGACAGAACTGTATTGAAAGCATCTCGACTCCACCCTCAATTAAAAAACAAAGGCTTGTGTTCCTGTTCACTCATATCCTGTATCTGTATGTTATCTGTTCTCAGGACAAATCTGCTCTCCCCAAAGATCAGAGCTGGACAGCCCATTAAAGGAAGGTGAGTGCAGTATCTGTCAGCTTGCTTGGCTCGGTGGGGTTTTTACCCCGAGCAGCTCCAGGTGCTGTTTGTCTCTGAGAACCATCAGGTTGTATCTGCCAGCCATGCAGGCAGGAGGAGCAGGCTCCCCGCACACGCTGCTGGCCACACGTGCCCTGTTTGCCCGGGGGCTTCCTGGGGCAGGCACAGCGTCAGCCCAGCTCATCAGCACCCAACCTGCACTTACCTGTGGCAACCCAGCCCCAGGCACTGCCCCAACGCCTCTGGAGTGACAGCTCCTCCAGCAGGAAGCAGCTCATTTCCACTTTATTACTTTGTTGACTGCCTGCATCATTCGGCCGTGGAAAACTTTAAATGCTTTGTGACATTTCACTGAGAAGATACTACAAAATTAAAGTGTCTGGATCATGGTTCAATATAGGACACTAAAACAACACTCATCCTTTTTCAATATATATTTTCACTTCCTAATCTGCATACTCTGTAGCACATCATCTTTGCTAAAAAGTTTTCCATAACATCTTCACCAGTTAATATAGGGCATATTTTATGCTTATAAAAACAAGGGCCTTACCCACATCTCCTAAATTAACAACCAACTCCACAACTGAACACACTGGTTCAGCTCACTTCCCCCGAGTCCCATGCCTCCTCATCCTTCCTCCTAAGAATCTAAATTCCATCAACTGTTCATTAATCTCTCCTCCAGCTTTCCCCACAGACAGATCCCAAAATGCCTCAGCAATGTTTCCCACAGGAGGCAGTAAACAGACTTTTGCTGAACCAAGAGTTACCTCTTTCCACACCAACCCACCAAGTAATGTGGCAGAAGTTCCTTAACCCAGTTACTACAAACAGACCCTGAGGCACATATCCAAGTTTGACTTGCAAAGAAGGAAGGAGAAGACAAAAAGCAATCTTCAGTCTGCTTGTTCCTCTCTGGTAGACAGAAAGTCATTTCTGTAAATTAGGATAATCTCAAGGAGGGAATTAATGCTTCAGAAAGTAAGAAAGGATGGCTTTTTGTTTAATTTGTACATGAAAACAAAATAGTTTCTACACAGAGAACACACATAGAGGAATAAACAAAGCAAGGCAATAAGAAAGTAAGAAAAGACTAAAATAAGGTGATAAAAACCAGCCAGCATGCATTTAGAGACAAACAAGCCTGTCCTTCTCCTTTAACTGATCATTCATGCAATGAGGGGGAGGGAGGAGGAAGGAGCAATAACTCCCAGCTATTTAGACTATAGCAAAACTTTTGATGTCTTGTAACATTTCCACAGTAAAATATGACTATAATGTAGATTCATCTAAACCACAAGATGTTTTCCAGTTGTGCACCAAGTGTACTCTAAGAGTACATAACAAGCCTTCTGAGTTTGGCAGCAAGCTATCACCCTGACATTATGCAATGTTTTCATTAATGCTGATGGTGAAACAGTGTGTTTATACAGTTTATGAACAAAGCTGAGCTGGAAAACTTTGCAAGCACTCTGCTACGAAGCCTTATTCTGTCTTCCAAACTCAATAAACTGCCGAACTGACCAGAAGGCATTAGAACGAAGTTCAATAGAAGCAAGAGCAAAGCTCTGTACTTGAGAAAGGAAACAGCAGTCCAAACATGCAGCACGAAGCAGCTGACTAGGCAGCTGTACTGCAGAAACCAAATCGTGATGATATCATGGATCAAAGCCAGGTAACCTGATATGTTGTTACTGCAGAAAGAAAAAAAACCCCAAAAAACAACCAAAACTATCCCCAAACTCAAACATCACTCCAAAAACATTGTATGTAAGAAAGGGAGATAAATAATTCTTCTCCCTGGCACCAGTGGAGC
Source organism: Agelaius phoeniceus (assembly GCF_051311805.1). Classification (NCBI taxonomy): domain Eukaryota; kingdom Metazoa; phylum Chordata; class Aves; order Passeriformes; family Icteridae; genus Agelaius; species Agelaius phoeniceus. The sequence continues at coordinate 12,280,780 of NC_135277.1, forward strand.
CTCAGCTGAAGAACCATGACCACTGTATTTTAAGATGCCTCACCAGTTTAGTTTAAGCACAGGGAAGGTAAAGCTGAGCAGCAGCCACCAGTACTTGAGTTACTGTGTTCCCTAGACCCAGTACAGACAGTTCTGGGAATGTGCTCAGAGCAGCCACTGTCCTCCCACACTCAAACCCCACCTGAGGGCCATGTCCTGAGTGATGCTCATGAGGTACATCCTGGGAGTGCCCCATGCCTTTGCCTGGCAAAGGAATAAGTCCACATTTTTACCTGCACTTTCAAAGCTCTCTTCCTGCTCTCCCTCACCCACAGAACTGCTCTGCAGGTTTGCTATGCAGAGCTCCATATTCCATCCCCTCCACACTGCTCTCACACATTACATATCTGTATCTGCAATTTTCCAACTTTCCCTCCTATACAGGGAGGTAAGTACCTTAGGGCCAAATTCCCATGTTTTCTTCATTTCTGTCCCTCCCTCTCACCTCCTTAAATTTAAACATTCTGTAGCACTTCCCACTGATAAAACAGTTGTACATTTAGATCTCCTCTTTCCTCTCCTGCATGATCCATCTTTGCTGGGGATAACAAGAACCTTACTGGTAGTTCAGCAAAGGCTAAACCACACCTCTCCCAATGTGGCTGGGCATTAAAATCTTCAGTGCAGTGCTGAGTTAAATTCTAACAAGAACTGCATCCCTCTGCTCCAAATTGATTCTGATATAATTATTTGTAACAACAACAACAAAAAAAACCAACACATTGCAAGCCTCTTTAAAGTCTGCTTCTTTATGCTTCACTTGGGGTGTGAACTTACAGTCTTCTCAGGATTTTGAGGTCTGTAGAGCAGTGAAACCTGTGGCAAGCTGAGAGGTCTGCCTCTCCTCTGCCCTTTGCTATTAATCTGCGACGATTGGAAGCAGGTGACCGCACACTTGACTGCTTGTGTCCTGTGCTACAGCTGCTATGCAGAAAGCAGCACATGTAAACATTTGCATGATTCGTGCCTCCTAAGAGTCTCTGTGGGCTGCACATGGCATTTAGGCAGCACTTTCACAACCCCCTTTGTGCATGGTATTGCTCTGCTGTATTAGCACACAGTTAAGCTGGAGGGATCCACTAAAATGGCTGGAGATACCCTCCCACGTTTGGTAAGAACCATTATTTACTTCAAGAATTTTGTTAATTATCCTAGAACAATTTCAAGACATAACTTCTGAAGGATTTGGCCCAGTTCATGGTAAACACTTTACACTGTATAAGAATCTCAATTTATTATCTCCCAGCTTACAGAAAAAAAAAAAAAAAAGAAAAGAAAAAAAAAAAACCCACAAAAAATACCCCAGTAACCTAATAACTTGCTCTCTGTACAAGTTTGGTTCCCTCCACACCAGGCTGGTTAAAAAAGGCATCTGATCACTTATCATACAGCAACTGAAAATGTTTGCAGTGTTCTAACTCCTTCTACCTAAAAATTAAAGAAAGGATGTTGAACTGCTAGATTAGAACATATTAAAGCTGCAAATATTGACTTGCATTTTACCTGGCTATTTTGAAATGTAATTTCACCCTGACAGTAAACAATTTTCAAACTTCGGTGTCTGGTATTAAAATCTAAAGATTCTACAAACAACCAGCCTTGCTGCAGTAGATGGTGTGAAGCTTTAAGCAGTTAAGAAACAAGGAAGAAAGCAATGAGAAAGGCCCATTTCAAAACCATAACACTTAAACCCCATTAATTTATGATTACTGTACTATCTGTGCTATCATCACACCATATAATCCTTGCAGCACATACAAACAAGAAATCCACCTGAGAGTGGTCATGTATGCAGTGTCGCTATTAGCAAACATGTCATTAACAAACCTAATTAAGATGTGTATGTCATGTAAGTGTTAGTATTTAATACACGAATATCTGAGCTATATAAAAGTGTTTCTCAAAACACCAAAGTGATTATAACAGAAATAGAACGTTTTTAAACTGAAAGGAACCAGATAATCAATAGAATCATCAAAACTTTAGGAAACATGGATTATTGTTTTTAATTAACATTCGGAATACTACGATGAGCACTTCTAAAATTTTCTTAAAAAAATATCTTGCTTTAACACGAATCAATTATCACTGCTCTGTGGATCAAAATAGAAGTCATGACATATTTCCAACTCTAGGGGCATCAGCAGCTGTTGCTATACGGCAAAAGAGCTCAAGTGTTATAAACATATACGTAGACTGCCGTCTTGATTTTTCTGTAAAACCAGATGTCAGTAATCCGATAAGGTGTAACCAAATAATCGTGAAAAATTTATATTTCACCATGCTTGTAATGAAATATCTCCATTATAACTGGGGGAAAAAAGCACTGTCAGTTTATAAAACAACACAGATGTGAGTTATGGTTATTTTCAGGGTGTTTTTCAGCTATATTTGGATATTTCTGTACATCTGCTGGCTTTGTCTGTCGATGCCCGATTTGCCTTTGACCGACTCTCGGCTCAGCACTGCAGGACTGTGCTAACGAGCCGGCTGTGTCTGACACACGAACTGCAGCATTCCCACAGCAAAAGCACTTGGCTACGGCGTTTGTCTCCTTCCATCCAGCCGAGACAATGGGAAGCCGAAGGGCAGGCAGGACACGGGGCTGGAACCCCCCTTGGCGGGTCACCCTCCGCATCCCACTCCCACTGGCACTTCCCGAGCTGAGCCCGAGTACCTGGATTCCTTCCCACCCCCCAAAATGACAGGGGAGGGGGGTAAGGAAATAGAGCGACAACATCGAAGCCAAACACCGGGCTACTTCTAATCCTACAGACAAAACAAACAAAACGAAATGTACTGATAAGCCCTTTACCTCGTTCCGGCTTCATCTTCCCTGCTGCCTCAGCGAGGTCTGACAGGGCCGAGGTGCCGTGCCGCTGTCCCCGCGGAGCCGGGCTGTGGCTGCCCCGGCCGGCGGTGTCACTGTGGCCCCGGCAGCGGGCACGGCCGGCGGGAGGCGGCCCCGCCGCTACGGCAGCTGGGCCGGCGGGCGGGCGGGCTGGCGGCGGCCGGCCGGGGGAGGCTGCGCGCCGGCGGCCTCTGCCCGCGCCCGGCCAGGGTGTCCTTCCGTGACACGGCGCCGCGCGGGGCTATTTATAACCTGCCGGGGAAAAAAATCCCACAACAACAGACCTCGGCTCACCCCCGGCCGCGCCGGCTCTGAGTCACCGCGGCCCCGTGCGACGGCAGCCCCTGCCGGAGTCCCCTCCCTCCTGCCCGCCCGCCCGCCTGCCCCGAGGAAGGCAGCGAGCGGCCCCCCGCCCGCCCCGTCGGGGCCGCGGCCCCCGCCCCGTCACGGGCCGGCGGCTGGCGGCGGGGGGCTGCGCCGCACCTTCATCCCCGGCCCCGCCGCTGCCGCCCGGGCTGCCGGGCCGTGCCCCCGCGCTGCGCCCCGGTCACACAGGCCGCCCCGCCCGCCCAGCGCTGCTCTCCATGGCTCTGCCTCCGGCCCTGCCTCCTCCTCCTCGCCGCTGACTAACTCCCCTCCTCTCCGCCGGGCACTCCCCGCCTCCCGCCGAGCGGGGCACACACATCACAGCCCGGCGGCGGGCACGGCACGGCAGGGCAGAGTGAGCCGGGGCAGCGCAGCTCGGCCACGGGTACCCGCCACACTCGGCCGCCAACGGGGGGGAACCACGACCACCGCCCGCCGGGACCGCGGGCCCCGCTGCGCCCGCCCCGCGCCGCGCTCATCCCGCCCCCGGGCGGGCCTGCCCGGCCCACCGCCGCCCCACGTGCCGCACGGCGGCCAATGCCCCGCGCCCGCCCGCCCGCCGTCGAGCAGCTCGGTTGTCACAGCAACAGAGCGCGGCCACGGCTCGGTACGGTCCGGTCCCGCCCGGAGCGCGGTCCCTGCTGCCCGGGACAGCCGTGCCCTGCGCTGCAAACGGCGGCGCTGGTTTGTGGGTTTGTGCGAACGGCATGGTCCCTTCGCCCCTAACCCCCCGCCGAGTGCTCCGGCAGCCAGGCTCCCGCCCCGGGCAGGGGAGCGGCCCCTCGCTCGCTCACTCACCCAGCTCCGGCGGGGGCTGGCGCGGCCCCTCACCCGCGCCGTTCCCGCAGTGCCGCCAGCCGCTGCCCGGCCTCCTTCCCTCTGCCCTCCACACACGTGTCCTCCCACGCGTGTGCCCGCAGGAGCCCATGGCCGCCGGCTTTAAATGCACGCGTGTCCGGGCGGCCGCAGAGCGGCGATTCCAGGTGCCCAATGCCCGCCGGGCGGCACCTGAGCCCCCGCCCGCTCACCCCTCACCCCTGCGGGCTGGGGGCGGGAGCAGCGCCGGGTGCGCCCCTGCCCGGGGCAGCGCTGCCCGCCCTGCCCGGCGGCGCCGCTCACTTCACGCTGATAACAACATTGTGCGGAGGAACAATGGAGTCAGCTGGGCTGCGGTTACACAACCGCCTTAATCCAGCAGAAATTCAGGTTTCACTGAAAGGGACGGGCCGGCGCCATCGCTCAGGTCAGGCCTGCCTAGTAAAGCAGGTCAGGACCGGGGCTGCCCAGTGCGGACCCCCTTCCCTGACCGTGCCCCGAGCTCCTCCATCGCTTAAACGCACTGCTGAATGCACCACGGAGAACGGGGAAACAAACGGCCCTGCTGATGGGATCCCCCTTTCACCAGGGGCACAGATCTAGGCCGGCTAGAGAGGCCTCTAGAGAGCAGAAAGAACTGCTCGAAAGGGGAAGCTGTACTGCAGAAGAGCTGGAATGTCAATGTACACCTCACCTGGAGGCTGTACCACAGCCAGGGCAGGCCCCTCTGTTACTCGGACTGGGACTCGGTCAGAAAGACAGATGAGACATTACAGTGTTTGTTGTGCTTTTAGACGGTCCCACAGGTGGGGTGTACATAGACACTGCCACATCTCCAGTCATTACTCTGGTAATTCCTTCCACTGAGATTGTTCACAAACATCCCTATAGCCTGAGCCCTATGGGAGGCACTCACTCCCTACAACAAGGTGACTTATACATACTCAAGTCTTCTGACTCCTGTGCATGACCTAGCCAATTCCTGATCCTTCCTAGTGTGCCAGGATCCCTGCAGATGTGTGTACGTCTGGGCTCTGCAGAGCCACTCTTTTCTCACAGCTAGCTGAGCATGCACTGGAGGTATTGCAAAGAGTGTAAATTTCCAGAATAACTCTGTTCTGCACTGTTTGGCTTGTGTGAACTGCACCTATTTCCCTCTCTCATTTATCAGTTGTGTATCATTACACTGGGAGGGTGCTTCACAGAATAAACTGTGCAGTAAACACCTCTCAATTCAGTCATGGGCAGGTGGGAGGTGCAGTGCTTTGATTTTACACTCGTGAGCACATGAGTGTCACTTCTGTTGCTGTGTGACTGCTGTGGACGTGTTTGGTAATTACAGATCTCGGAGCTCTCTGCCGGATGCAATGTAATTGCACATGTGGCAATCCAGAATTATAAAAGGAAGAATTTGACTGAGCAGTAAATACTGTGGGTGCATGTAGATGAAGTTCAGCGTGACTACAGTGGGCATGATTCAGCCCCCTGTCAGATCCTCCTAGTCATCCTAATGAAAAGTCACATCCTTTAGGACACTAATTGTTGCTGTAGGACACTGCAAATTACCTTGTTCTAATATTGGTTTTACAGCCAAAACCAAATCTGCCTTTCTACTATTTAATTACAATTGTAGCTATTTAGCCATTAAGCTTCACATACTATTTTTTAATAGCTTTAGAAGTTTTAATCTCACTTTGGCAGTTTTTATAAAACAGCTCATCAGACACCAATGGACCCCACTTCCAGGAAAATGCTATCTCAAAATACTTTTTCCATTTTAATTAATGACCCAGCTAGCTTCCCATTAACTTGTAGTTCTTAGGAGTTCAAGCCAATGGGAGATTAATTGCCAGCCTGAAAACCACTTATCATTAAAAAAAGTTTTAGGCATATGTCAAGAGAAAGCCACATCTGGTGTGCAGTGCTACTCTGCGTGACCATGTAGGAGACTTTGGGTTCAGCTTCCACTCCTGAGTCAGTGCATTCCTGGACCCTGAGAGCCACGGGTATGTCTGAGATACATCCTTCAGGTCCTGCTTCACTTCAGATGAAGAAGGACTTTTCCCTTTTGACCACATAGACACCTAATTGATCTGAAAAAAAGCAGAACACAAAATTATTTGAGAGATCTAATTATACAATATTCCACATATAATAATAAAAGCAAAATTATAAAAATCCCAAACAAATTTGTGAACTTAGTTTGGGTAAAACAGCAAAAAATGTCCTTGAACTCATAATTTTTCTCCCAGTCACAAAAAAAATTATAAATACTGCATGAATACACAGAGAAAATATGGGATAAGGGGCTCCCACCACGGGAATTTGCTTACACACACTTGAAAATCTAATGAGAGCAATGACAGTACTGAAATGAATCTCTGACCTCAGAAGCTTAGCATCAACTTAAATATCCAAAAAGCACATGGTTGCATTACACATCACACAAAAGCAGGATTAGCTTAGGAACACAAACAGAACTTTAAGTGCCCTCCCACTGCCAAGTCTAGACCAACACACACTTCTGGGAGCACAAGCAGAGACAAAACCAGGTTTCTGATCCATTTCTGTCTCATGGTAGTTTAACCTCCCTGTGTAAACAGGTGAGATCTTAGGCTGTAGCCTCTGTGTGGGCAAAGTGGCTGTGGCACAAACAGGGCATGAATTTTGGTGGCAGCCCCTTCCCTGGTGGAAATCTTAACAGGGCCACCCTATCTCATTTTCCAGAAATGTGCCAGACCTTTATTCCTCTTGTGAACCATGTGTCAAACTTGTCTCAAATGGGCCATTGGATTTTAAAATATCCTCACTTGTGGCAGCATGACACAGTGATGTCTCATAAGTCTTGTTCATATAGAAATTAAGTTTAAAAAGAAACAAAAAAACCCAAGATAAATGTATGGCTGTGATTTCTTCAGCACTGTAGGTTGTTGGCACAGTCCCTGCAACCTGACACAGAGTGTATTTTAGGTTCCATCCCAAGTGTCTTTTCAGCTTTAGCTGTCAAAGAAGTGATGCCTGATGCAGCAGATCAAGATTCCTGTGATTCCTGGACACAATTACTGCCTGTTAAATGATGTGGCACAACTGCTTTTGACATGGCTGCCACCTTTGTGGTATAATGCTACTGCACTTGGGAGAATATTATTGCAAAAGGGTGAAGACAATCAGAAATAGACTGGAAGGTGCAGTATGCAAAGCAACAGATTTGAAATGTGCTAAAAAACCCCTACAAGGAATCAACTATCAGTTAATCGTCACCAGTAGTAACCACTTTGCAAAGAAATTACTTATGTGCTTATAGGAATTTATGAATTCACAACTAATAAATTCCTACAAGCTGTTACTGAAACTGAATTATAAACCCTTATCTTATACAGGTAAGGGGATCTAGTTGAATGGAAAAGAATTTGTTATTATTCTTTCTCAAAATACCTATAAGCCAATAACAAGGAGAGACTGAGACAATTGTCCTCTCTATGTCTGCCTACCTTTGTGTTACACTGTTGGCTTCAGCCTCCAGCACTTAGGAGTAAATATTTTAGCCCAAATGATCTTGATTTAACAGCTTAAGTTTTTTAATAGCATCAAGCCAATAAGATTTAAAAATACATTAGAAACAGCAAAACTGCATTTCCCATCCTTAACCTGACTCATGATGTCATGCCAAGATCCATGAGTGTCATGATGCAGTGCTTTCAGAGCTCCTCACCTTGATTTATCCCACACTGGTCTGGGAGGCAGGAGGACCTTGTTGGTGGGTGCTGCAGAGGAAGTTTTGTTCTGTATTCATCCCCAACCCATGCAGAAATTCCTCCACAAAGCTGCTCCCCAGCATCCTTTGGAACAGCCCTTAGGCCTCTGTTACATTTGTGGCTTGCCTCGGGATCAAAGAGAGGAAAGTGTATTTTTCTAATCTTTTTTGAATCTCCAGACACACTCACACAATAATGTCTGTCAGGATGGAATATACTCATGTTCTAGAGTACCACATGATGAGTGAGTGCTCTGTGCACTGGGTACAGGCTAATACAGTTATACTTTGGGAGGGAAAATTCAAACCTTCAACCCAGGATGTCCAATATGCCTGTAACAATACCAGGCATTTAAATAAAACAGCCTGATTTTTAAAGGAAAACTCACCTCCAGCTCAAATTGACTTCAGCAGAATTTGTCACTCCTGTAGTTTTTTTTTTTGAAAACCAGTCCACCTCTTCTCAAGTTCCTAATTATGGAATTAGGCACCTAATTTTAGATACTTATTTCTGAATCTCTTGACCCATGGGCTCAATTGTCATTTGTTGCATCAACTCTCCCTGGTGCAAATGCATCAATTAAGACACTGGAGGTACTTCTACAGGAAGCCTGTCCCATGTCTGGAAAATCAGGACCTGTGACAGAGTAGGAACAGCAATTATTTTAGTTTTCTTTCTTAGAAATGCACAAATTGTGGTCACAGTGTTAAATATTTTGAAGAGAGTGAACAAACATAGGAAGCACAAACCAACCGGTGCTCTACTGTTAGACCCTGTTGTTTTCTAACTTACAGGGATTTTTCTTTCCATGCAGTTGCTACCAAAGTCCTCCATTGCTTAATTTCACTACTAATTGTCCCTTTCAAAGCAAAAACATATAGCTATTAACATGTTCTCACCTGCTAAATTGACTTTTTGAAAACAAATGTAAAATGACATCTTGGCTTTTTTGTTTTCCTCTGTGTTCTCTCAAACTCCTTAATGTTCCAAGTAGTACTTTCTCACTGGAGACACAGCCAAGACTAAATTGAGGAGGAACTAGGAGAACAATAGAGAAGTAATTGCACTCATCTCAGAAGGAAAGCTTATTCTCCTCACCAGAAATGACTTCCTGGACTCCACACTTTGCTACTAAACTTTGTTTACATACAGAAGATTCCTTTTGTTGGAAACAGCCTGGTCCGTGTCCTGTGCTGCTCCTGGAGTTTCCCATGTCACATGGGATGCCCTGTGCCTTTTTTCTCTCCTGGCAGCAGGAGCTTAGCACCTCTCAGGATGGAATCTCCTCTTCTGCCAGCCTTCCAGAGGCTGAGGTCCAGCAGCCAGTCAGCCCTTCCTGCCAACAGAATCTGAGCCCTTCCTGCGTGTCTGTCATTCACCTTGGCAAAAGTAACTTGCACAATCTCTTCTCTATTTGGAGCAACTCCTGAACTGATACTCCATAAGCTTTGCATGCTTCTTTAGCAGCTGATCTGTGATGTGCAATTAGATACCAGCTGCAAAGGAGAACAGTGCAGTCTCATCTGAAGTGGTGACTGGTAGCAATGGAAATATAGAAATAGGATGGTAAAAACAAAGAAAGGTTCTGTTTTACAGAAATACTAATGACCTGTTCTTTTAAAATGCCAATCTAAGCAGACACCTACTCAGTAAGATCATTAAGTTTAATTGCATCAGCACTTGACTAATCAGGCAATAATGCACTGAAAAGTAAATGATTGACTTGTGAATCATTCATCAATCTCTGAAAGAGGGGAAAATTATTCTCTTTTACATAGAAGATCTTTCTGTGGCTGTAATATTCATTCTAGAGCAAAAGCAGGTTTTTGAAATATTTTTTCAATGTTTTTCCAAGGGGATTGTGCAAGTCCACTGATGAATGCTAATGTTACACAATGTTTACCCAGGACTAAGCTTGATGGAAATATTAATCAGAAAACATACAGATTTCCATATTAAAGTTGAAGTTTTTGTAGCAACAGCAGGCCCAGACCAGAAGCTGAAGATGTATGTTTGCCAAGAGAAACAGCAAGATATTGCCAGCAGTAGGTTTGGGGAAGATGGAAGCACAAGAACTGTTTTCAGTCTAGGTCATCTCTCTCCCCTCATCACTGTGTTTACTTCTGAGCAGGTACATCCAGGAGCTGTACCCCAATTACTCAATGCAGTGATCCAGGAAGCCAGGCACCCCATTTGCATTATTTGCATTAATTTCAGTGGAAAGTGAGTGCATAACACTTGGAAGGAGGTGATTGGAGTTTTGCAATGTTGTTTTCCTATTGTTAATGAGTTGATCTATCTTGCAATAATTTCCAACGCAGTTGTGTGGAAGTAATTGCACCAAATTAATTGCTGGTGTAACTCCATCTGGTAGGAGTTCACAAAGTTCAGCTTCTGGTGCCTCTGCCAGCCCTGTTTACTTTCCCTGTCCTACTGCAGCAGCTGGGTCATGGCTTTGCATGCACCAGTTTGGTGGCACATCCAGGCAGCTCCTGCCCCTCAGGCAGCTCCCTCATTTACAGCAGGGCTCAGCTCACAGCCTCTGCCCTCCTGTGCCTCCCCTGCTTGTACCAAAGTGTTGCTGACTGAGTTTGCACAGCTCTCTGCAGAGCTGCCATCCCTGTCAGCCTGTCAGGAAGGCCTTGGGCTTGCCATTTTCAGGCAGGGCTCATCCTCTGTCACATTAGTACCCATTTTGTAGGGGAGGCCAGCAGTGAGGCAGAGCCAGCATCCTTCCAAAGAGCCAGCTTGTCATACATCTCACCCTGCAGCAAAGCTGTGGCACTGGGGACAAAAACAACACAGTGAGCACGTGCACAACATGTTAAAGGATTGCCACGGCTACATTGATGGGTTGAAATTACACACAACTTTCCATGGGCCTTGTAAATGAAAAGGATAATTCATTTATGCAGAGAAGCAATTACCTTGCTGGAACAGCAAGTCCAACCTATAGTTCCACCCAAGCTAAATTAAGGCCACAATTCCTGCTAGACTTATGAGAGTAGGGCAGGAAAGCAGCACATTGTTAAATACAAGGCAATATTTAATGTAACCCCATGCCAGGTTTACAAGAGAAGCCATGTATCATTTACTAAAGTAGTCAGTGAGTTGGGGCTTATTAGGTAAATGTCAGAGCTGTGGAAAACTGCCATGGCCTCCTTCTAAAAATTTTAATCACATCTTTATTAGCCACAGTCCATCTAATATATTCATGGCCATTTAGTGGCCTATACTATGTGTTAATAGTAAAGACTGAATGGAAATGGCACTGAACAGAATGTGCTGCACATAGCCATCAGGACTGGGTTTTTTTCAATACAGAAATGTGAAATATACCCGGTTTAAGTGGCTTCAAATTTTGTGGGTTTATTTTTCTTCATTTTTATACCATTAAAATATTCCATAAAACTCCACTCATGTGCTGCTGTCCTATAGTATAGTATAGTGAAGAAGTACAGTGAAGTATAGTGAAGAATACTGTGGGCTCACCTCACTTGTTGGCAAGTTCTATCAGTCCTGGGCCCAGCTCCACTTTCTTCATATACCAGATATCCTTGGTACACACAAAGCCTCTGTCTCTCACCCCAAGCATAGTGTTTGTAAGTTTACTGTACCTGAAGCAACACAATTGCTCTTTTCAGGAGTTTGACATCCTCAAAGTGAGAGCATAATAGCAACTATAGCAAAAAAAACCCCAAAAAAACATTAAAGCTGAATACTGAAAGTCCTGATTGTGCTTCACTGGGTGAAAGTAAATAAATATATATGTATATAAATCTCTGTGCCTGCCAGATGTCATCAACAGTGAAATCCTTGGTCATACACAAAGTTCAACTCCTCTTCACACAGAAGCAGCTAGAGTTTCAACTCAGGCTATGCTGGGTAGACTTTTGTCTCCTACTTTCACACCAGGTCAATTATAATTTCAATCCTTACAGTTGATTTGTTCTCATGTTGCATAACATTATTTGAAGGGGAAGGGAAACCTACATTCATTCAACAGTCTCAAAGCCAGTAAAGTAGAGTACATATACTAAAATAAATAAAATCGCAGAAACTTATTAAACTGTTCACCTTTGGATGTCAATTAGAACTCAAAACCAAGAGAGATCAGTGTACACATTTATAGTGAAGTCAATACTTCCTTAATTAGGCTGGGTATTTTTTTTAAACTAGCAATACAGTTGGAATATTGTAGCTTTATCTGCGCTCATATTGCTTTTGGCTCCTTCTGAATTTCTTCATTAATTTATTTCCCCTTAAAGTTGTTTGACTCAGTTTCTTTCTTTACACAAAACATAAGCAGCTTCAGTGCCTGGAAAACACAGAACCTGATTGTTCTTACACCAGTGCAAATCATCAGTGATGCCACCAGTCCATAGAATTACATCAACGTAAAGATGACGCCAGAGAGATAGTAATCAATGCCCTTGTTTCAAAGTTAATTTAATTGGTTTTGTTTCAAAAAACAAAAGATGAGCACAGAGCACATTTGTTCTCTTTCTCAACAGAAATGTCAAAGAATCACAGTGGTTTTGGCATCTGGTCTGTGTGGGATTTGCACACACGGATCACATTTCAAAAGCAGGGCCCTAGTCACAACCCACCCTGCTAAGGGTCCATTTCCTCAATCCAGTTGTAAGGAAGGGGAGGGTTTTACTCCTCTTCCTTTGCTGTCATTGAGGCTGCTTTTTCCACTGTCCAGAGCCAGTAGCAAGCTGCCATCAGCTGTCAGCAGCAGAGCTCCAGCAAGGAACACGTGGCACATTTAAAGCCACTGCCCAGCTTTGATTCATCAAGTCACTCTGCACATTTAATGCTTCAGATTTTTCCTTGGCAGGAAAGAACATTTTAAGGCTTGTAATATTTTCCCCTCTTTACATAAATAGATATACTGCTTATGAAAAAGGGATTCTGGTTTGCCTTAGGAGGCTTCTATAGATCACAGCATCTTTAGGAATGTTGTAACTTATGGTAGGTACCTTTCTGACATAAATAATGCACAGTTGCTTTTCTCTGCATCCTCTACATCTCTGGTCACTGTAGCAATGAATCTTCATCACTGTTTTGCTATCAGCCTTCTAGATTCACCTCCCTTATATTTAACAATCTGGAAGCCAGGTCCTCACTGCAGAGGAGCAGGTGGCAGCTGTCCTTGCCAAAGCACGTTCAGCCATGCATGGCAGAGGTAAGGGGCAGCTTGGGCACAGAGAGTGCTGCCAGGGCACCTGGGGAGTGCCACCAGCACTGCCCCACTGTGCCAAGCATGCACAGACTGCCACACTGTGGGGCCACCCTGCTGGTGACACGCTCCTGCAGCCTCACAGGGGCACCCACAGGCTTCACTCACCTGGCAGCAGCTCCAGGTGCTTGTATAACCCTGTCTGGACAGTGCTTGGAGGGCATTAGCAGGGATTAAGCCTGCATTTATTACACAAGTCAGAGCCACATGATCTGATTGACATGCCCTGTCCCTCCATCAGCTGTCCTTTGGAACTTCTGATGGAGGCATTGAGAAATTACATCCAAATTGAGGGGTTGTCCTTTTTTGCATTGTTACTCAACACCAAAAGTACTCAGGGTAGAAGCTACTGCATATGTTGAAGAGAAAACCCAGAGATTTCCTCACACTTCCCCAGAGTGAGGGAAGATACATTTTCAGGGGAAAACACAGTAAATTACAGATGAGAAGAAGCTGCTGAATCTAGACACAAGAGTAAAACTGATCAGCTCTGATCAGACAGTGCTGGGCCCCACTGGCCCCCCAAATTCTGCTCTTGCCCCTTCCAATTGCTGGGAATTGCCAGTGCAGGACTGCCCTCGGAACTGTGCAGCTGGAGACTCTCAGGGAGGCAGGTGTGCATTTCTTCTCTCTTTTGGTGGAAGCTAAATAGCATTTCATCCTTCTCAAGTATTTGTGTGAAGCTCCCAGGCCATGCACCACACCAGCTATCATAAAGCCAATCTTTGCTGAAACAGAGGAAAGCATGACTCAACATCTGCCTAGCACATGTGGAAGCCACAGCTCTAAAGGCTGCTGCGAGATGTATACACACAGAAATGTAGTTTGGTTCTCAAATTCCTCCACCTTTGTCTCCAACCCAGCAGGCAGAGGGGTGGTGGGCACTGCTGTCCCAGCTGAGCCCCTCCCTTTGCCCCAGGACAGCCCTGGGGTGACACACACAGTGTTCCATGCCAGAGGACTGCAAGGAGGCTGAACTGGCAGAGGAGATCACTGCCAGGTGTGGATGGAACACTGGCTGCTTTATGCACAGGGGTGAGAAAGGCAGTATTTACCTACTGAAAGGGCTGGAGATTAATTATTTATTTTTCATGGCACGTAGAGGCTCTGTTGAGTAATGAGACTCCATTGTGTGCCAAGTGCAGCAGACATAGAAGAGGAAATATTATTTCCATGAAGAGGCTGTATCCTGGAAAGGCAGGGCACAAACACATAAACAGAGAAAGGAGTTGCCAACAGTCATATTTTAAAAAATTAAACAAACAAATCACTCATTCATGAATTGCTATTTTTACTTTTTCACATAATTTAGAGATTTGTTAAAACTCATTTTCATTGTAATAATTTCATTAATTCAATACACAGTAAACATAAAAATGCCAAAGGAGTAGCTATGGTTTTTGATGTTTACTATGTGGTAGTTTAAGTATTGTCATTGAAAGAAAACAAAAATAGGGAAAAACATAAAGTTTAGCCAGAACACAATATGCAGAACTAAAGGCAGGAAATATTGTTGGATTCACAACAACTACCTGTGAAGAGCTTCATATTTTCAATCTTAATAATATTTTTAAAATATATAAACATTAAATAAGATAAATGCATTTTATCTGGGAGATACTTTGAAGTAGCACTTTTTCACTCACTTTGAGTATCTATTTTTGCAGACATTACAGTATACTTGTATTTCAATGCCTGAAAAGACAGAGATTAAAAATATCCAAAATACCTGTGTTAGCTGTACTGAAATCAGTGAACCTTAAGGCAAGTGTGTGTTGCTTGCAATACTCTGTCCTGAACAGCACTTTCCACATGTTTAAATGCAGAAGCACAATTAGAGGGTTTTTAAAAGCTCCACCCTGCCCTAACCTCTCCCGTGCTGGCTTCACTTGATGGCCTCTCCTTGGCAGCAGTTCCCTCATCTGCACTTAACCCCAGCTGCCTCTGAGGTCAGGTCCAGATCCTTCTCAATCTAATGAAGAAAATTTGAAATAAGAGAGCAGTGTAAGAGTGCAGTTTGCTAATTTACCAAAGATCAGAAAAACTGAAAAGGGAATAGCAAAGGCCATAAAAAGCAATGAAGAGTAAAAAATAGATCACTGGAGGAGCAGCCCTTTCCTGTTGTGCTCTGAAGACACACACAGTCTTCAGAGTCTTCCACCATCTGGTTTTACACTAAAATGCCTTAAAACCTCTGACTTTTTCATCTTTTCAAGTTTGGATTTGTCATCAGGTGTTAGCAGATTACATGGACCACAAGTCTCCTAAACAGCCTCTTTTGGTTTATATACATTAATTGATCCTGCTGTCAGCCAGGGGGAGATGCATCACCAGCAGGATAATATATAAAGCTAAGTGCTGTCTTGCTAGGGAGTGTAGAATAATATTCTGATTTTTATAGCACCTTCTCCCTAAAGCCCTCAAGGCACTTTACAAGGAAGATTGAATTAAGCTTGTCAGCATTCTGTATGGGAAGTAAATATTTCTTTTCTATGGTGCAGAAGGGAAACTGAGGCATTGATATTAAGTCCCCAGCAAAGGATTTCACTTCATGCTTTCCAGCCCCTTAAACTCCTCACATGATTTAATTAAGCACATACTCAAGTGATTTGCTGGAATAGTGCCTAAGAAAAATGCTACAACCACACTGCCAATTCAGACTGCAGCTGAGAAAACACCCTGGGTTCCCCATCACTCATTCTGGAACAAGAACTTTTTTAAAATCTGCTGTTTTTCCTAAAATTAAGGTCACATCTTTTGAGTCCCACCTACATGGTGTGTTACTGGCTGAGTCCTGGGACATGACATCCTAGGAGACTGTTGATTATCAAACCCACTCTCTGGTGTCTCTTCAGTTCTGCCTTACCTCTGATCAGACAGATGTGCCTTTCCATCTCCAGTCTGGCTGTTGAAGGGACAAACAAGACCTTTGGTTCTCCTTAGGGCTGGAACTCAGCTGGAGGGCCTGTGGCATCCCCCTGGGGAGCAGCATGTGCACTCTGTACCCAGCACCACAGAGCTTCTGGCTGAAATCCTTAAAAATCTGGCAGCAAACCTACATCCAAGGAATGCTCTATCTGTTCTCCCTCCCCTAAGGGGTCTAATGGCTAACTGCAGGAGCCTGGGGGGGTTGTGGAGTTGCAGAATTTACAGCTGTGTCTTCATCTCACATGCTGTCACTCTTCCTCATCATGCCAATGACCACACTAAGAGCTAAATAAAGTGAACTTGTTTCTGTCCCTTATTGCACATGACTTCCTGCAATTTAGTGTTTGCCAAGTGAGGCACAATGTAAAAAATTAGTGAAACATAAGAAAGGAGCAATCTAAAGTACTTCCAAGGTCAAGTGCTTTGGAAATGCAGGGCTGTATAACTCTTCAGGGATTTAAAATCTGGGTTTAATGCATATCCTCATACCAATGACCCTCTATAAGCAAGCCTGACATCAAAACAACCCTTTAAAATGAATACATAGATAATACATCACTACTAACATTATATACACTCTAATTAAAGAGATAAGGAACATATAATTTCTGTTAGAGGTGAATGAGCTAATTACTCCAGGCAGGCCTCCTTCAGAAGTGAGTGACACTGAAAAAGCTGCCAACACCCAGCTGATGCAAAGCCCACTAAAATTAGCTGAAAGACTGATGGGTCACAGGCAGCCTTGCTCTGGCCACTAATTTCTCCCTCCAGAGGTTCATGGAAACCTCCATCAACCTGAGAAAACTGTTATTAACCCCAAATGTTAATGTCATTCAATAAACTCTCCAATATCACTGCACTGATTTACACTCAAAAAGAATTGCAGTTGATAGAGTTTGGCATGGCTAATGTGCCTTCTGGTTCTGAAGTTTTTAAGGATTACCACCATAATGTTTTTTCTGACTTTCATTGTTCAAAGCAGCATCCCAAGTGAAAGATACAGTTCTCCCTCTGGCCAGTGAGGCTTTAGGGAAAAGATAGATTTTGTGAGACTTCTGATAAAACTGGAAGCAGGCAGTCACATAAATTTGAAGGCAAGCTCCTCCTTTGAGCAACCAAAAAAAATTTCAATGGAGAAGGAGAGGTTTGGGAACAGATCAGGGGCTGGGGTCAGCCCAGCACCCCATGGGATTGCTCTTCAGCCAGGCTTGTACTTTACAGCCTTTGAAACCCCCATGGACAGAATATTTGGCCACCATTAGGGATGGAAACTCATTGGCAAAAGGCTCCACACCTGAATCAGAGCAGTTCAGCTCATTCCAGCTGTGCTCTGTGGTAGAAGCCTGCTGAGATGCCTGCTGTACATCCAGCCCTTTTCCTGGGCTGGCCTTACAGCCCCTCCCTCCATCCCCTTGTGAATCACCTCTGAGTGAGCCCTGCCCCAGGGGTGGCTGCCCTGCCTGCCCTCCTGGGCAGCACTGCCACCCCTGCACACAGCCCTGGGCCCCTGAGCAGTGGGAGCACCAAACTGGGAAGCAAGGGTGGGAAACACACCTGGAGCCACCTTCCTGTCAGGGTCCTGCCTCCCAGCATGGGAGCAATGGCTTTGGCAGCACCTGCGGCCTGGCTGCAACGGGCAGAGGGGAGCCCAGCTGTTGTCATCTTACCACAAGGGTTCCATGCTGTTGTCTCCTTATCACAAAAGTTCCACACCTTCTTGGTGTTTCTCGTGGGCAGCTCCTCAGAGCACTGACTCCTTCTTCTTCACAAAGCACCCAACAGACCCCAGCTCCCTTCTCACCCACCCACCCCACTCTTTTATAGCATCTTCTTCTCATTGCTTACAGCTGAGGCCTGTTAGAGTCAGGCCTGCCCCTAATCTTTGATAATTGGCCCAGCTGCAACTGCTTAGGGGTGAGATTACTTTCTACACTATCTTTATTTTCTTATGTTCTATCCCCCTACACCCAGCACTTGGATTTCCTTGCCCATGTGCCAAGGGCCTGATGCACAGCCCAGCAGAGCCATAGGAGCTCCTTGGGCCCAGAGACCAGACTCCTTCTGCCTGACTCCATGTCTAATTCCTTACCAACACTCTGGATATTTGTGCTTTCACCTGCTGCCTTTGCTGCTTTGGCCTTCATCATTACCTGCACCTCTTCATCTGCATGCCCCTGTTCAAAATGAATATGCAAAATGTCCTTGCACCTTTGTAAACCACAGGGGCAAGGGCTGCACAGAAAGGAAAGACAATGGCTTTTCCTTCTTGTGTAAAGGAACACTTTCAGCCACATTTTTCCTTGGGGCTTTCATTCAGAGTATTTTCCGAGTGGATTTCTTACCTTGTTTACAAACTTTGGGCCTCCAGTGATCCAGACAAACTGGGTGACTGAAGTGACTCCTGCTGGTAGCTCCACAGCATGTAATCCTCCAAGGACAAGGGGACAGATCAGAAACCTGTACATCAGGGAATGTAACCTTGGCTCTCAGCAGAGGCCCTGAGGAGCCCCCCAGGCTGTGATGAGCAGAAAATGAGCCCAGGGTTTGGGGTGCTGGCTTTTCATAGCGACACTAACCCCGTGCATTCCCTCATGCGTTAACATTTCTACAGAACTTTTTACACTTTTACTTTCTCTGTCCACCCCTTCCCTGGGCCCCCAGCCCCCCAGCAGTGCCCAGAGCTGCTCCCCAGCCCCTGAGGCCCCACAGAGCAGCCCCAGCACCCCGGGGTGTCTGTGCACCCCAGCACGGCCAGGCTGGGCTGGGAGCTCAGCCCTGGGAGTGCCTGGTGCTTTCCAAAGCAAATCAATGGCTGGCTTTCTATTTCCAGTGGCTGCTAAGAATATGACAAATTTTTTCTTATTCCTACAGCCACCACATAGTCTTTCACTACCATAAAGAGTAAAAAAAAATGTCCAATTCACTATTTAAATCAGATCCAGGAAACCTCTGCTGTCTTTTCCTGTCTAAAAGACATTTTTAAAATAAAAGACACTTTGAATGTGGCTTTACAGTCCCAAACTGCAGCCCTGGATCTGTCCATAGAAGTGTCAAATTTCATGGAGGTTTGTTTAAAGGGGAATTACTGAAGTTATTTGTATTTTAGTGGTAGACCTAAGTGGAGCCAGGATTTCTCCAGATGAGTGCAAGTGGAAGGGTTGCAGTGAGCAAGCAGGAGGGCTCCCTGTGGGCAGGGAGAACCAAGCTCAGCAGCACAGCCCTGTGTGCTGTCCAGTCTGCTCCAGCTGGGTGGGACACAGCCATGGGGCACATCAGTTCTGCAGCCTGGGTGCTGCTCCATCATCTTCCTTCTCATATTTAATGTCTTTCTGTTGGTGGTGCATGAACATTTTTCTCAGATGAATTTAGAAGGTGGTCAGCGGGCTGGGGAAGCTTCAGGACTTCACTGTCCCACCACATTGGCAAACTTTCACAGTTCACTCAGCAAAAAATTTGCTTTGCTGAAATAGGTGATGCCTCACCCCTAATTTGAAGAACTGGAGACCTCTGCAAAATTACATATGCTCAGCCTGAGCCTAAAATAACAGTGCAGTCTGTCCTGCCTGCTTTTGTGTTCCTGCAAATGATTTAATATTTTGCCAATGCAGTAAATCAGAAAACCTTCCTACAGTGCAAGTTCATCCAAACTGCTGCTCACCTGACAGCAGGTCTTATTCTCATTCTTAGACCTTTGCAAACCAATGATTTGCTTGGAACCTTTTTCCAATACACTCTTAAATATTTTAATTACTTTATTTGATACTAAATCTGTTTTACAAGTGATTGGGAAAGGAGAATTAAGCAACAGTATCCAAAATCCATATTAAAATTGCAACATCCCTTGTAGTATCTGAAGCACTTGCAGACAACTGAAGGTTTCAGAGCCTGCATAGCAGCATGTGCTTGTTCCTACATGGAATTTCCCTAATTCCTCAATCAATTACCTGGGAAAAGCGGCCATTTTAATCAAAACCCTAAGGGTAGATGAAATCATGAGAAAACAGGAGCTTTATTGCAATGGATATTGACTGTAACTCATTAAGATGTTAAAGTATTGACATCCCGTTTGATGAGAAAAATGTCTGATAGCGAGTGTACATAACTGTGTTCAGAGAATGCCGGCATCAACACATCATAATGAGTAACTAATGATGTCTGTGGCCTAACGAGGTGATTAAAGCAGTATCCTTTGATCTATGTCACTGACTTGATTTAATGCCAGCCTGAGATTGAATCTCCCTGCACCACTGGGGAGATTCAAGTAATTTGAGTAATTCACTCGGCCTGTCCCTGCATCGCCAGGGCTGTTTGTGATGAACACAGTCACTGCTGTGGCTCAGTCACCCCGGGCAGCACACACTGCCAGGGAGGAGGCCACTGCTCCTGCCTGCTGCCAGCCCCTTGCAGGAGCCTCACACAACCTCCTGCCATGGCCACGGGTCTTCTTCACAGTGCTCTCACTCCACTGGCAGGCTTTGGAAGCATCCTCCACCAAGCAAAGCTCAAGCAAGATGCTCTGCTACCCTTCACCCAAGCACACCATGCAGGAGTTCCACTGTGCTGAAACACAGGGCACAGGGCTTGGTGCCAGGCACGTGCTGAGCATCCCGTTCAAGCCCCTGTGCTTGTCCAGCAGGACAAAAGCTCAGGTACCTGTTCTCTGGGACAGCAAACACTGTGCCAAGAGCCCAGACCCCAGAGGCACAAAACCTTTGACCAGGTTCACAACGTGGTGTGGCCTGGCTGCCAGCCCATAGCCTGTTCCCAACAGTGAAACTCCTGCTCACCCTTCCCAGGGCAGGGGATTGCTAACCCTGTCACACACAGCACAGCAGCTCTTCAAGCAGCCCCTCCTGCCTGTGCAGGCAGACCTTGGCTGAGCAGGGTTGCCCTGGGGAGACAGCTGTAAAGTGTGGGGTTGTATTTTCTTCATGAGGCTGCCAGAACAAAAGCATGGCCACCTTCAGCCAGGCCAAGGGTTCATTTCTGTGATATGGGGACAGCTGGGTGCCCAGGACAGAGCACACAGGCTGGGTTGGCATTCCTTGGTACTCCCTCTGCTGCCAACCACTTCCAGCTGATATTCTGGGCAGTGTGTGGTTTATGTATTAGCAGCCACTGTGGGTTCATCTCCACTAGGTGCTGATACTTTGCATTGCAGTACTTCTTGCTAATGAAGCCAATAACAGGGATTAATTTTCCCTCCCAATCATCTTTAACCTTAAGTGATAATTAGTACTGAAATCATAGCTGAGACTCAAATTCTGGGCACCTCCCTTGGGCAGGAAATTGCTTTGCTTGATGAATAGACCCTTTTTTACAAAGGGCTTTTTCCTGTACATAAATAACTGTGCTGGCTCCTAGATGCACGGGTGTGATACTGCCATCTCCATCCAAACAGGGATTGTCACCAGGGAGAATAATGTCTCCCCTGCCCTGGCACAGGGGCTGGGCACTGTGCAGCCTCCTCTCCCCCAGCAGTGCCCTAAAAGGAAGAAAATTGCCCAGGACTTGTCCAGGTCCTGTCCCGGTCTTCAGCAGCCCCAGCACCACCACCCTCCACCCCTGCTGGCCCCCCATCCCTGCTGCAGAGCCAGGCCCTGCTGCAGGCCCCAGCAGCAGCAGCACATCCCTCCAGCTCTGTCCCCTGCCTCATTACCCACCTCCCCTCCACGGCCCTGCTGGAGGCTTTTAGCATTTATTGGTAATTTATAACATTGACAGCAGCACTGCCTCATCACACACAGGGCACCTGAGCCATGGCCCAGAGCTTCCTCCCCCACACACATAAACACAAAACCCTAAAGAGCTCAAACCTGAACACAAAGCAGCCCATATTCCCCCCACAAATACACCAGCTCTCCCCTTACCAGGCACAGCTCCTCTGGCTGGGCAGGAGGGTCCAGCTCAGGCAGCCTTTATTGCCCTGGGTTAGCCACACAACCAGGCTGCAGCTGTGCACCACCCCTGCTGCCCCAGCTGCCGCCAAGGTGGGTGAAGGCAAGGTCCAGCTGCTGCTGCTGTCACCCCCCTGAAAGGGTCTGGGTGCAACAGAGGCAAGAGCAACCCCTCTCCCTGTCCTGGGTTTGCACTGCTCCGCTCCCCTTGCCTTCTGCCCGTGCTCAGAAAATAAAACTTGTGAAGCTCATTTGGGTGTTTGTGTTGTGGGCTTCTGTGAAAAGCCCAGCTTGCTCCCCTGAGCATGCTGGCATAAGTGGTGCACACACCAGAGTTAAATATAGCTCCTACATAAAGTTCTGACTTGATGAGGTAACTGGGAAGCTGTGCAGGCTCCTGGGCACCCCAGCTGGCCCTGCCTGTGACTGGCCTGTCCCTACAGCGTGGGCTGGGGGCCAGGGGTGCCCCAGGATATGGGGTGGGTGCACCCCAGGGACACGCTCCTGGGCAGAGATTGGTGACCAAAGTGACTCATGTGAGAAGGAAACAAGGGACAGGAGGTGTGGAGAGAGGTCACAGCAAGGGGACCTGCTGTGGCTGCAACAGGCTCTGCCCACATGCTGCCCATTGCTGTCCCTGGCCCATGGGATGAGAACCTGGAAACATTCCCCATGTCTGCCTGATGTGCTTCAACCCTTGTGGCATCTCTGGATTTTTTTTTTTTTTTTTTTTTTTTTTTTTTGGAAAAAGCATTTTCTGTGTCCCCTTCTCTGCCAAGTGAGGGTGAGCACAGCTGGAGCCCTCACCTTGCACTGTGGCCCTGGCCAGCACCATCCCATGGAGACAGTGACCGAGCCAGCTGGGTTATCCCAGTATGAGCTGCAGATGAACAAATCCCAGAGGCACTCCTGCTGGCTTGGAGGACATTTCTGGCCTCCTATATCCCCTTTGCCTTTGTGCTTGCCCTGGACAGGGGTTCCTGGTGATGCTTTGGTTTCTGACCTGCTCTTGGGACGCCAAGCCCAGGGGAGGCCTCTGAAGGGATGCGCTCAGTGCCTCTCAGCTTAGCAGTAAAAAGAAATTTTTACATCAGGGCACAGGCTGCAGGCATTCCAGAGATAAAATATTGTCAGCAGAGCCCAGGCCATCCATCAGAATAAATGTAGCTGATGCCATGATTTATGGGACAACGATGAAGGTTTAATCCTCCTCTCAGCAGTGCAACCTGATTTGCCACAAAACCCTGTTAAATTTTGTGGCACACGCTTCATCACTTCATTAGGAGATAGAGAGAAAATGGTTCAATGCATTCCTGAATCTTTTATGGCTGGGACTCTCCTCCCACCACTCCCGAGTGATGGGTAATCTTTCTGATCAGATCCCCAGGAAAAGACCCCGTGGGATTACAGAGAGCGAAGGCATTAACAACAGTGACAGGAAAGGAATACAATATCCCTTTAAACAATTAAATATTGATCCTGCAGGCCTGGGGTGGACTCCATCACACAAAAGGAAACACCTCTGTGAATTAGTTTGGTGACATCCATACCCTTAGATGATATAAAGGAAACCAAGATTATTTGCTTCACTTATTTTTCTTAATGTTTTTCCCCCTCAATTAGAGAAATGCATCTGGTATGAGCCTCACTCGCCTCTCAGACACTTGGCACTCATCTTTCCAGAGCCCACCATGATGGGATGGGATGGGATGGGATGGGATGGGATGGGATGGGATGGGATGGGATGGGATGGGATGGGGAGTGCCTGCTGGGGGCAGGGGCTGCACAGCTGTGTGGATGGAGGGCAGAAGACAGTGCAGGGAAGCCTTAGGTGCCCTTCCATGTGCCCTCCCCTCTCCCCCCAGCCCGGGGATGTCCCTCCCCGGCCCCACCGAAGCTGCCCCTCCCAGGGGAGACCTGGGGCTGCCCCTGGGACTCCCCTGCTCCCCTCGGCTCAGCCCGGTGCCTGTGGCTGCACACGGAGAAACAAAAGAAGGCAAGAAATGTCTAAATTTAAAGTGCTGGAAAATCCAACCTTTTATTTACTACATTTTTGTGACTACATAAACGCTGAAACATTGTAACGCTGAAACATTGTAACACTGAAAAGCATGATGACATCATCACTTGCTTTTTTCTTTTTTTTTTTACTTTTTCTCTTTTTTTTGTTTCTTTTTTTTTTTTTTTTTTTTGCTTAGCAAACACAGCAGATGATATTGCACGGCATAAAGTGAGAACAGTAGCAAAGCTTAAAAAAAGTAACTTAAGGAAATCTTAACGCAGTACAGGAGATACTCATACCCAACCCAGGGCAATGCCTAGCGCACTGCACTTGTCATCGCTACACACAAAAATACAGAAGAAGCGCTTGACTAAGAGAGAGAGTGAGGAAATATCAGCAATCAACCGTAATTAGGTACAATAATCACTTAGTCTGAAATGCAGATGCAACGCATAAACTACTGCTGCTTCCTAATGGGCGAACTAAAGATGGCAGCAAAGGGCTTTAGCAAAATCTTCGCTTCGTATTCGTTATTTTTCTTTTTTTTTTTTTTTATTTCCTTTTTTATTTTTTCTTTTTTTTTTTCCCGTTTTTTTTTGGTTTTTTTTTTTTTTTTTTTTTTGGTTTTGTTCCGTTGCTCTGGAAGAATTCCCGCTTGCTCTGGGAAGGTTTCCTAGCCCTGCGGAGCTGGGACCGGTGATTGTCTCAGGCGCCCTCTCTGCGGCGGGGGCCGGGCGGGGCGGGCGGGGGTCCCCGGGCAAGGCAAGGCACAGGCAGGGCTGTACCCCGCGTTCCCCGCCGCAGAGCTAACGCGGCCCCACGCTGAGGGTGCGGGGAGTGCAGTGGATGCAGAACATTCCGTGAAAAACCAAACTAGCGGGACGGGGCAGGAAAGCGCGGCTGCCCGAGCACGGCGTGTCCAGTGCTCGTGGCTCATGCTGATTCACAGACTGTAATGCTGCGCCTCCCCCTCCCCGTGAAGCACAATCATTGCACAGCATTAGCTCCTGTATTAAAAGCAGACACTGAGCTAATGCCTGCCAACAGATCATTTAATGATCCTTCACTTCAGAGCATCTTTATTGCCCCATTTCAACACTTGAAGTATAAAAATGTACCTAGAAAGTGTAACTTCCACCAAAAGCTCAGACCCTGCCCTCGTCCTTCCCTCCCTCAAGCCCTTCACTATCCCCTCAGAGGAAAACGAGCTACACCTGGGGCTCAGTTACTGCACGGGACAGGAAATATTTACAGCCAGCACAAACCGTGTCAGTACACAATGTTTACTTGAACCAGAATCTAGTCTTTATGCAAAATAAACCACAAGTGAGTGGCATCCTATTCTCTGTGCCATGATGCCATCATCAGCTTTGCAGAAGTATCATTGTCATTACCCTTCCTTTATTTTTTGGTTTTCAACTCTGAGCTGCCTTGTCCTCCCTGGAGCTGTGGGGCTGCTGGGGCAGCTCCGTTCCCTGTGCACTCCCTCACAGCTGGGGCAACCCCTGGGCCTGGCAGAAGCTGCAGCTTCCCTGGGGACCCAGCTGTGCCCCAGGGACCCCATCCCACCCCATTGCAGCCCTGCCTGGGGACCAGGTGGCCTGGGGTGGCCCTGAGCCCCCCAGAGCATCCCCATCCCTGCCTGAAGCCCTGCCTGGGGACCAGGTGGCCTGGGTGGCCTGGGGTGGCCTGGGGTGGCCCTGAGCCCCCCAGAGCATCCCCATCCCATTCCTGCAGCCCTGCCTGGGGACCAGGTGGCCTGGGGTGGCCTGGGGTGGCCCTGAGCCCCCCAGAGCATCCCCATCCCATTCCTGCAGCCCTGCCTGGGGACCAGGTGACCTGGGTGGCCTGGGGTGGCCTGGGGTGGCCCTGAGCCCCCCAGAACATCCCCATCCCATTCCTGCAGCCCTGCCTGGGGACCAGATGACCTGGGGTGGCCCGAGGTGGCCCGGGGTGGCCCTGAGCCCGCGCTGTCGCGGCGCCCGCCGCAAAGGCCTTTCCATGAGCAAGGTTTCCAGATTCAAGTCAGCTTTTCTCCCGAGGCCCAAGGTTTCCAGATTCAAGTCAGCTTTTCTCCCGAGGCCCGCGCCCGCTTCTTGCTTGCGCTACCCGTGCGAATGGCGAAGGAAAATAAAAACTCAGCAAAATCTCTCACAAATGCCAGTGCTTTTTAAACATTAAACGACTTTTAAATTCTTTGGATGTGCGGGTCTCACCCACAAAGCAATCTTTCTAGAAAAAGACAAATAAATTAAAGAAAAAACACGCTAATAATGCCTTTCTGCTTTCTAAGTGACAAAAGTACTACCTTGAAACACTCATTTTGGCATGTACAAGTTGGGGGGAAGGGAGGCCTGGGGGGTAACCTGGCAGTGTTTGTAACACGGGTGGAAGTGCATGCCAAGACAAGGCTGAAGATACACCCTGCAGTCAAGAGAAGCACTCTCCTTCAGTTCATCTCAGCATCAAGAATGAAAAGATTGTAACATAAAGCTTTGGCCATTTTTGAATCTACTATATACAATTTTTTTTTTTAACTACATAGTCATAAATTAAAGCAGTGATTAAATAAGCGTATACAAAATGTAATTAAATTAAAAGTCACAGCACATTATAGAGAAAAAATAGGAACCATTTATCACAGCAGAGAATATTTTTTTTTACCCTGTGAAAAGAACACCGACTAGCAAACACAAAGCATCCTAGCTGAAACAAAAGTAATTGAAGCCATGTTTCCCTTTCTTGCATTCATTGCGAACAGCAATCTTTACCCACTTTGAAACATTCCCAGGAATAAGATCTTCCTTGAGTATAACAGAGAAGTTCTGCCAAAAAAAAGGAAAAAAGAAGAAACCCAAACCCAAACCAAACAATATAAAAGGAATATACAAACAAAACAACCCCTACAAAATAAATAAGAATTATAAAGCTTTTTTTTCAGTAACCTTAACAATTATCAAACTAGTAAGTTCTGCCTTATCACATAGACTCTCTATACAACATAACCCTAAAGATTTATTACTATGAGGTATTTGGAGGAATTGGTAAAAGCGATGCACGGCCTGTCTGGGCTCAGGGACTCAAGCTGCTTTGGGGGAAAGGAGAGGGAACCTTTGGTTTGTCAGCAAGAAAGTGGAAAAAAACATTTTCCTTTGGTATCAAAGAAAGTTTCATTGCATGGTTGCACGGCAAAAAGCACCACGGTGAAGAATTATTCCTTTTTTTCATTAGTGGCCTTTCTAACAGGCTGAGGTATTCAAAGAGTATAAGGTGAGAGATAAAGAGGTCAACAGCGGTTTAACACTTTGGTTCAAGCAAGGCACTCGTCCTATGAGTTTACAAAGTTTGCAACATGTTTGCCAAGAGCTTTATTATTATTATTATTATTATTATTATCCTTATCATCGTCAGTAGTAGCAGTTGTAGCAAGAGAAGTATTCATAAGGTTATTAGCATTACCACTAAGAATGAAGACAAGGTTACACACTGAGTGAAGGTGAGGAAGGGGGTCAGGGGATGGGGGTAAGAAGGAGGATGAGTTCCCTTTCCAGACCAAGGCCGTGCATGAAAAATCTTTGGTATTCTTTGGTATCATCAATGTGATTAAAATCACCAATGGAAATCGAGTGAGGTAGCGTCTTTGGTTCACACTATAAATAGTAGATCTTTACACACTTTTTTTTTCTTTTTTTTTTTCTTTTTTTTTTTAACACGTGGAAGTAGCTATTCCTTACCTTTTGCTTCTTTGTCTTTAGCAAATAGTTACCAAATGTATTGTAAAGCTAACCACACCACAATAATAAACCAGGAGGCTAAGCAAAGTCTCAAAATTAGCCCCTGGGCCTTTGAATGCACCCAAACGCAGTGAGATAGAAAAGGGTAAGTGCTTTCTCTTTGTTTGCTAAATGCATAGTTTTCATCCCTATGTACAAAGGAGGAGGAAGAGGAGGAGGATAGGAGGAAGAGTAGTAGAAAGAAGGAACGTTTTTTGGGGTAAAAATGTCCTGTTTACAACTCAGGTGAGGAGAGGTGTCCTAAGACTCTTTGGTATAAGCTCAGCAGTGTTTGTGAACCCTCTGGGCAGCAGCAGCCCCGGGGCAGTGCCCACCACCACCGGCCTCTTCCTGACGTCCCAGGAGAAGCACAGTGCCCAGGGCAGCCCTGGGGCTGCTCTCATGCCAGGCCACCCTGGCTGCCTGGGAATTTGCTCCTGGCCTGGCGGGTGCAGGAGCAACTTCCCGAGCAGAAGCTCCGTGTCCGGCTGGCTCTGGTGGGGTTTGCTTTACCTGAGTAAGGAGAGGAGGCTGCAGCCCTGGAGAGCACACAGGGCTGAAGGAGCACTGTGGGGCAGGCTGAAGGAGGACTTTTTTTTTTTTTTTTTTTTAAGTTTGTTTTGTTTTTTTCCTAGAAATCTAATGATGCCATTTACAATGGGGATGGATGAGGACAGTTCACCTCTTGGCCAGCCTCCCCCTGTGGGTCACTGCGGTCATGTTTGGATGCAGCCTGTTTGCTGAATGCATGTTCCTAATGCCCTCCTGCCCTTGGAGTCACCTTTGACTGAAGCCCCATCTCCTGATGCTCCCAGACTGTTTTGGGTTCTGCTCCCTCTCCTATTCCTTCCTGGCAGAGTTTTAGATCCTCTTGTCGAATTTGAAACTAATTTCCATTTTGTCAGGAATGAAATGAGCTGAAAGACTAACACTAACAGGCAGAGACAGGTTTCCTGGGTAATGTTAAATGCAGCATCAGAGGAAACTCCCCTTCAAGGATGCCCTGTTGGGTGATGGCACCAGTCAGAGCAAGGGAGCACCAGGTAACCTGTCCATGCTTCAGTCGGTGTGGCTGGGCAGTCTGCTCAGAGGTAACACAGCTTTCCAGCTACACTGAGCAGTTCCAGAGTTATTTGCTTCGTGTTTTGAAGGAAATTGTAGGAAATTGTGTTCTTTGCCTATTCAGAGTATGAGGCGCATATTGCTCATGGGAAGAGTGGTTTGTTCCTAATGGCTTAGAGAAAACCAAAAGGTTTATATCTACTTAAACAGACATGTAAAAAACCCAAAACACTTAAAATCTACAACTTGTGCATTAGTTTTAGTGTGTGTGGACATGTGTGTGCACGTGTATACATACATACATACACCCCATCAAAATGTGTGTGCATGTACATATACACAGTCCTGTTTAGGGGCTTGCATGTGTGTGTATCAGAGATCCTGAAATTGCATATTGGGTGCAAATTTAATGCTGGTATGAAAGTTCTCTTTGGTTTCAGCAAGTAGTCTATAAAGACAATACAATGGAAATACTAAAAATGCGGCAATGTACTTTGAATTTCCCTGCATTTTTAAATTCTCAAGTTTTAAATAAATAAGGCTTTATTCTCTAAACTATAGGTACGTCACAAAGCAGTGTTTTGCTGGAAAAAACTAAACCTTTAGTTATCACTGTCCTTTACTAACCTTACACTAATGAGACTGCATTCATAAGGTACTTTCTATGTGAGCTTATCAATGTTTCCATGTCAATTATGTCTCCATGGGGATGGAACACTTCAAAAGAAAGCTTGCTAAAATTTAAGGTAAGCTAGACACTCAAAAAAGTCCAGATTAGGTGCCATTTTCATAGATAATTGCCTTGTCAGCCTTAAAGTGGATTTAACATACTGAAATACGGAGAAATATTCAGTGCCAAAAATATTTGGTTTATTTAAATTTATTTTAATAAAGAGATATTTCACCTGTACTCTAAACACTGGGTGGAAATAAACTGTATACCCTGAACCTTGACTAGACCCTGTCCTCTTGGGAAACAACTGGTGCTACAAAAGTTGCTCTACTTTGGTGTCACTGGTATTTTGAGTGGGCTTCATCCCCCAAACCAGTATCTGCTACTGTTTATAGTGTTTGGATTCTAGTTTACCTTGAATTTTCCTTTGTCTTTTTTTTTTTCCTTAAAAACAAAAAGGTTGGAAGTTAGATTACCTATTTCTAGTCCTTGCATTGGGCCTATACCTGCATATTTGCTTATTTTGGAATTTAATATACCTAGCATAATTACTACAATAATTTGAAATACCAGTTAGAAATCTAACAGGCACATGTATGATTTTTAAAGTCTACTTTCCCCTTACATTAAAATTTAATATGCAGATATTTCACGCTTTTCTCTTTAATTTTATCAGAGTAGGAACGGGATGATTTCTCTCCTATGGGTCTGTTAGCAACAGAGCGTTTAAAGCTTTTCAGCGACAAACTTCAAACTATTTCATGCATTATCCTGACTAAGAGATGAGCAAGAAAGAATGCACGGGCCAAAAGCTCAGCCTGCCACACATAGATACAAAGCCACAAAACACCGGGCTGTATCTCGGTGTCACGGGACTTTTGCTCTTGCCTTCAGAGAGATCACAATTCCTCCTTCCAAAAGCACTCCTGGAGCTCCCCTTGGAGCTCCTCCCGCATTAACTGATGTTGTGCCACTGCTTCCAGTAGGAAAGGACCACGAGCCGTCAAAGCTGTTACTATTCCTTTGCCTGGTAAAGTCGATAGGTAAAAAAAAGCTCACTAATGTCAATGAGTATTGATCAGACGCTGAGCCCTGTGGTTTTGCATCCCTCAGTCCCTTTCATTTTTGCATGCTGAGTGCCTCAGGTCTCCTGTTCGCAGGCTAGATGGCAGAGCTGAGCCACGCTGGAGCACAGCTGCACCGGGCTCCAGCCGGGACAGCGCCCGGGGACGGTGCCACACGCACGGTGTCACACGCACGGTGTCACACGCACGGTGTCACACCCACGGTGCCACACGCGGCTCCCTCTCGTGCTCCCGTTGGAGTCAGTGAGGAAAGGGCTCACTGAGTTCAATGGGAGCAGCATCCCGCTCTCGGTTCCTGTGATCTCCTCGGGTGACATTCTTTCTTGCCAATCACAGAAAGAAACGATAATGTGGTTTTACTAATTGCAAATAACAGTCTTGATTACAAGTTTTATGTGTTATACAGTTAGATTAGTTTATACCTATAACTCTACATAGTATTTGTGTAAAAATAGCTTTGGAATATTAAAATCATTGCAATAAAATACCTGCAATACAATTATTAAATGTGTTCTTTGGTAGCTAGTCGATTTTTTTATGGATGGAATAGTTTTCCTTTTTTAAATCTGAACATTCCTTAACAAACAAAGAGAATGCACTGGTTTAGGTACCATTCAAAATTTCTTTGCCTAGTTTGAACTTGTTTCGAGGCATTGCACCAGCCAAGTTCAAACTGTGAAACAGCAAAAATCACACTACCGTTCCAAGGAATTCAGACGACTCCACGCTCTGGGGGCCGTGCCCTGGCACAGCCCTCTCTGGAGACCAGCCCTAAGTCCCTACCCACTGGGTGCACGCAGGACGGACACACTGACACCTCCATGGCAACTGCTGTGGCCGTGAAGAGCTGTATCCAAAGAGATGTCTGCTCAATGACAGGAAATCACTATGCTCCAAACCACTACACAGCCAAGTATGGTGAAGATGATAATGGGCAAAGGTGTGAGACCAGTGGTCTGTTCCTCTTCTCTTTGCTTTCCGTTCCGTTCCCTCCATTTTGCTTCCTTCTTCCTCTCTGTTTTTTTTTGCAAGTCGTCATCCTACTAAAGTGTGTGTCTTAGAACAAAGTCATAATGCAGGTGAAATAAGTCTTTGGTTTCTTTGGACTTATAAATATTTTTTTTTTCAAATAGTTTTAAGTATAAACCTGCTATTTTGAGGTCCTGGTCTGTCTTTATTTTATTTATTTATTTATTTTTTAAAGCTTTTCCACCGAGGTTTCAGTTCGTGGTTATTCCTTCATGCTTTGGTACAAGTGCTTGATGAAGAAGATGAGTTGCCTGAATTGGAGCTGCCCTCGTCTTGCCACTTATCCAGACTCCTCCTCCGTGCATTCATGAAAAAGTTGCTGACGGTGCTCAGCTCCAACCCGAGCTGCTGGGAAATGGTGATTTGTAATTCTTTGGACGGACGCTTATTTTCCTTGAATATTGCATGTAGAGTTCGACGCTGGACGTCGGTGAAGACCAGCCGAGGCTTTTTGGGTGTATTCCCTCTATCCTTGCCGTGCTCCTGTTCTTTCCTCTTGCACGCTGCAAGAAAGGGGAGCACAGTTAGACAGGGCTGCCAGAGGAGTGGGTGGGAGCACAGTGCAGGGCAAATTAGGAAAAAAGGACTGTTCGTGTCAGCTTCTGAATTTGGACAGGATGTGGGACATTTACATCTCTAACTCATTATAAACTATTACAAGTATAAGGAATAAAAGTTAAAAATACCTTTGTTGTTGTCTGTTAAAACTCAGCAAATGCTTATACTAAGAACTTACA
Organism: Agelaius phoeniceus; assembly: GCF_051311805.1. Taxonomy (NCBI): domain Eukaryota; kingdom Metazoa; phylum Chordata; class Aves; order Passeriformes; family Icteridae; genus Agelaius; species Agelaius phoeniceus. Next base: position 12,313,038 of record NC_135277.1, read on the forward strand.
TTTTGATACTACCCATTAGTGTTGAAAATTTAGCCATTTAATATCTTTAGGAGGTGGAGTGTAATTTGAGGGAACGCTAAAGTTAACCTTGGTCATACTTTCCACAATTATTAGCTGCTTTCAATCTATTTCTGTAGCTTTTTGTTGACTGAGAATTAATGAACTATGAGGAAGCAGTGTACTACTACAATCTTACAGGCCAAATCTATTCTGAACAAAATAAAACATGTTTTGTCATGAAAAACAATGGTATAGAAATCTTCTTTATAGAATTGCTCCTCATTTCATCTATCATCCCTTCTTTCCCTATCAGAATGTTATTTTGCTCTACATTAATAAAGGGTACTTGCAATTTGAAATCTGCCTCCCAGAGCATCTTCCAGGCAGGATCTGATGGGATGTGAAGGAGACTCCCAGATCCCTCTGTCAGCCTTCGACTGTCTGCCATCTCATCTTAGCATTTTGCTAGGATAAAAGCTTCCTTGGGAGGCCAGATTCGATTCCTCTGTCTCACTTTCCAAATGCTCTGAAGCTGTTTCCCTTCATTCTCTAACAATGTCCTTTAATTCTGATTGAGAGATGTGTTTCTGAAGGCAATATGAATGTTCTTTCTCTGGATCTGTCTAGTCCCAGCTCCTGTGGAGATCAGTACTGACTACATGAAGAATTTTGTGCAGTATCTCTACTTACACCATGATTATTGGAATGAAAACAACAAATTACTTTGCAAAGGTCCTTTCTACAGCTGGTACTACTACCAAGAGCTGGTCCTGGCATGAGGGTTTCAATGATCATGGGAGGTATGAAAACAGTCATCCACCTTTTGTACCTGAGAAATGGGAACTGCACAGATCAGGAGCCAGGAGCTGTGAAGGCTCCTTGTGCTGGCCCAAGACACTGGTGGCTCAGTCCCCTCTGAGGAGAGGCTTTTGAAAAGGTCCCTAACAATATAAATTCCAGCCACATACTCTTTCCTGAGAAATCACACATCAATCAAATAGACTGGGCTGCCAAGCTCATGTCTCCTACAAGTATTTTTATCTGAAAACCTTTGCAGAACGCTTTGAAGTTACATCCTGACCTCTAAAACACCGTGGAGCTTCTGGGCTAAAAACCAGGTTTCCTGATGCTCATGAGCCCCTACTGAAGCCAAACTGCTGAATTCACTGTGGGGATTGGTTCCTGCTGAAATAATCTACATCCCCACTGGAGGGTGACATGGGCAAACCAAGGGTTGAAGATGCTTTTGCAAGAATAGTCTGTTATTTACTGCCACATATTCAGAATGAGGATACCAACAGCATCTCAGTCTTTTATGTATGTCTGACCATTTGATAATCAGAAATTCCTGGGAGCTCAGCTTTACAACAGCCTCATCCTCCAGCTCTGACTGCCCCTGCTAACAGGCTCAGGCAGAAAAGAAGACAAACCAGATGCAGACAACATTTGCTGTGCTTCATTTCTGCTCACGCTGCTTTACACCTCCCTTTTTCAAAGGCTACACAAATTCCATCTTCTGCCTAGATACTCCATCCAGATCATAATTTGTCACAAAATCCTAATGGCACAGCTAGCGTGATCCAAGTCAGTGCTGTGCAATGCTTCAGTGTGAATCATCACATCACAAATGACAGCCACAGCAGTAGGTGCAGAGCCAGCTCAATTAGTGATGGGAGCCTCTGGGGCTTCAATCACAAGCTGCTACATGAGCTTTCTGAAATAGCAGGGAATAACAAAAAAACAACCATCTATTGGGAAACTAGCTTGCATGACGCATTGTCTTCCTGAACTTGTGCTCATTTCCTGAAATGTAGCACTCCTGAACAATTATTTCCATGGACAGTGTCCCAAGAGTTACAACATACCTTGTTCCTCAACTTTAATTGTATCAAAAGCCTCTTAATTAAAGCTAGTGACAGCACAGAGGTAAGAAAATAGCTCATTACTAGGGAGAAAAAAAAAATAAAACCTATCCAGTATATGATATAAATAAGCCTATTTTACTTTTTTTGCAAATATTTTCAGCTTTACCTCCATTAACATTTGCCAGAGGCAGATTGAGGGCAAAAATTTCCCAATGCACTCAATTGTTCCAAGAGCCCTTGCACTGCCAGGCTCAGGTTGTGAGCAGCAGGAGTGGATACCACCTCTCATCTTCTGCCTTGTCCAGGCTCAGGAATATTAATAGCACTTAAAAATAAATAATAGTGATAATGAAAAACTGTAATAGGGTTTCCTTGCGATCGTTTTCCCTGCACTGGAGCCAATCAATTTTAATAATAAATTGTAGCTTCCAGCTTGCCAGAGAACAAATGCACACCACGGGATAAAATCTGTTCCAACAGGAGAGTAGATGCAGAGCAGGCACAGAGATTGGCCTGGCAAGGTGGGGCTGCCAGGCTCTCTGACAGCAGCCTGAGCCACGTCATGCCCAGGCAGAGCAGCACACCCTAGTGCCAGGGCTTCCCCTAATGCCCACTGAGGTCAGAGATGTCAACTGAAATGGTTTTTTTGGAAAAACACCAGAGCCTGTCTTCACAGCGATTTATCACACACTCCATCTCTCTTTTATCTTACACAGCAGAAGATAATAACAGTAATTTGCACTGATGTCCTTCTTGTGCCCCTGCCCTTGAGCAGTGTGAGAGGACCCTCTCCCAGAGCACAGACACTGGCTGTAGGTGCTTTGCAGGGTGCTGTGCTCCCTGGAGGGGTGCACCTCCCCCAGCACACACCTGCGGGCACCCAGCCCTCACTGCCTGCTGCAGGAGCCCTGCTCTTTGTCTCCAGGGTGCCCCAGCTGAGCAATGCTCCATGTGATGCCTTCTGAAAAAGCCTTTAAGAAAATCTTGTTAAGAAAAAAGAAAAGCAGAGGATAAAGGAAGAGTCACCCTGACTCTGGCAACACGCGTGCAGATATGACAATGTAATATTATCAGTGCCAGAAGGAGCCTTATAAATCCAGTCCTGAACTCTGGCCTCTCCCAGTCACTTCCATCTTCCTCTGCCCTGAGCAACAGATATTTTTGACACTTGCAATTCTCCTGACACAACCCATCAATCTATTTTTGCCTCCCTTTGTTCCTTCTAAGTCACCCGAGGGATTTGGTCAGGCAAGCTTGCCAGGCCCCGTAAGGTCTGTGCATGCCAGGGAGGCCCAGGTGTCTGGGCATGGAGCAGAAATGGGCTCCCAGCTCTGCAGCTCCACTGCCTGCTGACACTGCCCCAGCTGGGTGCAGCACAGTGGGATCAGTTCTGCCTGTCAGGAGTGTGAACAGGACCCTGTCCCTGATGAAAATGCACTAATTGCATCTTTAGGTCGAGACAGTGAAGAGGATGTTTTGCCTATCTGTGATACAGCTTTATTCAGTCAGTGTAAAAGTCAAGATTATAGTAAGCTCAGGTGTTAACCCTGATGCTTGATCTAATGTTTCATCCCTAGAGGATGGATTTCTTTTTAAAATTGAAGGAAAAAACCCTGATTACTCTACATCAATTTTCAGGAGCACTTGGTGTGCACACATGTGCCTAGCTGTTTCTGGCAAACTCCAGTTTTCCTTTCTAAAAAACAGAAGCAAAGAATAAAACTGGTGATGCTCTCAATAAACCTAATTTCCCATGGGTTCTGGCTTGGTTTGTGAACAAAATAAAATATCACCACAAGTTCCGCTGGTTGCTTTTCTGGAAGACAGTCACTGAAGCAGAGGGAACAACAATGGAGAATTTTACTTGGGCAAGTCCTGCCCCAAGCCCTGTGGCTACTTTTGGTGTCAGGGGGCAACTCCCCTGAGAGAGGCATTGCTCAGCTGCTGGCCCACTGTGGTGCCAGCACAGAACAAGCTCTGACAGGGCATGGAGGGGTGCAGATGGTGGATTTGGGGTCCCAGGCCCCAGAGAGCTGTGCCCTCACAGGCACAGCCAGGCCACAAGCCACTGTTACTTGATGGCCACCAAGTATGAGATTATGTATTTTACCCCTCCTCCTGCAAAAGCCTTTTGGTTACCCCAACCTCATATGTACAGGACTGTCTTAAAGACATAAAAAGCCCTTTCAGAAGTCTCTCTTTACATGTATTTTCTAATCTCTGCTGTGTCAGGTCTAGAAAGCTCAGCTACAGTCTGAACTGCATCCACCCAGGAATCCCTTTCCAAATCATCTTCTTCTAGTTTTGAAACATCACACAGTATCCAATAACATGTGTGGAGAGTGAAAATTTCACTGGTATTGACTGGAGAATATCCTGAAGGATATTCTTCTGTAGGAGGCTCTAAATTCTGGTGGGGAAAGCAGCAGTTTTTCTGCTTCCACAGGAGACTGAAACTGCTGGAGGACTTTGGCCATCACAGATAGTTCTAATCACACTGGCTACAACAGCTCAGTGGAAACAGGTAGCCAAAAGCTTATGGTAAATTCATGGTGCCAATAACACACAATAAAGTGTGATAAGTTACATCCTTATCATGTGAATAACACCTCTGGGGCTTGCAGGGACACACACGAACAACAGACCTTTCCCAATTATCAAAAACTTCATATTTGGGGGCATATGAAAACAAAATAAAAGGGCATAGGAGACACAGGCTACCTGAGGGTTAGATGTGCCTACATGAACTAAACCCAAGCAAATCTGTTAGACCTGAATAATAACCACAACTGCTGGGTGACATTCACTCTGATACATCAGAGTTTAGTGGTCCCCTGCACTGCCCCAGGTTCCTCAGAGGCTTGGGAGAGCATTCCCTTCAGCTCCAGCCCACTGTGGGGTAAGGCCCTGCACAGCTTTTCAGGGATGAAAGCCTACCTGGGTGACACAGGTTATTCCCCAAAGCTTTGTCTTTTTAACTGAAAAGAGCATGGTCTTCTCTGAAATGTCTGAGCCCACACTAAATGATTTCTTTTTAATCCGGGCATTATTCAGCATTTGGCACTTGTTTCTCTAGTGATTTGTATTTATGCTTATTCAGGGTGTAGGTGTTTCCATATGCCCAGAGATCTTTTGATCTGTGTCCCATTTCTCTGCCATCAAATCCAGGGAATAGTCTTTTGTTGTTTCATAGCATCAAAAGAGATGAAAATACCTTTGTGTATGGGAAGCTCACAGGATGACATCACCCCACCAACATACAGATCCCAGCTGAGCCAGAACGGTAAACATCTCACTCCTGGGCACTGTATTAAAATGAGTGACCTTAATTTGCTGCCCCTGGAATAATGAAGTGAATCTGACTGAGGAGTGCTGACTCAGCAGTTGGGGATTCAGGGGTTTACACAAACTCGGTGTTGATGGATCTGTAACCACTTCAGCAAACTGACATCACCGTTACACAATGTGTTGCTAAGTGGATCAATCAGGGGAAAGCACCTGATTTCCCTGCGATATCATTTAAAGCAAATGTTAAAATTCTTTAGCTAGCTCTTTAGTTAACCATATTACTGTGACAAATATTTCTTAGCGTAGCATAAGTAATTAGAATTTAATCACTTAAACTGCATCTTAATTACCCCAAATGAATTGAAAGGACATTTAATAGCAAAGATTAAATTGCCTTAATGAACGATTTTTGCGACTACATCAATATTTTAACCGCGTCAGCCGGGCCCGGCCCCCGCCCGGCGCCGCAGCGGCACCGCCGGGCCCCGGCCGCGGGGGGGCGCCCGCTCCCCGCCACGGGAGCTCCGCGGGAGGAGCGCAGGGCAAGCGGGGCTCGGCTCCGCATCCCGTGGCTCCGTATCCCGCATCCCGCGGCACCGCAACCGGCCGCACCGCATCCCACCGTATCCCACCACACCGCGGAGCTCCGCACCGCATCCCGCCGCGCGGCACCACACAGCACCGCATCGCATCACATCCCACCGCACCGCATCACACCGTATCCCACCGTGCGGAGCTCCGCACCGCATCCCACTGCGCCGCATCACATCCCACCGCGCCGCGGAGCTCCGCGCCGCATCCCACGGCACCGCATCACATCCCACGGCACCCCGTGGCGGGGACTGTACCACATCCCACCGCACCGCACCGCACCGCGGAGGCCGCACCGCATCCCATCACAACCCACCGCATGGCCCGCACCGCATCCCGCAGCACGGCATCACACCCCACTGCACCGCATCACGTCCCTCCGCACCGCGTCCCACTGCACCGCACCGCACCGCGGGGGCCACACCGCACCGCGGGTTCCGTTCCTAAGGCATCACAGCACGCCGTGGGCTCCTCACCCGCGCTACCGCTCCGTACCGCACCGCGGCACGGCATCCCGCTGGGGAGAGCCAGCCGCTCCGTTCCGCTGCACTCCGCATAGCGCAGGCTGGAAAACGCCGCCCGCTCGTGCCGTGCCGTGCTGTGCTCTGCTCCGCTTATGCGCCGCGCCCCGCCTACGCGGGCCGGCCCACCCGGGCCGGGCAGCACCGCCCGCTGCGCACCTGGCCGTGCCCCTTCACACCCTCCTCATCTCCCGCCCCGGCAGCCCCGCCCCGCGGGACAGACCCCGCTGCGGAGCCGCACCCGGCCCGCTGGGCCCGGCTCCGAGCTGTGGGAGCGAATCCCCTCCCCGGGCCTCCGAGGCGCTCGGGTGCTGACTCCGGCACATTCCGCCCCCTCCCACATCCCCAGGCGGAGACTTTGCTACAGCAGCCGAAAATTGAGTTTCTGAGCGCTGGAAACGACGCAAAAGCTTCACTGCAACATTGAGTATGGCCAGGTTCACTGAAAAACCCAGGTCATTTCTCTGGTTCCGCTCCTAAGGACCGGCCTGCCGGCTGCCGCTTCCCCGGCTCCAATTTTTAAGTTCTCCGTCAATTCCAATATATTCAAAATAACGAGATATGTTTCAAATAAAGGAGAAATGAGTCAGTGACGGCATAAAGAAGTTCCTCCGGTTGGGGAGGACATTAAGGAAGCCGTTTGGCAGCCTGCCTGTGCGGGGGATAAACGGGGGCAATGGGGCCGCGGGCAACTCTCCCGCCTGTGGCTCAGTTCGTATCGACGGGTTTCTAATGCATGTGACAACGAGTGCAGAATTCTGCACCCTAAAAACATCCAAAACCCGAGCCCGGGCTCATTTCAGTGGCTTTCTGCACCCAAGTGTTAAGGAAGAGCCCCCCATGCCATCCGATTCACGGCTTTCCTCTATGGGAAGCAGCGGCATTTCTAGCTCCACCAGCCGGCGCCGCGCTCTGCGCCCCGCGGTGCTGCCCGCAGCCCTGCGGAACAGCAGCCGGCCATCGAGCTTTAATTCCGTTTGGGCTGCACGGAAAATGCCACCACTGAGGCTTTCTATCGCCCTAAAATGGGGGGGGGGGGGGGGGGGGGGAATGAAAACTACTGTTCCGTTAATAAATAGTTCCTACAAATTAATCTTTCAGCGTCATAAAACTGACTTCTTCTTAAGCAAAACGGCTCAAGTCAGCTGCGTTTCCAAAGAGAGTCTGTCAGCATGGGTCACTTCTCTGTCCGTGTATGATTAATCCAGGTAGATTTGTGTCTGAAACGCGAATCTACATTTATCGATTTGATCATGGAAGCGCCCGACACGCGGCCATGCTGGGTCCCGGTCGGTCCTCAGGAAAAACTCCCCTCGATGCCTGTAGTCGTCAGGTGAGATTCACCAGCACCTCAGCAACAGCTCCTACGCTTCAGTCACCTTAGAACTCCCGGAGTTCTCGTCCCTCGTGTGGAGTTTATGCGGACCCTTCGGCTACACGGGCAGGTGGGGGCTGCCTGAGGCAGAGCCGGAGCGGTGGTTTAATGCCTGTACAGGCAAAGCCAGGCACCGAAGCGTACCTGGCCTATGGATTTCCATATGATTTTGTCTCAATCTGATTATCACATTCCTTCCTGGCTATGTAGAAGGCAGATCGCACACACCAGAACCCAGCTGCGCACCGGCAGGAGCCCGGGCTCCCTACCGGTGTCACCTGCGGCGGGCACAGTCCTGGTGCCACACACCTCTCCTCTCCTCCTGGGGCATCCCGGCCCCCCTGGCTGAGTTACCGTGCTGAGGGAAGCTCGCTTCCCCTCTGGCCACGCAGTTCGAAGGCACTCATGCCCAAAACAGGCGCCCTCGGGGCTCTGCCCTGCCGGGAGCCGAGCCGCCCCCGCCGCGGGCAGCCCGTGCGCTCGGCCCGGCGCTCGCCGCAGCACCGCGGCACTAATTGCCGGCTGCAGCTACGTATAATCGATGCGATGCTGCTCCCCATCGGGGCCGGCAGCCGTGGGGAGGCTCAGCAAGCACCTGCGCCCGAGCGGCCTCGTCCATGAACCGGGAGGGGGCCGGCCCGGGAGCGGGGCTCGCCCGGGCGGAGGCGGAGCTGGGGCCGGGCCCTGCCGGCGGTCGCTGTTCGTGGTGCTGAAGTCCAGCGGGGCCTCACTCGTCCCGCGCGGGGCCAGCCCGGTGGCGGCGGGGGCCCTCCGCTCGCAGCGCTCCCCGGAGCCGCCGCCGCTGCCCGGTGCGGGCGGGTGCCGGGGCCGGCGGGGCCGCTCCCGCCCGCTGGCGGTCAGTAGATGGCGCAGAGCCCCCGGGAACCGAGGGGCGATCAGCGAGGGCTGCGGACGGACCCACCGGTCGGGGCGGGCACCGCGCCCGCAGCCCGGCTGTGTGACCCGGGGCGGCCCCGGCGGCGCCCACGGGCGGGAGCCGCCCTGTTTCGAGGCTGTCTGATTCAAACGGCAGCGAGGGTGGGAGCGGGCACGGCCCCTGGGTGCCGCCCCGCCACGCGGCGGTAATTAAAACAAACAAACAGCAGGCGAACGCACGCACGAACAAACAGCGGGGCCGAGCCGCGCTGAGGGGCGGGGGCTCTGCCAGGACGGGCGCGGGGCGGGCCCGGCCCGGTGCGGAGGAACGCGGCTCGCCCGGCCCCGCTCCTCCTCCCGCTGGGCAAACATTAACGAAGGGCAAACGCGGCTGTAAATCAATCCCGCCGAAGGACACGGCCGGCAAACAAGTGCGCCCCAGCGCTGCCCCGGCTGTGCACCGGGCACGACTGCTCCGGGTGCTCTCCCACCCTCCGCTGCCTCCGGGCCCCCTGCCTCGGCCCAAGCCCGCACCGGCAGCAGCGGAGCGGCCGCTGTCCCGGCCCGAGGTGCGCCGAGCCAGGCCCGGGCCGTCCCCGTCCGGGCGGCCCGCAGGGTCGGGAGGGGCAGGGCCTCTCCCCCGGGCCCGCTCCGCGCTCGGAGTGTCACCGGTGAAGGCCCCGGTCGATGCCCCCCGCCTCCCTGATGCAAACGCCTTTATGCAAAGTGCCCGCAGGGTAAATATTAAACAGCCCCTAATGAGGCCACCGGGGCCGGGGCGGCCCAGACCTTCCCGGTGCGCTCGGGGGCGGCGGCGGGCGAGAGGTGCAAACGGCGTCATTAGATTTCATATTTAACGTGGAAAACGCTCTGATTACTCCATCGATTTCTTTACAGTTAATTTGGCGAGAATTTCTCGCCGGCTTCCCAAGGCTTCAGCTTAGCCGGGATTCACACTGGGAGGGAGAAAGGATAAGAGGAGTGGAGGAAAAGAGGTGCAGCTATGAAAAATAGCAGTCAGGTCGCGGGCAAACATGGAGCAGCTTTGGAGGGACGGGCCTGTCCCCTCCTGAGAGCCGCGGGCGAGCGCGGGTTCCCCAGGGCGCCTCTCGCTGCTGACGCGCTCGGGGAGCCCCCACGGGGGAACCTTCGGGACGGGCCCGCTCAGAGGGCGCCCATCGGTGAAGGACCCACTCCGACAGTAGGTTCTAAGGAACCTCGGGCTCGCTTACACTCCTCCGGCGCCTTCACAGAATTTGTCTCTGCCGCGTTTTCCCCGGCGCTACCCTTCCTCCCGAGCGGCGGGCCCGAGCGAGGCCGGCGGGCAGTCGCAGTTCCAACAATGAATGGCTCGAAGCAGATTATTTTTTCCTGAACAAGCCAAAGTCGGGGTTTTTTCTTCCTTTATCCTCTCCTGTTTCCTCTTTCTCACACACACGGAAAAAAAATCCAACAAACTGAAATGAATTCAGCCTTAAATCCCAGCAGGCTGCAGAAGGGATGTACTTTTTCTTTTAATTGTATTTATTTTTTCGGCGTCCCTTCACAGCCCTTCCAAATGTCAATGAAGGCGAGGGAGAGGGAGGGAAGACTAACAGAGAGACAGTCAAATAGATAAATATTCAGTGATAGAGAGGAGAGAGAGAGTGGGACAGACAAAGGAAAAAAGAACAGAGAAGAGAAAGGAGATGGGATGAATAAGATGGAGGCTGGAAGAGGTCAGCTTTGCAATTAGCAGTTCTGCTTACATTTCAAGAGACAGCCCAGGAAGTGTCAAGACCTCAATCCTGCTTCCATGTAACTACCAATTTTTCTTCTATTTGTCGGAGCTTCTGTAATCTGGGAGGTAGGAATCCCCCAGGGACGGCTGGAAGGGGCAAATACTCAAGATAAAGTGCAAGGCGAGACCGCGAGGCCTAAAATAAGCAGGCTGCATCCCCCTCACTGCCTCCCGGTTGCTGTCTGCAGGAAATCAGAAAGGGAAGAAATGAAGGCGGCTCTGGGTATTTATCTACCTGATAATTCTCTAAACGCCCGGGAGTGAGTTATAATTTGGACGTGAAATTTAATTTGCGTCGGCCGCAGTAATTTATGTTATTTTGAATTGATGTTCATACATCAATATCAATCGGGGCAGATTTTTACCACTTAGTAAGATCATCACACATTTAAAACCTGCACAAAATAAAATCGATACTTTATGCATTTACAGCCGGTCGCCGGCAGCGCGGCGCGGAGGGGCGCGGAAGGGCGCGCAGGCTGCGCGGGGCGGGGCGGGGGCCCCGGGACCGCCCCACTGACAGGGACGCAGCTCTATGCAAATGCCCACGTGCTGCCGGCGCCCGGGTGGGCAGCGCCCGGCGAGGCCCGGAGCCCCCGGTACGCGGGGAGAGCTCTGCGGGCCCGGCCCGGAGCCCCCGGTACGCGGGGAGAGCTCTGCGGGCCCGGAGCCCCCGGTACGCGGGGAGAGCTCTGCGGGCCCGGCCCGGCCGGGAGGGACGCGCGGACACCCCGGTGCGGGCGGTACATCCCGACCCGCCCCCGCTGCCAGCCCCTCTCGGCCCCGGGGAGGCTGTTTCTGTAAGGTGCCAGCTTTGGGGTTTCATCGGAAAGGGAAGGCGGAATAATGAGGCTTTGTCTCTCTAACGGGATTACCGGGATCCGTTTATGAGAGGGCAGCGCTGAGGTGGCTGGAAGAAGGGGCGGTCTGGGGGCAGCAGCGAACAATGGGACCCTCCGGACCCGGCAGCTGGGCAGAGCACGGCCGCCTCCTTCCTTCCCTGCCTCCCTCCCGGCCTGCAGCAGCCGGGGCTGGCAGAGCTCCCCGGCCGGCAGCGCCAGGGAAGGGATGCCAGCAGGCTCCGAATCGAGGGGTTGTTTCCAGTATCGATCTATGCAAATGAGCGGAGATTCAGGTCGACCAAATTGTCGTAAAAACACGCTCCAAATCGAAGAAAGTTCGCCTTAGCAATCGTTACGGGGATATTGGAAACACAAACTCCATCCTCCTCTCCTGGGTAGCACCAGCAAGACGAGGGTTTTTCGCTGGTGGGGTGGCTGCTGAGAAAGGGAAGGCGGAAAGGGCAATTTCTGAGAGCTCAGACCTTTGAAACCGACTCCGCAGGAGTGGAAGCCAAAGAGAGCAACGTCCTCCCACCGGCGCGCACCTAAGGGCCAGCTACAGCGGGGAGGGAGGCCCTGCCCCGGACCCTTCCTAGCTCAGCTTCAGGTTTCTGGAACAAGGTGGTTGACTGAAAACAGGCACGGAGCACGGTGGTGGCCCAGCCGCGTCCCTGCACACTCGGGGAACGCTCGCAAGCTCTCACCGTCTCGGTAGTCGAAAGCGCAAGACCCGTTGTGCTTTTGAAAGGAGAAAGATTTGGCCCTTCCCTTATTTTTGTCCGTGAAACGGATCAGTGACCCTGGCTCCAACTCGGATTGACTGTCTTGCGTTCTCCAGGGACAAATTAATGGAGACCTATCACTTAATTAACAAACCCTCACTCGCGGTGTAGTAAAGCCGGGCTCTGCACCCGGAGCGCAGACGGGAGGGTTTGGGGAGGCGGCAGAGCACAGGTCCGGACCGGGACGGCCATCTCTGAGCAGACAATACGGAACCCGCTCGGGAGCACCCCGGGCAGCGAGCACCGGCAGCGGGGCGAGCCTGCGGGGCAGCGGAGCCGCGACACGGCCGGCTTGTGTCACGCAGAGACATCCACGCGAAACTCAAAGTGCGCGGCCTAATGATAACTACAACCAGTTAAAAAGATTTAGAAAATGAAATCAAACGATTTTAGCCACCAGCATTTCTCAGGCACCGCTCACCCGCCGGGCTCGGCTCATTCGAACCAAACGCCTGTCCCAGCTCACCCAGCCCCAGCGGGACGCGGGCCCCGAGCCCCGCCGCGACCTGAGCCCACCGCCCCCCACACAAAGCAGAGGCACCGACTCCTCTCGGCGGCGCATTACCGGGGCTCCCCCGTACCCCGTCCGTGGGCCCGGTTCAACCGCCAGTTCAAGCATTTCCGCCTCGCCCTCCGCGCTCCGGGCAGCGCTGCCGCCGGCCGGAGCGGCTTTCGGCGGCGTCCCGTTACCGGGCGCGCTGGGCGTCCTCTGCCCGCGGCAGGCGAGCCTGGCCCGGGGAACGGGGAGAGCCGGGGCGCCGCACTGCGCTGCCCGAGCCCCGAGCCCCGGCTCGGCTTTGTCTGAGCGCGGCGCGGAGGAGCCGGACGGTGCCGGTGCACTGAGCAGGGAGAGGGAGAGGGGAAGGGAGAGTAATGGAGTGGCGGAGCGGGGGATCGGTGCTGCTCTTCAGGGACGGGCAGGGACCGGGGCGGCCTGCCCAGGCCCGAGGCCCCGCTCTGCCGCTGCCGTGCCCCGAACACCCCGCAGCGGGCTCACCTGCAAGCCGCAGAGCAGACATCCGCTGAAACTCCGGCTCCTGGAGCCACTTCCACATTCTGCGGAAGGTCTCCCGGCCGGATTTGAGCTTGCTCCAGGGCTTGGGGTTCCTCAGCAGGTCTGAGAGCGTCCCTTGAGAGCGGCACAGCACCCTCTGGGCGAAGATAGCCTGGGGGATGCTGTACCGCTTGAGCTCGGTGGTGATCCTCTGAGCTACTTCTTTGGTATTGATTTCTTCCATTTGCCCTGAATTACTTCCACTGTTGACCTGCGAACCAGTTACAGAAGGGTTTTGCTCCCTGGCAGAGCCCAGGATCTGCCCGTGGCTCTGGGCATTCAGGTGGGCATGGGGGTGGTGTGGGATCCCGTTGATAGGCACCATGCCAGCGGAGGTGGGGGTGAGGTGTTGGTCGCCATGCCTGGCTAACATGGCAGGGTGGTGGGCTTCAAATCCGTTTGGGGTGAGCATTTTCTCGGCGGGCATGGTGGCACTGGGATGAGCGTAGTGGGGCAGCCCTTGCTGGGAGTTGTGGATGCTCCCCAGGCCCGATCCAGACAACGGAGAGAGGCTCTGCCCCATGCCGGTAACATCCTTGTGGTAGGGGGTGTAGAGATTGTTCATAGACGCCAGACCCCTCTCGTCCCGCATGAGCGTGAAGCTGCCGCTCACGTTGCCCGGTATCCGCTGGTGGGGATGGTGATGGTGGTGATGGTGGTGGTGGTGGTGAGGGAACTTGTCCGAGACCGTCGAGATGGGAGGTAGAGGCTGCAGAGGGGTTAACGTGGTGTAGGTGCTGCTCATGCTCATGCCGGGGGGTGTCTCGCAGGCCATGGTCATGGTGGGGTGCAGGGGGCCGGTCAGGGCGTGCTCGGGCGGCCGGTGGTGGTGGTGGTAGTCGCCGCCGTCGAGGATGGACGCCATGCCCATGGAGCGCGGGTGGGCCGGCAGGTGGCTGCCGCGGTGGGCCACCGCGCTCCGGTGGTGGGGGCTGCCGCTCATCAGGTCGGCGGCGGCGGGCACCGGCTCATGGCTCACCCCGTGCAGATCGCCGATGTTCTCCATCGCCAGCTGCGCGTTCATCGTCGGCCGTGCGGGCGGCGGGACCGCACATCTATCTGGTGGGCGGCGGGGCGTCCCGGAGCTCTTGGCGGCGGCCGGTTGCTCCCGCGGGCCGGCGGCGGCGGGCGAGCGCTGCGGGCTGGTGGTGGCGGTGCTGCTGCTGCTGTTGCTGCCGGGGCTGCTGGCTTTCCCGGTTTCGGTTGGTTCGGTTTTTTTTTTTTTTTTCTTTTTAATTTTTATTTCGTGGCAATGTATTTATTTGTTTTTTCCCGCTGCTGGCTGGCGCCGCCGGGCCGTTCCTAGGGCCGCCGCTCCCTCAGGCCGGGCCCCGCAGCCGCGGCCGCGGCGGGTGTGTGGCCGCGTCCCTCGCCATCCCCAGCCATGGCTCTGTCTCTGTCTCTGCCCCGCGCTCCGGCTCCGCTCCGTGCTGCAGCGCCGCCGCCGCCCGCACCGCGCATGCGCGCGGCGCCCCCGCCCGCCCCGCCCCGCCCCGTGACGTCAGCGCCGCTATTAAGCGGGCGAGCCCCGCGCGGCGGCGCTCAGAGCCGGCGGTGCCGCCGCTGCTGCCCCGGGCCCGCCGCCCCCGCCCCGGGCACAAAGGGCCCAGAGCCCGCCCCCGCTGCCGGCCAGGGACACCCGCCCCGCCCCTTCGGTGACTCCGCGTTTTCCGTGACCGCGGAGCCTCCTCACCGGGAGCTTCCGGAGGTGACACCGGACCGCCCTGCCCCGCGGCGCCCGTGGGCTGTGCCCCCTGTGTCCCCCGCACTCCCCGCCGTATCTACCCCACGCTGTCCCGGTATCGCTCCTCTCAGGTGCCCTGCGGGGAAACTTCCCGTTGCCCGGCCTGGGGAGGGCGGTGGGAGCCGCACGGCGCCGCGTCCCGGGGCCGGCCCCGCGGCGCAGCTCCCGCACCCCTCCAGCGGCTCTGCCGGGGGTGCCGCGGGTCCGGCCGGGCGGTGCCATGGGGAGGGACGCCCCCCTGCAGCCCCCGCCGGGGACCCCGGGCGTGCCCGGCAGTGCAAGGCGAGCATATGTCCCGAGGCGCCCAGCAGCCGGACATGCCGCTGGTTTTCTTTTATTTTTTCTTCAAAAAGAAAGAAAAGGAGGCGGAGGAGAAAGAACAAGCGAGCTCACCCGCCGGCCCCCCTCGTTAGCTAAGGTGCCTTTATGCTGGAAGAAAGGGCAGATGTGCCTATTGTTCGCCCATTAACAATAACGAACCACGCCGGGCAGAGTGCAGCGTGTGCGCGGCGCCGAGCGGCGGGAGGGACGGGCCGAGCCGAGCCGAGCCGCGGGAGAGCCGCGGGGCCGCAGCCGGGCGGCACCGGGCAGGCAGCGCACAAAGGCCGCCACCGCTTCCCCCCGCACTGCTGTCGGGGACCGCGCCCGCCCTCGGCACCCTGCGGAGCAACCTGTCCCCATCGCCCCGGCCGGGCCCGGGGACAGCGAGCGGATGGGGCTCAGGCCGGGCTCCCGGTGTCTTTTCCATGGAGCGGGGGATAGGAGCTGAGCACCCGTCCTGGCAAAGCCCGCACCGGCGGCACGCAGAGCGGGGCCGAGCTGCTGCGTCCCGCGGGACCCGTGCGGGGCCGGAGTCACCCTCCTGCGCTCCACTGAGAGCTCCGAGACCCCTTCCCTGCTAGGAGTCAGGAGTCGCTGCCAGCGGCCTCCGGGGAACGCAGGGACAGAGACAGGAGCCGCTCCTGGGGCAGAGTCCCCCTGGCAGCGAGCTGAAATCAGCCCCTGGGGTTACTTTTCTCGGAGTTATGGCAATAACTTTACGGACAGGGCCTGCCGAGAGTCCCTTCGGGTGCGAGGAGATGGGCATGGCTCGGGGTCCCGTGGGGTCTCACTGTTCTCCGGTTCACCGAGGCAGCGAGACCCCTCGCCCCGCGCTTTGAGCCCGAAGTACCGCACCAGCGGCCTCGGGGCCTCGGTCGGAGCCCCATGGCCGGAGCCAGGCCTGGCCCCGCTCCGTCCCTGCTGCCCGCGGGAGTAGGTGCGGCCCCGCCGCGGGGTGCGGACCGTGCCTCGCACCGAAGCGTCTGGCCCGTCCTCCCGCACCCCCGCCCCGCAGCGGGACCCGGAGCTGAGCGGGAGCCCCCGGTGCCTCTCGCACGCGTGGGCGCTCACGGGACCGTGCCCGGGGAGCCCGGCGTGGGGGCTGCACCGGGGCCGGCCCCGAGCGAGGCTGCGGGTGCACAGCCTGCGTGTGCCTGCGCTCGGAGCTCAAAAATCACCAGGCGCTGGGAGGCTCGCAGGAAACTTTTAGAATCTCAGCGATCATCTCTGTGTGTGTTGCGAGTATGGCCCTGCAAGCGAGTATACTTTTCGCCTCTGTAAATTCAGAATTTCCACAGCGGTTTTATGTATTTCCCGAAATTAACACACATACACACATACATACAAACACTTTTAAGAATTCTGAGCTGCTGAACCCCGTCTCCGAAAGAAATCAATTGCTCACTACCATTTATTTTCCCTGGGCACAAGGAGTTCCCTGTATTTTATTTTGTGCTAAAAAAATCCTACGCACAGAATACTGTTCCTACCACCCTAGCCACCCCCAGTCCTAAACGCCTCCACAACTCTCTAAATTTTTGTAACGTTAACGCTGACGGTATCTCCATTTCTGATAGCGAGGAATAGATAAAGAAATGTATATCTGCCAAAGAAGAAAAAAATAAACCTGAAACCTAATCAATGACCTCAGAAAATGTTTAGGATGAAATAAAATAAAATACAATAGAATACAAAAATAAAATACAATAAAATACAGTAATAAAATAAAATAATCGAGAACGTTTTGAGACCGAAGTGAACAGCTGTGATTGTTTCCCAAGCCAACGCAGGTGATGTCACAGATCCAATCGAAACATTGTCAGCTTCTTCATTATCAATATCTGTACACAATTTACAGTTTAATTAAAAATATTTAATCTCCGTGTATTTAGCGATTAGTTATCAAAGCAAACGTCAGAGCGAATATGTTACTTCCTCGAGTTTGTAGGAAATTGCAACATCCAATTTTTCTTCAAGAAATGAGTATAAACCCGACCGCAAACAATTTGGAGAGTCCTGTGACACGCCGGCCTCCGTCGAGGTTCAATATCTAACCTTAGAAAAGAGTGGCCGTATAAACGCACCCAGCTCCCCCCAGCCCTGCATGCATCTTTTATTTTTAAAATATTTTTTCCGTTACTCTGGGGTGACCCAACGACGAAGCGGCTCTGGTGCGCAAAAGCCGCCGGCGCGGAGGACAGAGCAGCACCTCGGGCCCGACCACCCCGGTCCCGTCTCAGCTGCAGGGTGCCCCGGGAGCCCCGGATGGGCTCGCAGAAGCCCGGGACGGGGCAGACGAGGCCGGCACTCTCCCCGCAGCCTCCCTTCTCCGCCGTCGGGGGTGCCGTGCGTGGGCTCCCCTCGTCGCGGAGCCCGGCGCGGTTCCCCCGCGGAGCTTCCCGCCCCACTGGCGAAGGACGAGCGCCGGAGAGAGCTCATTTCGGTGCGCTAATCAATTACTGCTTGTGCAGTCAAGTACCATATATTTAACAGAATAATCGTTACCGCCCTTAAGTCTTTATTTGATCAGCAGATACTCGGAGCGGACTTAAAACGCAACTTTGCTTGTTTGAATTGCGTGGCGTGTGTGTGCTTTTTAAATCCGAGCTAATGACACCATGAAACGGCCGTAATCTCCCGCCTGACGCCAGCAAACACCGCGCGGGCACCGGGGCCCGCCCGACGTGGCGGCCCGGCCGGGGCAGCGACCACAGCGCGCTGCAACCGATCGGACACAATTGGTTTTCTTCCCTTTTTCTTTTCTTCTTTCTCTCTTTATTTTTTTTTTCTTTCCTTTTCCTTTCTTTTCTTTCTTTTTTTTTTTTTTCCTTTAATTTATTTTTATTTGTATTATACTTTTCCACTTTGATTTTCTTTTAATGGCGTGTGAGGGGGCTGCCGCCGCCCGCGCCCTCCGCGCCTCCTGTGCGGTGACAGCTTGCGGCACCGGGTCCCCTCGCACGGGGAGCGTGTCAAAGGTGACGCTCGAAGGCTCCCAAAGCCAACAGCTGCCGGGGGGGATTAACTTTTCCAGACTTTCCCCTGTCGAGCTTCTTGGAAACTTGCTTGGCGACAAAAACATATACATCTGTCGGGGGCAGGCAGAGAACAGAGGGCTGCGCCGGCCGGGGCAGGTGGGGGAGGGCCTGGCTTTCAGGGGAAGCTGCGGCGCGGCGGGGGCTCGCTGCGGGTGCCCGCCCGGGGGGGTCCCGCCTTTCCCCCTCTCCCCCGGGCCCGGACTTCTGCCCGAGGGGAGCCTCGTGGAACCCAGGGTCGGCAGCGCGGTGGCTGAACTCACTCCCAGCCGGCCCCTGCCACCCGCCTAAGGGC
The DNA here is from genome assembly GCF_051311805.1 of Agelaius phoeniceus. NCBI lineage: Eukaryota > Metazoa > Chordata > Aves > Passeriformes > Icteridae > Agelaius > Agelaius phoeniceus. The sequence goes on from NC_135277.1 coordinate 12,331,407, forward strand.
GCTGGGCTCTTCCCTTCTCCCCTCTGGAGCCCCCGTGGTGGGGTCTGGCCGGCCGAAGGACGCGGAGCTGGGAGAGGGCACCGAGCGAGCCCCGGGCGCTGCCCGGCCGAGCCGCCGCGGTCCCTCTGCAGCCGCGCTCTCCCGCACCCCCCGGAGCAAACCGCAGCGCTTGTTAATGAAGGAACTTATGGAAGATTGCAAAACACCGTAAATAATTTAGCATTGTATTTCAGGAAAAAAAAATAGCTTTCTTAAATCATCTCCTCAATATAACTTGCAGACTTACAGTATGGCCCTGGTAAGTCTAAATTTTTAAAGTAGCAATACTCAAAGAGACAGAGATGTCTGTATTAATTATTTATCCGCTGGTGCCTTCCTTCGTTTCTAACTTATTATTAATTAGGCGCCTCCAGTCTTTCGCAGAGAGCTCCACAGAGCCAGTTGCAGCTTTAAATATGAATTAAAAGCAAATCCAAGCTACTGTAATGCGAAAATTATTCCGTGTCTTCTATGGCAGAGATGAATAGCTGCGCAAATCAATACTGTGAAGCTATGCTCCAAACGACAGGGTTATTGATAGCTTATATTAATGATGTTAATGATGGAAAAAGGAAAACAAGAACCCGACCAACTTATAAACTTTTTATCTGCTGAAACCCCGCAATCAAGAGGACAGGAGCATGAATTAAGGGGGCTGCAGATAATAAGAACATTATTTATGAAACCGGATAAATGACTTCTGATAGTTTGATGCGTTTGAACTCTACACTGCCGCCTTCTCGGAGGCAGGCTGGGACCGGCGGGGCGCTGCCCCTCGCCGGGGCGGCCTCCGGCCCAGGGGCATGTGCGGTCCACGCACGATCCACGCACGATCCACGCACGAAACACGCGGTGGCGGCACGGCGGGCGGCAACCCTGGGCTGTAGATCCTGCGAGGATGCCCCGGGAAACCCGCAGGAAAACACTCTCGGGGCGCAAAGGACGCGCTCCTCACGGGCACCGCCGCCGGCTGCGCCCGGCCGATGGCCCGCGGAGGCTCCCGGCAGGGCCTGGCAGAGCTGGGGGGAACGGGAGGGAGGAGAGAGGGAAGGAGCCGCGCTCCTCCTCCCCTGGAGCCGCCGCCCACGGCGCTCCGCGGACCCGCGGGGCCGGGCCGAGCCTTGCCCGCGGAGCGGGGGTTCGAGGGCCGCAGCCGCCGGCGGGGTCCGGCCCGTCCCACGGCGGGGAGCCGCTGCCCCGGTGCCCCCTCCCCTGGCCGGGCCGAGCCAGGAGGGCCGCGGGGGCTCCTGCCCTCTCCACCGCCCCTCGCCCCCACGGGTACCCCGAAACAGAAGAGATCCTTGGGGTCACAGCGGCGCGGGCTGTCCGAACCCACGGACGGGAGCACAATGGGGATCAATAGCGCTTTGGGGAACACTAGGGGTTCTTCTGGGTCATTATTCAGGGAAAGGTGCTGTTCAATCCCCGCGGGTGCACGGAGGCGATGCTGTGCCAGGCCCCGGGAAGGGCACCTGGCCGCGCAGGCAGCACGTGGCGCCGAGTTAGCAATTAAGGCAGGGACACGTTTTAATCTGGCAGCGCTGCTCGCAGCGCCCTGGGTTCTCAGCTGAGATCTTTATTAGTTACATGTATGAGCGAATATAGTCCGTCACTTTTTTTTAAATCCTTTTCTCCCCTTCCGCGGACGCCAGACCGTAGGTTCTGTAAAATCTTCGCCTCTGTAATTATTCGTATTATACATTTTTCCATGCAATGCTCTTCCTTTGCCTGTCCTAGCTCATTTTATAAAATTCTTTGTCTAGATGCCGTCTCAGATATACATGATCAATCTCATAGATAATTTCCCCCGTACTTTAAAAACCTAATGGTTTAAGAAATACTTTTAAAATATATATTTTTTGTAATTACTATTTTTTAAAAAAGCTTCCGCCAGGAGAAACTCGCACTTGTTTCCAAAAACAATTCACAGCAGATAGTGTAGATATCACTTAATTCCTACAGAAATCAATGTGAAAATTAGATTTATTGGCTACTTACATTGTTAAAAATGACAAAGTGCTCCCTTTTATTTTCATAAAACCACAGAAGACCGAAAATCATTTAATAAAGAATCCACCTAGTTTAATTTCACTGTGGGTCTCTTGCATTGAAACCAATTCTTCGAGCCTCTCCCTCATAAACCTGCCTTCTATTCTAGTATTAAGAGCAAAAATAATATTCTCAAAGAGAGTTAAAATAGTAGCATTTGTTTGCTGGCTGAAAAACCTTTCACGCCGTTAGCTGAAAGGGGTCATGTAAATAAAACAGAATCTGCGGTTTCAAATCGTTCGGTGTTCTCTATCAGCCCCAAAGATTTGGTGATTTCTGTTTGTATTTTTTGAAACAAAATTCCCCTTTAAAAAATATTTAATTAGTGTATTTTTAAGAAATGGGAGGGAGGAGAGGAGAGCGAAGGGCCGCCTGGCTGCCGGCGCTGCCGGGCGTGTGGCGGCCGAGGCGGTGCGGGGCCGGCGGCGCGGCCGCTTCTGCTCCCGCTACTTGTTGGGTTTGGCTGCGAGGGAACGAAGGCAGCGGGCAGGGGCGGCGGGCAGCCCCCGAGCCCCGGCCGCTCCGCAGGGCCCGGCGCAAGCTGGGGGTGCGCTGCCTTCCCCCCGAGCCCTGCTGCCCTCTCCTCGGCAGGGCCAGGGCGGGGGGAGCGCTCCGGGCCGGGCCGGGCAGGGCCGGGGGCTCGGGCAGCGCCCGCCCTCCCGTCCTGGCCGCTACGCGGCAGCGCGCCTAACGCTGCCGGGATTTAGGATCCGCGCCCCGGCCTGGGAGAGCGTCGATAAAATTCTGCGTATCAAATGAGCAATCATTTGTTGTGGTTACGTGTTGGGTAATGAAAGATGTTAGCAGGATCAATAAAAATGAAAACACTTTTACTTACATCTTGAATTACTGTTTTAAGGAGTGAGCTGTGGTGATGCAACAAACCAGAGAAAGATCTACAACCATCAAATGTCTTCAAATGAAATCAAAATGAACGCATGTCACCCTGGGCTCAGCCCCGGCCCCCGCCCGAAAGCTCTCCCTGGTCGTGCACCCTGCGAGGGCAGGCGAGCCCCGGCCGGCCCGGGCCGGGCCCGGCTCCCCTTGGCCATGTCATCCCACCACGTCGGCTTATTTCTATTTCGAAAGAAAAACCCAGCTATCTTCCGGGGTGTCTAAAGGTCAAATAACAGGTCGTAGCCCGAGGCAAATGGGAATTTTAGAGGGACGAGGAATCAGCCAGCTCCACGGCATCCTAAAAACTTTCCCTCGGCTGCCGCTAAATAATAAAATGTCTACGCATCTCTATGGTTTATTCCCGCGTACAGCGACCCGGCAGGCACACGCTCGGGAATCCGTGCGACTGGGCTGTGCAGCGCACGAACCTGCGGAGGAACCTGCTCGCAATCGATCCCCCGACCCGCAATGGCCGTCGCAGCGCTGCTTAGCCCAGCTGAAATAAAAGCGGGGCCCTTATTAGCAGAAAATTATCGTCATCGATTTCGGGGACATTCACGGTGAATTTAGCAAGGAACAGCCCCAAACATGGAGGCTGCCGGTGCTCCGGGACCGCTCCCGCTTTCGGACGCGCCGGCGGGCAGCGGCCGCAGCCTGCGCGGGGCTGCGCGGCGGCGGAGCGGGTGCGGAGCTGCCCGGTGCCTACGCGCGGCCCCCGCGCAAGGAGCGAGGGCCGCTCTGCAGGCGCGGAGGCTCCGGACGAGGCTCCCTCCCCTCGCTGCGCGCACCCCGCTCCGCGGGCGCGGAGGAGGCCGCGGGCGCCGCTCGGGCCCGCTCCGCTGTCGCTGCGCGGCCGCGGCCGCCCCGGCGCGCCCCGCCCCGCCCCGCCCGCCGGCCCCTCCGCCCGCGCCGTGCCCCGCTGGGCACGCTTACCCCGCCGTCCGCCGCACGCCGCCGGGACGGCCATCCGCTGCGGGCTCGCCTCCTAGATTTGTCCCTAGGAGGAGAAAACTCAAAGTAAAAAAAAAAAAAAAAAATCTATCTGCATAATTTCAAATGAGAACGAGAGGAAGAAAAAGAAGAAGAAGGAAAAAAAAAAATGGAAAAAAAAAAAAGGCAACCGCCGCGGCTGCCACGCCAGTCCCGTTAAAAAAATAAAGCACCAAACCCTCACAAGGTGTAGGAGAGATCTTTTATTGGACCAACTTAAATGCAAGAATTTACAGCCAGAATTACACGATCTTCATCAGCCCAACAGGCACCAGAGGCAGAGGCACAGGCAGCAATTTGTGTATTCCCTGGGTCTGCTGAGATGGTTTTGGTGGAGAAAGGGGATGGGAGAGAGGATGGACCCTCTTTCCCTCCAAAGAGCCTCAGTTTGTGGCTCAGGTAAAAATAAAAATAGGAAAAAGAAAAAAGAAAAAACCACAACGAAAAATCTCTTCAGCGCCCCATTTTGCTCCATCTTTAAGTCCAGTTCAGGATCAATTCTTTCCCTTACATCCCCAGCCATAAGCCAACAGCTTCCAGCTAAACCCTTTAAAGGTTAAAAGGAACAAAAATAGAAATAATAATCAAGGGGTTTTTCTTCTCCTCCTGCTTGTAGGACAGCGCATTTTGGTCAGTCTAGCCTTGCATTTAGGGATGCTACTTGCATTTGAATAGCTGCCTGGCTGGTTATGGATCGGGAGGCTATGAGAGGAATCAGTATGCAAATTGTTTCAGTTACAATCGAAGGGTTCGATCTGGAGAAGGTGCCTGAGCGGAAGTCGCTGTCAGCCAGCGGTGCATTAGGCTGCCATTGCCTCCGCCGTCTGGGCCTGCTCTCCCTTTCCCTCACCCTTTTTTATGCTTGTGTACAGGTTTCTCCGGCGGTAATTAAAACATACACACAAATCAGGGGCTGCTGCATATCACGTTGGTGCCTTTTGCAGGCTGCGGGCACAGGGAGAGGGGGAGTGGAGAGAATATATCGCCGTGCTGCTGGGGTTATTATTATGCAGCAAGGGTGAGGCGATCAGTGAAATAAAACATTTATAAATGGTTTCGTGCTTACAGTAGGAGAGGTGGGTTGTGAGGGGGGGGGGGGGGGGCGCCCGGGCGCTGATCACACAGTGCAGGCTGCAAATCGATAACCCTTTCCTTGTAATCCCAGTAATTGTGGGAATCACGGCTCTCCGTTAAAGGGACAGCGGGCTGCAGCGGGGGCTGCGCTTGCAGAGCCTCTGCTCCCCAGCGCCCAGCCCGGGCTCCCAGCCCCGCCTGCGGGGCAGCTGGCACGGTAAGGGCACGGGGCAGGGGCACGCTGGCACCACCGAGCATTTCCACAGAGCCCGCGGTGGCTGCAGCGAGGCCCTTCCTGTCACCTGTGGCATCCTCCTCGCAGGGCAGGACACGTTCGGAACCGCGGGTAGAGGCACGGAGGGGAGCGAGGGCAGCCCCGGGGGCGCAGCCAGGGGAAGGGGCCGCCCACAGCTGTGCCTGCCCTGGCCAGGCTTCCTGTGGCTGCCCCATGTCCCCACGGAGCCCCGGCAGCCCAGCCCAGCTCCTTCCTCTGTCCTGGCACTGCCAGGAGCAGCGGGAGGCCTTGGGCGCTCTGCACTGCTCAGGTCTGCCCGGATTTACAGCTCTTTTGTCGTGTGGCAGAGGGATGAGAAGGACTGGCGAGGTGCTGGCTGGAATCAGGCTGGCCTGAGCTGTCCCTGCCCTGATTCCCTGGGCATGCCCCGCGTCCCCCAGGTGCGTGCCTGCGGCTCGGGGTGCCAGGCAGCCTCGGGGCCGGCCGGAGAGGGGGCTGCGTGGGCAGGAGCAGGGCCCCATGCCCCCGGCGCTCCTGCCCTCTCCCTGCCGCTGACCATCTGTCATTCAATTAGGGCTGGGAGGCAGCTGAGGGGCTGGGGGGAGCGGGGCTGGGGGTCAGCGACCCCGCGCACAACGGCCTGCTGCCTCGCCGGCCGGGAGAAGTTCAAATGTTAAATGCTCTCCGGCCCCGGCTCATCCAGGGCACTCGCCTTTGGAGGCAGCCGAGGGGTGAAGGGCATCAGTCATTAGCACTTAGATTTCAGCTCCGAGGCTGACCCTGCCTTCTGTTGGGGGATTTTGGCCTGAAAAGCCTTAACCCTTCCAGGGCAGCCCCCTCCCTCCTCCAGCCCCCACCCGGGTAGCCGCAGGCTGGTGCTGCCTGACCAGGCTGCTCCCCACAGCTCTGGGGCTGCCCCCCTCGGGCAGGTGGGTCTGGGGGACAGCGGGGATCCCTGCAGCCCTGCCCGCTTCCCTGACCCCGTGGAAAGGGCCAGGCAGGGCACCAAGTCAGCGGCAGCAGGAGCCGGGCCGCGGAGCCGGCACACGCGCCCTGCCCACCCACGGCTGCGCCTCCTGCCGGGCCCCACACCCCCGCTCCTTCCTACAAACACACCAGAACAAATTGATGAATTGAGTTTCCACTATGCTAATTTGGACATTATAAATATTTAACTATCAACCCTAGCAGCCAGCCAGAGAGGGCTCCTCTCTTCTTTACATGCCACTTAATCTAAAGTAAATGTTTGCCCCAGAAGTGGCTAGGGCAATCTCAGCATCTCATTCCCTGCCCCTTCCTCCCCCAGGGGAGCCCTGAGGGTACAAAAGGGGGTCTTGTCACGTTTGACTCCTTTTGCAGAGTCTCCCTGATAGCCTTCCTCCTTGTTTTGCGTGTGTTAAGAAGCTCAGCTGAGGCAGAGATCGAGCTGTGGCTTCTGCCTAGGAGGATTCTGACACGGTGCCCCAAATCAGAGGGCTCTGGCCACATCACCTGACACTGGGCTGCTCTGCCTGGAGCAGATTTCACATGTATTCAGAGATGGAGAGATTCCTGACTTTGAATCAAGACAATGAAGAATGAGTTTTCATTCTCTTTCAATGAAAACAAATTCCTCTGTCTCATGAAAACTCACGATATTTATAATTTCAGTGGGATTATACCTAGCAAGTGAACCCCTCTATGTCCTTCTTTTCAAGGACAGATTGTATACCTCTCATGACATCAGCATTTGGTATGTTTGGTAGATTTTCATGTTTGATATACTTACTGTTTGCTGCTGAAGTGTAGTAATTTTCTCTTTCAACATGGTAACACATCACAAGTGTTTGTTAATGATTGCAGAGCTTTGTTTTTCTGAAGGGCTTGAGCAGCTCTTTGGAACTCTTGTCTGTAACAGTCTTGCAAGTTATTCACTGTAGAGGCTGTGGAAGCAAAAGAAAATGTCACCCAGAGTAGTGCAGGGATTTGCTCATCTGGAGCTTGGGCTGGCATTTTTAAGGCATTTGTGTGGCAGCAGCTCACTCATATGATGGTAGGTCCTGGGAAGCTGCCTTTCTGTTCCTGAGCTCTGTTAATTTGTTAGTGAGAAGCTCAAGATATCTGTTACTTGTGCTGGCAAAAAGTGAAGTTCTCCTCTAAAGAAGAGTGCCCAGGTGCTTTGGTACCTCCCTGGGGCAGACACAATGTACCCCTGTGAGCTTACATCCCTCCTGACAGCCCCTGGCCAGCACAGAGCATGGCATCAGACAAAGGCAAAAACTGTGCTAGATGTGTCCAGAAAACATGAGAACAGCCATGGGTGTTATTAGTTGAGCATGCACAGGAACATGATATCAATCCCTACATTAAAATACACAAGAACAGATGATGCCTTGCCTGCAATGAACCTGCAAACCTGTGTGGCTTCCCTCACAGCCTCCTCCCTCAGCTATTTAGAAATGCAGGGAATGCTGGTGTATTTTTGTGCTCTCTCATTCTCCCTTGCCTAGGAGAAGCTGGTGAGGTGCTGGGAGAGGGGACAGTGCAGCCCATGAGGGTGTAAAAGCACTGTGGGTGCTGCACTGGAGATGTTTGCTGTAGGGTCAGATATTGGATTACCAGCAAAAGTTGATCCCAGTCACATGACAGATCTTACATTTGCTGTCATAAAATCTATCATTATTTAATAGGCATGGAAATCAAATTCTTCTGTGGACTATGAAGCAAGAATCTTTTAAAAATGTCTGTTTACCACAACAGACAACATATTGATCATTAGTTTTGAGACCTCACAGACGATTCAGAGATGTGTGTGAACACAAGCTGGCAGCTTGCTTTGCTCTATTCACTGCTCAAAATCAAACCCCACCAACTGCCACACGCTCAGCTTTGCAATCAGGTAGATTTTAATTTCTTTACTTAAAGACTATTGTTTTGTTAAAGAAAAATAACAAGAAAATCATAAAGGACCAACCTGCCTTCTGGTGATGCTGCTTCAGTTTGCAGTGATACTGACAGGTATACACAGTGAGGAGACACTCCTGTCTTTTGCCACAGAAGAAAAACTGCCTTCTCTGAATGCAGCTGACCTGGTATTTACCACTGTGAACAGCCTCATCCATTTTGGCAGCACAAAGGGGCTGATCTCCTCCTGACTTGAGTCAATATAATTTTTTTCCCTGGTATTAGGAGTACTGGGATGGGTGGAAGGTGGACCAGGTTGCTTTATTCTTTGCAAAGTCTACAAGTACTGTTTCCATCCTTCAGCCTCCCCATTTCTGCCTTGGGATCCCTGGATGAGAGTTGTGAGATGAAACTGAAAGGAAAAGCTGCAACGCTGGTGTGGAGCAGGCAGGAACCTGGCAGAACCTGCTCTCCTCCAGCCAGTGACAAGGGTGTGTCTGCCTGTCCCTCCTCTGTGCCCTGGCAAGGCAGTTCAAGTCGTGTCAAAGGGCTCCGGGTAAGGATCATTAACAGCAAATCACTGACTTGGGATTGGTACCAGATTTCCTGACAGAGACAGTAAGTCATCTCACATGGGTTGCTGTGGAGTGTTTGTAGATGTGTTTGTCCATCCCCATGAGCTGCCATGGCCCCATGGTCCCCAGGCTGAGCCCCTCTGGCCCCAGCAGCCAGTGGCACCTCTGTGACACCCAGCACTGAGCAGAGGAGGGGGAGCAAGCCCTATCTCCCTCTAGCTTTAGAACTAGCACAGTCTTTAATCTGTGCATATTTTAAGGTGTGGGGATCCCATAAATCCTTTCACATCTGGGATCACTTGTAATGGCCAATGTCAGGAGTTTACAGAGGAGCTTTCCTAAGATCTAGTGCCCAGAATCAATAGCAGCTGCAATTCCAGCCAGGGGGATAGGCTGAATCCCGATTTGATTCTCAGGTGTTTTCAATTGTATTTCCAGCAAAAAATTACTGTTGTTAAGTGATTCTGCTGGTCTGGTCGTGCCTTTTGAAGTTGCCTTTATTTCTTTGAGCTCAGATTCCTTGAGATCCTCTAGGTGCTCCGTCCCCAAGCCCGCATGTATCTAATAAACCTGACAGCTTCCCAGCAGATGTCTCTATCTTCTTCATTTTCTCCTTTATCAAGGGGACAGACTTCACTGGAGAGTGCATCTCAGCAAGTGAGGCCAGTGCAAGCTCTTTAGAGAGCTCCCAGAGGCCCAAGGCATCTACTCCAGCCATGAAAGAGCCAGGGGACCCTGTGTGGCAAGGCAGGGTTTGACACACACACCCTGCAGCTCCCATTTCTTCATTCCCCCCTTCCCCCTTGCCCTGGCATAGTGCATCTGACAGCATCAGCTCCCATCTGCCTGCAAGGATGCAGGCTGCTCTGGGGTGAATTTTTGGAGGTTTCAGCCACCCCAGCTCCCTGTGGGGAACACCCCTCATCATTAACAGCATCCCCATTCCTGTTTGTGCTCTGCCTGGGAGCACCAGGAAAATGGAGTCTGGAGAAAAGGGCTCTGTTGTACAGCCTGTTTGGCCTTGGACACAGTGTGCTGGCCAGGACTGCTGGCTGGACTCTGCCCTCTCCATGAGGTGCTTCTGGGTCTGTGCTAAATCACAGGCAAGTTGGGGCCAGACTTCTCTTGGCTGTCCCTGTTTGCTCTGAACTGCCTACATCTGAATTCCTTGTGGGTGGAAGAAAGGAACATGGAGGTGATGGGCAGCATCTGTAATAGGAAATTGCTGTCTGCAGATGTGTGTGTGAAGGAAAGCCTGTGTCAGAAAATGGTATCAAGGGATAAATTCCACAAGTGAGTGAATCCATCTGAGTGTAAGACACAGGTTGTGCATTTTCCTCAAGAAGGAGCTGAACAGCTTCAAGGATATCAATCCATTTTACGAATGACATGGTTTCCCTAGCATTGCCTATGCTTACTCTGTAGGAAAGAAGACAACAGGCAAATAAACAGGTGTTTGGCCTATCTTGGACCAGGTTTTGAATCCTTTCTCCCTTTGCATTTAGGTGGAGCTATGCCAGCAGTTTTGCTTGAGTAAGGAGTTTGATTACATTCCTCTTTGGAAGGAGCAGTGTCCAAGCTGAAACACCTCCTGAAAAGCACAACATTCTCTCCTGGCTGACTCTGCAGGTGCGTGGTGTGCAGTGGAAGATGCTCCTGTTCTTTTAAAAGAAGGTTTTGCCTGTTGACTACAATGGGAAGCAGCTTGTTACCACGTCTAAGCATAGAAATTTCTTCTGCCTTTGCTTTGCACAAATGGAAATCTGATTGCTCCTTCTAATCTTCCCCAGTACACCTGGTGTGTGAGGGACCAGTGACAACCTGGCCCTGATAAAGACTTCAAGAGTGCACCTATTATCTATACCCCAGAAAACTCCCATCATGTGGGAATAGTTAAAAGTAGGAAAATATATAACAGGTGATCCGTCTTTCAGCTGCACTCAGCCTGGAGGTGGGAGCAGATTGACACAGCTGGGTGCAGCCATCCCCCAGAGCCAGTAAAGGCTGGCAGGCAGAGCTGCAGCTGGACAGAGCACAGCCTGCACCCTTCCCTGTTCATCTGCCAGGCCCGGCTGCCGGCTCTGGGGCAGCCACAGCACTGGAGCTGCTTTCTGCCAAGGCCACTCTGATGAGGCACTGGCCCTGAGGCTGGGTTTGGTTCCCTGTCCTGGAGGTGTGTGCAGTGATGTGACCTGTCCCTGGTGCAGCCCTGGCACGGGGCAGGAGCTGGCTGGTGCTGGCACAGGGCTCCTGGGCACTGCAGGCAGTGCCAGCCCTCCCTGCCACCCAGCTGGGTGCTGAGCAGTGTGAGCCTTCATGTGTGCACTGCTCTCTGGGTGCTGCCTGTACACAGTGTCATTGTGGGCAGGGTGTAACCCCTGGCCCCCAGTGCACGTGGCTGCATGAAAACAATTAATCTTTGGGAGAGCAGTGAATGGAAACATTAGTGCCTCGACCCCTAACACAGGTGAGCACCGCTGCCCAGCGTGAAGGTTTGCGTGCACAGGGAGCTTTTGCTGACTGCAAGCTTTTTCAGGCTTGTGGGTCTGTAAGAAAAGGCAGAGACAGATGGAGAAATGGATACAGGGATGCAGAGAAGCATTGCATTCTCCTGGACAAGCACTGAGAAAAGCCAGTGTGTCCTGATGGGTGCAGGCTGCCCAGGGGGCTGGGAGAGGAGGGCAGCAAACACTCCTTGCTCTGATCCCTGCTGTGGAAAAGGAAGGGTGGCATGGCTGTTTGCTCCTGGCAGATAACCTGGAAGCCATCTAACAAATACCCCAGCTTCACCTATTATCCCAGGAGGAATCAACCATCTGCAGCTTTGCTAGCTGTGCTGGACAGGAAGGGATAGCTCATTAGCAATTTATACATTTGGTTTGTCTTCTAAAATGGATCTCTCCAGCAGCAGGGATGTGTCATTTCCCTGTTGGGATGCTCCTGCTTTCACAGTGCTGGCTCCCAGGCCAATCACTCTCAGCATGAGCTACCAGCGTATGTAAATGACGTAAATAAGCTGCAGGAGCAGGGTCACATAACTGTTTTGTTAGGTTCTGCCCTGTCAGCCCTATTTCATGCATCCTGCCAGAATATTAACATGTTTGCATATGTAAATGTGTTAAAGAGAGCATCAGCTGAGGGAATACATTAAACCCGGTTGTCCTTCCAAGTTGATTTAATCTGACAGCACCTCCATTAAAAAAATAAAAAGCATCAGTTTTCCTTTTGTGACTTGATGTACAGTAATTAGCTTGTTAGAGCAGGAAACACCTCCTTTCATAATTGATTTTGCACCCCTTTTACTTGGATATCTCTGACAAGCTGTTTCTTGCTCCCCAAGGACACCATCAGTACTTCCCATGTGTTTGGAATTTCATGAATGTGAATAATGAATATGATTTATCCCTCCCACACTCCCATGCACAGATAATATATGTAGCCAATTTGTGAACTGGACCTCACATCAGAAAGATTGGTGTCAAAGTATTAATAGTGTAGTGACCAAATGTGCACAGGAATCAGGGCCCAGCTAAGCAGAGATTTTTGGGGCATTAGTGAGGTCGGAACAGGTTGCACCACGTGTTTGTCACTGGGGAAGAAAGAAAGAATGAAGATTTTCTGAATGGTCCTGTGTATCTAAGTTAGCATGCCAAATTGGTTGCTTATTACAGCTGGCACAGTGCCTTAGTGGGCTAATGTGTTAATAATGTGTAATGTTTCTCTTAGGCAATGGCACCACTCTTCATTAGCACATCTCAAGCCCTGTCACTGTTGCTTAGCTCGACATTTTGTTTCTGATGTTCCAGCGAGGGTATTTGAAATCAGGGTTTCAGATCTGCTAATACATGTCACACACTCTTTAAAAATGGATTTTAAAAGGGCCTCAATAATTTTATGGCTACTAATAACATTTGTAGCTATGTGAGCTAAGCTAATGATAAGAGTAATCAAATTTCATGTTTCACGGCATAAAATGAGCAACTGTAGGGGTCAGGAAGGTATTCACTCCCTGCCCTCCTCCCCTGGGAACTCTGTCTTTTCCGGTTGGCTCAGTAGATGAGCAGTGTTTGGGACATGAAATAGCACAGTGCTGCAGGGAAGTCCAGGCCTTGCACTGTACATGGCAAGGACCTTCTCTGTAAGAATCAGAATTCTGGTTTCAGCCGGCAAATGGAGCAAAAAATTTGGATGATACATTTGTTTCACACTGATTACCTCTCATCAACCTCCAGTACACGGGTTTGAGTCTCCCCATTTTTGTGCCTGTTTACTCAAGTCCCCTGAACTTGGACATTTGAGCCTTATGTTTCTGAGAGGCCCCAGCACAGCCACGTAATTCACATCTTAATTTTTCAATCACTAAAGGTGCTCGCTTAGACTTCCCTCAAATTTCTGGTTTCACTCGCTGTATTAGCAAGTTTGTTCAGAGCATTTCTTTAACACTGAGAGTAACTGAGAGGCATCCAAGGGTGCCTGGGGCCGCCAGCAAACACCTTCCCCTGCAGGACTGCGTGGGGAGAGGCACCAGTGCCCTGCCCTTGCCCACAGCCTGGTTGCAGGTGCCCAGGTGCTGAGAGGCAGGGCTGGAGCCTGCAGCCTGGTACTTGGCAGGGCAGCAAACTGTTTAACTGCTGCTTGGCTTTGATAAAGGCTTCCCCTCCCCTTGCCAAATAGTGCCAAGAGCACTTTCTAGCACCCATACTCTTAGTGTGATGTGTTTTCTAAAGCCTTTCAGTGCATTGCACCGGTGATGAGCCTAAAAGGACTCACTTAACACAATGCCTTATAAACCAGATTGGAGATGTGCTGAATAAAGTAACCCAGCAGAGACAGCCAAAAAGCTATCTGTATTTTTTTGAACAGGAAAGCAGCTTTTATTTTTTTAAAAAAGCTATTTTCCAGAAAACCTTGGCATCAGGCATTTTTTGAGGCTCAGACTAGGTTGCCATGAGCAGGGGGCTTCCTGGTACATCAGGGAACATAATGGGAAAGGCTGAAGTTAAAGAGCCTTTAATTGAGGCCTTCAGAATGGTAAGTATAACACTGCCTCTCTCTGTTTAGGGGATTTTGAGTATCTCTACCATCAAGGCTACATTTGTCTGTAGGATTAATCACTTTTTGATCCAGAGGGTTTAAGACAGACAGCTTACTAGGAATGTGCTGCATGGCTCTCCCAGGCTGGCAATTAGCTTGGTTTCTTCATATTGTCTTGTTTATTATACCCTTGTCCATCTCTTTTTCTTTTCTTTTTTTTTTTTTTTTTTTTTCTGAGCAACATGTTAATATACAAATTAATTTTTAATTCATTTTAAATCCATTTTAATCCATCTTTAACTGTGCAGAGGGTTTTTAATAAAGTCTCTGTGTCAAATACAGAAAATGAAAAACTCCTGCTGCTGAGCAGAGAGCTGGTTTGCATATAGATGATACTGTAAAAAACGTTGGAAAAACTCAAACACATAATTTTGCTCTATTTTAGGGCTTTATCTCTAGACTGGCTGAGGTTCTCCTACTTGCTGGAAGACCCTCAAGAATCTGAATTATACCCATTACATTTGACCTGAATGCAAACAGGTTTTTTTTGACAGTGTTTGTACCTCACATGAAAGAAAAAATAAGTCAAGGTAGCTGTGTGTGGGCACCCACTCAGGCTCTTTCAGAGGCTCAGAAATGATCTCCTATCTCTTGACAGGCTCTTTTCCCCTGAATATCAGTGGCCCTGAATGGCAGAGGAAGCACATACCCCTGTGTCCCATCACACAGCCTTTCCTCCCATACTCCTAGTCCTCACAGGCTAGCACAGAAGATGGATGATGCCTCTATTTCCTTATCATGTGTGCTGTATGAATGGGAGTGGACAAGCAGGAAACAGTTCTTGAGCTCTAGACCAAAAATACCCCTGAATGCTGTGTTTGGGAGGCATCCATGTGAAGCTCTCACATGGGATTGCACATGTATGGGACCTGTGAGCTGCCAGCAAATAACACAACACCAGGCAAAGCCCCCCCAGACCTGGGAGCTTGCTTTGGGCTGGAAACAACCCAAATATACTTGAATGCTACCTAAGGGCTTAGAGTCTTCCTGTTTCCAGAAGTGGCTTGGCCCAGAATCTGTAGGGTGGCCTTGGTTAATCAAGTTCACTGCTCTGCATCCATTTCCCAGCTGGGTACCCACGGGAGTGATGCTGGCCACTTTGACCCAGCATTTTGCTCTACCCTGAGGACAAGCACAATCTCAGGACTGAATATTGCTGTGTAGAACAGCACACAGTTGATGTAAGTACAGAGTCCCCAGCCAAAGCTTACTGACATACATGGGACTGCAATGAATTGACTTTGGTCAGTTTTGGATCAGATCAAAGCTGTAAAATGTGTTTGACCTTATAACATCCCCAGTGTGAAGTTACTAGCAGGTCAGAACTAGATGCAGCACATACTGTGCTTTTCTGTCACAAACAGTTTGTCTTCCTTTTTCTTGGCTCTTCTTTTAATAAATGTAACTCCTTCTCCTATGGCTCAGGCATTGTGTTGAAGCACGCCGACAAATGTTCTCAGGTTTTAAAATATTCGGTATTAAAGAGATCAGGCCAGATGTGCTCTGCTGCCTTCATCACTCTGGGTTGTGTACTCTGTGCTGAAATGATTATTGTCATCACCCAGTGAAAGGCAGCTGATGAAAGACTCTCTCCCCCTGTGATGAGCTATCTATCCACCCCTGCCTGATGCAGAGTGCACGGGTTTTGTTTTTAAATGATCTATTGCTGTGTCAAAGTGGCTTATGTGCTGCTTAAACTTGCACTGGTGAATGATAGAGAGTGTGCATTAAACACTCTCCCTGCAATGGGAGCTGTATTTTCTCATCTCCATCTTTGGGAGCACCAAAGCCCATCCCTGCCGGGAGCCCAGCAGGAGCTCCTGGAGCAGTGTCTGGGTGTGCCTGTGCCCACACTGGGCACTTCTATAGAAATACTGCTGGCTACCATTTGGAGTCTTCCTAGGAGACACAACTGTGCTTTTGTGCTTTTTGCCCACCTCATTCTGTTGATAAAGGAAACTGTTCAACATGACACAATATAAAATGTTTTGTGTTTGGGTGCATTTCCCATTAATTCTTCCCTGTTCTCAAGCAGTATAGCTTTTGTTTTCCCACTTGTCCCCCTTTTACTCCACTTTATTACTTTTTTTTTCCCCAGTTTTTGCAAGGTTAGCAACAATTGCTAAGAAGAGATAGAAAAAGGGAGATTCCATTTTGGGTCTACTGACAGACTCCCAAACCATCTTCCAAGGAAGTGTTTGATAAACAAAACACATTGAACCAACATTTTGCCTTGAAAAATGTTTTGATTAGAAAACTCAAAGCCTTTCACACTTCCACAGTCCTTCAGTACATCTGGTAAATTCCAGCATCCCTGAGCAGAGCCCAGAACATGAATAAGACCTTTCCTAACAACTGAGAAAAATTAAAAAACCCAAGACACAGATATTTTCCTCGTGTAGTGACACAATCGAATACTTAACCAAAAATAATGTAATGAAAAGTCTAGGTCAGAAAATGGAGCGCTGCAGCCTGGAAAAATAGTTTTCTGACCTTCTGGATTTCCTCTATTAGAGGACTACTGTGCAGTGAGCAAACCCTATTTCTTACAACAAAGAAATTTAGCAATCTGGAGGCTGTGTCACCTTGCTGGCAGAAACACTGAGCAGCAATAGTGCTGAAAGTCAACACTAATAGCTGACACCAAATTAAACTGCCAGGGTTTGTGTGATGTAGTTCTGTCACCCTTTGACACATTTGATGTGAATTCAGAGGCTTCTGCTGTAAACTCATCAGCAGAGCTCATGACGCATCATCTTTACATATCTGTCCATCCACATTTGTCAGCAAACTGTGAGCCTCAAATGACTCCAGCCATTGGGATATAGATTGCTTTACCTTCACATATAGTAAATAGAGTGTTTTAACACTTGTGATACCCTCAGCTGCAGCTTTTAACTGACTAGGTCTTGTTAGCTGCACTCCAGCCCTGCTGCTGAACGTGGTGATTGATGAGGGCTGATGATGGCAGTGGGGTGGCCCAGCCCTCCTTCACTTGTGCCTCAAATCATCTCCAGTTTGCCCATGCAGAAGAGCAGCAGGCACACTCCTAAGTGTCTTCATGAAGTGCCTGATTGAAAGGCCACAGCCAATTAGGTAGAGCTGAAATGGACACTTGCAGGATGTCTTTGCCTCTCAATTCCCTGCATGGTGCCTGCAGAGAGCAGGCACTAGGAAATGCTGCCAGACCTCACATCTGCTTGCATCACCCAACAGCTCTCAGGCCCAGTGCTCCAGCCTGGGAACCATGCAGGGTGCCTGTGCCCCCACTTCCCAGCTTTGGGCCAGGAATGGCCCCAGCAAGTGCCAGGGCTCAGGTCCTGATGCAGCAAACTGCTCACAAATGCCAGTCATGCTGCTCAGGCAGCTGTTGAGTGGTGACAAATAAATAATCTCCAGGTAAAACAACATGGTATTTCAAAGCACAAACAACCCCCCACTCGTGATTCTCCCTGGACAATCCAAAAGGGATGTCTAACATTTGGTTTTCTCTAAACCAGTTAGTATTTTTGCAGTTTCAGATTGAAGTCTTTTGGTTAAGAGCTCCTAATTTTCCTGTTAATTTTGGACTTACCAAGGTAATTAAAGCAGGTCCCCTCAGATGACAACAAATTCTGCTGGGCTGCATGTGAGTGCTGGACTTGATGTGATGCTCTGAGCAATGCTGAAGAGACTCTCCAGGTTTGTGCCAGGCTTGTGTCTCCCCTATGGACCAGAAAGGAAAAAAGGGTCTGCAGTTTCTGTATATGTCTCCATGGTATTTAACATATTTTCTATCTTCAATAGCATCTGATTGCCACATATTGCCCTAGTATTGTAACATCTTATTCTACTGACTGGCTTTGCTATCAGTGTAAATTACCATGGACAGAAAGCTGTATTTAGGCTCACAGGAGGAACAAACAGACCAAGAACAAGAAACCAGATTCTGTTTTTATAAATCCATCTTAACATATGACTTAAAAGATTACCTTTATAAGAGAGTATGCATTAAATCACACTTATTCAAGTGTGAGCTGTGAGAATAGGAACAGAAACATGATGTCCTACAAGAAAAAACACTCTATTTTCACCCTGTGTATCCAAATCTCCTACTTGCATAATAACTGGCATAAAAACATTGCACAGTGTCCCATGTTCCAATAACACTTTGCACCACTAGAATTATTTCCAAAAATGGTGATGGAAGATTACATTTCCTCTTAAAAATTATAAACTCCATAATTTTGTAAAAAATTAGGGAAAAATGTGTAAGATTTAAAAATATTTCCCATTAGCTTCCACTGATGCTTTGTGAGCAGCTCCATTTGGAAACTGCTGTGGAGTGCCACTTGGCTTGTGTGATGGAAGCAGCTTGAGTTCTCAGACTGAGCACCTGGGATTTATTGACTTTGACACCTTGAACATCATACTCTTGTCCTCTGGAAATGTCTCCTTGTCAGGATTTGTTCCAAGGTTTGCAAGAACTGAGTGCAGCATTAAACCAGAATTTGGAACATCCTTTCTTTCTCTCCTTGGTGTGGAGTGGCTCCTACCCTAGGTGCCACATGTGGGTGGCCAGGAGGGACCAGCCTGGCCAAATGATGCAGCTGAGAGTCACAGCCTCAACCTGCACGAGCCTTGGGGCATCTGGGCCTCATCCAGGCACAGGGGGATTGTAATGGAAACGGTGACAGCTCTTAATAGTTATGACATCTAGGCATCCCTGTAATTACTGCACAGAGGCTTCTGGCATGCAAACAATATTAGGCTGCATCTTGTGCCTGACTTGTTTTATCTCTGTGGCAAAGCTCCTGAGGACAGGACATCATTGCTTCTCCTCACGTTTTTCAACCCCTGGTTGTGCTCTCAGCAGCTTACAGGTACTTACTAGCAGCAGTGGCAATTGGACTGATTCAATGCTTATTTCAGTTGCCAGATTTCCTGTTAATAGGCTGTAGAGCCCAGATACCCAGTGCAAGGTGCTCAGTGGACAACAGCTCTCCCTGCAGTGTCCTAGAGAAGAGAAACCTTAAACCTGCACCTACAGAAACTATTTATAAATGCACCTGACTTTAGCTTTTGTGTCATGTCATCACTGGCACCAGGGCTCTTTGTCCTTCCTTGCACCTTCCTGGTTGGAAGCAGGGAAATATAATTCTCTGCCTGCAAAGGGACTTGTCCCACCTCCTGTATTTGGCACTTTCTAAAGCAATGAACAATACAGGTCTTATGAGTACATTTTATGGCACTCTTGGCCAGGTAAAGGTTTAAATCAGATGAGTTAAAATGGGTCATGAGATGTAAAGCAGCCATCTCTGACATTCCCTGGACTATGGCCAGTGCACCACAGCACCCCTGCAATGTGTGTGAGCAATAACCAGCTGCAGAAAACACTCCAAGACAAGCAAAACCAGCAGCTGAGCAGCAGCCCCTGCCTGCCCTCACACCTCACCCCCAAACCCTGGAACCACCAGTGCAGGAAAGGCTGCAGCTGCAGGGAAGCAGGCCCTGGGGACCAGGGAGTGAGGCCCAGAGATGTGTTCCCCACTCAGACTGCAGCTCTCAGGGTGCCAGCTTTGCCCTGCATCTCCTTCCCCTGGTGCAGGCTCCACACAAGCTGCAGCAGCCAGTGCCACGTCCCACAGCCACCCCAGAGGCAGCTGCATGCACAGCAGCAGCCAGGGGGTTGTGTGCCTGGCAGATGGAGGGTTTCACAGCCCATCAGAGGAATATTTAAACTAATTTAAATAACTTCTCTGGATAATTAGATATCGTAGCACCCTCTTCTGGCTTCCTGCATTCCCTGGGCTCTGGCTGCCTCTCCTCTTTGAGGCCATTTGACCCACATGGGTCGCAGTTTTGAAGTTGCATCCATCCCAACCCTCTCCAATTTCTATAACCTCATGGCTTTCTAGGAGAAAGACTCCTCAAGCTCATGTTCATTTCCCACACAGAGTCCCTTCACAATTAACCTTTTTGTGCAACCTTTTTAAAGCAGAATCCCTTTTCTTATTTTTTCACTGACTGGTGATCATGGAAAAGCCCTGACTGAGCACATTTGGTGCAGCTCTGGCTGTGCTGCTGTGGAGAGGGTTACCCCTGAAACCAGAGAGGGATCCTGTGTGAGGAGAGGAACTGCCCCAGCCCTTGGAGCCTTGGGGAGCAGCAGGGTGGGCAGGGCCCCCACCACCCCCAGTGCTGCTGCTAAGGCAATCAGGGGCCTTCACACAGGGTTTGGGGGTGCTGCTTCCTCTCTGGTGTCCTCGTGGTGAACCCAGAAACAAGCAATTATAATTCATAATGTGGGTGTGCAAAATTCCCTCTAAGAGCTAATTAACTGTGAGGACCAATATTTCTGGTTAAGGGGCCACAAATGTCATTATACCATTATAAAATAAACTCTTGAAAAATAATTCACTTTTAAAATAAAACATTGCTTTCCTTTTACCCAGTAGGTTAAAGTACTTTGTTCCACGGTATCAGCTTTAAATTTTTCATGTCAGGGTAAGAAGTAATTTTTTAATTATAATTTTAATGCAACTGACCATATTTCGTAATGATACATTTTGAACCCAACTTGTAAAGATGTCAAAAGAAAATATGTCTATTCCATAGAACAGACATAGAAATATCTGAATCATAAGAACACAGTTGAAATAAAATAGTGCTTTTAGAAGTGCCAATTATTTATTTTAACTGTGATATTACAGCTGTCATTAGCACCGTGGGAAATATTTTCTGTATTATTAGGGAAGTCTCAAATTCATCAGTTTCAAAACTGACAGAATTTACAGGAATACAAAGTACCAGGTTATGGCTCCTCTGAAGCAGGTCTGGTGGCAAAATTCAGCCTTAAATCCACTTTAACCAGTTCCCTTCCCTTTGTCCCTCCAGGTGACAAAGCCATCCTGCCCTGCCCTGCCCACCCAACATCTTCACTTCATCCCTTGGGGCTCTGGGCAGGTCAGACCCTGTCAGGGAAAGGGGAATTGCCTTTGCTTGGGGGGGGTGAAGGGCAGGAACCATCAGCACATCCTGCAAACAGGGAGCTGGGAGAGGGGCTGGGAGGCACAGCAGGGAGTGCCACCAGCACCCAGGGAGTGCCACCAGCGCCCAGGGAGTGCCACCAGCGCCCAGGGAGTGCCACCAGCCCCAGGGAGTGCCACCAGCACCCAGGGAGTGCCACCAGCACTCATAGAGTGCCACCAGCACCCATAGAGTGCCACCAGCACCCAGGGAGTGCCACCAGCCCCAGGGAGTGCCACCAGCACCCAGGGAGTGCCACCAGCACCCAGGGAGTGCCACCAGCACCCAGGGCAGCAGTGGCACTGGCACATCATGGCCCCCCTGGGACCCACAGAGCAGCTCTGTGCCCCCTGGTGCTGCTGTGGCTCTGTAAGCTCTGAGGCCAAGCAGGTGACAGACCTGGGGCCATGGGCTGCCCCTTTCAGTGCCAGGTGTGGGCAGGGGACACACTGCAGGCTCAGCTAGGACTGAGGAGCTTCCAAATGCCCTTCCCAGGCTGTCCCTGCTGATATGCACCTCTCACAATCATGGGCTGTGGGTTGGGGGGTCTGCCTGGAGCTGGAAACACTTGGCCAATATCACCTGTACTAAACTCTGTGGAGGTTTTAGGCTGCAGCTTTGTTTTGTACTCCCATCAGTGAGCCATGTTTCTCCTCACTCTCTCCTTGCAAAACCAGCAAAACTGTTGAAGTTATTTTTTCCCATGTTAGTTGCCTGGCTCCATCTATGGGGCTCTGGAATGCCCCTAAATCACAGCATAGTCACAGATCAGTGATGGCAGCACCACCCTGCAGCAAGAGGAGATTGCAGTGAGTGTACCCAAGGAAAAGACATTCCTACCAGGGGGATGCTCTAAGCTGTGACTGCAAACACAGCTTCATCGCTTTCCTGAGGACAGAGTTAGTGGGAATAACTGCTCAGATGCTCAGCAGTCAGACAGGAAAATGAGGGCCTCTTGGAGAGCAAAAGAGGAGAGGACTGGGATAGATATGGTGAGGTTTGGTTCAGCACAAGTGAAATATTATCAGTAGCTTCCTCAGCTATGAGATAACAAAGAGGATTGCAGAGGATATTACAGATTTAGACCTTTGTTATTTATACCCTCAAACTTGGACCTCCTTCAGCCTTAAGCTAAATCAGAAGTCTCTGGTCCCTTTTATTTTCTTAATATTTTTGTACCCAGCTCATCAAGGCTCTTAATAACCTCTCTTTGAAGCACTACTCAGAGGCAGCACTTACTCATCCCTTTGGCTTAATTCTGGTCTTCAGCTAGCCCAAATCACTCCTCAGCCCTTTTTGGTGGCTGCTTTTTGGCATCTCTTGCTGTCAACTCTGTATAATTTGTACACCCAAAAGGTCTAATCGGGGTGCTCTGCTCAGCTGTCTCCCTCAATAGGTTTGGTGCAGGCATCTTTAGGTGTTTCTGCCTCAGATATTCCCCTGCAGCCTTACATCCCTCACTGTGGGATGTGTGAGCCCCATGAAGCAGTGCTGGAGGAGCACAGCTGGCAGGAGGTGCTGCCTTGGTGACAGCAGCAGAAGCATCATCCTTCCTCCCTTGAAGACAAACATCTCTTTCCCCATTTATGGTGGTCCATAGCTTCCACAGCTCTGCTGAAGTTTTATGTCCTGGAATTGCTGTCAAGTTTAATGTTAGCATTTTATATAATGAAATAACAGTTGGTACACCTCTGCAACCTGCATGAATTCACACTGAAAAGATTGAAAATTTCAGGTGAATTTTCCCAAACTCCTCAGACCTTAACCAATGGCCTTGCATTGGATTAAAAGCAGAAGTAAGCAGTATTTACTTGGGAAACTGAGCACCAGACATACCTGGAGAATTCTTTCTGAACCTAATATCAATGTATTTGAGAGGAAACCATCAGAATATTTACCCTTTTGTACAGCTTCATCGACCTTTTCTTACAACCTCTTGTTAGCTTTTCCCTTTACAGGTTTTTGGTATAGATCCTTGGGTTATAAGTCTGCAGTTCTCTGACATGTTATTGCTTTGTAGAAAGGAAGGTCTCTTTGTTTTACACTTTTAAAATACAAAACCTTGAAATGATTGCCTCTTCTGTAGTATTTTTACATAAGCGTGGGCTCATTGACAAAACTCTCATTGACTTTGATGGTTACAAAAACAATGTTTGAATTTAAAAACAAAACATTATTGTGCTTAAAGGTGACAGTCTGATGTTCCCAGTACCTTAAAATCTGATAGAGCCAGTGGTTTACCTAAAAGCCAAACATATGTCCCTTATGGTAATGAGCTCTAACTGGAGGCCCCCCTGAAACACCTGAGGACAATTTCTAGCATTTTCAAACACCAACTGAGAGCTGATGGGTTGCTTCACAGTTTTTTTTGCATAGTTCATTTTATAATTGCTGTGAGCAGTCCCAGAGGAGCCCACTCCTCAGCCTGGTGGGGGAAGCTGCACCTTAAGGTCTCGTTACATTTGCAGATCTGAACATTTTAATTCATTCTCCTTCTGGCAAGTGGAAACTGAGCTAAGCCTAAAGGCACAAGGTGTAGCTGTGATGCTGAAGCAGAGCTGATGAGTGGAGGATGCAGAGCCCCAGAGTTGCCTCTGGTCCCTCTGCATTCACTTGCATGCCCACAGCAGCGCTGGGGGTCACAGGTTCAGCGCTGCGGCACCAAACCCTCTGCAGAGCTGTGCCTGAGCCCGTCCCTGGGGTGCCAAAGGAGCTTATGCTGCACTAGGAAGAGAGCAAGAAAAATGCCTCCGTGACTAGTAAGTCTAAAATCTGTATTATTGTCAAAGAAACAATAGGAGCATCAGCTGCTGCTGCTGCCCAGGAGCAGAGCAGTGTCATTAGAGGCACAGGGCAGGGCACCTCGGGGGCAGGCAGTGCTGCTGGCTCTGCAGCCCTGGGAGGCACTGCCAGAGCAGCTGAGCTTCTGGAGCAGGGGCATGGCAGAAATCTGCCACTGGGAAATGCTCTTCCTTCTCCAAAGAACACAATGAGCTAACCATAACTGACCAACCTGGAAAACACAGCAGGCTGTGGTGCTCCTCTAGTTCTTATTTAGCTGGCAATTTGCCTCATGTTTTTCAGTGACCATATTTTCAAGTAGCCCTGCACTGCTGATTGCTACTGCCATGCTTCAGACATGTTTGAAATGTCCTTATTTGAATTATGACTCGCAACATCTGTATTTAAAACCATATACTTCACCTTCACTTTCCACAATCAATATTGTTAACAGGGATAAAGACATGGAGGGATGACAGAAAATATTTACTCATTTCTCCCTGCACAGTCCTGTCCAGCCCTCCATTAGCCCATCCCTGATCTCACTCATTCTGCAGCTCTCACTGGACTCTGGCAGCAGAGGGATGTGCTGCTGGCAGTGCTCTCCAAGCAGCTGGGACAGGTTTTTCCAGAGGACCAGGATCCTCCTGTCCCTGCAGCCCCTGCCTTTTGTCCAGCAGTACACTCCCTGTGGGGAGGGCTGCTCCCTGGGCTGATGCTCAGTGTCACCCTCTCTGCCAGGTGCCAGGGAGCTGCTCTGCCTGCTGCATATCTGGCTGCACTGCCCTCTAAAACCACATTGTGTAAAGATCACCCAAGTCCTTTCCAGATATTCCAGTAAGACTTTTAAGACCAGCCTTATCTGATGTAAACTGATGCTCCATCAAGTCAACAGAGTGATGTTGTATTATAGCTAAAGCCTTCATTTGTTGGTTTTTATAATTGAATATACAACTCTTCCAATTTCAGGTAACAGACACCTTCATTTCCACATTGGCAAGGGGTTGATTTATTCCAATAAATATTGACCTGCTGTGATGAAGCATTCTTATTATCAGGATGTATTGGTATAGCACAGATATATCGATAGATTTTCAGCTCAATGTTGTATAAACATTTTACAATGACATATCTTGAACTTACACTGACACGTTTCTGAAAATATTTGTGGTGGTGAGGAAGCTGTGAGCTCAGTCACTTATCTCTGACATGGCAAGGGCTGGGAGAATGACCAAAGATTCACTAGAGTTTTGGGCTCTTATCAGTTGTTTTGCATGTACAAACCCAAGCACAGGTCAGGAGTGTGTTTGCAGTGAGGACCCACTTGCAAAATTTGCTCCATAAATCATCCTTTGTTCTATCCATAATAAAAAAAGAATTCATGAAAATTGTCACACTGATTTGTAGAGAAAGTTTGGTTAATTCGCTTTTCAGAAATTTCCACACTGGAAAATAGTTCCTAGTTCCACTGCTTTGCTCCTCCCAAGGGCTGGGTGGTGGAGCTGGGCCCCCACACCTTGTGCCCACAAGCAGCCTGGTAATTCAGTCCCAAAGCATGCTGGTGGGACAGCTTTCTGCCCCTGGTACCTGTGAAACACAGCCCCTGAAGCTGCAGTGCAAAAGCTCTCTGAGATGACAAGCAAAATGGTGAGTAGAGTAAAATATGGGACCTGAATGGTTTTAAGCGTTCGTTCCCTGAGAGCAAGATACTTTTCTTTTCCTTTAAGTGACAATGAAGCTGCCAACCCCCTCCCCAAGCAGGATCACTCTCCTGAGGGTTGCTGGCCCGGGCAGGGTTGGAGCTCCTGCTCTGTCCCACTCTGCAAGAACACACTGAGCACTGGGGGAGGAACAGCCTCTTTTTAATCCCCTAATGGGTGAATTTTAGCTGCTCATTGGTGAGAGGCAATTCCCTAGTCCCAGAAGAACCAGTATCATCTGAGCTGTCAGCAAGTGGCAGGAGGGATGGATTGTGCCTCTGGCTGTCAGGAGCACTGCAAACCTTGCAGGATTCCCCCCGTGATGGCACGCGGCATCCCCAAACTTTTCTGGACTTGTTTGCTTTATCTTGATTAATAAGCTCAAGTATTCATAAAGCTGAGACCTGCCATTAAGGAGGTGATAAGCCATAATTTGTAATAAAAGAGCTACCTTTTCCAATTGTCTTCAGCTGAAGCTCAGAGTCCCCTGTAATGATTTATTGCCTTACTGCCAGGCTCTTGATAAGTGGACACCAAATGGCTCCTCATTACTCAAAAGCTCCTATGCATTCTTGCACCAAAGTCCCTTCCAAGCTCCACTTAGTCCACTTTCTTTCCAAAGAAAATGAATCAAGGCCCTTCTCTCAGCAGCCTATAAACTATTTTAGCATAAAAAAATATCATAAATGAGAAAGGAGAAAATCTTGTTTGCTAAAGGGCTGCTGGATGAACTGCCTCTTGCCCTTTTGATAGCATCTTTGAAATGGAAATGGCCAGCTGCCTGACCTTCTGTTCAATGACCCTTTTTGTACAAAGTCAAATTGCAGTGGCTTCACAGCAGCAATTCACCTATGGACATAAACTAGATTTCAGGGGGGTATGGAAGAGGAGGCTTCTATCTGCAGTTTCTTTAGAATATTTCTTCCATGTTAGTATTTCCTACATACACACCAAGAATCAAGCTTATAAAATGAATTACTGTTCATAAAAGGCATTTAGACTTATACTTCAGTAGCTTAAATCTCTCTACTTTTTATATTATGGATGTAACAAGCTGTCTTTAAAAATCATTAATCAAAAAGATTTAGTATGTGAACAGTGCTACATGCAATTTTGAAAAAATTCTATAATCAGTTATTGGATTGTGGCATTAATTATTTAACTCATTTTATTAGAACTCAAGGAAAAATATCATTCTAAGCAGAATGAAAGATCAGCAAAAACAGAACAGGAAAAAATATCCTATTTTTAAATATGTTGAGACTTAGATGCCCAAATTTAGAAACTTGCTGGCCATGTGAGAAGTCCAAGTACTGTGAGAGCCACATTTGCTGTCCAATTTCTGCTCTCACAGCTTAGCTTATCCTGTGATACAATTGCTTTTTAGGAGCGCTCATTCGTTGTTAAACGTATTTGCCAAATTCAAACCCATTCTTCCAGCTGGGGTAAATCACTCATGCTCTATTATACCAGCTGAGAAGTTGTCCAAGGAGGTTTTGCAGATATCCACAGGAGCATCAGGCTCAGGGTGCTGGCTGGCAGGAGTGGCTGGAAATGTGTCTGTGCTCTGCCCTGCAGCCTTTACCCTCCAGCCTCCTCCTCTGCCTCTCTGCCAAGTGCCAAACCTCCTCCAGCCGAGGAGAAAAACACTGGGATGTGTTTGGTTTCACAAGCAGTAAAACCATTTACATTTAGCAGCATTTCAGCTTCATCTAAAATTATGCCTGGATCATGTAAGCATAAGAAATCACTCATAGCTGTCAAAAAAATTAGACCCTTAAGGTAGCTAGTACATTTTCTGACTAAAGAGCAGCCCTGATTGTTGGTTTACAGCTAACAGCTGGTATGTTAAAGCTAAAATCTGAGTGTCAATTAATTCTGTATCAGATCAGCTGAGAAAGACAACTGTGCACAAGCATATGGTCATTGCAGGAATAAGGCTGCTGAAAGCTGAGGGTGTTTGATGGTTTCAGCCTGTCGCTCCTCACTTATGATATTGTAAATGAGGCCAAAACAGTTTAATTCGTGTAACTGGCAGTCAGAGGGAGTGTTTAATTGAGGGAGAGGGGAGGGCTGGCAGCACTGCCAGGTTCTCCTGCGGTTGCTTGATGCACAGTGGATTGTGCCCAGTGGCAAGTTGCCCAGTCCTGTAGCACACACAAAAACAGTTCATAATTACACCATAATTCAATCTGAAGTCTTGTTTCCAATAAATCCCTCATGAAATTAGCATTCTACCCAGCCTCAGCCCAGACAGCCCCCAGCCCTGCCACCCTTGGATGTGGCATGGGAGGAACCCTGCAGGCTGAATGAGAACATGTCCCTCTTGGTGAGGGCATGGTGGTGGCCAGGGCTCCTCTTGGCCACTGACTGGGACCCTGCTGTGCTGCCACTGTGCCCTGTCCTGCTGCTCTTTGGCAATGGGGAGACCTGGCTTTCCTATCTGGGATACGCTAATGGCTTGGAAATTTTCCACTTGATTGGTTACAACGCAACCTCAAAGGAGAAGGGAAACAACACTCAAAATGAATAAATGGAATACAGCATAAGAGATGACCCTCCTTCTGTTCCTGCTGGCACAGGTCAAGCCAGGAGAAGTTTTATGGCATACTCTTGGGCCCCCAGGTTCAAAAAAGCATCTGTGCATTTGCCTAAGTTTTAAACATGCACTTATGCCCATTCCTACACAACAGTGCTCTCTAATCATGTGGCAACTCTGTCAAACCACAAAGAATAAATTTTTATAATATTTTGTAGAAACTGTCAAAGGTTTGATCCACAAATTAAGTTTAGGTGAAATTCAGGTTCCTGATTTTAGAAATACTACCTGGTTGTATTTTAAAGTTAAAGGTTGTATTAAAGGTTCAAGTGGACACAGGTTCATGCTGCCAGAAGATCCTCCAGCATGATCAGGCTCAGTAGGCTGGCACCTCCTGAGGTCCAAGAAGGGGATGATCTTCCATTTGCTCTGCTTTTGTTCATATCCCCCAGCCTTGCCTGTGCTGTCTGGTCTCTCTTTTCACAGAGCTGGGGGAGAGGTGCTGCCATTCCCTTGGCTTTATTTTTCCCAGTGAAGCCCTGTGGTTAAGGCAGAGGGAGACCAGGGTTTCTCCTCTTCTGCCTGAGAGATTTGTGTATAGGGAGTTGTGGCTACTGAACTGTACTCTTCTACAGGAAAAGCCTGTGAGGGGACCAGGAGGGAAATTGCTCTTCACCCCTCCTGTTGAGAAATGCAATTTGGAAAGGTCCCTGGAGGCAGTGAGAGCAGCCACGAGCCTGAGCTATTCACTGAGAGAGTAAGGCACTCACCTAGCAGGCAGGATGGGCCCCACTGGCCCAGCACTGCATTCAAGGACTGATGTAATTAAAAAAGACACAAGCAAATAGTCATCTCCTGTTACCTTCTGTATAAAAACATCTGAAATACTACTGACAGAGAAGGAACTGTCTTTTCGAGTCCCATACGTGGAGGTCTCTAAAATGGCCAAGAAGTATTTCACAGATGTTTAGAGGAAAATAAAATTCCCTCTTTGAGCTGAGAACAAGGATGAAACACTCAGACCGAAGGTTAGTGTCCTCCCATATATATAAACCTCCTGGGTCACTGGCTGTTAAGATAGAAATGGTTCCTCCATACTGAAGCACCACGGAGCCGTAGGACTGCTGCATTTACAGGAGAAATAACAAAGTGTTCCTGAACAGAGTCAAAGCACAAACTCAGAGATATGGGGGGAGCAGAATGTGAACCCAGGCTCGGGGGTCCGTACATGGCATGGCCAGGCAGGAAGGTTTTTAGAGTTTTTAGACACTTTTCCAGAGAGATAGATAGATGGATAGATTGATTTATTTTTGCCTCCCTGTTTGGAGTTTGTCCCTATAACCCCTGCATGTGAGCAGCTCCAAGGAAATGCCCACCTATATGAACAACACAGGTGTGGGGAGCCCCTGAAGGGACACTCCCCCCTCAAGCTGTCCCCATGATCCAGCATCCAAGGACAGGCTTGCCAGGAGTTACCAACCAATCCCCCTATAGCTATAAAACAAAATGCTTATGCTTTTTTTTCACCCACGCTGTCCCAGTGAACATGAAACTACAATAACCACAGCAGTATGTTGTTTGAAATGAAAATGGCAGCACATTTTCTTCAGGAAAGTCTTTTATCATCTGCCTTTTCACCAGTGGCACTGTGACAGTGAGAATCAGTTAATGCAATCCTCCCAAATCAGCACTAACCCCACAGATGCTGGGAACCTTTGACAGAAGAACTTCATACTGTGGAGGAAGTTACCTGATTCCTAAAGGTCTTTACAAGTTCAGCACTCCCTGTTGTTTCTGCACAGTGGCAGAGCAGGATTAGGGGCACGACACAGACACCACTGCAGATACAAGTGCTGTGCTAATTCCCCTCTGAAAATTATCTGTTGGCTCTGCTTAAAATCCAGGGCTCCTAGGTTAGGGAACAAACACTGTTGTACTCAGATTAAACATCTTTGTTTCCCAAAATAAAATAAATGATGGAATACGAGATTAATGAAATCATTTTGCTTGAAACAACAAGTTGAATCCTGCAGTGCAGCTTTACCAGACTAATGAGCACAACAGCGAGGCCGAGCAGAACGCTAGCTAGGAGAAGGGAAAAAGTGGTTCAAAAACCAGTGTGACAACATGCAAATAAAACACCTCCCAGGTTTTCTGCTTTGCCCTTATAATCACTGCACTTGCTTTAAGGGATTCTGAAATGCACAATTGCTTATGTGCCCTTATTTTCCCCCAAACATCAGATTGTTTATTGTTTATGGCAGAAGTAGCACGCAGACCACAGCATATGGATTAAAGATGCTGCATCCATATCTGCTTGTTGCTATTATTCTTGGCTTGTGAATATTTTAAAGCACATGCCAACTCTTTGCCTCTGAAAATCAATGCAAGTTTGGCCATTGACTTTACAGAGCTGGATCAGAACTGAAGGTCTGTGCCCCCCACCCCCTCTTTAAATAAGTGGGAATTTTATAGGATAATGGTCCTGGAGCATATTGATTGGCCTCAGCCAGGCTGCACATCGCCCTCACTGGAAACTGTAAAACCTGTAATGGGCTGAACACAATGGGGATGTGACTGACATGTGCTGAGGGCATTTGAGGCTCAGGGCTGCACTCAGCTCAGGGTGCTGCAGGCTGGGAGGTGTCACTGGAGACACCCAGCAGGCCTGGCATGACAGCACTGCATGGAGCACAAACATCCATAACCCTCTGTGGGGTGGGTGACCTCAGTGTGACAGGCTCTTGTGCTGCTCTGCAGGGACAGCACACCAGGCTGTGTCCTGCCCACACTGAGGGGACAGTGCCCATGCTGGGGACAGACAGTGCCCTGCACAAAATGCTGCCGGGCTCAGCAAAATGGGGATGTGGAAAACCAGCAACAGCAGTTTGTCTTACTACCTCCTTCATGTATCAGCAGTGGTGAACAAGGCAAGTACAGAGAGACCTGTGGGGTTTTGCAGAGGTGATGTGAACCCTGCAGAAGTGCTGATGAATATATCAGCCCTGTGCCAACCTTGTCACCTCCCTTAATCAGCCCCTGCTTCATCTGGTGGCTGGGTATCTCTGTTGCTCTGTTGTGCAAAGGACATTCAAATCAGAACTACATTCAAATCAGAACTACTGTCCTGGAAAAAAATCTTTCCACTATAACAACTGATGATGTGAGCCCACATCAGTGGGAGCCTTATTGACTGGTGAGGGTTTTGGATCAGGCCCTCCCCTGTGGTCATTTCCAGAGACAATTATTCTGCTAGCTCCTGCTTTGCCTTCTGTGACGTAGGGCCATTGCTCTGGGGCTGGCCAGGCTCCTGTGCTCTCCTGGAAGCCATTTCCCTTCACTGAACTTTGATTGTGAGGAATGGGTTATTGTCCAGGCTTTGAAAAGCAGACTCTGCAGAGCCCTGGCTGGACCCAGACACCCACTCTTTTCACACTCAAAATCAAAACAAAACACTGCTGCATGTGACTGCAAAACAATCTACACATTTGTGCCTGTTCATCTGAATATGGGGATATGCTTGGTGAGATTTTCTGCTAAAAACATCATGTATTGTCTGCTGCTTCCGAGGTTTCAGAGTGTATGCACAGGAAATAAAATCTTAGTTTTACAAAAACCAGAGGATCTTTACTTTTCCTTTTAACCTGACTTCACCTCACTTAAAATAACGTTTCAGGTACAGTATTAATGAAAAGCTACTGCCATATGAAAGGAACATGGGTGTCAGCCAGAGTAATAATGGTAATGTAAAAATCATAGAAAGTTGATGTGTGACATGTACTAGCCCTATTACACAGGCTGTGCATGCACGTGCATGATATTCAGGACACCCTCTTATCAGGTTTAATTATATTAGTGCCCACTGCTCATCTGTATCCTGTATAAAAGCAGCAAGGCAATCATTAGAAATAAGCATTGCAAGGTGGAGCAGAGACTGGAGCACAGCGGCAGCGTCTCTCTCGCGGTTTGATTTGACATGCTTGCATAATCATGTATGGGATGGCTCCTTCTTGTTTCATTTTCAGGAACAAACAAAAAATCTCCTAACCTGAAACAATATGATGACAATTTTCCATAAAGGAAGAGGCTGAACTACTTATGGCTACAAAGACAGAGGAGATTGTATTAAAGGACCGTGAATCTAGACCTCTTTGTTGTGTTCGCAGGGATTTTCAGGGTGATTTAGTGTGGATTGATTTGCAGTTTATTCTGCAGCCATTGTTTGTAATGTGCTTTGCAAGCTCATGTACTCTGAACCTTAATTGTTCTAAATTAAACTATGGGGACCAGACAGAACACATTTCAATCAGAATTACAAAATATTGCACCAAATTCCTTTGGGATACATAATCTCTTGCTATGTCTGCAGTGCTTGTATACATGAAGGAGGAGTGAGAAAGCATATTTAGGAAGACATTTTACTATAATTTAATTTACCCTTTTCCATTGGTAAAGCAAACAAGGACAGAGGTAGTGGCAGGAACAAGCAAGGGAAGTGGTTCTGAAGCTGCCTCACCGTGGTGTTTTCCGCACCCTGCGAGAGCAGCTGCTGGTGCACAATGCTCTGTGCAGGGAGGAAAGCACTGCCAGCACTGAGGGGCTGGCACTGCCTGGGATCACAGAGATTGGCAGGGCAGGGAAGGCAATAAAAGCTTATTTGGGCTAGCATGGGAGAAAGGAGCAATATAACTTGCATTGATTCGAACGATTCTGAGTGAAAGAAGCTCAGATATTAGTAGGGTTGGAGCCCTTTTAAGCCAATATGCCTTCACTGAAAGAGCTCTGTAATATTTGCTTGAAAAATACCTTTGTGTATCCTTGCTAGCACTGACCTGGCTCCTGGCAAGTTGGCAGACAAGGAAACCCCCTTTTTTTCCTCTTATTTTTGTTCAGGTAATTGCTTCCCCAGCTGAAGCTTCTCTGAAGAACCATGATAAAGAAGTTAAATATGAAGATTTAATCTAGGAGAAAAACACTCTGTGAGGATGAGAAATAGTGTGAAAATGCAGGAGTGGTGGCAAAAGCAGGAAAGGATTTTGGGGAAGGGCAGGTGGTGCCAGAATAAAAATCATGGCCATAGGGAAATAAGGGCTCAGGACAGCTCTGCCACCCAGAATCAGATATCTGGTCTCACAAAGCTCTTCTGCTCAGTGTGCCAAAGCTCTAATAGAAGTTTCCTTTTCTATTCACCAGTAAAGTGGGTTAAAATCATTAAAGAACACTATTTTTGGAGTTTACCAAATGAATATTCTTTCTATGCCCGTGTTAGAGCAAGGTAGAGAGTGGCTGCTCCAGAGCCTGGTGGATACTTGAGTATCCCACACTTGGAACAGTCTCATCATAATTTTAGGCCATATTCTGCATTGCTATTTGGGTGATTTGAGCTGGGACCTCCCAGCAGCAGGCTATCTTAGCACCTTTGGGGGCAGAAGTGATGTCAGGATGCTAATGTGCCCCAGGCTGCACCTCCAGGAGACCACCTGAGCCTCCCTGGTGGGGGCAGAGGGGGAAAGAGAAAACTCCCAGCTAATGAGGGGCATGGTGCAAGACTTCCTGAGATGGTCCCTGGACAGCAGCAAACTTTTGTGGCAGAAGTAAGGAAGGAGATGTGATGAAGGACAGACACTGACAAGCCTTGGCCTCAGCAGAGGGGTGAGGAGCTGTTTACATGGCCAGCCCTTGGAAGGCACCCTGATTTTGGGATGGGAATTGAAGTCCTTTCAAGCTCACGAGTATCACTGCCTCTTCCTGTCACTTCCAGTCTGGAGAAATACAGATCAACTGAGCAGCAGCTCGACAAGCTCTGGAAAGTCACAAGTGATTTGTCAGAGCTTTTTTGCTGGGAGGTCACAATGAGCACAAGCGTGTTTAGGCACCGTATGTGTCCCTATTTATCCACTGCACCTGTGCTTCCATGCCGAGCCTGAAACAAACCCCCTCATACTCAATTTAGCATAGCAGTCTGAATTAGTTAATTTTAGTCAGTTGGTGATTGTTATTGCTAAGATCCACCACTGTTCTGCATTGCACAGGCATTAAAATTAGTGTGAAGATTGACAGCCTTTTCCCAGAAAGAATAAAAGTATCTGCACATTCATGATGAATATAAACAGAAAGGTCAAGACTCAAAAGCCAGCAGTCACCTATATAGTCTCCAAACAGTACACTGTCTCATAAGGTCACAACTCATTTAAGCCCAGTGCTTCCTATGAATACTCTGGCAGATGTACATAAGTGAATGGCTTATTTATCATCAAAGCCTCAGCTCAAATATAACTTTATTAAAAACACAAAGTTTTTACTCCTGTTTTAATTTAGACTAAGAAATTAAATTCAATAGTATTAGAAGAAATGACTCAAATGTTCAGATTGAGATAATGCTGGCTGAATATATTGCTCTCAGTGCCTGCAATGGTCTGACAGCCTCTTTATATCAGTGATTCTCAATCTCTTCAATGTTTATGTATCTAAAATCTTCTGCTGGAGGTAGGGACCCTTATAGTGAAAATTTAAGCCAACTGACAAGAGATTTGCTATCCTTGCTTATCTTTTATAGTACTCTCAATCACAGCCCATGGACCCCAGGTGAAAAAACACTGCCTGAGGTATTTACATAGCCCTCCTTCCCACAGCACCTGAATACCCACCTCACCATGGATTTATTTTTACTGCAACAATGTGAATAAGAAGAGCACTGGTTTTTCTCATTCCTACCTACCCAAAGAGCAGAGACATCAAGTAAAAGATTCTAAAACCAGACGAAAAAAATCAAAGATTATGTGCCCAAATCCATCCTTATGAACCTACTTAAAGTAAAGAAATCCAGTAACTCTTTTTTTCACACTATCCACGGGCAGAACTCTCAGACATATTTATCCTTTGCACCAGTGATTTGATCTGCTAGATCCTTATTTACATGTTATTATTTGTTCAGCTTTGAGATCTGACTTTTCAACATTTCAGAGTGTAAGAGAAGACAGATAAGTGATGAGTTTTAGGGGCAAAAATGAGGTAAGAGCCTTGTTACTGCTATAAGTGACTGCAATCTCATCCAGAGATTTTAGGTTTGGTGCTAAGTTAAAAAAAAAAATTAAAATTAAATTAATTTTTAAAAAATTAAAATCTTTGCTTACAACTAAAGGCACCCTGTGTGTCTCTGCAGTTGGTCTTTGTGGGATCTCAATGGCAGCAGTGCTTCAGAAAGGCTGAGTCCTTGTTTTAACCACTGGCTTATTTAGAGGCACTCATGAATAAAGCCAGCTACACTGAGAGACCTCCTGTGTGCTCTGCTGGTAACCAAATGAGATCGTAATTTGGGGACTTAAAAAAAAAGACATCACAGTGGGTCCATCCCAGCGTGTGCCCGACGGGATAAAAACCCCAGTGGCACAAGTGGCAGCCTTGGCACAAAGTAAAGGCCTGGTGAGCACAGACAGGGATTTGCCCATGCTAAATGCTGCTGAAATCCCACTTCCAAAGGACATTCCTCCTGTTCAGAGAGTCAATCCCACCCCCACTGCAAGATGCCTAGGACAATCCACGGGTAAATAAAATATATGCTGATTACAGAACTGCTTCCTTTTCTTTCCTCTACTATTGCCATTGGGATAAAAAGCAAAAAATACTTTCGTGGAGAACAACTCAGCAGCTACAGTTTTGAAGTAAAGCCTATCATTTGTACAGCAAAAATCAAAACAACCTTTTATTTGTCACTGCAGGGAGAAGAAGAAATATGATTCTTGTCTCCTGGCTCTGTAATGTTGTCTTCAGCTGTGCATTTTGTCCAGTTGTGCCTTATCATGTCAGTGAAAGGAGCGTTTCTGCTCCTTTCTTTCTTCCCTTTTCCCAATCTTCCTTTCTTTCTTTCTCTGCCTCTATTTTTTTTAATATCTCCCTGTTCTTCACCTGACCTCTTGCTCACGTAACATCTGTTTTAAAATGGTCATTCCCTATCACCATTTCTTTTGGGAAACACGTTTCTAAGCCTAAGCATACAAGATTATAGCAGATTTCTTAGCTTACTGTGTAGTGTGTTTCCCATGTGATAGCTTCTCCTCAGGAAAGCTATTCTTTCATGCAGCCATAGCACCAGCATTGATCAGTGGAAAAGTTCAAGGCAGCAACTCATCAAGCACAGCTTCAATACTAGATTCCAGACAAGGTCTGCAATAAATAAGACCAGTAACAAAGCATCATATTTCCTCCTTACACAGAAAACCAACAGTGACACTGTTCTAAATTTCAGAATATAAGGACAATTTCTTCTCTGCATTGGAGCAAGATGAAAGCTGGAGGTATACTCTCTTTTAATATAAACTATCTTTAAGTAATCATGAATTTTTAGGATGCTAGTCTTTGAAGTGTGCTAGCATATCATTTTAAATGCACAGGTTCTTACTGTAGGAGATTTTTCAGTGCCTTCACTGACTAGGACTTTGCTGTCTGAACACTGTGATATTACTGAATATGAGTGTTTAGAATATATTATTCTGACCCCAGTGTTGGATCCTGCTTTTTATAAAATATAATAATGGTTCCAGGATTTCAATGTTAGCTAACAAAAAAAGAACAATCTAGTGCTGTAAGCAGATAGGAAAAAAATTCCAAATAGCAGCGCGATAAAAAAATATACACCCTATGAGGCCCTCACAGATTATTGCTATTGATTTCTTTCCTGGAGACGTGGAAATGTTACCAGATGGGGTGTTAGGCAGTAAGTGTGTGGGTGCAAACGCAGTTTATTGCTTGCTGTCTAGAAATCACTGAAAACCTTCACAATTCTGTTTGGCTGTGTCACATAAAAAGGTAAATTTTTTGCCCTACACCAGTCCTTACAAAAAGCTACATGACATGCCATGCAATGAGCATACAGTAAATTTGTCTCTAAGGAAAAAAAAAGATCAGCAAGGGAATTAAACACACACGGATACATGCACACGCTTACCAGGGACCATAAAATGCCTTGCACATATTTGAGTATTTGTCCTCATCTTGGTCATATCCTTGCACTATGTTGATTTAAATTAATTTGAAAGACTAAATTGATTTATTTCATGGTTTTTCTCTTTTACTTCTGCCTGGAACATTGGGCTCTGTCCTGTATTTTATGCTTATGGAAGTGCTAATAAGATTTGCTGTAGGTTTCTAAAAGTCAGGTACTGGAGCTGGAGTATAATGCACAACTGTGTCTGACCCCCTCGGGGATGCACCCATTAAAAAAAAAAGGCTGACCTTCTGTCACTTTCTTCCTCCTCCCTTTTAATGATTCCTTCTATATCCTTTTGAGAAGATCTTTACAGCCCTTTGACCCCTGTTAGAACAGGAAGACTTAAACAGCTAAAAGTACCCTCAATATCAGCGGTTGCCAACAGGAGCTCAAGAGGCTTTTTAGGAAATGCCAGAAGACAATAACCTACATTTTCAATGCATTTAGAGCCAGGTCCACATTCAATATTGTATAATTCCCCTTTCGTTTGCTTTAGCACAGCACAGGCTGGTGCTGAGCAGGGGCCTGACAGTACAAACAGACATTCCCTGGCAGCAAAG
This sequence comes from Agelaius phoeniceus, assembly GCF_051311805.1. NCBI lineage: Eukaryota > Metazoa > Chordata > Aves > Passeriformes > Icteridae > Agelaius > Agelaius phoeniceus. The sequence continues at coordinate 12,368,817 of NC_135277.1, forward strand.
CTGCTCTTCTGGCAGCAAAGCCACTGTTAAGGACAAAACAGCAAATCTCTGTTAATTCTGCATGTTACACTACTTCTCATCTAGCCTTCAGAAGGATCAGGTGGTACTGGTTTTGCTCTGGCAGCACTGCCAACCTCCCCTCCTGTGAAACTCCTGTCTTGCTGCTCTCTGAGCCTTGTAACATCCTCCATCCCTGAGCCTGGCATGTGCCACTGCTTCCTGTGAAGAGAAGCAGCTCAGCAAAGCCAGGTTCTGCCAAGCAAAAACCAGGCTTTGTCTGTGGCTGTTTCAGGTGGCAGGGAGCACTCTGGCCATCTGCAGCAGAGCAGCCCCGAGCTCACAGCTGGAGCACAGCTGGATACTGAGCTCCGGCATCAGGAGCATCTGGTGGGAGGGAGCAAGGATGGGCTCACTAAAACAACACCAAGATGAACCCAAGGGGTGACAGCAGCCTGGCAAACCTTTGCTGTGCTCAAGGAGGCTTGGCCAGAGAATGCAAAGGAGTCCTTGTGCCTTTCTGCAGTATTTAGATTCTTGTCTCTCTGGAAGAGCAGTCTCTGATTCTGCCCAGAGCCCCTGCCAGATCAAGGCAAGCAGAACAACTCTCCTGAGCAGAGCAGCAAGTGGACAGTGCTGAGCTGAAGGTGGGGCCCTGAAGAGTTGTGAAATTACAGTGGAATGAAAATCCCATGGACTGTTCCAATGGTATCATAATCTCACAGGCATCTCATTATGTGTCACCAAATAAAATATCACTAAGCAGTGTGATGTAGCCATCAGCTTTAAAATTCAGGGAAAAGTCTTTTGGGGTAGCAAAACAGAAAATAAGATAAGCCCACTCAAGTCCCTGAGTCTTATTTCTTTGGGGACACAAACCATAGGAGAAGAGCTGGAGCTGTGCTAAAATTAACCTGAGCCATCTCTCCAAGAGTTTGCAAAATGTTCCCTGATACAACCAAGCCCTTGTCCTGTCCAAAACAGCATCCAAAAAAGAAAGTCAAATCTGAGTTAGAATGAGCAAATCAAGTGAGCAATGGGGATGTGTAATAAAAAGGCATTTCAAGAAGGACAATTAAACACAGACACTTTGTTTTCTTTTGGTATCTCCCAAGACTGGTTAATGCTCATTGCTCACAGTGCATACTGACTTTGATAGCTCAAGCAGTTTTTCTGCTAAAAGAATTTAAAAGAATTTTTCCTGATGCAAGCATGCCTGTGTACTGCAGTGGAGTGCAGCCCCCTTGGCTGCTGAGGGTGAAGTTATTCTTGTAAGCAAAGAAAACAACTGTCCCTGGTCTGAGGGCATTCACGATATGGAGACTGAGCTGAGTGACCTTACTGGGTCATTTGTAGGCCACTAGGCCTGGAAAATTGATGAAACCAGTCTTCATGGTGGGGATTTCAAAGACATAACAAGGAGATCCCCATATGAGTGATGTACAAGCCCTACAAAAGGGATGGCCATGAATATAATTGGGCAATACCCCACATAAAGTATGATTCTCTAGACAAGGAGGCATTTTGTATACAATTCACTATCAAGGAAAGAGAACCTTCTGCATGACCTGGTGGACAATGCCATAATAACCAGGTGGCCTCGGTGTCACACTGACAAAGGATGAAACTTAGTCTAATATTTTTCATAAGGGCAGTACTTTTGTAATTTCCAGTGGAAAAAAAGTAGCAGCCTCAAGGAAGAGGAAAGAAAGAAAAAGGTAAATTTTCCCTGCAAGCTTCTTGCTGCAAATGAAAAATGAATCACAACATGAGTCTGATAAGGCTTGTGGGCCAAAACAAAGCACAGCCGAGTCCCCAGCTCTTGCTTTGTCCTCTCTGAGGCACTGTGTCCCTTGGGGACCAATTGTGCAGCTCTGAGTCCTTTTGCCTGGTGGCCTGTCATGGAGTCTGTTAGACTATAACTCACAGCTGCTCCTTCAGAAACATTTATTTTTGTTTGTTTGAATTAATTTCATACACACAGATACAAAAGCCTGGCCCTGTTCTTTCAAGAGGCCTGGAGTGCCCAGGCATTTCATTGTTTTCCATGCATTAGCTTCAGAGGACTTCAGGAGTAGAGGAGTATTTATTTATGGATTAGATTGACAGAGTGCTCCCTACAAGTGCTCCAGATTCATCTCTATTGAACTCTGTGCACTCACTCTGAGGTTCTGATCCTGCAGAGCAAAGGGAACCCACCCCAGTGATGTTCTCAGTCCAGATGTTAAAGCTAAGAATATGTTTAAAGTGTTTGGGGACTGAAGCTCCAGCCTCTAAATATCACATGAAAATAAATGCCCTATGATTCTCACCGGCTCCTCAAGCTGTAAATCTTTTAAGTTTATCATGAAATATTAAATAAGTCAAGCCAACACTACAGTCAAGAATGAGTCTGACACTCAAGCCAGACCTTCCAGCCAGCAATATTCATAGAGTTTGCATTTACATAACCTGTAGAAATTATAGTATTTAGACATATTATAAAGCTCCTGATACCATAAAAAGGCAGTAATATTCTCTCAGTTTGCATCACTACTTAACTAACCATGAGCCACCAAATCTTAAATTTCTACTAAGTACATAAATCTCCCATATCAGACAGAATAGACTTCATGTTAGCAAAAAGCCCCCAGTAGAAGCAGTAATTGCAGTAGCTTGTTAATGAAATCCTTCCTTCAAAGGAGTGACTTTAGAATTCTGCAATAGCCAATGAAAATTACATGCAAACATTATGGTCATTTGTTATCATTATAAATTGTGATAATGTCATGGCTGACTTACAAAGATGATGACCTGAAAGGCCATGACATTATGACATTACATTTTATCAATAATGAAAAATTGCTTCTTTTGCATGATTGTACTGGAGGTGAGGCAGGACCCTGGAGCTGCTGGCTCCTGCAGACCAGCCCCAGCTCTAGAGAGGCAAACAGACCAATAAAGAAACACTTGACGAAAATAAACCAATCAACCAGCTGCAGCAAAACTAGAGATACACATGAAGAACACAGAGTATATTTACCTCACGGTATTTAATTTGAATTTCTGAAGGCCTGGATGATCTATGTCTTGAAAACAACACAGAGGAGATTCACCCAACACAAGGAGCTCACAAAAGACCCTTTCTAGCAGTTACCTGGCACACTGAATGCCTTGGGGAGCAATGCAGCTCCTAAAGAGGAGTCCAATGTTTTCAATGGCATTAACTGACAATTCTGTTTTAGGCGTTTTCTAATCCAGCCTCTCTCTTCCCTGCCTAAAGTGCCCCTCCAACCCACAGCTCTAACCATCAGCTTAGGGATGCATGGGACCCTGAACAGTGTGCCAGGGAGAGAGCTGGGAGAACAGGATGTTATTCAAGGAAAACAGCTCAGCTGCTGCCACTGGCACACGTGCTTCAATTTGACAGCTCTACCAACAGCCAAAAAGCTGGAGCCTGCAGGAGATACAGCTCTGCCATGCACAGACACAGGATTTCTCCTAATGCACTGAAAGCTCAGCTCTCAGCCACCTGACCCTGGCTGGGTGTTGACACTGAAAGAACACGTAAAGCTGAATCTCCAGTCCCACCTTTTCTGAGGCATGGCAGAGCTGAACATCCTGAAGAATTGCAGGAGATGTGGTGACCTCCACTTCTCAGCACACTGTGATGCCCAAACACCTACAGGTAAACCATGATCCCTTCTGCATGGTTCTCCCACCATCGTCTGCCTCCACTCCTGAAACACAACAAACTCCTGTGCAGGAGATACAGCATCCCTCTCCTCAGATACACCTGCCCTTGTCAACCCCCGCAAGGGGGAGAGTGCTGTGCAGCCTCAGCACTGCCATGTGCTCTTTTCCAGGACCAGAGAACAAATAAGTGACTCTCACACACCCACTGAACTGCTATAATCCTGTGTGCAACTGGCTCCTGCCCTCCTGCCTGCTGTTCCCTCCCTGTAAGAGCTCCAAGCCCATGGCAGGATCTCCTCAGCTCCCCTGTCCCAGCCCTGCTGCCCAGGCCAAGCCCTGAGCCAGCAGATGGGCTTTGCCCTGCCTGCTGCTGCCACTGCAAGCAACAGAGGCTGAAACCCTCAGCCTGAAGTGAACAGGGGCTATAACCTGAGTTTAGACCCAGCCCTAAATTTCTCAAGCTCCTGGAGACAGTGGGGAGCACATTTAGCAAGCAGAGCAGCCTGCCTGGCAGGGTCCCCTCTGTGTCCCAGCCTGCTGCTGGTGGGACAGGGCTGTGCCCCACTGTAAGGGGGCTGCATTCATATTGCAGAGATGCCTGCAATAACATCTGCAAAAATGTGTGCTCGCTGTAATTGTTTTTTTGTAGTAATATTTATGAGGACAGTTTTATGGTGAATGTGAAAAGCAATGCCCAGAGTGCTTCTGTTACATACTATGATAAGTAGAAAAAGGAAAGTTGATCATTTTACTTGCTGGTGTGTCAAGGCTGTAATGTTTCCAGCAGGTCTATGCAGGGATAGCTTCCCAGTAAATCAACACATAGCTGCTTTCTTTCTTTCTTTCTTTCTTTTTTTTTTTTTTTTTTTTGGTAGAGCTTGAAAAAGAGAATTAAAAAAAGTTGGAAGCACTGTGGTACCTTGTCTATTCTCAGCTGCACTTTTTCTCTCAGATGGCAGTAGAGAGGCAAATACACACATACCACAGGTTGAAATTCCTAAAATAAAGACTAGAGGATATCTAAAATCTTAACATTTGGTATGCAAAGTACATTTTGTCTAGTTTTATCTTTTATGCAGGTATTTTATGGCAGGAATGTAAAAGACTTACTTATTTGATGTCATTACCTCTCAGAAAGAGCTCCTGTACATTTTCTCTTGATGCCACCATTCTGAGTGATTTTTGTGGAAATTAAAAGCAGTAGCACCTGATACCTGAAAATTACAGAAATTGCCTTGATTGTCATGGAAAGGATGGCAGCAGCACAAGAGAGCTGCTTGCCAGCACCGGGGGCAGAAGCAGAGAAAGGCTTGACCAGTTTTCACCTAAGAGGTTCACTTTTTGTGTGCACATGGGGTTCTGCTGGTGGTGTGAAATCCCAGGGCATCTGCCAAGATGTATTGCTTAATGTTCTCTGCTTTTCAAAGGTTCAGTAAGCAAAAGGGGTTACCCTGAGCAAGCTGCTATGACCATGACAGGAGCAAAACACCTCTGTGTATAAATTTGAAACCTTTAACCTCCTAACTGTCAAATTTCAATATTTCTGGTCACAGTGTTAAATGCACCCTAGCATTTTTATTGAAAGAGTTTTCAGTGTATCCGGATGGAAAAATCAAAGTTTCCTTTTATATTTACACACTGTTAGTAAGCTGTTAAAAGAAGAATAAAGCAAGGTGACTGCCAACAATATTTTGTATTAGTGTAAGCTTTACAGCTCCAGCATAATAAAACAGCCTCCCTATTTGCTTTGTAACCTGTGACGTACACTCTAAATGACTTATTGTTACTGCTGCTCTAATATAGCCTACATCTTACTAATGATAAACAGACTGTGTTGAGGCTAGTCCAAACTGGGCAGAAAGGAATCCAGGAAAAGATAAGATGGGATGAAATGTCTCTTATAAAAACAAATACTTTAATCAAATCTAGTTTTCAAGTCCTTCAAATATCAGTGCTCATCTCACCCATTTATTTTTAGTTAGTTTCTTTTGTCTTTGCAAGTGCAAAGAGCATGCCCAGCATGGCTAGACACAGTGATATTACAGTGCCCTGCCTAGAGATGCCCTTATATTTTGGTATCTTTTCCTGCTCTGTCCATTTTTTGTGGATGAATCCTCTATCATTCCATCACAAAGTCCTTTATGACAGCAGAAAGGGAGAAAGAAATAATGGCTTTAGAAAGCCATTTTCCCTTCAAACAGTAAGTAAGTATTATCAGAGATATGTGTGACAGTGATGGAGAAACCTGACATGGAGCCATCCCTTCTGGGGCATCACTTGGCTCCTACTCCCTCCAGTGCAGCCACCACCAGCAGCTTCCAGGATGACATTTATGAAGCCTCTCCAAGGTGAGACCTTCTGAAATGTCACCACTGGCAGCAGTCCTGCTGCAGGGCTGCTCCCCAGAGCCCCTGTTGGAGCCCAGCCCGCTCTGGGTGCAGTTGTGGAACACAGAGCAGCCCCCACAGGGCTGCCTGTCCTCTGCTCCTAAGCCCTGCACAAGTCAGGATTGAACATTTGCTGTTAAGCTCTGCTGCCAAGAAGGAAATTTATTTTGGGGCAATGAGAGGATTACAACCCAGCTTCTGATCTGCCACGATCCTGTTTTACACCGGGGTGACTGCTGGCTGGAGTTAAGTTCCTGTGCTTTATGTGGAGGAGATGTAATCAGAACAAGGCTTTAAGAACCTATTTCTTCCACAGAAGTGGCTCTGGCTCACAAGGACAACAGGATGGCAGTACCAGATCTCTCTCAGAACTGGAGAGCACAGACCTGTTACTAAATGGCCAAGATTTTTCAGTGGTGAAAGAAACAGGGCTCAGCACTTTTGGAGGGGATCATTTTCTCGGGTTGACAACCCAGCTATTTTGTGGGTGGTGGATACAGAGAGAGCCCTGAGTGCCACAGCAATTTGCTGAGCCTCTTACACAGCTCATGTATCAAGGTGTTTAGATTCACTCCTCCTCCTATTCTAACTAAAGCACTGTGGGCATTTCTGTCTGCAAGCTGCAGCAGGATCACCTGCAGGTTCTGTATGCCTAAAGCTTGGTCCTCTCCTCAGCTCTGTGTGGACACAGCACTGGCATGTGCAGTCACTCACTTCAAAACTAATTTCCAGGAGTCAGAATTCTAAGTAAAAGGGCAGCAGAGGACAGGAAAGTAGCCAATTGTCCTCTATTAAATGTAGAAGATGTTACTTGCAGTGGGTGAGGAGTGCTCCCTTCTTCCTTGGTTGGGAGCCGCAGGGCTCCCTCTGCTCTCCCCTGTGTCCCCCAGGATACTGCACTCCTCCCTGAGGCATTATTCTGAGTTGGAGGAGGCTCTAAATGCAGCAAGGGTGTATTTACTGGTGAGCAGTTTTAGCTGTAAGCATTTCTCAAGGCAGTCCCACGTGTCTGGAAGCTCAGCTCTGGCTGGGGGCCATGGCATGGGAGGTCAGGCTGGGCACAGGGATGCCCAGGAGAACCCTGAGCACAGGAACCACTCACACTGAACAACTTCACAGGAGCCCTGCAAGGGCACAGCCAAGCCCTCTTGCCCACATGGACACAAAGTCCCCAGCTGCTTCTCTGAGGGCAGGTGGTTTTGATTTATTTCAAGGAGGCACATCACTGACAGCTGGGGAAAGGTGTCTCACTGCCCTTTGACCTGTGACTCTGCTTGAAGAAAATGGGATGTCAGAATGCTCTGCTCTGAAGATGAGGCCAGCAGCAGCTACTGGCATCAAGATGTTTTGATTCACTTCTTAAACCAGAGATAATTGCCATGGCATTGATAGAAAAAAGGAAAAAAGTGACAATTGCATCTACATTCACCCCATTTTGCATGGAGTTCTCAACAGCTCAGGTAGGTCCTGCCTGCTGCTGCACTGCCAGCCCCTGATGGTGCCCATGGTTTTGCCAGGAAATATTTGTAGCCTTATTGGATTTCACACAGCTCAAAACGTCACTACAACCTGAAAATCAACAATTCTGCCATTCTGATCAGAAAAGAAAGGATGGTCAGTCATGCTCTTAGTCTAATAAAATACAGACAGGTCTCAGACTAAAAAAATGAAACGAAGTACAAAAGAAAAGGAGATTCTGTCCATATGATGCACTAAGACCATTTAGTCCCAATAATCCTTTGAAACACCCTATTCAAAAAGGTATTTGGAGTTCTTAGCACATTTAGGAACTTGCTTAAAACATTCCTGGATTTATCTGAAATCCATTGCTAATTGTGATTGGTTTAGTCTGCTGAAATGCAGGAAGCAGAGCATGCAGAAAGTCCTTGGTTTACCAACACTTCCTAAATGTATTGTGACAATGAAAAATAAACTTCATAAATGGTTGTCCAGCACCTATTTATTTACTAGGAGTTGTAATGAAATTCAGGCCTTTCAGCCCTAAGAGAGTCCTCACCACAAAACACACCCCCTGCCTGCAGGCAGCCTTGCAGGGCATTTCCCAGGTAGGAAAAGGTGCCAGTGGTGAGGGCACCTACTGACATCATCCCATGCTTTGCCAGGACACATGGGGTGACACTGGGAAGGTCACTGAAGCTCTGTGTGCCCTCTGCTCATTCTCTGGAGAGCAGCAGCACAGGGGGGTTCCCACAGAGCCCTAAGGCACCACAGATAAACATCTGTGCTGTTTGGCAGCTCCTAGCTTTGTACTTTACTAGGGACATGACTCCTGCTGCTACTGCTCTTGTTTTCAAAACATACAATAATCTCACTTTGGTCAAATAACAATCAAATACTATAATTTTAACCATGAAATCAATAGTCATGAAAATGGCCCCAGCTCATTATAGCTCTCTTGGGAAGTTTTCAAATAGATAAGGATAATGGCAGAAGTTGAAGCTAGACTGGATCAAGTGCTAATTGCAAAAAAGATGAAGGACAATTTTGAGTCTAAATGTAGGAATATTTCTCAGTTATGACTCTGAAAAAACACTCCTTTTGCAAATATTTAGGTAGATTCTTGTGTTTCTCAAGTTATTCCATAATTTCTAAATGGGATCCTTAGCTTCAGCTCAAATCATTCCTTGGTGTTCATCTACTTGCTGTGGCTAAAAACTTTATTGTATAGTGGAAGGCAAGGAACAAAACCATGCTTGTGTTGTGTAACCAGCCCAAACACAGCCTAAACCAGATGCCCATAGCCAGTGGACATTGGGCCAAAGCCATAACCAATAAAAGAATAGTTGGAGCAAGCAGCCCAAGGACAAGCTGTGGCTGAAATTTATATCAACCTTTGAGAAAACATTCAGAAATTATCACTTCCATTTTGTCTATTTACAAAGATGCTGAGCAGTTCACAGCTTCCACAGCAAAGAAAGATTGCATTAGAGAATGTTACATGTCCTCTAACATTAAAGCCACCTGAACTTTGAAGAGGAAGGGTTCCTGTCTTTGCAGTGGCCTTGTGACTGCTGGGAGTTCCTTCAGCATCCCCTCAAATCGCTGGCACTTGGCTCATTTGTGGTGCCTCTATTCAATTGTTGACTGTGTGATTGAATTTACCACTTAGAGCCATTACCGTGTGTCATGAACCCTCCCCGTGTGAAAGGCGAGAATCTCCTCCCCAGCACGGCGCTGCAGAGAGGGAGGCGCTCTGGGGGCAGGTCCCGCAGGGCACAGGCAGGGCAAGGAGGTGCAGAGATCTGAGGAGCTCCCCAGCATCACTTCTTCTCTGCCTCCTCCCCCCTCACTGTTCCCTTCCCTCCCCAGTGCCCTGCTTTGTGTCATTGCCCTCCTGTCCACATCAGGAGCCCTGGGCATCCACTATGAATGAAGAAAGGCACGGACTTACAGGGTGCACGAGCAGTTTTCCCTACAAGGATAAAAGGTGTTTATCATCAGTCAAAGTTTTCAGGCTTAAAGCTGAAACATGGAAAAATTAAGAATTTTATTTCTCTCCTTCCATGACCCATTTCCCTGCTCTCTAGCAACATTAGCAACAGCCAAGAAGAAAATCATATCTGCAGAGGAAATTTCTGGGCTTGATTAATGCTGTTTGTCAGTTCAGCTGGGCAGAGTGGGGCTGTGTGGCAGCAAGTCTCAGAGCACAATCCTTCAGGCGAGGCTGAAAGGGCTGTAAACAAGCTATGAAAGTTTAATGACATTCAAATATCTGAATGACTCCTCAAATGGTATAGTGGTTAGGAATTGTCCTGTACAGCTTTTGTAAAGAATTCACAGGGTTAATGACTAAAGAATGGAGTTCTGGTAATCAATATAGTCCTCTGGCTCTATTGATTGGAATCGCCTGCTTATTTTGCAGCTAAGATTTTTTAGCCCATTCAGAACAAAGACACCCTAGGGGACTGTTAAGTAAATAGGCATTTAAGACTTTTTCGTTGCTAAGAAAGTAGTTAATTATTATTAGTGCTTAAAAGTCTCAATTTAGACAGAACATCCCAATGAACATCATAATTTTGCCACTTTTCTGTATGTTTTATGCAAATGCATGTGTATTGGCATCTGTTTAGAAGTGTGCACCTATTGGGCTGGACAAGGTGCCCAGGGAAGCTTCAAACCTGGAAGGCCTCAAGGCACTGGGTGGCTCTGCAGGGACCTGTGCACAGAAAAGGATCAGGTCCCCAGCAGATACAGTGTTTGTAGGGTGAGAACTGCCAAAAAAACGTGAATGTGCCAGGGAATCCCTGCTGATCTTTTGCTGAAAGATGATATTCACAGAAGTGGAGGAAGATGAGTGCCTCAAAAGGGAGCTGGGCTTTATAGATACAATAAAACCAGAAAGTGGCTCACTAAACAAGCAACTTTCTGTTTTGTCATACATGTAAAGATTTTCTGCTGATGTCACTGCTTCTGCAGGCCAGAGGTGCAGAGGATCACCAAATCACCTGAGGCAGCTGCCAGTGCAGAGGACACTGTGGCAGGGCAGGGAAAACCACAAGTGAATGTTCCTTATCTGGCAGGCAGCATGGCCTCAGCCTCTGAAAGCAGCTGGGAGCTGACTGCATTCCCTTCAGCAGATTTCAGAGAGCTGGGGAAACTCAAGTTACACATCTTTGGTGAAGGGTGTGATCTGTACAGTCAGACTGGGCCTGCCCTGGCCCTACAGCCCAGCTGAGATTCCTCCTGCAGAACCAGCTGCAAGCTCAGCCCCACACTTGGCCCTCAGACCAGCCAAAGCTCCTGCCAGATCTCCAATATTTTCACAGTAGAGATAAAATCATTATTACTGCCATTCTTTTCTTAACTTCTTTTTGTCATTTTAAGCCAGAAGCTGCTCCTTGCTGACAGAGGAAGGAAAACAGAGTGGTGCTTTCCCACTGAATGGCAGATGGTGGTGGAGCTGCTTTGCATTTTGATGCCACTCTAGTTCCCTTTGCTCTTTGCTTGTTCAACCATTTTTGCTTGTTACACTTAAAGCTGTGAACCCAGTGGATCAGAGAAGAGACATCCATTTGGAGCTCAAGCATAGCTGATCTTTTCCATCCCCCTTAAAAATTAATTATCATGGCTGCTTGCTCGTATGGGCATTTGATAAAAACACAGCTCATGCACCAGTCAACAAGCACTTATGCACCAGCTGAGACACTGAGACAACATTACATTTCACATATGATCCAATTAACAGCTTTCTCCCCTGACAATGATTTCCTACCTACTTAGGCTATTATATACAATTTGGTAATATGTGGAAGTATTCATCACGCTTGCATTCCCTGACACTAATCCTGTTTGTAGATTCTCCTCACTTTCCCCTTCCTAGAATTTAGAGTGGAGATTCCTGACTGCAGCCTGTACAGAGCAATGGCTGGATTTTAGCCACAAGTGATGTCACAAATCCATAAAGTGATAGAGGGGGAATAGTAGCTCTGCTCATAGTTTTACACACATCTTAATTTTGGTTTTACCTTGTACAGCTGTACCCCCAGTACATTTGTAAGTGTTGAGCTGCTTACCAACACTTGGTAACTTCCACTCCTTATCTTGTCCAAATTCTAATGGAGTTACTGTCCAAACCCCTGAATCTGAATTTTAAATCTCAGAGCAAATCTGCTGTCAAAAATCCTGGCAAGTGAATTTGAAGGTTTTATTGCACCCAAGTAGCAGTACCTCATTTTGGTTACTGTTGAGGTCTATCCATCTGCATAAGCCAGCAAGGAAAATATTTTAATTAATTTTCTGGAAAAGGTTTACTTAAAAAGGATCATTTATGGCAACTGTATAATGATACTTGCTGTGGGTGCAAGATCTGAAAATCATTGCAAGTCTCATACAGATCAACACTTCCCAGGATTTGAGCCACTTTGCAGCTGATTTCAGATCAGAGCTTTCTTTGCTATAGTTTTACTGAACACCATAAGGCTGGAGTTGGACAAAATGGGAGGTAGGGAAAATAAGGGGTTTCTCAAGGGTTTCTGAGCCTTAGGTGGGAATTGCCTTGGGAGGACAAATAGGACAGAGCTATCCCTGATTTTGTTTCCACTGTGGAACAGTCTTTAAAATTAACAAATGAAAGCCACATAGCACTGCCCAGTCTTTTACAGTGAGCAATACAGATTCAGTCACACTGTAACCTTTTGAGAAATTGTTTAGGTAAAAGTACTGTACAATTTGGGATAGAGAAAAGAATTCTTCGTGGCCTTTTGATGAAAAAAAAGTTCAGAAGAATTTCAGGTTGAATAAGACACTGAATTTGACCCAAAAAGGTTGGGTTTTTTTTAAGAATTTTTCTGGATCATCAGTGAAGAAAAATAATCTGATTTGTTATGCAGTGTAAAGACCTATTGCAAATTGCCAGGAATACGATTGAGAAGAAAGAGCTGTAAACCAGAGCACATTGATATCAAATGTGTAGCCATTAAGCAAGGAGAAAAAGGAAGGTCCAAAGCTAGGGAATTAATGAAATTTTGCCCAAGGGCAACATTCAAATGTATTTATTTTTTGAATTTGTAGTTTTAACTTTGCTGAATCCATCTGTTATTTTCATATGTAAATGCTCCTCTCTTCCACTCTTTCTATTCTCTGGGTACATTTTCCTTCTCTCTTTTTTCTTGTTTGTTTGTTTTTGTGCTAACTCCTCAGTAACACATGAGATCTCCCTGAAGTGTGGAGTCAGAGAACATTTTGGGGTGCCAGGTAAGATGATGTTCACACTGGGACCCTGTAGAAGTTGGGGCTTTACCTTTCCAGACCACAGAGGAAACTCCTGTGAAGAAGAACACAAGAATCCTCTGCACGGTTTTTCTGCACAACTTACTATGAACTTATCATGGAAGGCTGAGTAAAGGCAAAGTCATTGTTTTTTCAAGGATGAAAGTATTGATGTCCCTGATGGTGAATTGGGTTCAATTTGTAATGTTAAAAAAAAAAAAAAAAAAAGAAAAAAAAAAAAGGAAGGAAAACCCCAGAATGTGCAGAAATCTTTACCATGTGGTTCTGTCTTCTTTTCCAAGATGACAGGTCTGGGTTCCTTAACTGAGTCTATGTTACAGGGAATGACATTTGCCTGAAAATGAGTCAAGGTGCTCCCTTTCCATGGAATGCTGAAGTGCCATGCCAGTGCATCCAGGCACACAGACTGGGGACACCCCAGGTTTCTAACAGCCTGTGCTAGTGACTATATGGAGTGACCCATTCCCACAGATCTCATGAAAATCATGGCTATTTTTATTTTGCATTGAAAATGGTGCTAAGCTTTTGAGAATCAAAGTTCTCTTTCAGGCCCTGGCAGAAATTCACTGTGTGACTTATTACATCCCCACAGACTCTTTTTACTTCTAGATCTCCTTCTGTATAATGGGAAAAATTTCATTGGTCCATCTAAAAGAAACCCTTCAACATTCCTTCCAAAAAAGCAATTATACTCTTTAGGGAGATGTAGGTGACATAAGGTGTTTTTTTTCACTAGAAACTTCTCCCTCCAGTACATATGCAAAACATATCTTTATGGTTTGGTTATTTACCATGGTGTTTATGAATTACAGAGAAGTCATCTCATACCTTGGTCTTCAGAGTAACGCAACATACTTACTAGAAATCCACCTAAGCAATTACTTTTCTGATCTATTGCCAGATTCCTTTCATATCAGCTGCAGCAGCTTGCAAAAACTTAACAAATAGCATTTTACATAGGCTTGTAGTCTATATTCAGTTTTATCTGATTATTTTTAGCACAGTGATTTGAGAATCTAAATTACAGCTAAGAAAATGGAAAATTCATTTTCCAACAATGCCTTAAGCTTCACTAGCATTTTAGAGCAGAACATTTCTGTGATGGCCTTTGATTCAATCCAGGCTGAACGAAAGACATTTCATCACCACAGAATGCATTTCTTTATTTGCCTTGGATCTATGATTCTGTCAGTATTGAGAGAAAAGAAAAATCAATGCTGCACTATAAACCTCGGGCAGCCCCTGGCCAACGTGGTCAGCATGGTGTGAGCAAAGGAAATGGCAGGGGAAAAAAATTGACCGCTCAGCAATAGTGTGGCACAGTAACGGACAAAGCTCTGGGCTAATAACAGCTTGCAATTACACATGGAAAGCCAAAGCTTGTAGGGCATTCAGTACGAAGGGGATGTAATACAATTTATTGAACCACCGGTTAGAGTTCTGCAGCTTCTCAATAAAAAAAAAAAAGGGCTGTGGACCTGTACTGCTTAAAAGACAGACTTATATGGTGCCAGCAGGGGAAGGAGACTTGAAGAAAGCAGAAAGCCCTTCCTTTTTATGTCTTGGATGGTGAGCAAGTGGGAGAATGCAGCCTATTTATGCTGTCTAAAAATACACCAGGGAGGCTTAAAGGGACAGCCCTGCTGCCAGAGCCTGCTGCCTCCACAGCTGCCTGCACACACACACACACTCCCCCTGAGCCACAGTGGCCAAACACATCCAGGCACTGCATTTTAATTCCTCTAACTGCACCTGTGCTGACAGCACATTGCACATCCTGCCACTCTGAAAAAGGGCAAAAGCAGCATGACAAACATCTCTGCTCAGGTACTGTTCTTCATCTGAGAGAAGCAAGGTGTTTCTGCAGGAGAGCAGAACATTAGAATACTAATTAATGAGAAGGGGAAATCCTGAACTAAAAAGAGGAATCACTGACAAACGTGTTCTTGAACAGACAGAAATTAAAATTATGACTAAAAGCATGTGTTTTATAGTCACCAAATGAGGTGGAGGCATGTTTGGGTAGGTCTGGCTGCAGTAGTGAAGGTCAGCACTGCACACTGAGGCCAGCACCCTCCTGCCCCTCCCAGTGCCCTTTACCAGATGGGACAGCTGGGGACACTGTGGCCACAGGTGGGGCACAGCCTCAGTCCCAGCCACCTGCTCCACTGGGGTTTGTGCCTCCTCCAAGAAGGAGCAGGGTCTGTTAAGGGTAAGTGGCTATGGAGCAGTCCTGGGGAAATACATACAAACAACATAGAGTGCAGGGTGTAGTATTTGTGTTTTCAGGGATGAATTATGCTCTTCAGATGGTGATGAAAAGCTTGGTCATTTAATGGCATGAAAACAGGAGGTGCCAAATATCACCCATTGTGGGCTGAAGCCCTGGTGCTTGTAGGGCTGGGCTCAGCAGAGAGCTTGCTTTGGGAGCAAGTGATCTTTCTGCCTGTGTTAGCATACATGCACATTTTCCAGATTATCTCTTAGCACCAGTTTTGGGCATTTGATATAATGCCTTCCAAACCAGTAGCAGGTTGCTCAAAGCGCTGTTTTAGAGTTAGGATTCATCTTTCCCCCTGAGTTAGCACAATACAGCAGGAATATTAATACCCAGCCTCAGATCCTGCACTTCCTGGGGGACCCTGATCTTTGCAGGGCCACCTGGGTCTGGTAATTGCCTGACCACATTTTTATTCATTGCAAAGAAACAGTTTCTAAAATTTTTGGCGAGTATTGTAGTACTTGTTCCTAAGTACTATGATGATGTGGGGAAGTGTGCATTGAAAAGAACTGAAACAACAGCCACAATGTGTCTGGTTATTTTGTGTTCTTGACTGAAGTCAAGCTCTCCTCACAATGCAATACAGCTTCAAGATTCCCCATCCCCAGTAATAAATAACAGACTTCCCTTTATTGTCACCAGAGGAACCAGACCACAGGTACAACTGTGGGCTACTATGCCAGCACAAATCTGGCCCAGAGAGACTTTTGTTTAATCTGAAATGTAATTTCTAGAGTCCCAGCCTAAATACTTCACCATTTCATATTTCCACATCTATCCCTTCTCCTAGTGCAATTTTTTAAGGTTCCAGTGGCTCCTCTAGGCTTCCCCGGCACAGCACATCCCCTTCAACACCAGAATATCAGAATTAGTGCCCGAGAGGATGTGTTGTATCTCTTGTGACAATTACGGCAGCTCCGTTCCGCTGCAATGAAACCAGCCCAGCGCTGTGGCAATTCCCGGTCCGTTATTGTAATTAAGTCCTTCTACATGACACGGCGCGAGAGATAAGGGATTATAACGTGCCTGGGACGCGAGGAGCTCGCTGCAGGACCGGCATCCCTGGCACAGGGGGAGCCCCTGGTCGGTGCCTTCTCTGGGCAGCCCCAGCCGTAGGGGAGGAGGAAGAGGAGGAGGAGGAGGATGCGAGCGCTGGCCATTCCCAATGTCACCTGCAGAGAGCCATTAGCCCGCTCAGCCCTCTATTCCTACATGCTGAATCAAATTAATCTAACAAAAACAGATGACCTGTGAGCTCAGCCTGCCTTACAGCAAAGTCAAACGGGAGCGAGGGGCAGCGGCAGGCAGGGAGGGCAGGCAGGGAGGCGGGCGCTGTCCCCGCAGCCCCTCGCTGTGCCCTCCCGCCCGTGTCCCTCTGTCGCCGGCTGTCGCGGCCGCCTCTCCCTCCGCAGCCACACGAGCCCGTACCTTGGGCTGGCTGTGCTGCCCCTCCATCGCACACGTCCACAGCACACCCAGAGCTGCTGACCTAGAGGTGTTAGCCACTCCGCAGCTGCCGTTCTTCTCACATTAATCCATAGGA
Source organism: Agelaius phoeniceus (assembly GCF_051311805.1). Classification (NCBI taxonomy): domain Eukaryota; kingdom Metazoa; phylum Chordata; class Aves; order Passeriformes; family Icteridae; genus Agelaius; species Agelaius phoeniceus. Next base: position 12,385,450 of record NC_135277.1, read on the forward strand.
ATCAATGGACATTTCATTAGAGTAATCAAGTGTGGATGCATCCCGCATTTATATCCCGCACCTCCCCCTTCCCCCCCAGCTGCTTTCACAGGCTAATTGGTCCTACAGCAAAGACTATGTGGATATTTTTCCCTACAGATGAGTGTCAAGAGCAGTTTTTTACTGCTGGTTGAAATACCTATCAATAGAGAGGTAGTATAAAAGCCTTCACCCATCAGGCAGTGTTGCTGATGCTAATACATTATGCACTCTCTGTTCTCACACACTCAACCCTCTCCTTTACACCTTTTCCCCATACTACTGAGTCATTTGTGCTGACTTCCACAAGAGAATTAATCCATTGCATTTTTCTTAAAAAAAAAAAAATTGCAATTTACACTTCCCTATCAGTTCACAATGCATTGAGGGAATTTCTCACATAATTATATTTCATCAGCAAGCTTTTAATTTTTCCAGTCAAACCTTGTCATCCTGCTTAATATGATATCTTATAATTTCACCAGGTTTATGTGGTTTATGTGCACATTGGTACACAATGACATCTTGTGAAAGGCACCAGCATTGTGTTCAGCACCTTTGCTGCCTGGGAGGGGATGCTCTGCCCTCTCTGCCCAACTCTGCAAAGACAGCAGAGCTTTAGCAGGACTCAGGGAGTGCTGAGGAGCATCCCAAGAGTTGCTCTTGCTAAAATGTGTATGTGACAAAGGGCTGGTGACCAAGTGGAGTCCTTACAGCTGAGGGACCAAGGGCTTCCTTCAAAAGATCTTTTTGAGGCCATGAGAAAATGTGATGATACTTGTTTGAACAAAAAGTTTGAAAGTGGAATTTTTCATAAGATCATGGACTTTCCATTCAAAAATAATTTCAAAAGCTTTAGAGGAAGGTGAATACCTAACAGCACATATTTAAAATGTATGAAATCTTTAGAAATGCCGTTGTGGAGAAGGAGGCAGAGCAGGGATGGCAGGCAGTGGCTCAGGGGGGCTGTGCCTGTGGCTAAGGTGCCTCTTGAGAAGGGCTGCTGGGGCATGGGGGGTAAGGGCTCTGCACAGGCACCCTCCCCTGCAGCAAAGATGAGAGCTGTATGGAAATTCATCACACTGCACCATCACCCTACACAATGCTTGGCCTGGGCAACCTCCAAGGAGCAGGGTGGGGGCTCAGCAAACAATAGGGATGGGAGTTTTGGTGTCCCTTGAAGTAGAAATTAACTTTGCTCTCTTGGAAATTGTATTTGATGATTAGAAAAATGAGCTGAATTAAAAAATCACTGACTAGCAGTAAAGCTTATCCTTCTAGCATGTTATCTTTCAAGTCATGTCAGACCTGAAAAAAAACCCCATATGTTCTGTGCTCTTCTTGAGCACAAGAGTTTCAAGTAACAAAACAATCCAAACCAGAAAATTCCTTTCTTCTTCATCCCATTTTTAGAACTATTAGCATGACTTACATGGGATTACCCCAGGTGAAAGTGGAGCCCCATTGGCTGCTGGTGCTAGAGTGCATTGTTTGCAATATATTTGGATACATTGCAGGGATGTGGAATTTCTTCTACCTTCCTGACTTTTCCAATACGGCATGCAATTTTCAGTTTTGTTTAATGAATACTACATAGGCTTTTAAGGGTATTTTTTTTTAACTAAACCCTACTTTTTGCTTATGGCCAAATTCATGAAACTGCAATGAAGAAAAATGAACCTGCTGAAGGGGATTGACCCCACATGCTCAGGACCAGGCCTTTCAAGACTAACGAGAGAGTTTGCATTTGCTTTTCCTGCCAGAGCTCTTTCCTGAGGGCACACTGCATAATGCAAAAAGAGCTATGTGAGGTTTGGTGCAGAGGATGGAAACAGGACCATTCAGCTGCTTTACAGAGATGAGGTTCTCTTCCCCTTCCCCACGTTTTTCACTGTAAGTGAAAATGAAACTTGTGCTTTTCAGAGGAAATGGCTGCTAAAGGTTAAAGGGTAAGTCTTCCTTGCTGCAAGCATACATTTTTGCAAGCTGAATCTTATCCATGTGGCTAGCAGCACTCACACTGAAATAACTGCAGAGGACTTAGAAGAAGAGTAGGGAAATAGAGGGCAAGAGCATCAAAAGAACATCCCAAAATTGATTCATCTGCTCTTTTTTATTCCTTCATTGGAGTTCTGGCCACCTTCTTTTCCCTATTCCACATTCCAGTGTAGAAACAAGATCATTATTCAGAGGTAGAGGGTGGGTAGCTGTGCCCAAAAGGACAGTCCTTGTGCAAGGAAGCAGGAGGGCTGCCAGGGGGCTTACCTACCTTAGGGGCAGGGAAATTTGGGGCAACAAGTAACTGAAGCCTTGACTCCTTGCCCTGCCAACCAACCAGTATATTTGTGCAGCTGATGTACCCACACAGAAATACAATATCACACGTCACAATCACTGGGAAAAGAGCAGGGGGAGGAAGGAGGCAGCTGTTGCCTACCCCAGCTTGTGTCTCTGCTTGCTGTTCTCCTCAGAGGGCCTGTCATTTGGCTCTTGGGTTTTTTCCTGACACAGTGGAAGAGTGTCTGAATGGTCCTGAAAGCAGTTTCTTGGACATTTTGATATATTCTGTTTAGTGCAATGCTTCTAGGAAATATCTGACCTCAAGCAAACATACTCATTAATATCCATGTGGAATTCAGAATATTCCTGGTAACAATCTGTTATATAAAATACAAAATAGGATGAACAGAAGTCCAATAAAAAACACACCTTCTAATAGCATACAGCTTGCATAATGCAAATGTGGACAAGATTGAAGGTATTGACACAGAACATAGACAGAGAGCAGTAGGGCACAAATGTATATCCATAAAATGTACACCTATTTAGCTTTAAATGAAGACATTTAAAGTTGTTATAAGATAGCAAATCCAGATTTGAGAGGGAGTCAGCATTTCCCTCTTATTCCTTCTCTCCCACTTGTCTCTCAAAACCAAGCACTGAATCCAACACCTGGGAGATTGGTGAAGGGTTTGTTGTGCTTGCCTAGGGAAAGCTGAAGTTTCATGAAGCAATGTTCCAAAGGATGCAGAGTTGGATGGGCAGAGATGTGGCTGGGAAATGGCTATGGCCAAGCTCAGTGTTCAGAAGGCTGCAGGTGCCAGGTTTTCTCTGGAGAGGCCTCCCAGTGACCCCAGGGCCACAGACTGCCCAGCAGCTTCCCTGCTCCTTGGGGCTGGGGGCCTCTCTCCCCTGGCAGACCCACACCTCAACACTGAGCAACACAAGTGAAACATCACAGGAATGGCTCTTGATCCTTTGAGGTTAATCATAGCCAGGAAAGATTACTTTCATTTCCTTCTAAGAAAGCTGAAATGGGCCAGGTTAAAAAGGCTCCTTGTGCTTGTTCTGTAAAGCACCACTTATTGATACACCTTAAAACCAAAATTCATTCAAAAAGTTCACAGCAGGAAAATGAGGGAAACTAGAGCCTCATTCTCTGCACATATTAGTTGTTTCCATGCAAGGTAAATTGAGTGGCCTACCTTACAACTGCCCAGATTCACTTTTGCCCTTTTTTAACAGAGTTTCCTTGCCTGATGCCATCTGTACCTTTTTTCACACCTCCTTTGGCACAGAGTGACTCTAAGGGGGAGTGTACATACTGCAACTGGAATAAACTGAAGCTTTTCCAAGAATATAGACACTGCCAAGAAAAGTGTGAAGCTACTGACAAAGTTTTCATATAGAGTATTAGAAAATACATATCAAGGGGTTTTTAAAATTTTCTATGGTAAAGAAGAAAAAAAAAGCAGTAAGGGAATTGTATTTACATCTCCAGAAATTGCCCTTTTTTGCATTTACCTGCATAGGCAGAAGAAGAGGCAGTCCAGGAAAAAGTTATTCTAAGAAAAAACCAGTTATGTTCAAAGGCCAGGGCTGTAATTATTTGTAATGTGCAAAAAGCCCATGCACTTTGTTATCACTAGAACCTGTGTGGAGATGGGGATTAGACAGCATCATCATCTATGGCTTTATAAACTAACTGATGGCCTTCCTTGCATTTTAATAGCTGCAGCTGATGTATACCTGATCACAATTCTTCATTCTCTGCTCTGTGAAGCACCAGTACAGAGGAACAACAAAACCACCACTATTTGGTAGTCACAGACACCAAATACAACAAATAGTTATTAGTGTAAAGGTTTGAAACAAAGTATAAAAGTTTCTCTTAGGTCACATGCAACTCTTATTTTATAGAGCATATATAATAATCCATTGGTTTTCTAAAACAACAGCATAAAGGTATATACATATAATATATATATATTGCAGACCTTTAGTAACAGCAAAGCTGCTCAAGACCTACATGGAGAGTAAGGGCTGACAGCAGAGGATGGGAGCAGATAAAACTCCTTCCAGGAGAGGATCTAGATGGGGTAGGGGAAGGGATTACTTTAATCCCTGTCCCACTCACAGGCTCTGCTGGCCTTTAAAAGGTATTCTTGAGCTGAAGTGTTGGACCTGTTAAGAGGCTCTTCATAAAATATCATGGAGCCCGTTTAGAGAAAATGGATCCACTTCCTTTCATCTGCCTGGAGGGTTTTGGCATTGCTGGGGCTTGAGGGTTTGCTAATGGCAAGAAGAAAGGCTCTAAAGTGGCAGAAGTGGGAAAAGAATAATGCTGATGCAGGCAGGCAGATATTGTGCTAAGGTTTCATTTCTGTGACCAAAGTCTTACAAAGGCCAGCCAGTGAAAATGAGCACAAAACCCAGGACCTGCCACCACTCTCTGCTTTCCTCAGCTTTAATCATAGCTAAAACTTTTGCTATGACAAGCACCCACAGTGCAGAGCCCTCCCCTTTGCCCAGCAGTGACAGAATGACCCCCTGGCATGACCCCTTGGTTAAACTTTGCTTTGGCATTTCTAACCATACTTCCTTTAAAAAAAATTCAAAGTACAAATGTTGGTTACCTTTTTTGAAAAACTGGTCAGATTTTTAAGATGAATCAACTTAAAAAAAAAAAAGACTTCAGAGCTTGCAGTGTGCTTATTGCCTTCCAAAGTGTTGCTGGCAATAGCAATTTTAACATGAAGCAATAAAAGAGGAGGTGTGAGGACTCCTGCACTACAACTTGCAGATGGCTGCTCAGCCACAGGGGGTTGCAGGGAAGGGTCCCATGAGCAGTGAACAGCCCCCCTGGCTATTTGGAGCTGGGGCTGAGCACACACTGCCCTGAGCTCCAGCAGCCCTCTGGGCTATTGTCTCTATTTACACAAGTTGGTGGACTTTCCTCCACAGCCAAATAGGATGACAGCCTCAGAGATTGGCTTTGAGTTTTTGGTTTGAACAAATCAATGAGCTACAAGGAAAACTACAAAAACAACAACAAAAGAAATGGTTTCTGAATGTTACCTGAGAAACCACAGAGTTTCAAAAGAAAAATCTCTAGTGAAAAAGATACCTGGAGCAAGGCAAGGGAAGAAGTTCCTCCTGCAGTACATAGATCAGTGCAAAACCATAAAACACTATTTATTGCATACTATTCTGGACATAAAGACAGACTTGATGAGATTCACTTTTAGGCTGTTTCAGTCCATCAATAGAACTGCCAAATAATTTCTAATGCAATGCAGAAAAACTATAGTTTTTAAAGTTAGTGACCCACACTTGTCCTAGCTCCAGAGGAAAATAACAGCTCAAGAACTTCCTGAGTGAAATAGAACGTGAGTAGGAAGATGCAGATGGAATTTCAGTTTTCATCATCAACTTTTCAGCCTAATTACATTTAACTCACATGTGATCAACCCTGCCCCATGGACCAGTAAGGAGTGGGCAGAAGAGAAAGACATGAAGGTGACTTGAATATCTTGAGTACAAACATCAATAAAGAAATGTTTATTTACTAATGGTAATAACCCCTACTTCTTACACAGCACTGGAAACAGAGAGCACTGTACAAGCCTTAACTCATCAATGGCCTAATGAAAGATTCAGAGAAGGATCCCACTGGATCCTGCTGCTGTGGAGGGCCCTGTGCACCTGTAGGGCACTGGCTGCCCCAGAGAGCAGGGGGAGCAGCAGCAGAGGCTGTCCTGCCTGCCAGCAGTGCATCCCAAGGCACAGTGCCACCCCCTCCTTTGGGAACATCTGGGTGGTGAGCTGGGGAGACAGAACGGGTCCCAAGAAGCACCTTGGGTGGGTTCTCAAAGGGGAAAAGTGGCAAGGGGCAAAACTCACAAACAAAACACCTTCTGGATAGTAAATACATGTGTAAGACATTTACTTGAGGCAATATATCTGGAAAGCTTTTATTGCCACACTGGCATTGGTGCTGTGCCTGTGAACAAAGAAGTTCACAAACCAAGCACCCAGAGGAAGGCACTACCAGCAGAGAGCCTGTGTCTGTTTGTCCTGGAACCACATCCCACTGCTGCCCCAGCAAGGGGGGTGAGTGATGCACAGGGAATCAACTTGCTGAGCTGACTACAGAGACTGCAACAGGTTCCCAAGGGCTCTGGCCCATGTCCAGCCCAGTAAGAAATGCTTTGCCTGTTTCATTTGGGTACAGCAGGTGCAAATTCAGGCTGAGCTTTAGCCACAGCAGCAAGGGCTGTGCAAGGCAGAGCTGTAAAGCAGCTGCAGGTGACCTGGGTTCTCCATCAGCCACAGGGAGGAAGGAGGTCAGCACAGCACATGCAGCCCTGCCACCCTCCCACTCCCACCTGCAGCTGACAGAGCCTGGCTCTTGGCAAAGCTTTCCAGCAGGAAAGTGTTCAGCTGGTTCAAAGGATAATCCTGAATAATTGTTCAGGGCTCAGAATAATAGAAGGGTCATCAGTTTGGTGTGTCTGATTGAGTATACAAATTTGAGCTGTGAAGAGTAAAGACTTTATTTATTGTACAATAATGAGGGAGGTTATGATGCTGTATAATCTAATGCTGGGCACCTTTGCAGGTTAGAACTTTCTACAGTAATATTATTTAAAAATATATTTTCATTTATTTTGAGTGATTAAGTCTGGCTTGCATGGAAATGGAGATGCTTCAGCTTTATGAAGGGTTTTCTGTGCATTTGCACCAATTTAATTGAATTTTTTACATATATGTCAAAATGAAGTCATATACATCAAAGAATATAGTGAGTTTTCAAGTCTGAGGTCCAAATTCATGATTGGTGGAACTGCTGTAGAGGTAGCTGATAATCTGACCCAGATCCTGGACTTTAGACAAAGTTTATCATCCCTGAGGATTATTTAGAGTTTACTTATCAGGAGAAGAATCCAATCATCTTTCATGCCCCTGGTGTGAGGAGTGGACTTTGCAGCCAGGTCTAGCAGTGGATACCTTGTCTGGGAAATGTCTCAGTGTGCTCTCTAACAAATGGCACCTGCTAGAGCTGAGTGCTGGCAAGAAATTGTGCTGTCCTCCTCCTGTGTGTGGAGGCATCTGTGAGCAGGCTGTGTGTCACTGAGATTTGTAGATAACCAAAGCTGGAAACTCCATGGTTTATAGGTTACGGATGCAAGTTCCAGCTTTTCATTGATCTTCATTCACTAAATCTGGACATTTGACTACTAGAAAGAACCAAGCAGCTTTTAACTCCATCTTTCACATCTCTCCAGTGCCTATGAAAGGCATTGCTTTGTCTTAAGGAAATGATGAAACTGAAGGAGAACCCCTACTTTATGCATCCCAGATATTTGGAGAATTTAAAACCCAGGCTGAACTTGGGTTACATTTGTATTTTGGCTTCCCTTTACATTTTGTAGGGAAGTAATTAATCTGTGTAAAGCACTTCTATCTCATACTGAGAATGGCAGCATGTAGTGCCCCAACAATTAATGTGAAAAATTCCTGGTTTTAATTTTCTATTAATGTTAACCTGAGCCATTGTGTGTCCCTATTCCATTGCTTAGCTGCAGTTGTACTGAGCAGCCTTGGAAAACAGATGAAAGATGGGTGGTTATTGTCCAAAATACAACTGGATTTAATAACTAAACCCTTGGAGGTTAGAATTATGCCACTGCTATCTGTGGCTCTTAAATGCCATTCGCCCCTAAGAAGCACCCCAATTCACACAAAACATTTGTGTGATTCAGCTTGATGTGATGCTTTCCAGGGTCCAAAGCAGCACTGATATTATAATTTCTAAAAATGAGAGAGGAGAAATAAAATATCTTCATTTAACTGCTAAGGAAAAAGATAAAAGAAAGTTTCAAGAGATTCAGACTAAGTTAAGTGTGCTACAAACAGATAACTCCAGACATGAGGTGAAAACAGCTTGTTATGTTTCTTTAAAAGGGTCTAGTCAATCTGCAAAGGTATTTTTCTCTTATGCTTGGGTATTTTATGTACATAACTCTATTTTTGGCTTAACAGCTTTCCTGTTCAAATCACTGAAACACATCAGCTGAGCAAAACTGCCTTTTGCAGACCCATGACTGAAGTGTTATCATATTGTGGTTTCAGAAAGCATAAAAAGGACAGACTAGAGGAAGGGAAACATTTTCATTAGGGGATTAATTAGACAAAACAAAGCAATAAGAGAGTCCAAAAAGCTCACTCTTCAGAGATTTCCATAACTGTGCTCTTTACAAATGAGTTTAATCACCCAAAGGAAGAGCCAAGGGCAGATGGGGAAGTGGTCAATAAGCAGCAGTAAGTGACCACTGCATTCCTGGGCTATCTCTGCACATCAGGCCCCATACCCTGGTTGTAAAGTGATGCACTAATGAATCCTGACCCATCTTTGCAGCACTGTGCTCAGCTCCTGAGAGCTGCTGCTATTCTGGGGAAAAACCAGTTCCGCTCACATTTTCCCCTGTCATCCAGGGGCTGCTAACACTCCTATAGGATGTATATTTTGGAGGTCAAATAAATCAATACAATTCAAAATCAAAACAAATATGGTAAACAAACAGTCTAATGTGATTAACTGAGATGTTTTCCTTCTTTTTCTTCTGGGTTTGGTCCTCAAAAGCTTAGTGGCATAAACAATAGAAGGAAACAAAATGAATATGTAAAGTATCTCATCTCTTCCCACATGTAATAAAATGAAAACAAATGTTCTCACTTCTACAAACTCCACCACATCAAATTAATAATGGAAAACATCACATCAAAGCACTCTTTGTGCTCAATAGCCTGTGGCACATTTGGACTCATCAATAGATGTTCAACAATATTACAACTTGTTTAAATCTTGGTAAAGTAGTGTTATGTACTATTGTTATTGACTTTCTTTTTCTAATTATCACCCAAAGGTGACAGATGATACAGCACTAATGATCAGACTGTTTAAGAGCTGAATCAGCTTAGAATCCCAACTCATTAAACCTCAGCAAGACTAAAAGATTCCTTGGACTTTAAGGCTAAAAGCTTCACTCTGCTGACAACATTTTGGTCAGTTATACAGGGGACAAAAATCAAGAGATTTAAGGCATTTTTCACTGAGAGCAGCTTTGGAGCATTTAGGGATGCTAGTACAAGAAAGTACCTAAATATTTAAAAGTATAAAATCCACAGAGCTGTCACAATAAAGCAAATATTTGCAGAACCACTTTTGTTATGCTAAACCTTCCCTTGAATCTGTTTCAGCTGATAGTGAAACTGTTTTTGATTTTAATAGAAGCTGAAACCAGTAGGAGTTGCAGAGCCATGGCATTTGCTTGAACCCATTTCTCCCAGTGTGGTCAGAAGCAGAGAGACCCCAATAGCATTTTTGTGGTGTGTACCAGTGCACCAAATTCATTATTTTCTTAGCCAGTTTGCCAATGACATGTGGCATTCTTACATCTGTTTTAGAAAATGTGACTGAACTAATATATCCCTTTCTGTTGCTTCATTGGATAAAGGTTAGGAAAATATTCCTGATGTTATCCTGATGGTAGGAAGTGATGGCTGTCTCTAACAGCAAGAGTTGAATCAGACTTCTGAAACTAAAAGTAAAGTTAATGAAGAGATTAAATTAAACTAAGGGATGGGGACTAAACACATTTTTTGTAACTGCATTGAAAAATAAGCTATTAACACTCCCCTATGCAATGTTTGATAGCAGTGTTTAGTCTGAAGATGCTTGTCCAGAGAGAGTAAATCCTCACCTGGACAAGCAGCAGAACTAGAAGCATTGGCCTCCATACCTTGCAGTAAAAGCCCAAATGCTTTAGCTCAGTGTGCTGTCCCTCAGTCAGACTCAGATGGTGCATTTCCCATCCTACAGGAATTAGCCTCTAAAATCAGGCAGTAGTCACTCTAATCTCTGTATTTATCTTGGCCCATTCAAGCCCCATGCTATAAATCAGAATAGTAGTTACCCAATTTGCTAGGCCACATTCCTTACAAAGTAAATGAAACTATTAGGTGATATTACAAGGGCAGGATTAGCAACTGAAAACTTCCCTATAAACTGCTATCTAATAATTTATTACAGTTTTGATGTTTCCTGGCAACTGAACAGATTAATAAGTCCATAGTCCACCTCTGATATTCTTTTTCCCCCTATCACAAACTTTTGGACCTTGCAACGTTTATTTTCACTTTCATAAAATTCACTGTATCAGAGTCAGTGCAGGACTGGCAGTGGTGCCCTAGTTACAGCCCAGAAAAGATTTCACCCCAATTAGACAAACCCCACATATTAGAGCGTCACAGCAATGAGGTTCAGAGAGAATTGTCCTGCCTGATGTGCACACAGAGTGAAAACACACATATGTATTTGCAAAACCTCTTCCCACCTTAACTGCTTTTCTGCCATGAGCTTCCCCACTTGCACTCTGCAGCTGTCTTGAGTCAAAAAATGATGGCTTGTTAATTTTTCTGCTTCTTTTTAGGACTACCCATGTGCTAATCTGGTCACAGACTCACCACTTCAAAGGCACTGTGCACCTTGATGAATGTTGTAAATCCCAAATTACACAGGATTTATTTTGGGAAATTGCTTTTTCCTTTTTTCCTCACAAAGTTGATCGAGGCTAAACCTTTTGTTCATTTTGGGTCGGCTTAAGTCTAAGTCCAAATGATACATCTAGCTTTAGTTTTGATAAGGGCAAAATTAAACCCCAGGCTGGATCCTCTGAGTCCCTGCTCTGCAGTCCCCAAAGGCTGCCTGGTACACAGCTTTTCAACCCCTCCAGCAACCAGAGCTATTTACTTTGGAGTCACAAAATATAAGGACTAAAGACCTTTTTTCAATATTGACATTCAATGGAAAGGTTACTTATTTTTGACAGTCCTTCAAAAGAGATTCCCAACGATTCCCCCATTTCTCCTTCTCTCTGTGTCTTATCCCTGAAGCCTCCAGCTGCAAGCACCATTCTTCTTTGCTGCCTGTCAGCATGGGCAATTAATGGTTCTGAAGGGTTGCTTTGAATGGCTTGTGCAGTCCCACCCACAGGAACTAGCTCCAAGATAGCAGTGCCAAGTAGTTTCATGGGAATCCATAGAGGAGCAATAGTTTTACCCAGAGGTCATAATGTTTTGGATAAAATTGTGAATCAGTTTTTAGCTGTGTGCTATGAGCTTCAGGCTACTTTTTAAATTCTCCCCCAAAGCTTACTGTTTTTTACATGAAGAGGCCATATGTCATAATAAACATCAGGCTTAGGAACAGCTCACACTCTAAATGTCAGGCTACAAAGCTACCTTTAAAGATTAAATCTCTGCCCTCTTCAAAAGGGAGGTTGAAGGGAGGGATGAAGAAATCCCAAATACAGAGAGCCTTACAAATAAAGCAAAGTTTACTACTAACAAAACATATCTTGCAAAAACACACTTGGTGCTTTGCTGTGGGAGCTGCCCTCAATAAAATGTGGGTGTCATTTGAAAAGGACATCATTTCCAATGAATTCTGAAAGTGTCACACAGAGTATTGATCGATCGAGTCTTGCCGTCAGCGTGACCGGGGCCGGCAAAAAGCTATCCCTGTGATCCAATTTTCAGAGCTCACAGACACCTCCAGTCCAGGCAAATGGCGTCAGCAAGTGGCAGGAGGGTCTGGGGGAGGGGAGCTGGAGGGAAACATGGAGGGGACAGGCTTTGCACTGTCTGCTTGTCTAAGCATTAAATGTTATTAGGCACAAGCATGGCACCCCCATTGTGTGGGGAGGCTGCTGTATTTCTGGCTTTTGTGTTACCAGCAATGCCCAACCATTTGTACATCAAAAGTAGGGCCTTATCAGCAAGATATACCCCGATAAGATCACGTTTTTTATGATTACATCAGTGTTCAGCCAGTTTCCTGCTTTGCCTACAGACACGCACGGCGCTGGGCGAGGGCGGCGCGAACACCAGAGCCATTGTTGGCCCAACACCTGTGAGCCAGGGCTGGCTGTGACACAGGGGTGGCACTGCCCCCTGTGTCCCCAGGGTGGGCTGTGGGGAGCAGGACCACCCTGTGCAGAGCACAGAGCCAGCCCTGGGCTCTGCTGCATGCAGGGCTTGGGTACCAAACAGATCCATCTCACCGGAGAGGCTGCAGAGGGAATTATCAAAACCCTTCATGAAGCTGAGCATTCAAAAGGAAAGTGTTGTCTCAGCCTGAAGGAATCTTGGCTTGAATCTGAAAGTGCTGGGGACGCCCCCACCACTGCACAATTAAGGATGCACTTTGTTTTTCCTCAACATTGTGTGGGATCCCAGCACAACAAATGCTTCGCTGGACTTGCAGGCACCACACGAGTGAAATAACAGGAAAGATAAAAACGTGAAAAACAACAATAAAGGGAGAGCTGCCAGGTGAGAGAAATAGGATGATTTGTTGTTTGCATGAAGCCAGTAGGTAAGGTACCACAGCAGGTAAGGAAAAAAAAGTTTAAGCGGGATGAGTGAATTACACACATTTTCTTATTATACACCTGATTTCTGTTTGTGGGCTCATTGTTACTCAATATGGGAAATATTGGCTCCTTCTGTATTGTTTCCTCTGCACTGAGTGACACAAAGCCTCTTTCATTACTTTTGCAAGGAAATTACTTCCTTTCCTAAGAATTATTTATATATTAAAATAAAACTAGGAACTGAAATGTTCTATTAGTCATTTCTAGTACTGAAAAGAATGTTTTTTTTGAAAACAGAATGGAAGTGTTCAACAGAAACTGATTTTTACTGACTATATTAATAGTATTTTTAAAAAAAGCTTCAGAATGTAAACAGAAGTTTAAAATACTCCACACAGCTTTCATCTTATTAAAAGAAAAAAACCCCCAACTATTTACTCCCAGTGGTACTCTTTTTAACAGGCTTCTTTTCTATTAGTGTCTAAATTTACAAATATTTCTGCTAAATCTGAGGAACTCTCATGTCTAAGTGAGTACAGCAAAGAAAAACAAGGCTCCACAACTAATAATAATGATAATTTAAATGAATTTCTTTTGTTTAATATAAATTAAATATTTTGTTTCCAAGAAACACCTAGGGAATTGAAATTCTCATAAGTCACCCAGAAAGCATGTTCTAGGGTTGGCACTCCAAATTCACCACTCATAATAAAAAACAAGGAGAGCAGATGTAGTGAAGACACAGCAAAACTTGCCACAGGATAAACCATGTTTGCACAGAGAGCATAGCACCACTTCAAGCCACAAGCAGATCAATCAAAGTCAACATCTATTTCCAAGTGATTTGAAAACAGAAAAAAAGTAACTAATTTAATGAATCTTTCATTAGAATTCCTTCACTCTACCACAGATGAACTAAAAAAATCTGCAAAACAGTCATGCAGCGCTTGAGAGAGAGCAAAGTCCCCTTACCTTAGAAGCAGCTCCTACCACCCCATCAGAAGCAGACTAAACCCATGCTAAACCTGAAAGACCCTATTTAAGCCTCTGCTTATTTTGTGCTGCCTGTGCAGGTGTGTGTGTCTCCTAACAGCTGCACCTGAACTTTCAGGTGCCTGCCATTTTCCCTAGTAGAGCCCTTTCCCACAGTGATTTATATTTTAGTTAATACATTTAATTGCAGAGGTCTCAATTTCTTCATATTGGTTCTCATAAGCAGCTGCAGCTGAATTTTTTTTCAGAAGGTCTGGGTAGGAATGCACATATTTGAAAAGAGCCCCAAACTGATATCAGGGCTGATCGATATGCACAAAATCTGTCATGGTCCACTTCATCAAATGCAACTTTTTAAAATTAAATCTTATCTGTTTTTCAATACATGTTTCTCCAAGTGTTCAGTGGCAGAGTACAGAATGAGCTCATGTAAAGTGAAGGAGTCTGAAGTTCAGTGCTTGACTAGGGTATCACTGATTGCTGATGCATCTGCTGTTGCTCCAGAGGGAAGGGAGCAGAACTGAAGTGTCCATGTGGATTGCACTGGCAGGACCAAAGGGAGAGTGCTCACATGGAGAATTCTGGCTTTTCTCAGCACTGATGTACCTAGCCCAGAAGTATGAAATATATTCTCAATAAAATGCATCTCTTCTGGACACTAATACATGAGTAGTCATGAGAAAAATAATGGAATTTTATCCTGAAGGTACCAAGTCAAAGTCCATTAATGGTGGAAGTTCCCATTAACTTCAGTGGGTTTCAATTATATTCCAAACATTGCAAATGATTTCTTCAGAGGTTCACCTGGGCAACCCACTCTGCTGCAACAGCAGCACTGGGCCAACCAACACATCAAGCAGATTTCCCCCCTTGATTTAAGATAGTTTCTAATTTTCTACAGCAAGTGGGTATTCCACAGCAAATCACATAGCCTAAATCTGAAAACCTACAAGAAATTGATGGAGAGCAATTCCTTTCACCACTTCCTTTCCAACTTCCCTTTCACCACTGTAAGCACTTTATTGTCTTTTATTTCAGGTCTTTTTCACCATTATTTATACTAACAAGGTGAGGGGGTTTTTCTTTGATGGTTCTCTAATAACCATAGCTGGTGAATCAAGGTCTGACTTTGGGACCCCCAATGCCAAGCTCTGCTGAGTGAGGTATCCATGCAGCTTCCCACAGACATTTCTGGAATAAATCAGAGCATTTTTGGAGCCAGCTAATCTGCCTGTAAATGTCACCTGTAGCAGGGGGTAGAGCCAGAGCACCTGGCTTTACAGAGTCTTTTCCCTTTCTTTTGCCTGGTGTTGGGATACTCCCAAGTCTCTCCTCAAAAGCAAGGCTCTGTGATGAAAACTCAACCAAGTTATCTGCCAGGACTTGGGTTTCCATGTGTAGGCAAGAAAACAAAATCTATTCAAGTCAGTTTCCAGTGTGTGAAACAAGCCCATTTTGGGTCCTGCCTAACTCCCCAAACAGTGTCTCTCTGTATACCCCACCCAAAATCACTCCCTAGACTCTCTCTCACACTCTGAGTGCCCAGTTTCAGGCCTGCAGAGACCTGCTCATGTTTGCCAAAAGGAGTTTCTCTGTAGGCCTTAGTAGGTCTGAATGAAACAAAGATTCCAAAACCAGTCCAGGAAATGGAATTCTTGATTACTTGACTGGCATTACAAAAATTGTGACTTCAGGGGAGCATTTAGGGAATATACCAGGTCCTATTTAACCAGATTAGAAATTTTTATTCTGTTACAGTCAGTGTACATCCCCCTTTGAGCAGAGCAGTGTGTAAACAGTGGTAATGATAACACATGGGTAGAAATGATGGTGTTAAAGAGTCTTTTTTGGTGAGAGGAAGAAGCTGGCCCCAAATCCATTGCTTCTGAGGGCTATGAGAGCCAGAATCTCAGTTACAAAAGGTTAAAAAGGTCCATCTATCTTCAAAGAATGGAGTAAGCAGCAGTTCATGGAGACTGAAAGAAATGTAAGTCCTGGAGGGGATGCTGTAGAAGGGAGGAAGCCTGAAGCTAGATTGCTTGTCTGGCTCTGCAGGAGCCACAGCTCAGTGAAGATCATCCCTGCATTTGAAAAGTACCAACTGAAGAGCAGCCACCCTCTGAACCTGAATGGGCACACAGAGGCACACAGCGAGGCTCCTGCAAGTCCATCTGTTCCACCCCATGCAAATACTTTGCTTTTGAAAGGAAAGAAGGATGCAGCTCATGCCAGCTTCCCCTAAGCACCTTTGGCACTGCTCGTGTGCCTGTGCTGGTCTCATTAAGGAGAGAATGAAGGTGCGATGCTCTGAATGAGTGTCTCTGCCCACATTATGTCAAATCCTTCATAGAAAGGGAAAAAATCCAACTGTGGGGTAGCAAACCCCTGCCCGTCTTCAATCAATCCTCACTAGCACCAGGCATCTAGTCAATTTTTATTCAGTCTTCTGTAGCCTGACTTCAATGGAGTGGCACAGCAGGGCCAGCGCCAGCAGCTGCCAGCGCCCCGGTGCCGAGGAGGAGGAGGAGGAGGAGGAGGAGGAGGAGGAGGAGGAGCAGAGCCAGCCAAGCCCAGGGAGGGCTGTGCAGGGGGCTCAGGAGTGTTTCAATCTGTGCCCCAGCCCTTCATCATAAACTCAAGGTTCAAAGCCTTGCTGGACTGCTGGCCGCTGATCCCATCTCAAGGTGATAGTCACCTCTAGCCCTTGTGCAAACTGCAAACCCACTGTCCATCCATCTTAGAGCAGCTTGACACTGGCTTCTCTACCCATTTTACAGCCAGCGAACATTTCCTATTGATTTATTGATTTCTGTCTGCCTGTGGAAGGAGCTCAGAACAGACTCTATGTGCTCTTGCAGCCTCCTGAATAGATTTTTTTCTCCCTTTTTCCCTTTTTATCCAAGCTGTGTTAGCAGTCTGTGGTGAAGCAGGAATTAGACCATGCGGGAGCCCAATTTGCTGCTGGTGAATGTGCCAGGCTTTGCTTCCTCTCCCTGCCCGGCACACGCGCCCCTGCTCCCACTTTCTGCCTCCTGTCTCCTTTTCCTGCAGGAGAGCTGGCAGATCCCTGCCTGTTCCAGCAGTTCATCTCAGCTCAAAACCTCTGCTGCTTCCCTTCAGATCTTTTCCCTATCATTAAGAGGTGTTTGATGTGCATGTAAACACCACTTGTAATTGCAAATCCTTGATTTCTACAGGCTCAGAGAAATTTCATCTTTTCTGAGTCAATCGAGGAAAGGGCACACTTCCCAACTGCACAAACGTCTGTGTGCTTTAATAGACACATGCTTTATGAACTTCAAAGCCCAAGGGGACAGGATGGCTCCAAAGATCTGAATCAGGGAAGGGGTGTAGTGTGCTTTCCACCTCCTACTTGCCAGCCCAAATGCAGCCCAGTGATTGAAAGTTATTCCTGGCTGATCAGAGCCCTGCTTGAAGTTAGTACCTGCCACAGGACAGCTCCCAGCAGGCAGATGTCCACGTCACAAAGAGCAATCTGGGCTGTCCTTCTCCACTGAGTGAGCCAGGGCTGCTCTTCCTCCCCAGCTTCAAGGTGGTGCCTTGAAGTTCTGCTCCAGTCATGATGGTGGCAAACTTTTGCTTCTGGTGGCCTCACTTTTCCCCAGCTGGGGAGTGATGTCCCTTGGGATGCCTCACCCTGGCTCCATGGCCAGCTCCACTGGGCAGTGATGCCCTGCTTGAGCCTCTTGGCCCATGCTTTAGGTGAGGTTGGGTTCACCTTCTCACTGTTCTTCTTCCTCCTCATCCTCACCTGAGGCTGCCAGAGCAGCAGTGACACTCAGTTATAGAGCAAACACCATGGAATGGCAGGGAAAAAAGGACATTAGCAGATACAGGACTGATGTCCATAAATACAATCTCACTTTTTCATGCAGAAGACTGACAAGAGGTTTGACTGCAGGCAGCTTCTGTGGAAAACACCTTTAAGTTATTTGATACCTGCTTCTCATCCAGTCCTCAGAGTGCATACACCTGAGCAGGAGGGCCAAAATCAAACAGCAGCCTACAGGCCTGGCAAGAAAACATGTAGCCTTGCTGTCCTTTTAGGAGATCACAACATCTTAAATCCATATCTCAGCACTCATGTGTGCAAACCTCCCCTTTGCCACTCCCCAAGGGAATACATACAGGCAAAGTCCCACTCAGACAGCAGGGGAGGAGGAGAAGCCCATTGGAAACCACTCCTCTCTGCCCTCAGAAGATCTGTGGGGGTTAATCATTTTTCCAGGCTGTGGGGACTGACCCAGGCACAGGGGCTGAACACCCACTGGCTTTGCTTGGGCTGAGAAACTCCAATTTGTTTATACTCTCCTTATCCTCCTTTTACAACAGTCCCTAGCTTGGATTCACAGGAATTTTTACTCCTTTATCTCCTTAGAGGCTGGCCTGCTCTGTGGGAAAAATGCCTTTTGTAGGCCCTAAGCTGCCTCTCTGGCTATCCTGAGCACTGCTGAGGCCTTAAGTGAAATGCTTCCTTCACACCTTGCATCCACAGAACACCCTTCACAGCTGCTCCAGTTTAGTTACCATCCATTGGCATTTGTTTTCTTGACTAGAATTCATTGCATCACAGAAATGGTTATATTATTCTCTAATATTATGAGCTGGTATAGAGCATCATGGCATCCTTCTGAAATGGTGAGAGTTGTGTGCACTGAAGCTGTGTGTGCTTCAGATGGTATTTTCTCCAGGGTAGCTGTGCAAAGCTAGTAAGGGACCTTGTGGGCATGTGAGTTAAAAAATATGTGAACATTTAAAAACTAACCCTCACATTTGTGTTCCCTATTCTAATTTATTGGAAATACAGTGCTGATGAGATAGTGGGGACTCTAAAGTGGAGACTTTTCAAGGCTGAATCAGGCAAGTGTGGAAAGGGAAAGCTGCAAGCATGGTGTGCCAGGCTCTGTGGCCAGCAGGCATCAGTGGCTGGAGCCTGCTCTTGTTTCAAGTGATGCATTTCCAGTGGTGTCAATGAAATGATGCAGATTTACAGCAGCACAGGATCTTACATGTTTACAGGATAACTGGAACTGTTCTTTTAAGAATCTGCATCTGCCCATTTTTACACTGGGTCTATCCATATGTACCCACATACATTTCAATGGGTTACTTCTGATTTACACTGCAGGCATCCTGCATTTCCCTAGACCAGCATTAACTATTTATTGACCTTCCCAGCACTGCTGTGAGGAAGGCTATTATTCCCATCATACAGACAAACAAGGATTACATTTTGGAGAGTGTCTGGATCTGGTGCACACATTTGGTCCTCTTTTGCCATCAATTACACTTCTTACAGCTTTTATTTCCCCACCCCCCTCCCCTTCTCCCTCCCTCCCTCCCTCCCTCCCTCCCTCCCATTGCCACCATATGTGTGCAGGAGAATGGAGAGGAAAAACAGCACTAACCATAGTCCAGGTCTAAATGTAAGGTAAATCTCTCAAGCTTATTTGACTTGATTTCCCTCTTTTTAAACTAAAAAAAAGGCTCTCTGACCTCTTAAATTTGCAGAAAGCTATTTTTAAGCCTTGTTGGTTTACTGGTAGGTCTGCTGATGTTTCAAACTGTGCATGGTGACAGGGTGAATCTTTCAGAGGGCTTGGAGAAATGGGCTGCACCTGCAGCAGGCAGGGAGCAGCCCTGAGATGGGAGCTTGGCTGGACAGCAGGGGCAGCAGGCTGTTCCAGGCAATGTGGGCTGTGCTGGTGTTTGTTTAATGTGGAAAGAAAATGTGAAATAGTGAGCAGGATGTTAAAACTCAAGCCAAAGCACACTTAATGTAGATTAATGTCTGCCCTGGACTTCAGTGTGCCTTGTATCAGGTCTTTATTAACATAGTTCAGCAGAAGGTGAGGAAATCTCCCAACAGCACAGTTCTTATTTCTGGATATGTTTGAAGATGCCTGGGCCTCCTGCTCTCACTGTATACATGTGCCAAACAAAAGCACCAGCACTGCTCTGTCAGGAACAGGCTCAGAGTTCCAGAGCACTGAACTGACTCAGCCAACAGCTCCAGGAGACCCCAGACCAACAGCCTGTCCTTTTCCCTTGGGCAATAGGGCATGACTTGTTTGTCCCTGTCAAGCAGCACACTGCATCCTCTCCAGTGTTTCACAGACCCCTGCCTCCCATGTGTGGGATTTCCCACTGTCTCCTGCCTTCCAGTTGCCCTCCTCCTCTGGAAGGAGGTGGTGGAGCTGTGGTTCCCTGAGCTGCCAAACAGCAAACCCCAACTGAGCATCACAAATGTGAGAGCACCACCCCTCTGCACTGGCCCAGGCCCTCCAGAGTGGAGTGCAAGTTGACATATTGAATAAATACAACTGGCACACGATTTATCGATTACACCCCTTCCGAAGACACGTCCTCGACTGAGATGAGATTCATAGGCCATCACATCACTTAAATGAGCCCTGAAGCATGTCCTTCACCATGTTTTCACCATTGGTGCTTTCACAAGACACCAACATTTTTTAGGTTTTCTGTGTGTGAGATTCAGCCAACAGTACGAGCCAATGCTCCCCATGGGAAGTGCACCAGAGTTCAGCGAAAGGCAGAATTTATGTCCTGCAGAAAATCCAGGTATTTCAACACTGTGATTCATGTCTGCTTATTGGGACTGTCTGAAAACTTAGGTTTCAGAGCTGAGCTCTATTTTGCAACAAGCAAATGTTACAATTTGCTTTGGCCATGCTTCTTCACCCCAGACTGAAAGATGCAGCACAAAAATTGTAGGAAAGCACTAAAAATAGAAGTTTGAAACTGCAGAACCAGCACATTTTAGGAATCAGATTATTTACTGGATAGACAGAATTTTACCATTGTCACTTTGAAGATACTTGTGCATTGGGATAGACTCCAGTTGCAGAGTATGACAGTGAGATCCTTTTGTGAATAGAGTGATCTACATACATCTTTCATCAAATGACTTCATGTCATTTAATGAGTCACTCTGTTTCACCCAACTTGCTTTGAGAAGGCATTAGCTTGATTTGGTTTTGTTGCCAATGATATATCTTCTCTTCCTTTTAGTTTTGCTGCTTTCTCCTATCACTCTTGCTCTGTCACCTGCACTGCCTCTCTTTACCTCTCACTTACACTCCCTGCAGCCTATTTCATCCCATTAGGTGGACAGCTACAATTGGTGATGTGGCCCAGACAGATTTTCTTGTTTCTGGTAATAAATGGAGCTCAGTTGTGTAACTCTGACCTTGTGTATAATTTTCAAAGATAAGTTTTGGGGAAACAAATGGGTTAGTTGTTATAGAAATATCGTAAGGCTTGACAGAAAATAACATGGCAGAAAATTATGACAGAAATAGCAGAAAGCCACTGTGGGGCTCTGCAGTATCTAAATTATCTTTTTATATCCCAGGATTGATAGTTCTACAATTATTCTCTAAGTTTCAAAACTTCATTTCCCTTGGGTCTCCCACTGCTATTGTATTTTCTATTTTCCTGCAAGGACTCCACTTAGGTCTACAGTTCTTTTAATAAATTAAAAAAAAAAAAACAACTTTCAAAATATTTAGTCTATTCCTTAAGCTATTTCCTACTAAAAATAAGTATTTTGAAGTAAGAAATTTTTCAGTGTTTCCCAATCTCATCTAATTGTGGATAGTAATGCTCAGGAGGAATCCAAGAGTGTGGCATGATCTACTGCAGATAAAGCACAAACCTGTGAGCACAGGCAATAGGTAGTGGGAAGAAAGTGGCAGAAGACAGGTACTGAGGACTGTGAAGGAGGCAGATGAGGACAAATACTCCTCCTGCCTCTGATAACAAGTCACAGACCAGTCTCCATGGCCTGATCCTGGTCTCCTGTTGTCCTGTTAGAGCAGCAACAGCCCCACAGCAAAAGCTGACACACACTCCAGCATGTTTGTGGGGGAAAAGCACAGTGCTCAGAGAAAAAACTACAGGGCAGTGCATCTCAAAGCAGTGCCAGAGTCATACACCATCACCTGAACTGAGGTTTGTGAGAAATCAAGCACTAACAACAGAACAATACTGCACATGAATTAAGGAACACAAATGCTTTTTTCTGCCCTGAACTGTGCAGCCCTGACCATGCTGGTACACAACCATCCAGTCCTACTGAGCACCTGTTGCTGATTCTTGAATGCCAACTGACACTTTGGGGTATTTGAGATGTTAAATTATTGCTAATACTCCTTATTGTTAGGAGTGCTTATTGACTGTGCAGAGGTAAGGAGATTTTTTCCATGCTGAAGGTAAGGCCACTGAATTCCTGTGTGCAAATTTTGTGAGTTTTCCCCCTCCCCATATGTTTTGAACAAGGTGTCTTGGCCATCTTACACCACTGTCTGCAGTGCTCTGGCTGTATCTTGCCTCAGGAGCATTCTGATAGTGTAGAATATCTCCTACCCATGTTATCATTGCCCTGCTCAGAGGGCAGAGCCTCTACATCTGCAGGTCCTTGTGGCATGACTGCCCTTCATGAACCACAGTTATTTGTGTGTGGCATTAGGGGAACAAACCTGCAGCTTGAGTGAACTGCTGGAACTACAGTGGTCTTCAGCTGAAAATCTCAAATGCAGCCAATTCTGCTGAGGTTGCTAAAAAGAGAAACAGAGTTTGCTCTGTTGGGGGGCCATGGGGTGGATTTGTGCACAACAGGGAGTAAAATGGTTTGACCCCAGGAGCCTTCCTGACAGCTCTGTGCTTATTCTCCTGATGGCTACAGTCTCATTCTCTTTCTCTCTCCATTCCTTCCCTTCCTGGCTCCTTACATGCTGCTGACTTTTTTTTTTTTTTTCCCTGGGACTTGTAGTAATCCAAAGAATGACTTAAATTCTGTTGTGTGGCACCACACATGTCATACAAATTGGAGTTTTTTTTACTGAGGAGCTCTGTGTGTAGTAGTTTTTATGTTGTGCTATGCAGTTTGTGCTCTGGGTGTAATTGCTGTCTTCAAGACATGTGGCACAAGTGTAGATCTGAGAGGGGCTGTTCCCCCTGCCCACTTTGGGCCTCCTGCCTGACTGGAGTGAGAATCAGCAATGCATTTGTTGGGATGGCAGAGGGAGCTGATATCCCTGACAACCTCCCCACATCAGAGGAGGGATGGGTGACTGCTCAGTACAGCCCTATTGAGAAGACAACTTTGCTCAGCTTTACCTGAAAAAATGAAAGCTCAGGATACTCCTAATGACAGCAAGTGTCTCTCCTGGCTTTCTCCCAGGGGGGAAGATGACCCCAGGACACTGCAGGCAGATCTGCACAGGGAACTTGCCAGTGGCCCTTTAGAAATGATTGCTGAGCAAGGAGGCAGCACCTTTTCTGCTGACACCAAGGGCAGCAGCAAAGGAAAGGCTGGGACAACTGCTGGAAGGAGGCAACCCTGCAGCAACGGGCCAGAGGCTTACCAGCATTTCCACTGCCATCTCCTGCCTTTTCTATCACTTTCTGTCTGTCCTTGAAAAAGTTACAGAGGGACAAGTTACCAGCAGAGCATCCTTGGGAGGTGAGGGAAGATTGTGTTACGCTGGAAAGTATTAACAGTTGCATCAATCACAAGCCTGGTCAAAGCAAATAGATGTCCTGCTCACCCTTTATCCAGGCTGAATAGGAGATGCAATTAAATGGCTGCCATACAGCAACAGCAGGAACAGCCAAAGCCATTACCCAAAGCCTGAGCAGAAGGGTGTGGGCTGAAGCACCATAACCCTCAGCAGAAGAGGGACAGGCTGGGGCTGGCTTGGAAAGGCAGCAGGTGAGAGCATGGAAAGCATGAGAGAAAGGGAGACATGGAACCTGCAGGAATGAGCAGAGGCAGTGCTCTTGTGTCCCAGGGTTGAGGGGCAGGTTGGTTTGGAAACCCTGACCTGAAAAAATGCCTCTATCTGTGTCAGGAGAACAGGTTTAGACCAAAGAAATAACCTTTTAATAGAACAAATTTAACTTTTTGGGAGGGTGAAAAGCCCAGAAGAATATAGGGTAATTTGGGGCCAAATAGATCTTATTAAGCTGATCCAACTGGGGAAAAAATATTATCAAATGTGCTAGAGGGGTGAGATTCACCACATGTAAATAGTGCAATGAATGGATCTGTACCTGACTGAATGGCCTAAATTGTCCTTAAGACACTAGAGAGAAATGGGCAGTTTTAGGGAAAGCTTCATCTCTTCCTGAAGAAGGTGTCTAAAACAGGTCAGATGAATTGGGCTTAGAACTGCCTGCTTCTCTCTATTGACATTCACAAGAGCCTAGACATCAAGCTGAGATAGAGATATCCACACTATATATGTCTAAGGTTAGGCAAGATGAATCCCATCCAATAAGTCTCTGTGCCTCTACCTGCAGGCAAGGAAAGGAATGTGAATAGTGATGGATGAGAGGAGCATTGAATTTCCTGCAAACATTCATCCACTCTTTCTGTGACTGGGCTTCAGCTGCATGCTCATGTATTTGTGCTTTCCATTAATGCTGCACGACAGTACAAATGCCAGTGGAAGGTGAGTTTCATGCTTGCACACACAAAACTTGTGGGAAGAAGATTGTCAATTTTGTCTTGCAGGTTTTTTGCACCAAAACTGATGGCCATATTTACATTCAGCCAGGCTATCTACACAAACTGCCCTGAACTTCTGACCTCTTTAGGCACAATGAAAGATAACAAAGATGAAGGCTGTATATTTTCTTTGACAGAATTATGAAGGCCAGGACATAAGTCATTTAAGCAGAAAGGATTGAACAGGCCAGGGGGTGTATTGGCTGCTGCAGAGAGAGGAGCATTCAGGCTCCTTCTGTCAGAGAGCTGGTGGATGCTGCTGATGGAAACACAGCTGCAATCTGCATAGGAACAGGAGCAAGATACTTCCTTGTTGGAGCTGCTGTGTGAGCCAGGGCCAAGTCACCCCCCTAATTCTTCCTGTCATTTCTGAAAGATTTATTTCCCAGTGCCTCTGCTGGAGAAATGGGCTCCGTATCCCAGGTCTCACCTTGTCCATGAATGTATCAGGAGCTGTCCCAGGGGTCAAATTCTTTTCCTGCTCACAATCCAGGCAAGCCCATCATCTTTAAGGGTCTCACAGAAACATTAATAAGAAGAAAAATATGGCTACCATTGTGTTATTCTGATTTGACTTTTATGGGTGACCAAAGTGTTCTTTTCAATGTATTTTAGGTATACTTGCTATGAAGCAGAAAAATGTTCAGCCACTTCTCAGCTGCTAGTAACATTTCAAACCCTACCATCAACTACCTGTATGCAATGGATTTTCTTTAAATAACTCTTGGCAAATGCTTGACATCTGTTTTCTCTAATTAATTCTAGCAGTCATCATACTTCACTGCATATGTTGAAAGCTTTCAAGGATGATAAGAGCTACCTACAGCATTTCAATCATGGGAGCCTGTATTGCAACCACCACTCCATGAAAGCTCCAGCATAGTTCATTCTGAAATGTCAGTGAGAGAAAACCAAGATGAAACACCTGCTGAATGTGAAAATAATTACCACATAAGTTAGAGAGAAGCATTTCAGAATTCTGGCTTTTGATTTTCTTGCAATTGTATTCTGGATTAAAAGGAGGCAATCACTAGGAATAAGGGGCTCATTCCTGTGGAACTATGAAACAAAAAAGTTCTTCCCTAAAGTAAATTCAAAGCAAAAACTATTTACTGATGGATAAGCACAAGGGAATTGGGGCAATAATTTCATTCTTACATATTTAGAATAATATTATTTCTATGTATTCCTCAGCCTGCCCCCCCACTGCCACCTCCCAAAAATGCCCTATAGCCATCCCACTCTGAGATGAGAAACTGCTCCAGAGAAACAAGTGTCAGAGAGTGTGCCTGTGTCAGTGCTGACCAGAGCCAGCCCTGCTCCCATTTCTGCACAGTGGATTTGCTTGCTGTTCCCTTATTTCCCCCTGCACACCTGTCTGCCATTTGCCATTGTGCTCTTGCAGCCTGAAGGTTCCCAGTGACCTGGGACTGACAGCAAACTGCAGGCTCTGCCAGAGGCAACAATAATCACTGACAAAACAACACAAAAATCAGCATTCATAAACAGATCTGATGCTGTTCTCTGCAGAGGAGTGTATCCTTCAACATCACCTTTTGCTTGCCTCTAATCACCCCTCACATGTTTTGTAAACAGAACAACAGAGACCACTTAGATAACACGTTAATGAGTAAAGGAGCTTGCTGACATCCTTTTGGGAAAAAACCTCCAAGTGCTGCATAAACCTCATTAACTGCAAGTGATTGGAGATTCTCCTCGCACATCACATGTGGAACCACCTGGCAGTGCCCCAGGAGCCCTGGCTCCCCCAGATCCCAGCACTGCCAGCAGCAGGACTGGGGGAAGGCAGTGAGGGGCTGCAGCTCTGTGGGAGGGGAGCAGGGAGGAGGAACAGGAGAAAAGTCCCAATTCCCACTCTGTGCCAGCCTGTGGCACAGCAGTGTCCCGGGACTCTGAGGTGGCATTTAGTGCCTGCACAACACAGCATTTTCAGCTGCTGAGCAAAACCCTCCTCTGTCACTCCTCAAGACCCTTGTGCCTTTGTTGGTGAGCTGTAACTCCTCACTGCTCTGCCAGTGGTGCACCACAGGCTTTGTGCTTTGCTTTGGGGTTTCTGGTACTCTGTGGTTTATCTTAGGTACACTGAAGTCAGAGCTGGAAATCAGCATGAGGGAAAGGCACAAGTTGTTAAGATTTGTTGTTTTTTCCCTTGCAAAGTGCTTATAGTGCCCATTTCCATGTTAACACATTGCAAAGTGTCTTCTCAATGTTAAGTGTCTGATAATGGCAACAAAACCCAGCACAGATAACGTGTTACAAGGATACACAGTAAATCAGAGAATTTAATGAATTCATAACCTTTCATTTTATTTCCTTCCTGTGAGATAATTTTAGCCAGTGTCAATGGGATTTGTAGGAAGGGGGAATGAATAGTGATCCTACCTCGACCAATAAAACAAAATCCTAATTTTCTGTCTTTTATCTTTTCCCATTCTTTCGGGCGCCTCTTTGGCCTTGTCAAAACATATCGTTCAGTTAGAGACTAAAAATATTTTCCCATCGATTGGGGTTATTGATTTTTTTTAATCTGTACTTTGGCTTAGAGAGCTGGGGTGAAGGGTGAAAGTTCAGCGGCTTAGTCCGCTGTTTTATCTGGACAGCAGAAGAATGTATTGGCAGCAGATTTGATTTACCTTGTTGGTCAGCTGTAGTCACTCCAAGCTCTGCAGACAAGCAGCAAGCGTATTTTGCTGTCTATTTTATTGTACACTGAACTTCTTGAAGGTCCAACCTCTCTATTGATTTATCTCTCAATTTCCAGTGGCCTATGTTTCCATTCTTATTAACATAAATGTATCAGAAATCAGATTCCCCCTCAAAGATATATTGATCATTTATGAGCTTTGAAAAAAGTCTGACATGTATGCCATGTATTTCAATCATTCAGGGTCCACAAGACTGATACATACTGAGTAATAAACAAATGGAGGAAAAAAAGTAGAAAACATGGTGTATATCATGGTGCTGTTATAGATTATACTTGGATATATCTGGTGTTGATATTGAAAATCATTTTCATACTGAAAAAAATTGGTTGTTGCGAACAAATATTTGTCTAAATGCTCAAGAGTCCTGGTTGAATTGCTGCAAACTTATTTCTGAACAAATTTAAAATAAAGTATTGTAAAATTATGATTTTATTAAGAAAATAAATTGTACCACATAGTGAAAAATGTTTCTATTTTTTTCTATTCTTCCTGTAAATGCACTGAATAGGTTAAGTCTTTTTTTGACAAAGCTTGCTAGCTTAAAGCTTTCTATATAATACCTCTTACATAGGTAGTTTGTATATAAATACATAAAGGGAAAAGTACTTGTCCTAAAAAATGATTTTTGGAAGATCTCATTAGACAAGTCCTTGTAGCTACCCAGGATCTCTAAGCCACAGTGAGTCCTGCTCTTCCAGATCCTGGGGGACCCTTGTGAGCAGAGCCAAAGAGAAGATGGAGGTGGGAAGGGAAAATGTGGGGCAATCATTCTTCTCTGAAGAAAAGCTTTTCCTGTACTTGTAGAAAGTACATCTGACTAAAACTATCAAACTACAGTTTTCAGGCAAGTCTGGCATGCTGCAACTGCAAACACTAAGTGAGGACATTCAGCAGGCTCCCTGAATACTATCTGGTCAATGAGTGCTGCAAATAGGTGCATAAATTCAAATATAATTTTGATGATTCCTAGATTTCTTGGAAAAAATCAAATTCATTAGGTATGTAAAATATTCATAAGGTAACTCTAAAGGAAATTCTAAGTTACTGCAATACCAATCTGTCCTTGGAGGTCACTGGGTTTGTTGTCCCTTCCAAATTTGTTTTTAAAGGCAGAAACAATCCTTTGGCCAGTAGTGCTTTGGTCCAGGATTGACCTGACCACAGCTACCTGAAGCACTTTCACAGCCCTGAGTGCCCTTCCCCTGACCATCCCCATTGCAACAGCCTGGGATATCATTGCTCAGCAGCAGTGGCCAATGCTCCTGTAGATACTGAGTTAATTGGAGGGTTTCATTCTCCATTTGAAGTGAATCTCTGTAACAGGTCAGAAGTCTTAGTTTTGTTTTGCTATTTCTTAGTAGCAGCCTCCCTCTTTCAGTTTGCCAGGTGCTTTTAGCATGCCTGCCAGAGGAGGGACAGGGAAGGAAAAGGGAAGATTCCCTTTGCTGTAGGCAGCAAGCATGTGCAGGTACAGGGCTAATTCATGTGAAAGTTTACTTTGCTCCAGCCTGTTGTGGGGGCAGGGAATAGTGAGGAGGGGTATTTTCCTCTCCCCAGCCATTACCTTCTCAGAGGCAGTGAAGCAAAAGCAGCTTTCCAGGAAGGGTTTGAATAGAGAGTACTGTGACCTTGTGGATGACAAGAAAATGCTCATGCAGTGAGCAATGTCAGTTCTCCATCTTCTTTGTGGCTGGATACATCCTGGAGGGCTCTCTCAGACAAAATGCATTTCCCATCACAAACCAGCTTCCTGCATTCTGGATGGTTTCTAGCTCTGGCAGCAAATGCTCCAAATCTGTGGCGTCAGTTTTATTTTAGGTTTTACTTTTGCCAGCATTGCTGTGTTCTTGAATTTGACTTTGCTTCACATTCCTAACAAATATGCAGACTGCCTTTTCCCACTTTCTGTCTCCCCTTGGACTTCCAATAACACAGGGATGCCTGAATATTGTCCTGTCTCATTCCTGTGCACTTCTCTGCATGACCCATCACACAACAGCTGGAACCACAGATGACTGGACTGCCTTCTCTGCCACTTGCTACCATGCATTTCTGTGTGCTTACTTTCACACTGGTTGCTTTCTGGTGGGTTGTGTTGCTGTTTTGTTTTCTTTTCTTTTTGTCTTGCATGCAAAGGGAACAGCTGGGAAAGGCATTTTTTTCTATGAGCAGAAGAATTGTATCAATATTGCATAATCTATCTCCATTTTCAGTAAGTCTTCATTAGATAGCCATACAGGGATCCCCAGGTGACATATAATAAAGCCCCTTTCCATGACAGAAACATACCCATTAACAAATTTTACATTTTCCTTTCTTCCGTTGCTCACCACAGAAGCAATTTCAGTAAGAGCCTTATTAAGTCTTTGCAGTCCTGGAACATATGCTGTCAAAGGAAGTACTGTCAAGACTAAAGGAATGAGTTACTGGGCATTTTCTGGCTCTGAAAATTGCTTTTAAAAATTCAAGTAACTGGACATGACGGACACTATTCTGTTTAGTAGTTGTGCCCCTAAATTTGAATCTCTTTGTTACCTAGAGTAGATAAGATACAGCAATGATTGCTCAAACATACTGTATCAGAGACCTTTGCACAGACCACTGCCACTGCAAAAACAATCAGTGCCTGCAAAAGCTGTTTGCTTTGCCTAGGAAACCACAGGAGCTGGACATTGAGACTCACACCAGGCCAGACAATACGACGGCCTGGTACCTCAGAAGATAGTGTATTCCATTATTGTACTATATGATCCTAAATACTGTCATAAACTGCTAATATACTAATGTGTTCATAGTCTATTGATTGGTACTGGGAATAGTACTCTGGGTTAGTCTAACTCATTTGTAATACTGCATATAAGCAGAATATTTTGCAGCACGTGGCGTGTAGAAAAAGGGATTCCACACATGCTTTATCTTATCATTGCAGCATTAGTGTTACAGTTTCTTTTATAGTGTACTAAAAATAATTTTATTTATAAATCTCCTTACTCTCTTCAAGCATTTGGGACACCATACAAAATTCCAGAAAGAATTTAAAATGCATTAAAAATTATATTAAAGAGCCACAGCCTGGAAGTTTTAATAAAAACCTGATCAAGGGTGTCAAGGGGCGAGAGATGTTATTCATATAGAGTCAAGAGAAATAAAACTGAATACACAGTTAAAATGTTTTGAATATTTTTAAGACAAGGAGACAGAGATTGAGGGAGACCTGGAAAAGAAGAGCCATATTGGGGTCCCCTAATGAAATCTTTGGCTGGAAGAGGGGCAGCAGGGAGGGGCTGCAGGCTGCCTCTGCATGAGGCCCGGGGGTCCTCACTGTTGCTGTGGTAGGATGTAACTTGCACTGGGGGGTTCTCAGGGGCTCTGATTCTCCTCTTCCCACTGGGCTGCTGCAAGAGCATGTGTGCTGCTTGCCCAGGGCTGAGCTCACCAGGGCCCAGTGGCACTGACTTTTGCCCTGGTCAGTGTCCTGCTGGCAGCCAGGGACAGCCTGGGACACCAGGCAGGACAGAGGCAGGCCTGCCACTGTCACCCTGGAGGGGGTGACACTGCAGGGTGTCTGGTGGGCCATTTGGGCAGGGCTTGTACTGCTCAGGCTGTGAGAAGGGTGTTGGCAGCACCAGTGGCTCAGCCTCAGGCTGGAGCAGACGCTGTCCCCAGAGCCAGGCATGGCAGCCTGTGAGCAAAGCCCTGAGCAGCAGAGAGAGCTGCTGGAAGTGCCCTAATGGAAACCACTGAGCCTTATGGCCCTGGGAGCACACACTGCTGCTGTGCTTCCCAACTCCTGCTCAGGGTGCAGCCTGCAAAAGCCATGCACTAGGAGAAGCTTTTGGAAAGCTATGCCTTCCTAAGCATGGCTGCTGTAGTGAGATGTTAGTAAACTAAACACTGCTCCTCTGGAGACATTAGATTGGACTGGATGATCTGACAGGTCTTTTCCAACCTAAATGATTCTGTGATTGGAAGGAGAAATCTGCTGGGTTTTTGACTGCTTGAAGCTGCTGGCAGAGCTACCTCCACCAAGTGCATTCTGACTTACAGACAGCCCTCAGAGCCTGTGAATGCCTCAGCTATATACAACACACTCACATACAATGGTTTTGTGAAAGAAAATGTTCCTTCCACCCAGTAAAGCATGAGTGAGTAAATATGAGCAGTGCTCACACTGCATGGTATCAGCACTCACACTCAGAGATTATTGATACATATTCTTAATTTTTAAATTAAGGATAGCTTTTATGCACTCACTAAAATGTACCACAGAAGGTGTAACTGGTTACACAGGAACTGCAATTGTCTTTCCAGGTCCCATTTGATAAGTGCAATTAGATATTGCTGGTTTTACCTTGTATTTTAGCATCTAAGATCAGTCAGTAGCATAAGAGCACTGTTAAAAAGAAAAGACTTTTCCTAGGAGAGCAGGCATGTGCAGCAGGGGTTTGCAGTGTTGCGTGCTGTCAGTCAAAATTTGCCAGCAATGTCATTGAAGGTCAGAGTCCCAATATCTCTGCAATCAAAGCTGACAATGACACATTCACTAGATAGATATAAGGAAGGCACTTTTCCACAAACTGTCCTAAAGTAATAAGTGAAAAATTAAAACTTTTCTTTTAAATATACTGCGCATATTGTAGCAAAGTAGGTTTGGATTTTTTTTCCCTGAAAGAAAATAGCAATGATAAAAGGAAAATGAAGAAATAGCACCTGTCATTTTAACCAGCTGTGGCATATTGTTTTCCAGTGTTTTCTAAAGGTTCACAGCTGTGGAATCAGACCAGTGGAAAAACAATAATGACTAGAGTTGCAGAAGGGAAGCTGAACTAAGAGAGGCACTAACAGGCAGCAAAGAGGCTTAAAAGAAAATAATCTAAATTCTAATTTAATCTACTGATGCAAAAGCAGAGATACTCTTCTGTTTCTCCAGTTCACTCTGTTTGCATTTATGCTAAGGTTTTGGTTGGGAACACAGTGCATTTTACAAGCAAATTTCCAGTCTTTTCCACTTAATATGTATTGGTTCACCTCAATCAGCAGAGAGAACTAAGCCAAAAGGGTTTTCATTTCACTGCATCACTCCCTAATGTAGATCATACATACTTCAGTACCATGAGCCTATCAGAAGAAAACTCCAGGGGGAGAAGCCTGGGTAAAACCAATATTTGACTCTCTCAACCCCAACACTAGCCCTAATCCTCACCCTAAACCCAAACCCAGTACCATGGCTGGTCCAGATCAGAAAGCTGTAGGAGCAGCAATACTGGGACCTTGCTGGGATTGTTTTGGCATTCTTTTCCCAGCCCCAATGTTCTTGCAGCTGTAGGATGTCAGACTCTCTCAAAAATCCCAGACACAGAATGATGATGAACTTGCCCACAAGCACATATTGCTGGGAAGTGATTTGTGCTCAGAGCAACCATGTCACACCATGCAAGATACTTAAATTTTAATAACATTTAATCACTCTCATCTCTGCAGATAGAAGATTCCACTACCAATTCCCAGACAAGCCAGTTCTCAAAGGGAAGTTTTGACTTGTTTAAAATAAATGACTGCCCCAGATGTTCAACCAGTCATCCTGAAGGAAAATCTGAAATGCTTGCCTCCAAGAAAATAATTTTTGGGAAAATACAATTTCCCTTCAAATCCAAGTCCCAGTTGAAACATTTTCCATCAGTTGAAACAATAGCATTGAACTGTCATACAGACAGTGTGAAAAAACAATGGAGAAACAATTCAGAATCATGGGATGGAAGTTCCATCACAAAAGATATGAAAAAGCAGGGTTATTCATAGAAAACAGGCTCATTCTATGTTCTCATAGCTGTGAAACCAGTACCTGCCTAGGAACTTTTTCTACTAGATTGCTGCTGGATAGCAAAACCCTGATGCTATCTTTGACTTCATGGACATTTTTTTCCCTCTTGAAACCTAGGATATGTCAGCTAAATTACCATGCCAACAAAGAGTGCCTGTCCCAGGAATCCTACCCCAGAAATGCCAGGAAGTCCCAGAAATAACTTGAACAGTGGAAGTTTGAGCTATTTCACTATCCTGTCACATTTCATGGCTCTTTTCTCCAGTTCTTGGTTTGTCCATCCTTCTCAGATGTACATGGATGGGTTTGATGGCTTCCATCTCTGTGTCTTGACGCTTCAAATGCTTCAGGGGCACTTTCTAATTTTGGATGTTGCCAAGAGGGGCTTTTTCCCACTTCTTATACCCTGCTCTATGACATCCTTTCCCTAAATCCC
This sequence comes from Agelaius phoeniceus, assembly GCF_051311805.1. NCBI lineage: Eukaryota > Metazoa > Chordata > Aves > Passeriformes > Icteridae > Agelaius > Agelaius phoeniceus. The sequence goes on from NC_135277.1 coordinate 12,418,721, forward strand.
TCCCAGAAATCTCAGCACAGACACTTGTTGCAATATATAAAGCCAACTCATCTTTTAAAATTTTTTTCCACCAGTTACTGTAATGATGACCTGCAACACTTGGATTCAAATCCTGCTGGCCAGGAATGTAACACTCCTTTCTCATCAAGACAAAATAGGAACATTGTTGAATAAGTAGTTGTATTATAAGCACAGGAATCTCACAGCTAATTTAATAAAATTGAATTCCTGGTAGAAGAGGGAAACATTCACAAGGGAAGGAAGAAAATAGAGAAAATATCTTGCAGTGGTGAATTTCACACATCCAGCCTGGGAGTTTGGCAACCAAATAAACCTTTTGAAGAGCTAAATGGTAACATAAATCACCTGGCAATTTATTATCAAGTGATTATATATATATTTCAGTAAGTGTCACACAATATAACTGCATTAATTAAAATGGAATTAATATAGGGCATCTTGCCATATCTAGCAATATATCAAAGCATAATTTGCAATATGAGTTCTGCCTTCACTGTAGGGCTCCCAGGGCACTCCCCACTTCAGGAAGAGTTGTTTGCTTAAACATTTCTTGGGTTATTTTTCATCTGCAGTTAATTTTGGAAGAACCATTATGATTTTTAAAAAAAAAGACAAAACCAATAAACACAGTACACTAAAAAGCATTTTGATTTGAGTTCACAGGACTACTACTACTGCTACAGTGTGGATTTAGTTTGGCAGCCAGGATCAAGTGTTAGGTAGAAGTGTACTCATGGGACACTGAATACTGTATGCAACTAGTTTTAATTCAAGTGAAAGTTGTCTCCTTCCACCAACAGAGTGGGTGGGGTTCCAAATGCTTTCTCACTTTCAGTGCTGTTAACGCTGAGAAGGAATGAATGTCCTAAAAAATAATGAGCTGTGTTGAAAGAATGTGAGATTTTAAAAATGAATTCACATGGGGAATCTTTTTGTGCTTTCTTATTTCTAACCCCCTTAGAGTTGAAGCCCTCCAGTTCTCCATCTTCAATGAAAGGGAAGGGACAGAGGAGAAAGAAGGATGTATTAAATAATAAAACAATAAAATACCAAAAAAAGAATTGTACCAATTATTCTGTTTGGATGAAACCTTGTGGCAGCACTGCTGGATCTATGACAACAGGAAGGAACATGGAAGGAGTAACTTCTCATCATCAACAAAGAAGTTCATTAGAACCAGGAAAACAGTGTGACCCCCTAAGCTGCTTTATCTCTCTCCCTAATTCACTATGAAATTCTGCTAGAACTCCTCTTTGATGTTGAGAAGTTAAGCACTCTGTCCTTCACCTGCTGATAAGTATTCAGGATCAACTTTTGAAATCACAGCAGTGTGAGCATTCTTCTCTGCTATGATGCCTGCTTTTATAAATATTATTTTCCTCATTGCCCTTAAAACTTCTGCCAGGCTTCTGGAACAGAAAAGTTCTATTCTTCAATGAACACAGATATTTCTTCTTAGAAAAATGGGAGATGCATTCACATGCATCTGGAGGCTCAGTTTGGCTTTTAGCCCAGGGATGAATTCATTTGTAGATGATTTTAGAAATCAGTTCCACTGTCTGAATCTGATTTTCTTTACAGCAAGACAAGCCCCCCCTAAACCAAGAAACCTAATTAGGATGCTATGTTACTGCCATAATAATCAGCACAGCCTCTATGTGCATTCTTATAAAATGAATGTTTACATTGCTATACAGGATTTGCAGTGAGGTAGTGTGTGAAGAATCTCCTGCTGTGCTTGGTACTGTAAAATTCACTTTGCAAAAAAGGGAGATCTCCCAAAGAACTTAAGGCTTCAGCAGGTGACTTGTTCACTTTTTGTTAGGTGACCTAAAGCCTTTAAGGCCTGGCCTGTACACAAAGGCATGGAAAGTGTTGTTTGATACTGATTCGATTAAATTGGAGCAACTTTTCCACAAGAGTGTTTAATTTGTGTTGATGAATTTACAAGCATGAACTAAATTTGCATAATCAGTCTTAGTCTGACATAAAAGAGAACAAGCACTAAAATTGCACCAGTTAGCTAAATGGATATAAATTAACCCTGAAGCCCTCTCTGAGCAGAATGAAACCTCAGAAATACCCTACAGCAGCAGAGAAAAGCATCCAACCAGAACAATTCTATTCATTACCCAAGGATTAACAATATAAGATTAAAAAGATGCAAACCCAATTCAAAAGTATTCCAAAGTTAGCCTGCATTGAAAATGACCTATTTGCAAAGACAACTTTGAGATGCAGGTTTGGAGCTGCAGGCCAGCTCAGCTGAGCCTGTGGCAGGAGCTCCAGTTCCAGTTCTGCTGCTTCTGCAGCTCCTCCTGTGCCTCCTGGCAGAGCTGGCCCCAGCCTGAGCTGCAGCTCGGTGCCTCCCAGGACAGAGGGATGCACACAGTGAGACTGTCCTGTCCTGTTCTCTGTCCTGGCCACAAAATAACTCTGATGTCACACACAGCCACAGAGTTCTGCTCAGGTGCGTGCCCAAGTGTGTGAACTTTACATTTAGTGGAGACTCTTCCACTCCACACAGCTTTTACAGTAATTAAAATCTGAATCAAATCCTACTAATTTCACCAGCAAGTCCCAAAGTTCTATATAGAACAGTATAAAGTAACAGCAGGACAAAAACTGAGAGAGGGACTATTACAGTATTACAGTATTATTACAGGCTGTAGGGAAAGATGTAAATTACAAATAATGAAGGAGAAGTACTGCAAAGATCTATAATCTCTGTATGAAGATCAACAACAGGCTTTTGAAATGCTAAAAAATTACACCCATGACAAGGCAATGTCACTGTGGGAGAGGAAAAATAGTGACAAATAGTTTGTCAGAAAGGTAAGAAGCATTTGATCATCTCTCCAGCTGGGGCAGTGGTTATTTTTTTTTATTATTGTGATTTGCAAGGCTCTGGATGGAGCTGAGCAATTGCTACAAAAAAAAGAATAGTGTGACAAAAGTTGTTCAAATGAAGAAAGAAGTAGTTTTGTCTGGATCATGCATTTTATCTTCTGTGGTCATCTGAATTGCTTATGGGATATTTTCTTATTGTGTTAAGGAAAATAATTTTTGAAAATCACATGGATACACCTGTTTTGAGTGTTTGTATAAGCATCTTGAACATAACTCACCCTCCCTCCCCACTCCACTCTTATGGTGAATATTTTCAGATACCTGATCAGAGATCAAGAGGATATTCTATATCAGAGCTGACCAAATAGACACTGTTAAGTTAGAAAACAATGAATACTCAATGTTTTGCCAAAAAGATCAACTTGTAGACTAAAATAACTGGCACAGTTGTCAAAACAGGACTGTTTAGTGAGAGCTGACAAACAGAGCAAATATAGCTACCCCATCATTTGCTATGAAGTTTGTGCCCTCTAATTTCTCAAGCCAATTCAAACCAACCACTTCCATATCAAATGTGTCTGATGGACAGCCTCAGAGCTGAGGTAATGTGATTTGTTATCTGTCAAATACTGCACATTTGCTGTGAACATTATGGATTTTAATTTTTTTTTAAATTAATGTACTTCAAATGTATTCTATTAAGAATCTCTGGAACAGCCTTTATTCACAGGGAAAAAAAAAAGATCATATGTCAGTGTGGGCTGTTTACATGGACTTCATAGTGCCTCAGTTTTCAGAGGGTGCAAAACTCCTGCTGAGGACACCAGCTTGGCTCCTTGGTACATCAGCACTCTCCAGTAGTCTAATGCCACCACCCTCAACAACCAATGCAAAAAATACCATGATTTATGTGCATGAGGAACTGCATTCAGACACTATTTATAAGCCATCAACCTGCCATGGAAGCAGTTGATGTCTACACTTTGCTGATCTAGGTTGGCACATCCTGATGTCAGTCCTGAAACCTCCTGGTCATCTTAAGTGATACTTAAGAAAAAGCCACAAGATGGTAGCACTGGATGAGTACCAGCTTCCTGTGGGCAAATGTCTTGCATCAATGCTGCCCAAGACATGTGTTCCTAGGTGGGATTCTCAGCTGATTGACATTGGTTCAGGTCTATAAACTCCCAAAGCTGGGAGGTTGTTTCACCAGAAGGGAAGGACAGGCCCTTCTTTCCACCCATGTGCTTTACATTTCATTTTCCATACCTGTTTACTTTTCCCTCTCACTTTACCTTCTTCCCCTTTCTTTGCTGTGAGAAGGATCATTGCCTCCCTTTCAAGAGACAAAACATAATCTGCCATCAGCATCTTAGAGGAGTACCTGTGTCTGTGTATCACTATCATTTATTCCACAAGTTGGCTGGATCTCTCATCTCTGATGGATTTTCCCTTTTCTTCATCTGTCTGTCACAACACCTTGGAAAACATTGCTATTCAGGCAGCCAGACCAAAGGGATGAAGTTTATTTTACAATCGAACTTGCTTTTGCTGAATATTCTGAGCACTTTCTTCCATCTGAGAGAGTTCATGATCTCTGCTCCCTAACTGTTGACATTTATCTGCCCTTTCTTTCATTCCCAGCTCTCTTTCTGTCATTATGATTCTGATTCCAGAATGACCTATTACCATTTGTCTTTTATTCCTGCACACTTTAGGAATGACACCTTTTATGTTGATATCTGGATACCTTTTACATTCCTCTCAAACCTCACCCAACTTAGGCAGCTCTTTGTGTGGAGTAGCAAGTCAGCAGTGCAGCTCCCTCTGCCTCCCCACACAGCCTCCTCAATCACCTCCTCTGCTCCTTCCTGGGCCTGTCAAAGGACAGCATCAATCAGATGCCAATTTTGCAGTGGGTTGAGGTCAGGCCTCACATCTCTCTCTGTGGGCAAATCTTGGCCCCATGGAGGGGTACACAGGAGCTTTCAGCAATGGTGAAAGCTGGCACCATCACTGGCTATGGACAGTGCCAAAATAATGAGTCCTGCCTTCTCTGCTCTTTTATAAAAGGGACCAAGGGAGAATCCGTACTCTTCTGACACTCCTGCCTCCATAGAAATATCTAAGGTGGTTTTAAAGAGAGCTGAGGAACAGGGGTCAGTGCCACCTACAGCTGCACACTATGGAGTCACTGGTGGAAAAAGGAAGAATCCTTCATTTAAGTACAAATTTTAAACTATGGCTGCAGCAAATGAAGGGTGAAAATGCATTAGGTAAGGTTAACAAGTTTGCTTGACTCAGCTAATCAATAACTAAGTAAAGAAGATTCTCTAACCATGAAGAAAACATATTTATTCCCTTGCAAAGGAATGGGGAGGTGCTTTCTGTGATGCTCTGTGTGCAAAAATGTTTGCACCTTGTTCATATTAAACTTATATTATACATAAGCTTATATAAAGCTGTACACTGATAATCTGAGTGATGACAGCCTTTCAGTGCTTAGCTAAAACAGAGCTGATATGTCTAAGAGTAAATGAGCTAAACTGTACAGAGCACACTTCTGTAACTGTTCTTGGGCTGTTTTTTTCCTGCACAGCTCATTAGCTATCCAGCACTGCAAAATGCAGGTATTCTTTGCTCCCATTACAGCTTTAATTGAGAGCTTATGATGCAGCACTGCTCTGGAAAAGAATTCAACATCCTTCTTCTCATGGCTTCAGGATAGTGGGGTGTTGATTTTTTGCCCTTACAAAATCCATTTCTTTGTACTTTTTTTAATATATATTTTTAATACATGACTCTCCAAGAGCTTAATATCCTAATGTGCCTTTTACAGAGGAGGAGAATCAGTCAAAGACTAAGTAATCTGCCTAAGATCACAGAGGAAGGCTGTGGCAGCATCACACTGAGACCTGAGGTCTCCAGAATCCTATTACTGTGCTCTAACCCCAAGACCATCCTGTCTTTCTTAAAAGCTTTACTATTACATTCAAGTATGCAGAGACTCAGATGGAAACAAACCCAGAAGGCATAAACAAACTCAGCATGACAGTGACTGCAAATACCCTGAAACAATAGAAAAGCCAACGCCAGAAAAGCTAACAGATAAAATTATTTTAGTTTGAAATACATTTGGAAAGTACATTCTAATATAATGAATTTATATCTATTTTGCAACTACTAGTTAATTTGTCAAGGGACTAAAACTGAAAACAAAGGCAAGTGCTGTTTACTACCCAGTGGGGTGTGATCCTCCTTTGTGAGAATTTACTATTTTAAATGTGTATTATGTCCCTGATCTTCTAGGTAAAATCTGTTGGAAATAAGAATAACCTTTCCCCTTAAAGATATTGTCTCTTTCCCTGTGATAAGTCTGTCCATCACCAAAGAACTGATAAAAGGGCAGAAGTGAAGGTCACTGATCCGAAGCTACACGGCCATGCAGCAGAAATGGTTCTGGAAACACATGAAGTTATTCTCAGCCTTGCCATCAGTATCACAGACAGACCCTGCAAAAGCTGACCCCACTGGTCAGGAGGACTCTGGCCATGCAAGGCCTCCTGCATTTTGGGCAACTCTGCTACTCACGTTATGAACAGACAAAAAGCCATGTGTGAGCTGTTTTGCTGTGTTCAGACACATTATTTTAATCCCATGCCTTCCAAAATTATGGCCTTAGGCCATTTTTTCTGTTGGTCAGTCAGTGTCAGTCCTCAGAAGTGATTTTATGTCACCTGAAATCCCCACTTAGAGAGGAAGCAGGAGGATGTGTGCAGGACAGCAGGAAGTTAGAAAAAAAACAGCTGGAGATAAAAGGGCATAAATAGTAGATAGAAGAGAGCCTTTGGGGAAGGACTCAATACCTCTGCTTCAGTACCTCTGGAAAATTTCCTTCTATTTCCAAATGTCCAGAATAGTGGAAAAAGTCCAGCCAAGGGATTTCACATTGTAATCAAGTAGTCACCTCAGAATATAATCAGTTAAGAGATTGTTTTATATACACCTGCTATACTGCATTATTTATCATGCCCGGAAGGCTCTGCATGACTTGCTATCTTTCATCACAATTCATCCTCTGTGGCAGGTGACTGTCATGAAAGAAAGAAGAGAAGATTCTCAGAACAACTCAACCAGTCACCACCTACTCAGTCTGGAAGTGCCCTTGCAGCAGCAGGGTTTGTTACCAGGCTTTGAGCTGAGACCTGCAGCCCTGTTATTCTGCACACTAAAAGCAGCAAGCACAGTTCATGCCTTAAATGTTTCATATTTGAGGCTATTCTTACACTTAGGGAAGGAAAAGAAATTGAATTTTGATCTTCTTCAGATCATAGTACGAAAGGTATTTTATTTCAGGGAATTATCTTTTTGTGTGACTAATGTTTGTTCATTTGACCGCTCTCTGGAATTGAAGGTAGGGCATTTCAAGATGTTATTGTAGTGCTAAGTGCAATAAAAGCTGCAGTGAAAGTAGCTAAACACCCTGAGGAAAGCAAACACACAGCTAATGACACACAGCAACTGCTCTACTTTGAGGATTTACTGGGACAAACAGTTACAACCAGAAGCAGAGTTTATGACATTGAGGAGCCTGATCAGCTTCAAATGCATCTTATTCAGTCACATTTACCTAAAAGAGCATTTCTGACTCATGAAAGGTTCCTCATCTTCTTAACTGGGAACATGGTGGGAAATAAGAAATACTGCCTTGAATAAGGGTTTGTTTCTGGGAGTCTGTGATTCAGAGCTTCTGAAAAGACCAAAGCAAATGGTAAATCTTATGTCTCTCTCCTTTTTTTTTAAACACTATATTTTACCATCCTACTTTTGTTTCAAGGTTTACCAGGGGTTTGAGTTAAATCCATCCAAAGGAAGACTTGATATTCAAGGCTGCCCCTCGGCAAAGAGGAGTTTTGCATTCATTAATATTGCCTTGGGATGAAGGAAGGAACAGGAGAGCCCTGACTGGCCTTAGACATTTATAAAGGTAATCTAATTTGTGCTCCTTTGCCACTTTTTCATTAAAGCCACTCCTGGAATGTTTCTTATCATGGGTTCCCCTTCCCTTGAGAAAAGTTTCAACAAATAGACCAAATCCAGCACAGAGTTGGCCCAGCAACTGACTCAAGTAATGTGGAAATGCAGACTTGGAGAATCTACTGCATTCTGACCTGCAGAATTAGGAAGGTAAAACCAGAACCAGGAAAGTCTACAGTCAAACAAGTCAACTTATAGCCAGTCTATGGCTCCTATTACATTCACATGCAAGTGACTGCAGCTTAGCTAGGACTGACTGAATACATGATGGTCATGCAGGGCAGCAGCCCATTTCACAGCTGAAACATTTTAACAACCACTGTCCATTTGTGTACACACAGAGGCTGGAGAAGTAAATCTAGTCCTCAGTACTGAAGCTTTCTCACAGTCACACAGTTGAAGACATAATTCCAGAAACAGGTGATGCCAATGACGAAAAGAAATGCTGCAGTTCTCAGAAACATTACTGCTCCTTGTCAGGAACATTTCTTTTCCCCCCTGACTTAAAGTATATTTGTTATACCACAGATTAACAGCATCCATTTAGGGAAGAAATGGCCTTGAATCATTGTTTCATCTTAGGAACCACAGGTGATGTTGTACACAGTCTGTTTACAACCTCAGGGTTAGTGAAAATGAAACCAAACTAAGAAAATGCCGACCATTGACCAGAACGAGCCCCGCCAACATTTCCTTCTTTAATCTCTTAACCAAACAATACGACACATGACAGCACAATGGTGGGGATGAGGTTTCACAGCCTGCTGGGAATGCCACTTTTTGCTTAAAAAGAAATAAAATGATGTTTTGCTTATCTGATTTGCATATTGCACATTAAATAAGCCCTGCAAGGTACCGTGCTTCAAAATGGACTTATTTTTAAAGAAATGTAGATTAATAATCCTCCTTGCTTAAAAAATGAGCTTCAATATTTGTGCGAATCGTAGAGTGAAAAAAATCAATGTGCTATTGACTGCTGGGGATGATCACATTCATTTTGCCCTTTGTGGTTGGTGAAATCCATGCTGCAATTACAGAGACAGGCTGGCAGCAAAGAGCCTCAGTTGGGCTTTCAGCTCCACATTAATCCAAAACTCACCATTTTAATGCAGATATAGATTGCCACGAGTCAATAGCTGACTACTTGAATTGTGAAGTAGCAGTTCCATGCTATATTGGCAGCACTGGCTGTTACAGTATCTTCAAGTATTTTGAAATTTCAAAGTGTTGCTCCATGAAAGTGAAGAGCGTAACTGACACCACATCAGAAGGGGCTGCAGTGTTAATGCTATTATCATCAAGGCTAGAATCTACAATGAAGACATAACAGCACAAATAATCTTAAAGTAGATCAAAAGTAGACTTTTCTTAGGATAGCATACAAACATACCCACTCATGTTTTAATGGCCTGATGCATTATCTCACTAAGTACCCCGAGTGTTGAATTCTTACAGCATAGTTCCTAATTCTCTCTCATTTACGCCGTTTCAAACACAGTTGATTTCACCAGAGAGTTCACTCTGCTTTTGCAATCTGCCAAGTGAGGTCAGAATTTGGCTTTGGGTAGCAATTCCCTTTTCAGCAATCTGTCTGCAACCAGGAACTGAATTCTGCCACTAAATTTGTGTGAAGAATAGGGGAATCCACTAAGTGATCGTTGTCTCTGCAGCACACCAGGCACAGGGTGAACTTAGGACTCTATTTTACATACAGTAATGACATTCTTGTACAACTCCATGATGCTGACCACTTTCTGCCCCATCCTGGTGCACTGACAGAGCCACACCACGCTCTTACAGCTGTCATTTATGGTGCACAGAACCAAGGCAACCCGAAACCCAGGGAGCCTGATGGAAACGCGTCCATTGATTTTACTGAGCTGTGCTTGAGTGCCTGCAGACAAGTTCACCCAGCAGCGAGCAGCAGAGCTGGCTGGGGAGGAGAGGAGCTGGCTGCTGTGTGCCAGGTCTCAGAGCAGGCAGGCTGTGTGTGCCCTGCCACCCTGCCCAGCAGCCAGGCTCTGCCACCCCAGAGGCACCGTGCAATTCCTGCTTTTCTGTTAATTTCAGAGCTGATTAAATATTTACAAATTTGCCAGCCACCGCCCAATGGTGGCACTTAGGGACTCAGACTGTCAGGTTTGATGTTGACCACCTTTGCCTCATTCACACACATAAGCATTGTCTGTGCACAGGTAGGAACAGGAGAGGTGTGTGCTGAGGCTGAGCAACAAACACAGCTGCAGAAAAATCTGCACACTCATTTTTGTTACCAGGGTAACCTGTGAACTCAGCAAGATCTCTTAGCACACGTAATACTATCAATAATAAATTAATTAAATAGGTAATATATAGGGAGTAGGCCCACGTATTTTGTAGCAAAATGAGGTGTGTGCAATCCAAAGCAGCCATTTTTCTTTGTTCATATCTGAAACAGTCTCATTTGATGTTGGTAAGCCTTCCTGTGGTTTAGACTCTTAACAATGAGTGGAGCAGAGTATGCAGCTATGAGACTTTTGGAGGATTTTAAAAGAAAGAGGATTCACCCTGGTGTTACATATTGATATTCTGTGTAGCTTTTCATAGCACACCTGATATACCTTAACAGTTTGCCTTAAAAACATTATGAGATTTGAGAAGGATCTTAACTTTGCCTGCAGAAAAAAATACTGGTTCTTGCCACTGACCTGTAGTTGAGGGGTTCTTACATCTGGAAATCTTATTAAGTAAAAAATTGATATAGTGTGGAAATTAAGATTATTTTATCTCAGTTATAAATAGACTCACACTATGTTGTGAAACAAACAACCACAGTTTTTCAGGTTTTTGATTGCTTAGAAAGATGTGAACTTTCCAATATTTTTCTTCTTCCTCAATAAAACATAAGGTTCATCTCAACTATAATGGACAACATAACAAAAATTTCATTAGTAGCAAGAATCAGAATAACAAGTTGCACTGAACATGATGGGAAAAGAGAATGATGCATTTGCGTGGGCAGGCTAGGGGTCTTCCACAGGAAGAGTTTGAATAGCTGAGACTGAACAAATTCTTAAAATTGTCAGAATCAGGTCCTCTCCTTATGAAATCACTATGATCTAAAATGCCAGATAGAAAGAGGTCTTGGCCACAACAATTCAACATCAGTTAGAATATTAAGAAGCAAGTGGAAAAAGTACTTCAAATCAACAGGAAGAGTTTTTTTGTCTTGACCTTCCTACCTGAGTAATTTTAATTAATTATGAGGAATTGGACTTACTGTGGAATGCATAATGATAGCCATTATGTGGAAACCCTAAATTTAGACCCTGTTTTTACAGCCTGTAAAAACAAACTACAAAGTCTGTCCCAAGCAGCCAGAAATCTTAACAGCAAGCACAGGCAGTAGGGATGAGGTGCTGGATGCACAACCCAGCCAAGTCCCAGCCCCAGCAGAGGTTGTGTGTCCCTGTTTTAAGAAGTGGGAGGGTGCTGGGAGGGGTAGGGGAGGTGGGCACAGCACAGGGAGTGGAGGGAACTGGACCTGACTCAGGACTCAGGCAGTGGCAAAGCAGTGGCAGGGAAGAGGCACAAAATGGGCAAGAGGCACAAAGAGGCCCAGGGAGCTGCTCTTCCAGCTCCTCTGTGCCCCTGGCTGGAGCCTCTCTGCATTTTCTTCTTTTCTTTCTGAGGCCTATTTTGGTTTGATTTTGCCTAATGTGGCTTCCTGTCTTTGCAGGAGTCAGTGCCTCTGGGGGGGCACCCGCCTGCCCTTCCTGGTGCCTGCCAGGGATAGAGCTCCCCCCAAAGTGATTTTCTCCTTATTTTCACTGTGCTTGTATTGCTTCTGCTACCACTTTTCCAGACCATCCAGCTTGAGGCTCATTTTAAGGTGTTTAGGGAAACTTTGTACTCCAAGAAAGTTAATTTTGAACAGTCCAGGAGAAGTAAGCCCTGACTTTAACAATCTCCACCTGGAATAAGAAAAACTTAATAAATTCTTCATGTTTACTGCATTTACACAAGGCCCCAGACTATGGATTACCTTTTTATTACTCCTTGTTGTAAGTTTTTTTTCTCTATTATTAGTTTTTTCTTTTTTTTTTCTTTTTTTTTTTTTTTTTAACAAAACAGTGGCAAGAAGAGAAAATTGTTATCTTCCCTGTGGACATTTACAGGCTTTTGAATGAAAGTTTGGTTACAGATTTGTTCTCTGTGGAAGCATGAAATAGTTTTCCCTCAGAGAGCTCGTGTGCCCCATATCTCAATAGAAGAGCTTTCCCAATGATCTGGCAGCAGCTATGCAACAGAAAAAAAGGGTATGTCTGAAAATCTGGAGTGTCTGCTTCACTGCTGACAAACACCAAGAAATGAATGTACACACACACACAAAAACCTGTTTCTACACAGGAGATCCTATGTGCACTGTTTTATAGACAATCCATAGACAGTGGCTTCTTTTCACTATTTTTAGCTGTAATTCTCTCTCCAGCAGTGAGTGGAATTTTCCAGGGCTGCTTAATGTTGAAATAATGAACTTTGGCAAATCTAAATCAGCTGAGAGCAAACTGCAAATATGAGACCCTGTAGCTTAGGTGGCAGTTTGTGTCATTGCATCACTGGGGCTGAGCTGTCCTTATACCTCTGAGGACAGAGAGAAATCCTGCTGGACTCTGGGGTCATGATCTAGTTTCTCTATTGCTATGTCCTTTATCCTATTTTCAACCTTGGTACTGTCATTTTCTGCTCTGCCCCTCTCCATACATTAGTGCATAACTTGCTATAACATTGCAGCAGTGGTCTTCTCCAGGGGAAATATTTGATATTTTCCAAACTAACCATAATTCCTTATCAGCATGTAATGTCTGCATTTCAAGAGCTTGTGGAGTTAAGGAATGGTCCAGCACAGATCAGTCAAAAAGACAATGAATTTTCTCTCTGTGCTCTTTATGAAGTGTGCAGACAGAGACAGTACACTGCAGGATGGGCCCACAGAAATGCCCAGAAATACAAAGCTCTTCTCAGGGAGAACTCAACTGACATGCAAACAACCAGGTATTCTGGAGAAGACAGAAATAAAATAAGTTAGGAAAAACAGTGCTAAGGGAGGGAAACAACAGCAAGTATTTACCCCCTGTTACAATCAAAAGAGTGGTGAGCTGAACTCACAGCTTGAGTGTTGCTGCCCAAGCAAGAGGAGGTACAAAAGGAAATCCATTTATGAAATGGAAAGGCAGAGCCTCTCTATGCCACAGAAGAAGCCTTGAAAGATCAGAATCCAGGTGTTAATCTTCCTGCCACTATTTCTCTCTTCCAATGGTTATTTCTACCACAGCATACACATGAGCAAAACTAACCCACAAAAAGTACAGGCAAAAGAAATCCCCTGACCCTTCAATGCCTAAATAACAACTGCATGAGGTTTTAGACAGAGTAGACTTGTAACAGGTATAAAAATTTATCACTGAATAAAAAAAATAACCCAAATGAGGGAGAGAGCTCAGTGTAATGAATTCCTGTGTTTCTGCCTCTTCATAGGTCTCTGAATGAGCATTTTGGCCAAAAATATGGGTATTTATCACTACAGATTGTTTGTGTCTGGTGCAATTGGTCTAGACAACAAAGCTGGGCTGAATTTCCCTGGATTCTGGAAAATGTAGAATTCAAGGGCTGATTTCAAGTCATTCACAAGTCAGTAGCCACCCCTCAAGTATTCATGTGTTTTCTTGTTACATGCTAACAATTCAGAAATTCAAAGTAGAAACTTCTTTACATATCAATCTACAGACAAACCTTAACATTTACAGAAAACAAATGCAAAAAATTGCTTTCATCAGAATAAAGTAGATTCACACTTGACAGTACATTCATTACAATTGAAGAAATTGCAGTATTACAATACTTGTAATTCAATTGCTCCTGAGCCTCTTAATGTGATGATAAGTTGCTTCATTAAAAAAAATATTTTGCTTCTTAAATTAGGTATGAGCAAAGGGGAAGTACAGAGATAAGTAATTGTATTTCCAACAGAGAATACAAAATGAGCTAAATGTATCTGCATTAGAACTCAATATGAATTTTTTTCCATTTTCAGTATTGGAGACCTCATTTGCATCCTAAATCAGAATGAAATACTACAAAAGTTTTTTTGAACCAGAACCTAAGAAAAAGTTCACCTTATGCCAACACAATACTTTGTTTTCACATGTTCAAAATGCCACTGTTTTGCTTTTAGATTTTTTTCTTTGACCTAATTTTGTTATAAATTAAATTTAAAAAGGAAACATAATAAAACCAAATTTGTAGGAAATACAAAATTCTGTGTGAACTGTTTGTAATTTATTTTTCAAAACTTCTTATAAATAGAAATGTCACTAGAAGTAGCCAGTTGCAGCAAATTTCACCTTTTACAAATCTTCACATTTTTTAAAAAATAGATTTTGTCAAGTTATTTTTCCATCAACTCTCCCTGATATCAATATCTCAAGTCTGTGAAACATCAGACTGAATGAAGCTATTACAAATACTGTATGTGTAAATAAGTATCTCCATCTAAATTACTTCATACTTTTTCACACAAGAAGCATAAATGCAACAAAGGATCAATCTGACTGTAAATATCCAAATATGTCCTTTAAAAGCCAAAGGAATGTCAGATACAATTTATTTTCAGCAAGTGCAAACTGAGACATTAAGTGGCAATTCTACTTCCATTAGCTAAATCTGGCAAATATGCAACTGTTTAAAGGCATTGTCAATAGCCATTGCACAATTAAGTATTTGTACTGATGCCTTATTAAATTACCCTTTTCAAGTAGGCATAATAAACTAGGAGTTCACTGTACAGATTTTCATGGTGAAAGTCCAGATCACTGGAAAATTTATTTAAAGGGAATGCAGTCCACCAAGTAATGAAGTAAATGTCAAATGGTTTTGGGCAAATAACTCTGAGCTGTCTTAAAACTTTTTTGGCAGGTATAGCTAAAGATAAGTCTAGTAATAAAAAGTCTTCAGATCTACAATTCTGATTTATGGAGTTCTCAGGTAAACTTTCAAATGCATTGCATCTCCAGCAGTAAACCCTGTGTGGTGGGGAATGGAGATCACTACCATGGGCAGACAAAAATGGAAATTTAGCCAGAGCTGATAACTTGGATGTTTCTCTGGAGTCCCTTTATCCCCCTCAGTTTAATTATAAATTTTACAAGATCCACTGTGGGCCTTGCCCCGCTCAGGCTGTGGGGAGGGGGCTTGACCCTGGCTGCACACCCAGCAGCACCACAGCTGGGACAGAAAGAAATGCAGAATTGCTTTTCTACACTAAATTATTGCTTCCCAGGGCAGGGCAGGTCTTTGAGGATGGGTGTTGCTCAGGATGGGCCATCCTGAAGGATGTTTTCCCAGGCCAGCTACAGAGCTGGAGGAGAGCCAGTGCTCCCTGCTCCAGGGCATGGCCACCAGAGGAGCTCCAGCCCAGGGACAAACCCTCCCACCCCCGCAGCTGCCAGTGCCCACCTCACTCCTGGGGGTGCCAGGATAAATGCCAAAACCAATGCAGACAGGGCATTTCACTCAGGCTACTGAATAGAAATTGAGTATTTTAGCCATGCCTTTTCCCTCCAAAATATTTGTTCTGCTTGCTATTCCACACAAACACCACTGGCTATATTCAGGTGCTACCTTTTCAAAGCCTACTTGTGACCTTTCTTTTTTCTGCCTCATTGTCAGGTGCTGAAAGGCACAGAGAATTACCCTCAGACCCTCAGCTTTGTGCCAATCTGCCACCATTGAAATGGAAAAGCAATGGCCACAGACTGACAAGATGTTTAATGTTGGAGAATTGGAATTTTGTCTTTCCAGTCTCTTCCAGGGCTGGGCAGTTGATTTCTTTATACACAGTGCACGTATCCTGCCAGGCATCAGCAGTGTCTGGCTAGAACTGACCTCAAAGGAAGACAGGCACTGATATTTGCAAGCAGATTTTGGACACTTGCAACACTGAGGCTTTATCTCAAATGTAACATCAAACCACTCAAAATATTTATACTTTCCTCAGACATACACTCTTTGAATATTTTATCACTGAATGCATGATGATTTCTTCTCTTCATAACTTTTTTGATTATTAGTTTCAGTCTGCTACTTTTAAGAACGGTAGAGTTGCAATGTCCAAACTGTTATACACAGGGTTGTGAATTTATTCTTTTAAATTATAGCTTAGTATATTTAGTCAGTTTGTTTTATATCAAGCATTCATTTAAGTGGTTTTCATTGTATTGACATTTTATAATGTCCTCCTAATATTCTTATTATTGATTTTAATACTGCAATGGTATTATTCATGGTGACACCTATTGGAAAGCAAGCTTCAATTATATCAATAGATGCTATTATTATAACATTGATAACATTAATATTTGATAGTGGCATAAAATGTGATGCATTGGCAATTAACTCATTAATGTAGATATCATTAACCAAAAATGTCAAAGTTGTTGTAATGATTTTTCTGTGGTTTTCGTTAACAAATTCTCTAATCACTGGCTTGGTTTTGCATTTTCAAGTGTGTATTAGCCACAAAAGTTTTTCTGAAAACTAAATTACATCATCCCTTTTAAATAAGAAAAGATGGGTTTTTATGGCTCAGAAGATACCCTGAGTCTTGAATCAAGAGCATTAGTAAGAGATACAGTATCTGAAACTCCAGCACAGAATATTCAAAAATAAAAGATTTACCAAAACATAACTGTGCCTTTTTGCTTGTTGCTTAGCAACCAGAATTGATCCAGCAAAAAAGTCACCTGACTGAGGGATTGCTGGTGGCAATATTACTCCATCATTTTTCTTTTTCACACTAAACTGATGAAGGTTCTATCAGAAACAGCTATTAAATGTTTCTTTCTTTTCTCTCCAGCTCCTTAATTATACAGTAAAAACATTTCTATTGCTGTTGCTGACAGGAAGAGAGCACAATGTAAAGCTTAAATAATTAACAGACTTATTCAAATACATCTAGCTCTAAAAGGAGAAATACTGCAAGTCACAACTCACTGTCAACTCTGCCATCCCAAAATAACAAATGCAGTGAGCTGTTCATATAGCAGCAGAATAGCCATTTTTACCACACCTGCACTGATGGACAATTTGCAATAATCTTTTAAAAACCACAGACTAAGAATACTTGTTGTTTTGATGACTCAGTTGGAATTCACCACCACATTTGTCTTCCTTTCATCATTTCTAAACATTAGCATTTTCATCTGTTGAATGAAAGCACTTCTGGTCCTCTAAAACATATATATAAAACACTTTTGATCTTTTAAAATCCTCCTGTCAACCTGGAATCACACAGCCTCTTACATTACCTTGTTCTTGTCCTTAATGGTGACCTGCAGTGAACTCCACACTCCCTACTTTCAGATGTTCAACATCCTTCCTTTGTTAAAAGCTGCTGATCAAAAAGGAACATTGTGTTCACTGTGTTTCCCTCTATAGCCCCTCACAATCATTTACAGGAATTACACTAAAACACAGGCTATGGACAGCAGCAATTTCATTTAACCACATACTGGATTTTTGTTTTCCTTTCTGCAATATTTGATTCCCTAAGCAAACAAGGAAAAGGAATGCATCTTGGGACTTATACACTTGGCTCATCATGAGCCAATAGAAAGTTGAGTCAAGGAGTGGCCAAAAGAGCATTGTTTTTACCTGCTGATTCTTTGAATTGAATGCACTATATAAGCTCAGATGGCATTTGTCCTTTTAAGAAGTGAAGAAATGTTACCCAAATGGAGCATAGATCCAGTTTCACTTTTCCTCTGTATCATATTCAGATCTGGTAGATGGGATTTGATGCTGTTTCCCATAATGCCTCCATGGCTTTTTCTGTAAAAGCTTAACAAGGACACAGCATCAGAGAGTCTTTAGTGGCTAATACCCAACCCCTTTCTCTCACATTACGGCTCCAAGTGACCATTTTCATGCCAAAAGGTCACCAACATCCCCATCCCCATGGAACCAATGTGCATCAACCTTCTAACCTTTGCCACCGAGAGATGATAGCTATTTGGGCTGCAATCCCTTCATTACAGATGCTCCATATTTTATATTTAGTGTGGGAGGTCAAATTTAGGAAAGCAATTTCTCTTAAAGCTAAGAGTTCCAATAATCCAAGATCTTCTATTGGCTTATGGGTGAGTGGACAGTAATGGGTTTATGGGCAGCTTTTTTCTCTTCACTGGGGAGGGAATTCCGTCAATCTAAGTTTTTAGGATTGGGTGGCTACCATTGTTTATTATTCAATGAGCTCTTATTAGATTGTATCTAAGCACACTACAGCAGGCAGAGAGTATCCTTATAAGCAGTCTCACAGGCTGGATCAATATCTCAAGGCATTTACAATCTTCTTGAAACAGATTAAATAATGCTATTTTTTTAATTCTGTTTTTAAGGCTTATATGCAGCCATGCAGTTTTGTTAGTGACAAAAGCATTCATCCATTATCATCATTAATCACCATGGTTAATCTCCTGTTCAAGCAGCTTGCATTTTAATACAGAGACCACCTTTGGTGGAAATAACATTTCACAGCACATCAAAGAAGGGTTGAGTAAATCTCACAACCAAAAAAAACCAATTTTAAAATAAACTCCAAAATGGTGGTTGAAAGACAGCTGCTCTACGTCAAGGGGGAACAGTTTGATTCCATTTTGTACTGATGTTTGTAAACTGGAAAAATTATTATAGTCCCAATACTGCAGATATTTAGGCACATGCTTAAGTTCTTACAGCAAGGCCAAGCCAGCAAGGCATTTGAGGACATGGCTGCATCCAGTGCTGCTCAGGACAGCATTCAGGCATGTGCTGGTAAATCAGAGATCCATACAGAGTGTTTGGAGGGCAAGGTGAGAATTTATCATCCATGACACCATTGAACAATTCTAGTTCTAGAAGGCCAGTGCAGTCTGTGGCTAAAAATCTATCTTAAACCTGCAAAACTACTTTGAGACAGAAAAGAAGTTTTAAAGCTACCTGTGAATAAGAAATTTGGAGCAAATGACTATTGTCTGTATGATCATGTTCTCCATTAGCCAAAAATATTAACAGAAGTGTTAGGGAAACCTGAATTTTTCCAAGATAGCATTGACCAAAACTCTTTGTTAAAAGACAAAGCTTGCTACAAACAGAGATCAGAAACAACATCAGGTCATTGCATTGGGAAGAACTTGTGACATGCTCTTCTTACAGCTCCTTGCTGCTGGGCAAAGCATCCTTAGATAAATCCATACCCATTGAACAGTTGGGCCCAGCAGTTTTCAAGTTTCCAGCTTTCTGCTTTCATAACAGCTCCAGAGATGCCAAAAGGAGATCCACAGGCAGAGACAGCAAACAATAAACATCCTTTGTGACGGGGCCAAGACAAGATCACAACGGAGTTCTAAAAGTCAAGTTCTCAAATATTTATTTGCACCTACATTAGCCTTCTCCACTTGCTGAAACCTACTTAGGATGTCCAGGAGGCTGCCTGCAGTCCCTGGAGGGCTGCCCTGGAGCCTGCTGAGCAGGAGCTGTGCTGGGAACACAGCCCCTCCGGCCACCATGCGCCTGGCACCCCTGCGCACCTCGAGTCACGGGGTGCACACCCAGCGTGCACAGAGACTTGGTGAGAAGGAAGAACCACACATTTGGACACATCTAAGGGGCAGAAGGTCCAGCATTACCTCTAGTGAGGTTTTAAAACAGCACCCAGCCTTCAGTGCCAGCCCCTGGGCCATGGGGAGTACCTGCAGACTTACTGTGCATCAGGGAGGGGGCACATGGGAAGCATATGCTAAATACCTTCTTTAGACCATCTTGAGCCCTTAAAGGAACACCTGCAAGGAGCTGGTGCCACATGTTTGCCTTGAGAGTGCCTGGAAACATCTGTGGGCTCACACTGGACATTTGGAGAACATGGGATGGGAACTGGTGGTGATAAAGGCAGTTCTGGAAATAACACTGGGCTGATCTGACCCCTGACATAATCCCACTCTGATCAATAGGGTTATCAGCATTTTTTAAAAAGTGAGTCTGGACAGCTTCACACTGTATTTTTGTTGCAGTACAAAGGGTGTCAGTTTCTTCAATCTCTTTTAAAACATCTTCCATCACCCTTTTTGCCAGGAATATGGAAGTCAAATTGTCAGGATGGCTGTGAAGGAAATAAAGAGACTAGGACTGCCCTGCTGTTGTTAACGTCCCTGATGTTGCCTTTCCTTTTTTATCAGGCTCAGACATTACAATTTTGATAATATTTACATACAACACTTCCATAATTTAAAGCAAACATAATACAGCAAATTTCTTATTGATTTTGCCTTCAATATTCTGTTATCCAAAAACTTAAATGGTGCTCCTCTTAACGATGCAAGTCAATGACTACAGGCAGGCTTGCATCAAACTTAGTTAAGGAAATTATCTGGGTTTTAAGGCAACTAAACATATTTCAGATTCCAGGTTTAGGCCAGCTATTTTCCTCTCTGGAAGGTGTTCTGAGGCCCTGATTTCATGGTGCAGACACAGCCTGAGCTGCACAACAGGCTGGAGGCAGCTCCTGCTAGCACGAAAAGGAGCTTTTAGTTTTCTTTAACAACTTTGCAATATCTCCTATGCTAATGATGGTCAATATTTCACATTTTTTTAAACAAAATTACTGAACTAAACCTTATTTCCATAGTATTTATGCTCTGCACTCCTTGGAACATAGACTGTTGCTGTGTTTGACTGTGTACAGATCCCATGCAGCAGTGTCCTGGTTCCTGCCAGAGTCTCTCAGCTGCTGTCACAACTCACCTTTTTTGATACATTATGGCAATTCCTTTTATTTTGGTCTGTTATTCTCACATTCAGCAAATGACCTCTGTAAAAGCTGCAATGTGAAACTAAAACCATCTGCCCTGTGCTTACAGACATATTCCTGCTTCAGGCTCTACAACATAACCTCTCATAGCTCGAAGCAGTTAATATTAAAATGATACCCTGTGAAGGTACAATGGGTGTGGACAGAAGCAATTTGTTTATACGATTGTGTTTTGCCACAGAGTAAATTAAGTTACAGGGTATTCATCAAAATTGAATTACCAGAGTGGGAGCTAACAATTTCCCAAAGAAGTTGTGACATGAGCACAAAGCAGCCCGTCAGCCACGAGGAACCGCTGTCGTCTCACGGGCTGTGGCTGAATCACTCCCCAGAACAATTAACAAAAGCCATCCTCAGAAAGCTGAGGTTGCCAACCAGTGGAAAACAGTGACAGGACTAAAACTGTGTTTATTGCTTATTTAGAGAAGCCAGGAGAAAGGAGAGAGGGAGGGAGAGGTAGAGACACCTTCCTTTGGTGGGATCTCCATGGGGGTGGGCAGTGGGGACGTCTCAAGGTGAGGGGTGCTGCTGCCCTGGGGGACAGAAATATTTCTGGAAAATCAGATTTTCAGTTGACTGTTTCCACTTTACTTTTCTTTCTAACACATGAATGAGATGGAGAAACCTCTGACCTTACATTTCTTTACATGAAATGAAGATGAAAATGAGAAAATGATTGTGTTTCAGTACAGGAAAATTTAAGAGGGCTAACATGGTCAAATGAAGTTTTAGCACTCATCTCTAAACTCATGCTGCTAAATGAGAGGACAATTCAGGAAAATATGTAAATGTGTGTGAGTGTGGAGGCCACCTTCTAATTTCTCTTAATTTTTTTCCTATAAGAAAGGTTTTTTTGCTAATTAACCTTACTTAAAAGAAAAACGAAGGCATAAAAAACTGTTTAAATGGCATTTTGTTTAACTAAATGAGATTTTTAAAGTGTAAAATAATTTTAAGAGCATTGAAATATTGCTGTTGGAAAAGACATAAAAGTTGGGGTTCTAACTTCTTTCATCTTTAACCTCTTTTTTTAAAAAAAATAAACCTTTCACTCCACTTCTCTAAGGAAACAAAGAATCAAAAGCTTTTGCAAAAGGACAGATGTTTCTTTATCCTTTCAAAGCAATAGAAAAATCACAAATGTTCATCAGAAATTGTTCTATTTAAAAAAAATACTAGATGACATTCAATAATTTAAACTTTGATAACTACCATACTTCTACCTGCACAAAGTACCTTGCTCAAAAATTGCAAACCCAGCTCTCATCAGGCAGTCTGACCTGCTCAGACTTGGAGAAGAGCAAAGTGGTTAAATCAAACCACTCTTGAGTGGTGCTCCAGCCCTGAATGAGTCCCCAGGATCAGGCTGGATGCGGTCACTGTAATCCCCTGAGATGTGCTGGGTGTCCCCAGCTGGACAGCAAGCCCTGGGCATCCTTGGGCTGCCAGGGCTGCAGCCTTCCTGCAGGGAGAGGCCAGCAGGGAGCCCCAGGGGCTGTGGGACTGGGGCTCCTCGGGAAATCCCGGGGTCAGGGAGCCCCAGGGACCGGTCTGGGAAAGGCAGGGTCAGGGCAGGCAGGATCCAGGCTCCCCAGTGAGTGACAAACAGTGCCCAGACTCCATCCCTCAACACAGACCTGGGCAGCCCTTTCCCCAGCTGCTCTCTTTGGGATAACAGCCATACTTCTCATCTGCCTTCCTGAATCACACAAACCACACGGATTTTCAAAAGATTCCTCATTACAACAACAGTCCCATTAGAAAAACCTGTTTAGAAAAATGCATTATTTGGGCTTGGACAGATTTTGCTTTTAGAAAATAACCAATTCCTTGGCAGATAGGACATTAGAGCTAGAACTAAACAGGAACATCAAGCATCTACCCCAATCCAAAAATCCCATCAGCAGATCTGTGCAGTCCCAGGAGGCAGCAGGGGCTGCAGGCATGAGCCCTCCTGCCTGAGTAAGCTGTGCCCAGCCTGGAGCTGCCCTTGCTGGGGCTGGCAGGGAGGGTGGGCCACTGGAGCTGGCAGAGCCCACTCACAGCACAGCCCAGGACCCTGAAACACCCATCCCTTCCACTCATCCCTCCCACACATCCCTCCCACACATCCCTCCCAGCTGGCTCTGCTGCTGGCCCAGTGCAAGTGCTGGGAGCTGCTACCTGCTTTCCCTCAGGGAATTCAGCAGTGTTTGGGTTTGGGATGAGCAGCAGGGCTCCTTTACTCTGATGGAAATGGGCTCACACTACACAGCATATATTACTGGATGCCATGCTGGTGCCTCAAGAGATGTTGACTGTGCACATTTACATAAATCTAAAAATAAATAAATATACTCACAAGCCTCCTCAATCAAAATATGCCACAGACAACTAAAAGATCTTGAATCAAATATTAATGCTGGAGATTTCTCCAGCCATTTTGTAATGCTTCCAGCTATATTTATTACACAATGTGTAATGCACTACCTTATTATAGTCCTGAGCTATCAGGAGTATCATCTTTTTTGATGGCCTCAAACTGGCTTAATAAAACTGGCCCTCCTCTGAGTGCCCAGGAGCAAGTACTTAAGATGGAGATGTGGCAGTCAGCACCTGCAGGCTGTGGCAGTCGTGACCAGGACAGTGCTTGCTGAACCACAAGAAGGAATTTGTGCTCATTAAAGGTCTTTTACTCTGGCATAGCAAGTCCCCTCTTTCATATTTATCCTGAGACAGGTGAAAGGATTGTGAACATTTTCCCACAAATCTAAAATTTGTCCTCAATTTGCACTAGTGCATATCATGTCTGTCAGGTTTTTTTGGCTCTAACTATTTTTGTTGTTTTTACCTTCTGCAGCTTTCCCACTAGAAAATGTACTGAGTATTTCCTTCCTTGCTGTACTGTCTCCTTTTCCTTACTTTGCTATAAATCTCTATGTCTTATAGAATTCATGTTTTCTAACTGAAAGAGGATGTGATATTATACTCAGTGTTGGAAGCCACAAGAGATAATGAATGTTTAAAAAGAATCCCATGCAAATATGAGATTTGCAACATCACTATGGGAACAAGCCCAAGTTACTGGGCTTTCTAAATTTAATGAGGTTCAAATGTCCAAGGGCACCAGCTTTCAGGGGAAGAAGCAATGTCAGAGCATGCAGAGGAATGGATAGTGTTTCTTAGGCAAAGGAAAGAAAATATCTTCAAAGAGGCTTCCCTCTTGAAGAGAATCAGGTGAAGTTAGTGGTAAGGAGGCAGCTGTGAATGTTCAGAAGGGATTAGATTCTTCCACAGGTCGTGACTTTTAAGTTCAGTCCCTGCAATACTGTTTGTGACAGTTACGGTCCTACATGGCAATATCTCAAGGACGAGAATGATTCATCAATTCCAGCTCTGCTTCTTCCAGAGACCAAGCTGCAATGCAGCACATCACAAGACATACTACTCCTATTAGTAGGAAGCAAGAAATCTTCAAAACAGGAATGATGCAAAGTCCATGCAGTCAGCTTAAGGATTCCTATTGCCTCCAGTGAGCTTTGGATAAAGGCAGCTGTTGAGAGCAGGAAAGTTTTTTTGTCAGAAATTCCTTTTTCTGAAAATGACATTCTGAGGTGGATTACTAAAACTGAAAGAACCAATACTTGCACCCTGGAGCATCTCAGTGCTTTCTCTGCAGAGCTCCCCACACAGCTGTGCTTGGGGTCTGGAGGGACACAGTTCCTTACCACCCTACGGCCACCAGCCAGACTGAATGCAAAGCTCCCTCCAAACAAAACAACCTCACTTCAGATCAAATACTTGCAGCTATGCCAGCTGTGTCCATGGTAGCAAACACCAGCCTGGGCTGCTGACTGGCCCATGCACTTGCTGGGGAACATTTCTTCCTTCAGTCCCAGCCCTCTTCTGAGCTGTGTCTGTCGCACCCAGGGCAAGATACAAGTGGGTTCTGTGCAAGCTGCTTGGCAGTAGGAGTGGGGTTTACCATGAAGCTACATCTGGGTCTAGTCTGAGAGTCATTCAGTGCACCACCCACACATCAGTCAGGATTTCTGCAGGATCCTGTGGGAAGTCACATGGTATCCTCTAAGAAAGATCCACCACAGCTTCAAACACAGCTTCAACCACAGCTTCAACCACAGCACAGCATTCTTTGGTCAGGTAAGTCCATATCTGCAGTTTTATAGCAGAAGTCCCCAGCCATCACTGTCATTATGCTCTACCATTTCTTCTCCAAATATTTACTCTTGTTTCCACTGTTTGATGCATAATACACCAACACTGTAGATCAAGCACACGGGTGGTGCACCTTGCTTTAGTGTTACATCTATTTTCTGCTAGATAGCAGTAGATGATCAGGCTTCTACAAGCAAAAAATTTGTCAGTGAAGAAGATGCAGTGAAGTATTTACAGGAGATATTACAGGGCATTTTGGTTTATTTGTACATATTCATATTAATTCCAAAAGAGAGATTCTACGAAAGTACTTGGGGAAATTCTCCCTAGCAGGAATCTCAGCCCCATGGTTCTCCTTGTCCCCAGTGAGAAATTATGTGCATGACATCAGCCCAGAGACAACAGCAAGTTCTCCTGCATTTGCAGAGCCTTTTCTACCCACAATGAAGGTTCTATACCAAATGCTTAAGCATGAACTGATAATATGAAACATCTTCTCCAAACTGGCCATTTGCTCACATGTAAAGAAAAAACCCCGTGTAATAGTGACACCTGGTGACACCTATTGTTTTGCTTACACATACACACACCTCTTTTTCCACATATACTGGGTTACTGAAAACTCCCAGCCTCTGCTATGTGATCAGGGATAGAACTATAGAACAACACTCAGAGAATTTGGATTGATATCCTTTTCTTTGCTCTCACCTTTGTTATTGACAGTAACCTTCATCAAAAGGTTTACACACTGTACTGTCGTGTTCAAGGTGATGTGCAAGAGGCCACATGGTCCACCTGCAAAATAGATTTGTAGCTAGACACTAATATAAAATGAAAAGTGCATTACAGTGCCATCAGTTAAGCCCTTTTTCTGTAGTCCCCATTCCCTGAGCTAAGGACTGCATGTTCTTTGGAAGGGATTCTGCAAATTTAACAGTTAAAAGATAGAAAGTTATTCTGGTTTAAAAACCCCAAACATCTAAGCCTCCAAGACTCCTTGTAAAGTTTCTCTGCCAATATATGCTCAAAGTGACCTCATTTCTGTATTGAAGAAGATGAAAAGCCTTGATGTGTCAGAAGGATACTAATAATAACCAATACTATTAGACATTGATCCCCATTTTCTCAAAGTGTTTGCTGGGAAGTGCAGGGATTATTGTCAAATACTCTGAAGTTCTGGTACTGTAAGTTATCATTTGTGTCCATTATTAAATTAGCTCACCACTGTGATGGAAATCACTACTTGTCTCCTGTGGTAAATACCCTATGAGTCATCTAGGCCATGGATTGTGTAAGTCCAATTGGAAAACCCTGTAAAAATTATGTGATGAAGAATACTCAACTTTCTGACTCCAAGAGGACTGCAGTGAAAGGGGGATTATATTTTGATATGTTCACAGAAGTGGTTGTGGAGGTGAGCAGGATGTCGGTGCAGATACAATAGCACAAGCCACATTGCCAAGCTTTGACCACTTGACTGCTTCCCTAGGGATGCTTTCACTGGTATTTTGTTGAACTCAGTCATTGTGCTTCCTGTTATGAACTGGTTAAAGAGGAGATTATAATATGGTTATGGCAAAGGCAAAAAAAAATGAAATGCATCACAGCAAAAAGAAAAAGGAGAGGATAGCTGGCATAAAGAGATATTTTTCTTTTTAAATTACCCCTAACCTCTCTTTTTTTTTTTTCTTTTTAATTCCCTGATTTCCTTGTTCTTAGACCTCAGATTGTACCACTCATTTGAGGCATTTTAAGCCTAACAAAAGTGTGGTGCTGCCCATGCTGCAGTGCCCAAGCAGTGTTTGTGGGCTCTCCTCCCCCTCAGCTGGGACAGCCCTGCTGTGAGCAGGGGCTGCCCAGGTAGCGACCCCTGAGCTCTCAGAGCATGGGGACATCATAAAGATGTACCTGGAGACAGGAGTCTCACTGAAGAGCAACAGAGAGGTCATCCTGAATGCCTGTTGCCAAGAAGGGCCGAGCTAGGGTCATTAATGATAATTAATCATTAATTAAACCGGGCATGATACACTGGAAATAGAATGTTAGCTACTCCATTCTCTGGGAAATCTTCTCCTTTGAGTTAAACTGCCTCACCCAGTGCTTACTGTGGGAAAGATGTGCCACTTCTGGGAGAACCCAAGCCTCCCAGTGAAGTTGTGGAAGCAACAATCTTCGTGTTGATTGAATTTTCACTTAATTTAATTTCATTGGAAATCACAGATGGTGTCACCCAGCAGCTAGAGGCTAAAAAGGGGCACTTTACAAACTGAATAAAAAACTTATTAAGTTATTATAAGCATCAAAAGCAAATGGAGGTGAAAACTTTACTGCAGACAACATATTTACTCTACACACACGGAGATGCTAAAATTGAATTTCTTTTTAATTTGGACTTTAATCAGGCTCTTGATAAAGCAAATGATTCTAATATCCTGCAAACCCCTGTTTTCTTATGAATGAGACTGGAAATGGAAATAAGGAGCACAATAATGCTAAAATATGGAAATATGAGAATGGCTAAAATGTAAATAGTTACATAATTAATTTTTACAAGTGATAAAATAATAAAAAGAATAAAATATTCTTGTTCAGTACAGACACTAAACTTTCTTACCCAAATGAGCAGAGACAGTGTGGTCAGTGTAACAGATTGCTTGATAAAACTGCAGTGTGTGAATTTGCCCTTCCATTTCTCACCAGCCTTTCCCCACCTCTTGGGCAGTGAGTGGCAAATTGTGCCACAGTGTGGGAAGTGTTCCCCAAATCAAAACAGCCCTCTCAGAAAGCACTGTCAGTGTCCCAGGCACATGCAGGGTGCATTCTGTCCGTCTGCAGCCCAGGTAAAGTGCAACTTTTTGGTGGTTTTAGTATCACCTAGGACTCCTCAAAATGACATAATAGTTACTCAAGGGCACTGTGTGCTAATAGATGTGAATATTAGCTGGGAGATAGCATGTCTGGGAGAGAAGCTTTGAAAGGACAGGCAAGGATGCTTGCTTTTTAGACTGTGTAAAGTGGGAAAGAAACATCTACCATTATTGGAAATGGAAAAAAAATCTTTCTGTGATTGAATGGAACATTGCCGTCCCTCCTCTGATTTTCTACATGATCATTTTTGGAGAAGGGAACAATAAATATAAAGATAAGCCCTGCTCACAGATGTGTTATTTATTCACCCAGTTAGCAGCCATTTCCTGTAATCAGTATAAACTGATCAATCTGCCATAATGAGGATGGAGCCAGCAGCTTCCTGGCCAGGGATGAGTCTGTGTCTCTTCTAATCTGCAGACATAACATATTGGAAGGTTGCTACATTCCCACATGCTAAGCACTGGGAGCACAGCAGCTTTCCCCTCTGCAGGTAGATGGCTAAAATAATGCATGAAGACATTAGTTTGTGGGTCACTTGTATCATTAGTGCTATAAGAAAAAGACTGTTTTCTGACATAGGCTTGAATTATTAATTAATTAATAATTTCTGACAGTAAAAAACCTATTTTTCAGTTTCCACTGTAATATAACTGCTACAATGAACGGATGGTGTTTAAAAACAGATCCACAAATGTATTAAGAGAAATGATTTTTGACCCTCCACAGAAAAATGCTTTTATCAGTGCTGTAAATACCTCTGCTGAACACATGGATGGGGGTAAACTACAGAGCAAATGAGATGTAGTGGAAATAAAAGGGGGAATCAAATAGTGCTTTGTTCCTATGGAAGAATAAACCAGTAAATAACACAACAAAAAATCCTGCTCCTTGATTCCAGGAGGCCCCATGAGCTGCCTTTCTGTACTGGTACATTTGTTGGTGGGCACAGAAAACATGGTATTTTTATGACCATTATGGGATTCAAAATAGACAAGAAGTAACTGAAATATGTACCAAAAAGACAATACTATCATAAAGATGTATTGAAATCTGTCATATTTACATTTCTAATGTGGACTTTGGTTTAAAGGAAACACAGCAAATAAATACCAGCAAACATCCAGAAATTGTTCTGGGACACTACATCAGCATGTCTGTCATTTGCTTATGAAATAAGCAAATAGATTTCTCTTCTTTTTTTTGGATCACTATGTGGGCTCTGAAAAAGATGTGTTCTGAGACTTCCTACAGTCAAAATACATATTGCTTATTTCAAAATACTCCTTGCACACCTATCTTCCCCATGCCCTGACAACTTTACAGGGTTTTGCAGGGTTTTTTCTACTTTTGCTTAGCAGCTTAGTGTTCACTTCTCACAAAGTTTTCTGTCTATTACCAGGAGACATTATGCTGCAAAATGAAAAGCATCTCCATCCAAACAGTGACTCAATGCCCACCTTCAACCAAATAAAATGTGAATTTCAATTTATTCTTTTTCAATCTGAAGGGTCTGACCATAAAAATGTCTACAGGCATTTATGCTTAATATTGTGACTAAGCCTGCTGCAGTTGGTGGGTTTTGGTGTTAACAGTCCTTGATAAGCTAAAGCTGCACAACTCAATGCTGCAAGACGGAAAAGTAGAATAATATAAAAGAAAATCTACGTTGCTTACTACAATGTATATTAAAATTGTGTCAGAAATTATTTTACTGAGTGTTTACTGATAAACAGAGAGCACTCAGTGCCATAAATGCAGTGTTAAATGTAGTACTCAAAACCCAGCATGGCTGGATGTGTGCTGCAGAGTCTGTGGAAGGCCAGGTTGTTCCTGGGACTCTGTACACATGCAATTGATTCCACAGATCAGATACAAATCTTCCTGGTGTCTGCAGTCCTGTCCACAGCTGCACACACCCAAATAAGAGCAAAATCCTGTAACTCTTGTGTTTTAGAAAACAGATCCTGAATGTAATGCTGTGGGACCAAAACAGAAAGGAACAGTCTTTAATTATATGATGTGACAGGATTTTCTGTCTCCAGAGAATATTCCCTGGTTACTAAAAGTGAAGGGCCATTGTTAGATACCTGAAAATTGAGAGCTACCAAGAATGGAGGATTGCTGACAGCCCCAGCACTGAGGAGACACTAAGAGCTGATAGTGTTTTAGCCTCCTATGACAAGACAGCATAGCAGGATTCTGTCTTACTGTAATAATCCCCTTGCAAGGGATGTGAGCTGTGCCTTCACCTTGCTGAGCAGCAGCTGGCCTCAGAGGAGCAAACAAACACTCCCTCACTGCCACACACATTGCTATGCACAGCAGTGCACTCAGTTTCTAGGCTGAAAAGTGCCATGAGAATGCAAAGAGTTATTAATATTAAAATTGTGAGTCTAAGAATGTATATGCTGCTTTCTCATCATCTTGCAAAAAATGTCCCCAGCACCAAATGTTATAAGTCATGACATTAAATGTTCTTTAGAGAAGTGCACTATGTTTTTAACAAATAAGACTCTTCCCCCTGAAAGTCACTAACAAAAGTCACTGCAGCATGTCCAAAAGGGGCAGGATCTGCCTGTTAGCTTTTGAGAACATGCAGTTCATTTCAGCTGTGCTACCCTTGATGAAATCTCATGTGATAAATCATACAACTCAGACGTGTTTCTCTTGTTTGCCCATGAATTTGAAAAAGGGCTTATAGCAGTTAGGAGTGTAAATACAATTAGATTTTAGAATTATTCAAGAATCATTTTAAAGTTCCCCTGAGATTTCAATGTTAACTCAAATGGATTTTGCTTTCTGTCAGGATTCAACTGCTTCTAGGAAAGCTTTGGTGAGCAGGTAATGTGACACCTACTCCTATGTGAGAATTTGTGGACAAATCTAAATTACTTCATTACAAATCACCACTGTAAACACTTAGTAATGCGCTTTTAAGATAATGAAAAGCAATTTCATCTTAGTTTTTAAATTCTCAAATACAGCTACATTTACAAGTTCCCTTTAGCTCTCAATAAATATTCTTTGTCTTTATATCAGCAGCTGGTCTAATTCTGCACATCTGCATCTGATGCCTGCTCTGGGCTCTTCCCCTGCTTTGCATCCCTGTTGTATCAACACTGTTTGGTGCTGCTGGGGGAAGAGGGCAAGGATCAGTTCTTTTACTGATGAGATGTAGCTGGTGGCTCCTTGAAATTAGGTTACACTTAAGTTAGAAGCATGAAGCAAGGTAAAATTCCCACCTCCCACCAGGACACCTTCTCATCCTGCAGGGATGGGTGGGCTCAGACTGGAGAAATCAGCTTTGCAACACAAGTGGCTTCACTGGTGTGTTGGGAAGGACAACTTGAGGGTGGGAACATTTGAAACCACTGCCCCTTGCAGAGGCCCTGCACCCTCCTCACCCACCTCGGGCTGATCTGCCTAAAAGCCTGCTGTGAGATGCTGCCACACCCTCACTTCTCTCACCTCACTCTTCACATCCAGCAGCACTTTAAATGTGTCAGGAATTGTACAAAGAAACTATTTGCCATTGATTGACATAATCCACAGACAAAGAAGAATCTGTGTGGGAATTATTTGATCACAAACTATCAATGCAGTGATCATTTTTTGCTCTGGGTTTGGGCAGCACCTGTCAGTGAAGAGTCCTGATTCAGGACTGAACTCTCCAGATAATATGGATGAGTGCTGGCTGGCTTCCTGCAGCAGCACAGCAGCTTTTCAGGAGATAAAGGGAATAGGAAAAAGCCTTCTCAGAAACTAACTGCTAGAGGATTGTTTTTGAGTAGCTAGTGATGAGCAGTCCAGATATCAGCTGACAAATATTTACTGCAGAAGTTCCAAGAGTTAAAAGCTCATTCCTCTTAAGTAGCTGGACATGATATTTCTACTGATTTCTTCTTCTCATATGCTATCTCTTCACCTCCATAAAAGATATCATGGGAATTTTACCAGCCTTAACCTCTTGTCTCCCCACAGCTCTACCCCAGGTAGGAGCTGACCTTTGCTAAGTGTTCATGCTTCCTCTAATGAGAGAGGATGTGTTGTATATGGATCTTTCTGAAAATCCATGAAAAAAACCTCTTGCCCAGTAACAAATGGTCCAGTTCACCTTCTTTTGCTCATGGTGAGGAACATCCACCCTTTGTGGTGGTCCTCTTGCTTGCTTCCTCTTTCCTGAGACAGGAAAGAAGGCATAACCTGGATGAAGGTCCAAGGCAGGGCAGGAGGCTCTGTGGATGGTTCCTCCAAGGCAGAGCAGCCACAGGGCTCTCCAGCAGACCTGATTTCACTGACTTGCTGATTTTCCTGGGATTCTCCTGCAGTCATCTTTGCTGTACAATGACATATGAGGCAGACACTTGACCTATGCCTGCTATTTAATTAAATGCACTTCTCCACCTTTTTTCTTTGTGTCCGTGTCGTGATCCATGCAAGGATAGACAAAATACAGTGTTGTTAACAGGCAAAACTTATGAAGCTTAAATGGAAGATTTGGCTGCGTGTCTTTCATTAAATGGGCATTAATACTATGCAACATCTTAACTCTGAATGTGAAGACATTAAAATAATTAACTGGTCTAATCTAGGTTTAAGAGGCTTGAAAAATAGGTTGAAAATAGGTGCCAGTGTGACAGTATATCCCTGTGAAGGTGACCTTAATTCTAGATATGGGAGCAGCTGCAGATGCTGGTACATGCTGGGGACATGGAAGTACCTGGCTGTGGCTCCAGGATGGTGAGTGCTGGCAGAGGAGAAAACAGCAGCTGTTTAATCTTATCTATGATTAATCTATCTAGAAAATATGGTGAAAATTACCCAAATCACTAGAACACTGTTTGTGTATCACCACAGCAGCATAAAACTGATTACAGGTTTAGTATTCTCTTTAGGATGGCCTTTAGCCATAAGTGTAGGAAGACATCTTGTCAGAATGATATTTTATTCTGACCTTGTAAATAAGACAAAAATGCTGATAAATGACTGATCTTTTTTTTTTTTTGCTGACAATCACATGATGTCACAAGAAATTCCTATCCCTCTCACTTAGGAAACAACCACTGCTTTTCCTGTGTGTTGGCTCTTGACACCAAACCCCAGCTCCAGGAGGAAACCAAACAATCCAGCTGTAAACAGGCTCCTGCCACAGAAACCATGCTCAGGAAAAACATCTCATTTTTGCTTGCTTGGTAAATTTGTCATCTATTGATATCCCCACACTAACAAAAGGTTTTGCTGAGTTTAACACACATGTTGTTTAAAAAGTAGAGCTGCTACAAAACTGATATGGAAAATGAGAATTGAAGGCTTTTTTTTCTTTTTTTGGCCAGTTTTTCAAAAAATCTTGGGATCTGCCAACATTGCCAAGTAGTGCAGCATAACAGAAGGAGACTTGAAGAGTAGAGCAGTTGGTCCAATGATGTCCATTCTGCCTAGGTGTGATGAGTCAATTTTCTACAAGCTCTAGTCTGATCCTATGATTTGCATGCTTTAGGTGTGTGCCTGCAGAGCATCCTTTGGTGAGCTAAAGTTACTTCTTCAGAGATCACAAATGAAAGGAAGAATAAAGAAAGCTGCTTAGGTGCTCCCCCAAAGCTTTGGGCTCCACTTGAGAAGAAACTGAATCCACTAAAATAAGCAATTTCCACTTGTTACTAGACTTTGGTGTTAACACCTACTGAGCATACACATTTTAGGCTTTCTGGACAAAACTGACCCTTTGTTTATCAATCTAAATAGAGCAACAAAAAGAACAAACAAAGGCATTTCATTTCAGCTTCCTCCCTGAAGAGGACTGTCATTATCACATGTCTGTTCAGGCTGGAAGGTCATCAGTGAACAGTCACATCTAGTAATTTTTTTTTAAATGGGAACTTAACGTCTGAATAAATTAAATTGTGTCCATGCAAATCACACTGCTGTTAAACAACAAATCCTAAATTATAGTACATACCAACAGTCATTAATGCCTGGAAGATCTGATCACCCTGTTAATTCTGGGATGCAAAAAATTCAAAAAGAATGGTGAGGAAAGGAGAGGAAAGTGCACCTCTAAATCCTGTGGTGATCTCAGCTGTCCAGAATACAGTGGCAATCTGCAGGATTTTTGTCTTTATTTATCAGACTGCATAATCTAATTATCTCTCATTAGTCCAAAGCTGATTATTTCATTTATCTTTGTATATGTGACAACAAAAGGCTCTCTTTAATTAAGCAGATCAGCAATTAGCTGTTGTTTTATAGGCAGTTTTAAGCATCCCTGTACAAGTAGCATTCAGCATGATTGCAATCAGATGCTTAGGAAAGAATTGTAGATGAGGACATTTTGATTTACAGCCCCATTTAGTTTAAAGCTGCATTGGCAAGTCTAGCTCCAAAAGCAAAGGCTTATGAGATATGGCCAAGTTGCCAAGCACACTCAATAGAACAAAGCATAACTGAGACAAGATCTGCCAGTGAAATTCAGTTAGATCTGCAGAGAAGCCCTGTGGGCTGACCCTGAAGAACCTGGGAACTCTGCTTCAGACAGGATTGTTCTACTCTTCATAGTGAAGGAGACTCACATCCAAACTCCTCAGTGAAGCAGCAAAGGGCAGTTTGCATGTACAGCTATCAGGATAGTTGGTGGTTAATTAAAATGAGAAAATTAATTTCTCTTTGTGATGATGCTGTTGGCAGTGGTGGATACTGCAGAAAATATGAGAACAACTTAATCTGGCTTGTGAATTCTCCAAAAATCAGAACAACCAAAACCACCAGAACCTGGCTATCCTTCCAAGAATCTTTGAATGAATTCCCAACCCCAGTGTTTCCTTTACCTCCTCTTAAAAAGTCATCTCCCACTTTGGGGCTGGTACTGGAGCAGGAATCGTCACTAATCCCTACTTGTCAGTCCCACATTACAGAAATCACAGCTGAGTGAAAATGACAATGCAAATTTGTTTTTTGTTTAATCTTTCCAAATTTCTGCAATAGTTTCATCAGCAAAAAAAAAAAAAAAAAAGTTCTGCATCCAGTTAAATGCATGTGTCCATATGCAGAAAAGAACAAAGCAGTAAAAAAAAAATTCCTTACAATAATTTATGAACACCTTATAAGTTTTAATTTTAAGATCTAAGTGCTGAGATAAGCACAAAGAAATTAAGTTGGATGTCTCTGAAAGCATAGAAAGAAGAATGGATTGGAATGCAAATCTCCACACAAACTCATACTTGTAAGCGTGGGTATTATCCATTACTTGAGAGTAGCTCAATTTAAATAATCAATTTGCAAGAGAAAACTGCTGGTGCATTTAATATACTGAACTTCCCCCACTGGACTGTGCTTGTGACCTGCTCTGCTTAAAATATGGAGAAATGGGATTAAATAAAAGAACAGAGAAGCCGCTCCTTTTTTACTTTATTTTGCATATGTAATTTCTTATTTTTCAAAAATGAATTGGAATAATATATTTTCTTGTGTTGATAAAATTTTAAAAATACATTTGTCTTATTTTTTGAAAGACAATTCTTTTAAATATTTTCTGCCCTTACTTTTAGATGGAAACATGACTTTTTAAAATAGGAATATTCCAGTTAAATGCATGAGCTCTCAAAACTAGAAGGAGCTCCTGGAAACTTTGGCAGAAATAGGGAGGTGCTTCAGCAGCCTTTATCCCTCCTTGTGCAGAGATTTCCCTGTCCAGAACTCCTTTGCAAAGCATGGGAGGCTTGGAGCAGCAGTGTTATGAGGCTGTTCACCCGCTGGTAATTGGCAATTAAGGCTGGTATAAAAGGCTAATGGCAATTCTCTTCTGCTTGGAGAGTCAGAGGTAGGAATCCTGCCTGAGCAAACTGAAGACATCTGAAACTCCCTGAAGTGAGTCATGAAAAGGACATAACCTCTCAAGTGCCTGCCATGAATTTTAAGGGCAGAGTCCCTAAAACCACATATGAAAACCATGAGAAATCTAGGGCATCTTATTGTGCAGAGGGAATTACTGTTGGTTTGAAGGAACCAGGATGTAGCAGTCTTCATATAAATATGCAGAAACAGGTGAGCTGGGGGCAGACAGCTCCTGGAGCCCTGCTGCAATCCCTCTACTGACTAGGAATGTCACTGGGAGCTTGGATGACCCATTCTGTACATGGCTTTTATTTGGAAGAAATAAAACCCTCCAGAAGCACTGGTATCAATACTAATCTTGGGGACAGAAAAGTTTGAAAAAGACCAGCAAAACATGTGCTAGAAGTACTTCTTGAGTGACTACTGAATAAACAGCCTAGTGAATAGGTAATGACCTTTTAATGTAATATTTTTTTTCCCTTCATATTCTGGTGAAAACACATCTGTAGATATGGTAGTTGAGCCAAACCTATTTTTTCTCTAATAGGGTGTTAAAATGAGAAAAAATATTCTTCCTCTGGGCATATTCTGAGAATGCTTAGCAGGTACACTGAGAAGCAGGAAAATAAGATTAGAAGGCAAATATCATAGATGGTTCATGGGATATTCTCCATGAGAGAATAGTGGAGGCAGGCTGGACAGTCTGCAGCTGCAAACTTCCAGGAATGGTGATACCAGTTAGGACCAGGGCTGTGTCACCTCAGAGTCATGGACCCCACAGTGACAGCATCAGTAAAACTCAGGCCAAAACAACTGTCCCATCTCAGAGGGTTTGTGACAAATCCAACTGCCCTCAGGCACAGCCAGAGGGAGCAAAACAGACCTGACCCAGGCTCTGGACCCCTGCATGGAAAGGTGCAAGAGACCACAGTAAGTGTGTGCTGTTACCTCCTCAGATGGGGTTTTCCTTTGTTTCACTATAAAATATTGGTCAATACTCACACAAAACCCCAAACAACTGAAATATGAAGTCAATATGAACTTGAACTCATCAACCACAACAAAAACTTTAAATTATATTACAAGCAGAGGCAGTAGGTTGAACCAAGAATCCTAACAGCCTAAGTCCATGCTGAACAGCAAGAGGAACAAAGTCAACACCCACTCCTATTGCACAAACGAGAACAAAAAGCTTTGAATTTTGTCAAATATCACTGAACACCTTAGACTAGAAATCTGGGATGTATCATGTCTGCTGGCCACCCTTTCACTCTCCTGGTTCTGGCTTCTAAGTCAAGGAGGTGAAAGCAAATGAGGAGTCAGTCCAGAGGTCTGGGATGACTGAGGACAGATCCTGCCTTGCCTGGAGTCACTCTTCAGCTGCCCTGGAAGGAATCTCTTGGCCCACACTCAGCCACCGCACAAACCCATGGCTCCTGCACCTTGCTAAAGCAGAGGGAAAACTACACTGAAAACAATTTGCAGAGCACATGATTGCCTAAGAATAGAGATTTTCATTGGAAGGGAGATGGTCTAACTATAGATTTCTTAAGGTAAATTATTTTATTCATAGAATGACATCACCAGTTAACTAATTTTTCTGAAGTCTAGCTACCCCTCGCTTTTAACTTCTGACCATTTGCTGCTTTTATGTCTTTGATGTGCTCCCATCTCATAAATTGCAAATGAGGAACCTTTTTTGAAGTATATGAATTTCACTTAATAATATTCTAGTCCAGCAGGAATGTGAACATGAACCAAACTTTGAATCCCAAAGGAGGGTTGCCACAGCTGGATACAGCCACATGTTTCTCACTGCTTCATTTACATTTTCTAATTCATACAGGCCCTCAGCACTAACAAAACAAACAATTGAATTGGCTAACAGAGTGAGGATAATTTAATGTCTGAGGGCTTTTTTTCTGAAAAAAAGATCAAATGATTAGGCAAATTGCCCTTTTTTTCCTGAAAAAGGTATTTTGCTGCACATGCATTGTAGAACCTGAAAAACCCCTTGCAATACACAAGAACAGCTTGAGACATAGAGCTTTACATCTATACATTTGAAATATTGCAGGCAACTCCTCTGCATTTCATTTTGCAGATAAAGAGGCAGTCTTTTTATGATTTTTAGGCTGAAGTAAAATATTGGCACAATGGAAAAAGAACCCAGACTTCTTTCTCTGCATTCCTTTCTCTCCTTTCTTTACCTTTCAGATCCCAATTTTATCATAAAAATCAGATACCTTACAGAAACCATACACACATGGCACTGAGATGTTTTGGCCTTTCCTCTGGCACATGAATCCATACAGAGCCACTCACAGGGAAGGATGGCTCAGTGTGGGAGCATGGCCAGGTCCTACCTCCTCCTGCTCTCCTGACAAATCTAGATAAGCTAAAGGACAAATCTGGGAGGGTTTAGTGGCTACTTGATCCTCATTAATAGTCCCAGGCAGATGAGGTAGCTGCAGGTTATGGTGAGTGGTCAGGGAATAACTTTTGCCCTCATCAGTTGGCCTAAATTTCCTCCATGAGTTCTACTTTAATGGAAAATACCTACTTTACCCAACATTGCATCCATGCAGGTAGCTTCCACAAAGAGTTATTTTTAGGTAGCATATGGGACTTCAAAACAGGTAAGAATTACACAACCTCAATTTTTTCCTTCTGCTGCTCATGCCCTCCTTACTCCCAAATTACAAACACCTGTGCACGAAAAACTCAAAGCTCTTACAAAACTACTCCTTCAGAGAAAAGCTTGTCAGCTTTACACCATAGGAAGAGAAAAAAATGTCTGCTGTGAACTGGAGAGGAAAATCACCCCTGACTATCAGCCAGTTGTCCTTTAAAAAGCATGACTAACATGCATTTTTTCAGACAACCCCCAGAACACACAATTAACTACTTCTGCACTGGTATTTAGATTTTTCTAAGGCTTTCCTAACTTCCTTTTCCCACACAGGTTGATCACTACATGTAGGAACTATTTTTTTCTGATGGGTTGTTCTTAAGATTGTGGAAGGGGGAAACGGGAATGACATACTGTAAAAATCTACTTTCATGCAAAGCAAAATCTTCAACATTCTGTATTTCTATTCACAGAATAATGATTTTTTTTTTCCTAGAAGAGATATGAGTGTTGCAGCTGACATGGCCTGTAATGGTTTCTAGCTCCCATATCTGTAAGATGAGCAACACATTCTGCCCTGTGATAGCTCCTGCTGCCAAAAATCACCCACCAAAACAGCTGTCCATCCAGTTAATCATTATTCATATGATCAAACAGCAAATCTAGAGTAAAATGTCTGGATAACCATGACATGGCCCAAATGAGCTTAAGTTAGACGCTATTAATGAGAGTCAACTGAAAAGCTCTGATTTCCATGCTTCAAGTGCCCTTCAGGAGCAATAGGATTTTTTTTCAACAGGTCTTCTGACAATATCTCAGTGAAGCCAGAAAAATGTATGCAGAGACAGACATCCACATCAGAGCAGGAAAACACCCTGAAATGAGACCTAAAGAGCTAAAGAGCAAAGACATGAAATGATTTTTATCTTTACAAAAGTACTAAAGTAAGCCTCATTTAGTTTTATTATTGATGCACGTTTAGTTGAACTAGAACTTTGAAGAGAACTATGGTTCCTAAAAAGAGCAGATCCTGCTTACAAAGGGATTGACCTTCTCAATCACACAGGCCTGGGTTTTCCACTGTACTAAAGTATCTGGAGAAGGATTTATTAAAAGCTTCCTAAGCAGACCTGAACATCTTACCTACTCGTCACCTTCAGAGTCTCAAACCAACATTTTCATTGGAAACAGTGAGGAAGAACCATCACCTATCTTCTTTCTGGATGTTTTTTCCTAAATACAGAGACCTACTGAACAAATCAATTCCCTTTGGGGAATTGCATGGGAAAGAAATTATTTAAATGTTTCCTATCAGCATCACCTATGTCCAGCTTATTCACCTGGCTTGAATAATGCACTGCTGCCCAGAAGCTGTTTTTCCCAAAGAGAAAGGACAGAAATAAGTGTTTTTGAGAGGGAGGGGGCTTGACAGCATGTTAATATATCCCTCAAGAAGGTGAGTACGTTGCCAGGTATCCCACAGATTAATTTTGATCCTTCCAGCTCTGTTCTGTAAACTCAGATTTGGAAAAGCAACCCTTTCTGTGGTGAGAAGGTAATTAAAGCTCCACTCCTTCAACCCTGCCATCTCCTGAAAGCTAAGGAAACAAAGAGCAGGGAGTGGCTGTGTGATACAAACCCAAACTAAATCTGAGTTACAGCAAACCCATACGAATTAATACAAATAAAAATCTTCAGCTTTCATACATTATTACACAACCCACACAGGTGGAGTGCTCCAAGAAAAGAAAACATTAACTCATTTGTATTTATGGTTAGTAAGAATAGAGCAAAACAGAATAGTGCAAAACTTGTTCTCCTCAAGATACTTAAAATGTATGTAAAATTTAAATGTAAAATTCACCCTAGGCCTTAGGAGAGCTCCTTCTTTCATTACAAAACTCCAGATTTACTGAAGTAAAATAGTTCTAATTAATTTCTTCTATAGCAAAAAAAACATGCTGTATTTAATAGCAATCAGAGCTTGAGAGCTCTAAACCTAAAAACCAGAGTTTTCATTATGAGAAATGCTACATAGCAATACAGAAAAATTCAACAATATTATTTGCATGAACTACTACCTTAATTTACAAAGCATTTTGTATAGTCTTTCTGTTCCTCTCTTGTCTCTCCCAAAAGACAGCCACAAATATAAAGAGCTGAAGCGTTCACTTGAACGCTGCATTTTTCAGCCATGCATTTCTTTAGGAATGGTATATTTTGTATTATTGTGAAGTGCATCCTCATAGAAACTCCATAGTTTATTGATTCAATTGAATTGTGCAAGACTGAAATTCTAAACCGTGCTTTTTGCATTGATCATTAAATCGTGGCATTAAAACAGAACTCGATGATGTTTTGCATACACTGATCCTCATAATTTTATTGCTTGTGAAGTTTCACTGCAGCACCGGTGACTAACAGCGCCTGAAGAAAAAAATAAAAATCTTCCTCTGAAACACAATTGTGTCTAAACCATTTGAAAGGTACAGAAACCAATTACAGTAAAATTCTGTGTTCTCAATCAGGCTCCATGGAAAACATTCCAGCATGGAGAGATGCTGGGTTATTTATTGTGGGAAGGTACCGGATGCTTAACTATGCAGATGAAATTCTCCTCATTCTTTTATACAAGGCAGCAAAATAAATAACAGCTCACAGTTCCCAAGGTAGGCTTGTTAATCGGTCCAATATTGTTCTAATTCTCCTCGTTGCTAACTGAATTGGAGCATGTAACTGGATAAAATGTGTCTTTAGATACCATGTACTTATTCCGATTACTATTTGGTTGATTGATGACTTTCTGATTTTTTGAAACAATGCCAGCACAGTGGCCTCTTGGTAGCTGAGCACATGACTGCTGTTTGTTGTGCTTTGGGGGGACTGCAATGCGAGGTCTGGCTCAGTCATTTTTAAAATCAATACTTGCTCTCTGAGCACGGGATAATTTAGAGAACATAATTCAGAATTCTACCTTTCAGCATGTATCCTCCATCAAAGGAGGATTTTTGTCCAGAGTCAGCACAAAGGCTACATGACCCAAGAATGCACAGATAAGGTTAAAAAAGAGAGGGAAAGTACATATTTTTTCCAAACTAAGGCCTCACTAGCCGCATGTGTAGATAAATATGTCTTATGTATGTGCACTTATAGCACATGTGTACCTCCATAAATATGAACTGGAACTGGATGTCTTGAATAAATTTCAGGTTTTGCTTAGTCTTGTGTGTTTGGGTGCTTTTCCTCCTGTTTGGACCATTTGTGTGTTACCTCACACTTTTTAAAGCAAGGTCATACTTCCCTACAAAGAGTGAAATGGCTGAAAATGGGACCTGCAAAGTGTCTGATCAGTTGGTGCTCAGTCTTCCCAGTGCTGGAGCTCTGAAAATGCTGAACACTGAACAATTTCCTCCCCAGGTACTGGTGCTGTTCTTCTCTCAGCAGCAGTGATTTGAACCAAATCTGCTGCATTCAGTCAGAGCAGTTCTGCACATGTAAATGAAGACTAACAGATCTTAGTCAGACCCGCTGATCTTTGTGCACTGGATGAACTCCAGTGTTATGGACTTTGATCCTTTTGGATTAATCTTTACATTTTAGCATTCAGACTCAAGGTTATATCACCATTTCACCTTCCATATCCCTTCCATTAATGAAAATCTCCAATTGTCCAGCTCTTTTAACCTCAGTAGTATTCTAAATCCTCTCTCTGCCATTGAAATATAAAGTTCTCTTTGCACTTTCTCTTCCTGCTTCCTCTGTTCCCCTCTGAGCAGAGCACCCACAGTTTCCTGTGTCCAGTGCAGGACATATACAGATATATTCCTACACCCTCTCTCCTCCCATATCAGTAAACTTTTACTCCTCTTATGGCTTGACAGAAGCTGCTGAAGTCAGCAGAGCCTTGTTCACATATGAAATGTGCTTAATTTGTTTTTGAATCCTGAATATATTTTAACTTCTCAGTACAGAAAATCTCAGGCACAATCCTTTTGCCCAGTTTCTCCCCAGCTTACTTCAAAAGGGGAAACTTCCAGCTATATATAAACAAAAATTACAGCTTCTCTTCATTGTCACAGCATCCTGAGCAAAGAAGGATCTGCCATAAAAAGCACAAAGCAGTCTAATTCCTTGCCAATGACAGTATTACAAGTGGTACTGAAAATGTCTGGAGGTCTTGGAGGAAAAAGGCTGATGCCTCACCTAAAAGTATTATTTTCAAACATCTCATCCTCATCCAGATTTCTTAAAAGGAAAATATTTGTCTCAATTCTTTGCCACACTCATTTTGAATTCTACTTGAAAATCCATAGATGGCAGCAAATTAGCTTTAGCAAGTTGAGTTTTCTAATCATTCCCCTTTTTTGTATGCTTCTTTTGATAGAAATTGAATTAAATATGACAAGAAACAGTGGAGAATAGTGACAAAAACAGACAAATCATTCCAACCATCTAAAGACTAATGAAAACCTGTAATTTTTCTTCCATATTTATTGTCATTTGATGAGACCTGAGTTATTTCAATGTGGACCAAGCAAATAAAATCTACTCTGGATAGAAAAGTTTCAAACCCTGCATCCATGATAAATTTTGTATAAGGATTATTGGTGCTATTTCATTCTACACACTTTGCTGGATGCCCATAACAGCAGCTGCAGCAGCAGAGCTCTGCAAAGCAGTTTTCCTTTCAACTTTTTCCACAGCTTTCTCAAAAGGTCATCCTTTGGGGCTGAAATTTCTAGTGTCTGTAAATAAATTCTAAAGAGGAAATTTAAACCTTTTTTTTTTTTATTAGGAGTTAAAATATATTTCTTCTGTTTTTTTAGGGAAATCCTTGTTATTCTTTCCCACAGAAGGGTGCAATATAAGCATCAAGGTAGATAATAAAAATTTGCATTTTCCAAATAATTTGACCCAAGGTTTGTATTCTAGAGTAAACAACTTCCTAGGCTTGGTTGATATTTTCTGCAACAAGACAGATGCTTAATCCACAGATTCCTAGCCAGACAAACCTCAGAATAAAACAGAAGAAACAGAAGAATAGAAGTACCTGACTGAACCCAGAGAAAAGAGTTTAAAGCATCCATTTCCATGACACTGAGGCTTCCTTCTCATTCACTTTGCAGCCTTGGTTTCACCTCTCAGGTGGGGTTTGCTCTCTTTCACCACAGGAGAGAAGGTGAGTGTCTGCACAGCTTGGCTCTCACAAGGTTTAGGAACTTTTACAAATGCAGGCAGGGGGGAAGTCCCACGCTTTATTACAATTGACCACCAGGATATCTGTCTTTTAAAATCAAGCTGAGACTTTTCAACTGCACTTCATCTGTCCCAGAGAAAAGCAATAGCAATAAGGAGGCCTCCCACATCATTGCTCATTATCACACAAAAACGATGTTTAAGTGCAACAGCTTGAAAAAATTACTGAAGGTTTGCCTGTGCTCAGTATGTACATCAATAAAAAAGGCAAATAAAGCACAGAAAGCAAAAGTGGGGGGATCAGGAAGAAGCCCAAGTTCTCAGCTTTGCACCTGAGGCCACCTGGGTGGGAAAACAGGAACATGCACTGGAAATCTGTGATAAAGATTCCTGGTTTTAGCAGAAAAAAAATAGGAAAAATAATTCCATGTAGATATACTACAACCATTACTATACTTTTTCCCCTCCAAGTATAATAAAAATAAAACAGAACAAAGAACAATTTTTTCAAACAAACAGCAAGACTAAAAATAATTTGACATGAAAGATTTTGTCAGTAGTACTTGATTATAGTTTTGTTTTCTAGTAAATTATTTAAAAAGGGAGAGTGGCTTTTGCCACACTACTTGCCTTAGATTTTGGGTTCTTGCCCTTAATTTACAAGTCTAGATACCTTCACACCCAATTTCTCAGCAAAAGAAAAAAATACTCGGACATGTACCTGCAGTATAATTTTCTGTTTCAAGCTATAAGCACAAATCTTATGACAGAAAGATGGGGAAATGACAAGGGTTTTGACAAGATTTTATTTAGAATATATATGATCATGAACATAAAATTTGGAGTCGGAAATTACCTCATTTGTGAGAAATAACACCTCTGGCTTCACTGAACATAAAACAAAGGGGTTGCCATGGGGGGCTTCACCAAAAGACATCTTTAGGAAAAGCAGTATCTTTAACAGCAGAATTACTGCAAATACTGTAATATTTAATTTAAAGTTTTTTAAAAATCTTCACCATTAAAATATCCATACATAACTCTGGAACACATACACAACTACTTTTGCACTGTTTATGT
The DNA here is from genome assembly GCF_051311805.1 of Agelaius phoeniceus. NCBI lineage: Eukaryota > Metazoa > Chordata > Aves > Passeriformes > Icteridae > Agelaius > Agelaius phoeniceus. The sequence continues at coordinate 12,463,270 of NC_135277.1, forward strand.
TGGCAAATCAATAATTATGAGAACAAAGACTGTAAAAGCTGGCATTTCTACATCCTCCTTCACACTGTTTTCTCCCATTTTTAACCCTGCCATTTACTTCCTCTGGCATGGGCAGCTGATAAGCTGTTTATTCAGCTTATTCAAGGAGCCCAGACAGAAAGTTTATTTTTGCTTATTCCATGAGCCTGCAAGCAAACCTTCCTTTGCCAAACTGTCCTTACCCCCTCTCTCATGAGATCTCTCCATTTGCAGAGATATCCCACCAAATTTTAGATGCCTAATTCTAAAATTTAAGGGACATCAACTTGGGCTGCCACCAGTTTCCTGCACAGAGCTGCTCTGCCACTCCTATTGGTTTTATCCAGGAGGATCTGGGAGCAGAGTGTGTACTGTGACTTTCTTGACCAAAGAGCTCATATTTTCCAAAATAATCACCAGTACTGGATATATCAGTCTGATTTTTTATCTTGAGCTAATGACAGACTAATTACTGTCAGGTTGCTTGGAATTATGGACAGGAGACTGAAGTATTTGCTTTCAGACTGTACTTTTAAAGCTGATTCTGCCAAATGTAAAGAGGGTCTTGAAGTTGCCCAGTGGCCTGCAGCGCATGAAAAAGGAGTAGTGACATTGTCCAGCACTAATGCTATCAGCTTGATATTTTCTGCTACACTGCAGGAACAACAAAATCCCAATTAAGCATAAAATACCATAGAAAAAAATCCTAGCTAGAGATGCTTTGGCAGGAGGAACTCCCTTAGCATGTACAGGACAGGATTCTGTAGATCACTCAGTGAGTGCTCATTGAGTCTGGGTACAAGTCATTATTCTCTAGTGTGAAAATAGGAGTAGTTAGGATAAGTCTCAAAAACGAGAAGAGCAGGCTGTTAATGTGTAAATGGGTATTATTTCAAGAGTGTCTTTGGACTTGCTGTGATCCAGATTTTGGGTCTGGAACACAGCAGTCCTCAGTAGAGTATTGGTATCTGCAATTGGAGAATCCAGTCCTAGCCTTTAAAAGAGCCAGTGATAATAAAGCCCTGACATCCCTGAGTTTATCTTCAAAGTCAAGAAATAAAAGAGGATGCACGTTTTGTTTATATGATTTTATTTAATGCTGTAGATTAAACTGTACCTATCACTCGACCAAAATGCTTCTGAGCTTTGATCCTTGGTTTTGAGCCATGTGTCTTTGGACCTCTCTTAGGAGCAGATTCACAATCTAAATGCATGAGTTATTCATGAAAGCATTGCATGTGTTAGAATAATCCCATCACTTTTTCCTAGTCTGATGAAATACTGTTGTATAATGTTGGTTTGCCTGCCCAATCTCCCAATGAAATTCCTTCACAGAAATAAAATCTGCAGGAATTGTAATACTTTTATAAAAAGTCATGACCCCTTTAAGGAATTGATTTCTATAACATTTTATTTTTCATTAGAATTGTTTTCCTTTAAGTAATTTCATAATTCTCTGTTAATGAGCAAGTGAAGAGTGTTTTGGAGCAGACAGCATGTGATGTCTAAAGCACCAATCACTTCCCTGGACCTCCTATCTCTCAAACCACCTGCTAATCATAACAATTGCTAATTTGAGACCTTTTAGCCAATTCTGGTGTCAGTGACAATGCCACGTAGCCTGCAATGGCCATTTGGCCACTCTTCCCACCCACCTCAGTGACTGCTGCTGCTGCTGCCCATTTTGGGCTCTATTGTTCTCCTGCCTCTTCTGACCACAAGCAATTCCTCCTCTCCTAATCTCGGGGGAATCTCTGCCTTCACAATGGGGGCAGGGCCATTCGCTTTGTGTGCAAGATAATCTTTTATAGAATTGTTCTCACACACACCCCATCCTGTTCATGCTCTTTCTGCCTCTGAAAGGCAGATAAACAGCAATGGGGAGGTTTAAAAAGCCAATAGGAAGTGTTAACTATCTCTGGTTACCGTTACTCTTGTTGATCTGCACTTAAAAATGCATATGGATATGGCTAAATTGGGAAAAAACTGTAACCATCATTATTGTTGCAGTGTCTCTAATATTAAATCCAGAAGTGCCTGGAATACAGAGGGAATTTGCTGACAGATAAACAATTCACTGGATTTGGATTTTATCAATACCTATGTGTAAAAACCATACAGTGATGGAGCAAGTGCTTCCCACAGTATTTCAAAAGAGAGGAAAAATCTGAGGTGATCAGTTAAGGGAAGCAGAACTGACAGCCCCTGTGCTCAGCATGGTATCTCCCTGCTCCTCTGCCCCAGCCCTCTCTGAGCAGAAGGCAAAATTTACTTCATTTCCCAGCCTGAATTGCTGAAGTATGACTTTGTGCTAGGCTTTATGTTTAAGTCCTCCACTCTGAAGGATTTAAAGCTAGTCATTGTATTACAAAGCAGGTTGCAGAAGAGGGAAAAAAAATAAAATAAAAAAAAAGTAGACTGTACCGACCAACTGCTTTAAATGGGGGGGGGGGGGGGGGGGGGCGGGGGGAGTTGGTAAATATTACTCTACCCCACACAGCAGTGAATAAATGCACAGAAATAAAGCATCCTGTTGCCTGTGACATGGATAACAATTTCAGATATTTCTTTCACCTATCAAAAATTGCTTTTCTGATTTATTCCCTATCCTTTTCCTGAGCAGAGTATAAAATTACCTGCAAAACCTGCATCACGCAGGCATTTCTTCTTGACAATGCTCACTACTAACAGAGCAGAGAAAAGGCTCCGGAAAATCTCAGCTCTGTCATTCCGCTCCGTCCTGCCGGAGCCCTCCTCCTCCTCCTCCTCCTCCTGCCGCCGCTCCCGGCGCGCAGCCCGCGCCGAGGGCTCCCTCTAGTCCCTGCTCCCAGCACAGCAGGGGCCGGGATCGATACCCGAGCCGGCAGCTGCCCCTGCCTGAACCTCAGCACCGCCCGAGCAGCGCCAGCCACGGCGAGCTCTATTTCTCCATCCATCCCTCCATCCACCCGTCCGTCCATCCATCATCCATCCCTCCGTCCATCCCCATCCATCATTCATCCATCCATCCACCCCTCCGTCCATCCGTCCCTCCATCCATCCACCCACCCCTCCATCCATCGGCCCCCCCATCCATCTGTCCATCCCTGTCCATCCGTCCCCTCCGCTGGAGCCCGCAGCCCCGCAGGCTCATTGCCCTGTGAAACACGGGTGCTGCAATGATTTTGCAATATCTCCTGGCAGAAGTGCTGAGCACAGAGGATGTGAACCCAAACGTAACATGTCTGTGAGTCCCCTGGGATGAGGCCACTGCCCCAGTGGGCAGCCAGGGCTGGAGCCACTGAGTGCTTTGTTGTACTGCTGCCTTTCATTACTCTCTGCTTCAGCCAGGTGGTGAGGACCACGCTCTGAAAAGCTCCCTGGGGTCCATGTTGTCTAATAAGTATGGATGTTGCCTGGGGCACTTGGTGAGGTCCCTGTATCTAAGGCCCAACAAACTCAGCTTTATAATGATTGGCAGATTTGGGGTTGAAGCGTGGCTGCTGACATGACATTGTAATTCATTACACAGTGCTCTTTAACGTGTAAATTACCTGAGATATTACCAGGATTTTGCTTTTAACCCTCATCTGCTTGTACCTAATTTTGTTCTACAGCTGTGTGGGCTGACTTTGGTGAGGCTTTACTGATGCAAGACAAATGCAGGGGAAGCCCTAAGCTGCATGTTTTGTTACATGTTTTTTCTGTAAAACACAGTGCAGTAAAAAATTTCAACAGTTTCAGTCAAGTTCAACAAAATGTTACAGCTATGACATGAATGTCAGACCTCAAACCTGGTATTTAATCACTTCGTTCAAAAGGAGCATTTTTGCAGTGTTTTCTATAGAGGAACAAGCTGCAAGCACCTCACAGTCACAAAAAAAGTCCTTTACAGCACAATCACCAATCTATTCCCACACCTCTGTATGGCTTCCTCTGCCAGTGTGTGTTCAGCTATGGAGTTGCAGATATTGCAATGTTTTTTATGAATATAGCTCTGCACACAGACCAGGACTAACAACCTTGCTCACTTTTTATATGTTTATATGAATATAGCTCTGCACATAGCCCAGGACAAACAGCGCTACCCCTTGCCCACTGCCACAACTTACACATAGAACCAGCAAGAGAGCAAAATTAAGTCTATCAAAAGGTAGCTGATGTAGTGACAGATATGATTAATTCAGTGCTGGGAAAACAGATGAGATCTTTTGAATGAATACTTGAGTTTTATTGGAGGATGTTATATTCTATATAAATTAACATCCCCAAGCCCATTCAAGCTTTCTCCTTAGCCAAGACAAGGTAATGACAAGTTACAGAGCTTGTCATTAAAACACAGCATCTGATTTTGACAATAAGCTTTAAAATGGTGTTTCAATGATGATATCAAAGGGTGCTGTCTGTGCTGCTTTGGCCACAGCAGCCTCATGTTGCCAAGTGCACACGTGTAGATGGAAAATGAAAGGCTGGCAGTATGTGTGGGGCAGGCTCCTGACCTCTCTCTGGCTGAGACCTGCTGGGCCCTGGAGCCTTTGCTCTGTAAGAGCTGTTTTTTCAAAAATTCTTACAAAATAGTTGATATTTATAACTTGCAGCTGCAGATAGATTTTTCAAGACACCCAATATTAGCCAGCCTGGCAACCATTTAATTCAATGCTGAGTGCTTTGAAAAAATATATCCTGAGAGTGTTGACTGTCCTTGAGTTTCTCTGATGCCAACAGAATCTGGAAGGATTTATAATCCTGTAAGAGGTGGCTAGCAAACTGAAGGATTCAACTCACAGGCCAAAGAAAAATAACTGGGCCTTGTTTCAGCCCTTCTAGAAATCTGCATCGCAGCAAACATTTTTTGGCCATCCTTATGATGGTACAGTACCACTGCCAATTTATCCAAACACTTCTATCTCAGGCTTCAGCAGGAAGTTTTTGGCCTGGATATGACTGAGTTAGCTCTAAATTTTTCTCTTCCTGCATCATAAATGCCCTCAACCTCTGGTCATATGCACTAGTCTCAGATTCACTTTCACTTCTTCCCAGTCCTTATGAAAGTTTTCCTTTTGCAATAAAAGCTCAAATGAATGCAAAGTGTATTCAAATTTTGTACAAAGCCATTCCATAGTCCAAGCTGAAAACAACATGCACAGAATGAAGTACTATCCTCTTCCACCCCATAAGCAGTGACCACCTTTGCTCTATAGTGAACAGATGCTTTTGGGATTGCTGCTGTTCACCACAAACTGTTGCCAGAGTTCCAGTACTGGGAAGCCTCAGCAGCTCCAAGAATAATAATGCTCTTTAAGATCCAATTTTCATTTGCATGCAGTGAATCATCCACAAGTTCCAAGTAACTCAGGCATTTCAATGTAATGTGTCAATACAGGATGAAAAAAAGAAGTGAAAGCTAGCCCTGAAACCCAGATATTGTTTTTATGTATCTGGCACATTTGTTTTGTCTTTTTTTTTTTTAGATTATATAGATTCTTATTATCAATAAGATAAATCTTATTATATAGATTCTTATTGTCAATACTAAATATTTGACTAACATAATTTATTTTTTATTCATTATACTAACCTGATTGCACCAGCAATTCATTTGACCACAGTTTGAAAATAACACACAGCATCTCTTTTTACTGCACTTTGCTCCAAATCAAGGTAAAGTTGCTTTCCATAATCTCACCCAGGTTAATATAGAAGAGATTCCTCTTGTCCACCTTGAGTGGAAAACCAGTTTTAAGGCTGCTTATGACATGGCAGGCCAGCTGCTACAGAAGCCTATTTCCCCTTCATCCCTGGCCCCTCAAGACAAGTCAAACCTGGCAAGACACTGAGCTCTCTCAGCTCAGGCCATTCCAGGTGCTGCAAATGTTGGGGAGCCACAGGAAGGATCCCCAGAGCCTCACAGGAGAGTGGCAGGAGAGTGGCAGGAGAGTGGCAGGAGAGTGAGGGGGAATTTTCCCTTGCCCACAGCTGAAATTCCACAACAACTCATTTTTGTCTATTTTCTTGCATAGAAAACAAATTTTTTAGCTACCCAAAGCAGAGTTTTTTGTTTTAACAAGCTACATTCTATATTGCTGTGAGGCTGAGGAAGACACTGGAGCTGCAGCAGCTCAATACTGGGTGGTGAGAAGCAGAGAGTTAATCACTGCTGAGCCAATATTTCAATATAATGTTAGTGGGCTTGGTGCTATTTTTAGCCCCTCTGCCAGCTGTATTCACTGCAGTTCCCGTGACTTTTTTTGACAGAAGAGGAACAGTATCTCTAGTTACCTGGCCAAATTCTTATTCTGGCAGTTTCATCCTCCCTGCTGAAAAAACTTGCATAAAGTCTAAGGAATAAACATGCTGTGTTCTTTCTTCAGCAGCACACAGCAACACTTGGTGAGGAGGTGATGCACCATTCTCCTACAGGTGTGTGCTGCCAAAGGGGCTGTGTGACCCCAGCAGGCACATCCAGCCATCCAGGTGGGGGCACTGCCATGTCCTGCAGCATTTCTGTGCTCCAGAACCCCTGCTGACACATTCCAAGAACCATCCTGCCCAGTGCCCTCTGCATAATTTAAATAATGGGCTCCTTGGGAAGCAATTCCATCTCCTCATGCACTGGTCCCACTGCTGGACACATTGCCAGCACCCAGAAAAGGACAACATTTTCTTTCCAGCTCTTTGCCTTCACTGAGTGCCCACTGCCTGACCAGGACATGGCAATTCTCTCCAGTGTTTAGGAGGGCTTTTGTTTCATCACACACAGACCTGGGCCTGCAAAATGAATATATTCCTGATGTCTGAATTAATTATAATATTAAAAGAGGAAACTTCCCATGTTTGTGGGGGTGAAGTAAATGTCCCATGGCATTTTAAGATAAAATTTTGAGCCTGCAATCTTAGACATTGTTGTTTTACTGAACTGTACTGCATTACATTAGAGTAGATTACAGATTGACCATACCCTTGGCTCCAATATAATCTCACTATCAAATGGTTTTCAACACAAGGACCTTCAAATTTTGCTTTTAAATCAGATTATCCCCCAAAACAGAAAAAAACAATTGACTGTGGAGTGCTATCTTTCCCTTGCTTTCACCATTTTGCTTTCATGACACAATACAGGCACACAACAGAAGATGCTGTACATTCTCTTCCTCCTTCCCTTTTAGTGCTAGAACCACTTCTTTTATCTGAAAGATCAGCCACCTAAGGCTCTTTTTCTGCACATAAGTAGGTGTGTTTTTTTCTCTATACTTTGAATGATACCAGTGAATGCTGTGCTCACAGGTACACTGAGTGTAAAGATATATATTTGAGAGTAAAATGCTCTGTAAATCTGTCAGTCATCTAAAAAAAGGAAAGGATTTAATTGTATTTTAGCTGCAGAGGCATTTCATGTGCCTTAACTGTTAAAATAAGGAGGAAAACTTTCATTATCAGGTTCTGGGATTCAGCTGTGCATTTCTCCTTAACACTAATAGAAGACTCTGCTGTTTCTGCCCACCTAACACTGAAAAATTGCTCAATAAAAATTACTTGTCTGGTGCAATTACACCCTCATCTTTTAATTAGCATTCTCTATAGTAGTTAGCATGGGCTTTAGAAGCCCAGTAAAGAGATATTTCTTGGCTGAACAAAGTCATCTTCTTACCAAGTAGATTGGTTTAGCTCCAGCCTTTCAATGAGCATGGGATCCCAAAAGCATTTCATCCTCATTACTGAATCACAAGGCTGCTGCCCAAGTGTGAATGTGGATGCTCTGGTCTTCAGGGAAGGGAGGGCTTAATATTGAATAAACAACTATCTGGGCAGAGGGAAAAGAGACTCAAAGGAGCTTCTGGGGCAGAAGAGGGCTGAAGGCAAATATTTTTTTTTTTGTATCATTTTTCTTTTAAAATGAAATGAGCCACTTAAATGTTTTCTTTAATTTGTATTTGGCTGACTGAATTATTGTCAGAGAGAGGGAAATGCCTGCAATGCAATCCTGAGTTGTGAAGTACACAGCACATGTTAAAAAAGCAGCAGAATCCTCAAAAAGCATAACAAGCACAGAGCAGTACCTGCATGTGTGGATCCCTCTCTGACATGAAGTTTGAATCGCAACAAAATAGAACCACAGTTCTATTTACACTGTATTTTTCTTCCCCTCATACTTTCAAAAATTTCAGGCTGAGCAAAATTTTCTTTTGTTTCCTGCCATTTTACATGAAAAATACTTTGGAAAAAAGAAGTCAGTCCTGAGCAGCAAGGACAGTGTGATGGCAGCACAGAGGCACTCACTGGGGAGTGGCTGAAGGCAGCACAGCAGGGCTGGAGCCCAGGGACCAGTCCCTGGGGCTGCTCCAGGGCAAGGACAAGCACTTGTCCTCCTCAGTTTACACAGGGCCTTCTCAGGTGAGGTTTCTATGATCACACCTTTCAAAACCTCTTTCTCTCATATAAATAATCACACCTTAAAGCAGGCAGAGGAATTCCTGTCCTCTCACCCAACAGAGGGTCCCTACTTATTGAGCTCCAAAAATTATTTTCTCCCCTCCTCTGGCCAGATACATTTTTACAAAACAGTGTCCAGGATTGCCATCAGAGTTTTGAAACACATGGGAGCACTTCCATCCTTTACAATCTTTTAATTATTGAGGAAAAGTATTCATGAGCTGAAGGACACATAGTATATGTCTCAATTTACAATGCAGTTAGAAACACTTATAAAACATTTAATCGATTAAAGACTAGTTGTTTTTGGTTTTATTCCCCACAATTTTTTAATTAACAGCAATTAGCATGGCAAGAGAGCAGAATATTTCAATAAATCCTGATGTTATAAAGAACTTTAAAAGGTCTTTGCTGAAGATTTTTTGATTTTTCAATTACAAAGAAAGAAAGATCTCCAAAATCAGATTAAACCAGAGCTGCCATTTTACCACCTAATGTGCCCTTCTAGAGCTGAAATCTGCCCCACAGGGCCTTGCTCCAAGTGGGAATCTCTTCCACCAGCTGCCAAAATTGGCTGATGCTGGAGAAGTAAGGGCTGGACCAGCCCAAGAGAGGCCAATGGCAGAGATCCACATGAAGATGGATGGAAGTGGGGACAGCCAAGCCAGGGCTATTGTCAGGGACAGAGCAGGACTGAGCAGGAAGAGTGCAAGTAGAAATCTTTGCGGATAGTCACATTGTGCAGTTGATAATGTTGGCTCCTGTATTTTGGGTGGGCTGCTTTTTTAAATTTTTTTTTTAATTACTTGCCCTTTTTTAAAAAAAAATCTGTAAACTCAAAGTCTTGATACAGGCCAAGCTGGCAGATACACTTGACATGAAAGGTCAGAAGCTGTGGCAGTAGTACAGGGGCCACTTCTTGGGTAACCAGCAGGTTCCACCTTTGGCAGTGCCCTTCTGGGAGCATGCCCAGCTTGTGCAGGCCCAGGTGAGTTCTGCAGAGCTCACACTATGTTTACAAGCTGTATGGGTTATAACAAGCATCTGTATGCAGAATAAACATATTCTGATTGCTTTTCATTTTATCTTTGTGTCAGAATCCTAGGAGCAAGAAGATCAAAAGATAGAATAGAATATTCTGGAATCATATCAAGATGGAACAAAGAATCTGTGAATTATCAATCAAGACCTATTCCTGGAAATTCAGTATGCCAGCTCATCTTCCAGGCATGCTCAGATGAGATTTCTGTGATGAAAAAAATCAGAGCATCCTGATGCTACAAGAGACTCACTCACATCACCAATGCATTGTGACCTTGACTCTGCATAAGCATATTAACAGACTGGGCCATTTCACAAATTACCCTGCTTTCCTGAATAGTGAAATAAAATGTCAGGAGAGCTCAAAATTCCAAATACATACATTGAAATGCATGTTGCTTTGTTCAATTGGAGGAAGGTAATTCCACAGATTTTAGCTTTCCTTTTGTTGTATGTTTCTCTCAAAATCAGTATCTGGGAAAATGTGCATTAACTAGCATCTGTACAGTGGGAGGATGACCACACAGTGATTTCAAAATCATGCTCTCATTACTGCTAAAAATATAGTTTGTTATCCCAAGAAGGGATGTAACACCTCTGTAATTAGGGACTTCTCTGGCCTCGGGGGAATCCTAATAAAGCAAATTTCATACATTGATGTGCTTCCCATTGCTTCATTTCTTTGTTCTATCACCCTGTTGTTAATAACACCCTGCAGCAAAAAATGTTCATGAAGCCAAGAGCTGTCCAGATAAGAGAAAAGGTCATGATCCCCCTAGTGCGCGTTCATCAGTGAATGGACACCAATCTGAAAATAAGAGGATGCCTGTCAACATGGAATGGAAGGCAGCAGCATAACATCAAATTAAAGCCAACGAATGCTCATACAGTTGTACTGGGCTCCAACCTTAACCAAAAATCAATAGTCAACAAAGTATTACAATATGAAGTGACTGAATCACTGGGGAAGGAGGTAGCAAAGGGAGGAAATGCATGAAAGCTTTGCCAACATTATTATACTTATATACACATATGCACATGGATGATGAGGATGATGATGCTCTGCTGCCTCTGAATTTCAGCAGGAAGTGGAGCCTCAGTTACCAGGTGTAGGAAATACAGCAGAAGATTCTAGTCATGCCAGTATTGTTACTGGGTACACCTTATACAAACCCATGAAATGTGTTACACACAGCTTTCATGTTTGATCACAGCCCCAAATACTAAGGGTTACTGCTGAACATTATTCATGTATATTTGATGGCAATTTCTTTGAATGATCACAGTAGCAGTAAAAATTTCACAGGCAAGCAATGTCAGGTGGCATTATGGGAAGCAGGGATTTTTGCCAAGGAATGGCTGCAATAAAAATATTGGTTCGCCTTTGAATTTTTTTGATAAGTTATATTTGTGAGGAAAAATGGTGGGGAACTACTTACAGATAAGGCATCACCATATTCCAAAGAGTTTGCCTTAAAACCCTCTCCATTTATTGGTAAATTCATGAACTACAGACAATTTGTAAGTTTCTATCCCCAAATGTAACTTTTTGCTAGGAAATTCTGTGCTTTCCTTTTAGGCCATTGATAACTTATTTCAAAATCACTCACAAGCAGTTAGGAAACATCCAAAACCTTCAGAGCAATTTGATTCAGCCCCCAGAGACAATAGGAATGACTCCTTCCCTAACTACAGGCAAAAATCAATTTAAAAATTCTTAATTTTTCCCTATCATTTTCAAACAAGAAGAATTCCAAGAAAGAAAAAGGCTAAAGAAATTCAAAACATATAGCAATCCAAAAAGCAGACTTGTCTACTAACTTTTTTTCCCCTGAGCAGCTGAGAAGGAAGACTGAACCAGGGAATTTCCTATTTGTACATTATTTTGTGGTGAAACATAACTTTAGTAGTAAGAAGGCCCTCTGGTTTGGAGCTCCTCATTTTGCCCCACTAAATGTACAAGATTAATTTTGCTGCCTCAAGGCCACCCCTGCACATAATTAGGCCTGATGCTGGAAAATGACCTTAATTTTCTCCATCAGTTTTGCACCCAGAGTAAGTACAGGAGCACTTTATAGCCCTTAGACATCTGATGACCAGATTAAACAGGCAAATCACATAGCTGGACATCTAAGCATGATTAAATTAATCATCCCTAACTTGAATCTATAAACCTGCACAAATAATTAATTTTAAAGTTTGTAATAATTTCTAAAGATAAAATGCATCAACAAATGCAGAGAATGCTTCTGGGCTCTTCTAGAATTCCCAGAAAAGATCTTTATAGTTTATCAAAGAAACAGGGCAACTTGAGATTTCTCTGGGTTTTTCAGGATGAGTTGCTGAAAAAAACCTTTATTAAAGGCATTAATTGGAATAGGGTCCAGTTGTTCTAAGCACTGTACAAACCATGCAGTGGTCACCTTGGGATTAGGAACTAAAAAGAAAGACCTTGGCAAATAAATCACAGGAAAAAGGGAAACTGCAAGGGAGACATCCCCAAAAGAGGAGACTCATTGCAAAGAAGTTCAGATCCACTGAATTTTGTTATTACAGTTGTTTCTTTCCCTTCCCTTCAAAAGATGCATTGTATAATGCATTTCATCAAGGCAACTATTAAAAGTTCACGTTTACTCATTTATTTAATTGCAAAGTGCAATGAAGGAAATAGAAGTCAGTCTCATTTCCAGAAGAGCTTGGATATGAACTTTGTTATCTGGGCCTCCACATTTCTCAGTGCATTACACAAGAACTGTGCTGTAGCCTTTTCTTATTACTCAAGCTGTAAATTTACAAGACAATTATGGTCTACAAGCTACAATGCAGTGTCAGTTCCAGTAACCTAGGGACCCTCATCGACCATTTTTGTTTGGTTTGTTTCTTCTGGAAACCTTGGGCTCCTCATTTTCAGGGAAAACTCTACCTGGACCTTTTGGTGTCTCAACAGCTGCATCACAAGCAAATCTTCAGGTTTATTGCCCTGTTAATTAGGGTCACTGCCCACTAATAATTTACCCAATAATAGGATATTTTTTTAATCAGCCAGTCATTGCATTTATTATTTCCTTTGGCTGAAACTGTAATAAACAGTATGAAACACTTTAATTTATGATACTTCTACCCATCATAAAAGCATTTAACCTGGCCTTAAATTTTCTTTAATGGTAGCTTTCATTTCTAACATTTTAGCTCTTTTAAGGCTATAATACATATTCTGGTAGGTGGAATTCACTGCCATTTAGTGTATTAGCCTTACTAGCCAAGTCCACTCCATAAATGCTTGTTTCATTTGCTTGATAACAAGGATTATAGCAGAGGGCTGTCCTGTTCCCAGGCATCATTATACAGTCTGTGTTATTGTGTTAGGGCAGGATACACACTGCCTACAGAGGATGCTGCAGACCAGACAGACCATTCTGAACTCCTGCAGGTCACTAGTCCAGAAAAGAGAGCAGGATTGCAGCCATGGGAACTGTTCAGAAACCCGGATCCACACTCTGGTGCCCATTCCCCTGGAGATGGCAGCAGCATTTGTGGGGCTGATTGCAGGCCATGTGATCCTCAAGAACCTCTAGGAAAGATCTTGAAATCTTAATTGAGAGCTTCAGGAAACTCTGCCCTGAATAAAACAGAGGAGCTCAGTGCTGATGCTTTCCCTATTTTCATGCTGCTGTTAGAGGAAAGGTCTGTATAAACCTAGTGAAGGTGATTAGGGAAAGGGAAGAAGGAGGGGCTGGAGTATTGTGCCACTTTAAAGCTACAGAAAATGCTTAGAAGTGAGAAAAGGTGGTTGCACTTCTCTCACAAAGAGCCAAACCTCTAAAAGTGGACACACATTGGATAAATAAATGCCAAGAGTAACTAAAGGCTTCTTGGAGTGTAGCAAATAATCAATGGTGTATGCAGAAAACAGGGCCAGCAGCTCCTCCTGGCAAGCAGAGATAGGCAGAAAACCAGAGTAAGGCTCCTTTCATGAGGGAGGAGTATTAACCATGAAGATGTTTTTCCACACCAGTGGGACTGAATGCATTAGGATTAGGAGCAGAGATGGGCAAAGCAAATCCTGAGAGGTAAGGACCTTGTCAGCATGATACTGATGTCACAAGTCATGCTGATGCCCAGGTAGTAATAACACTATTTTTTGTAGCTGTTATTTGTATTAAAGTAGCTGAGATTAGGATCTCTTTGTGTTAAGCCTTTAAGCAAGGGAAAGTCTAACCCCCAAAGAGAATGTAGTCATCAATAATAAGACAAGCAAAAGCTGGGAACAAGGCCATTATTATTCCTATTTTATAGCTGGAGGACTGAAACACTGAGATTAAATGATTAGTCACAAAAAAACCCTAACGCAAAACAAAGCAAGCCAACAAAAATCAACATTTTGGCACAGTTGTGGCATGGAGCTACATCTGATTCTATGGTTTCTGCTTTAGCCACCAGACCAGCCCTCCTCCCTATACAAATGGTAATAGGAGGTAAATAACATACTAATAAAAAATATACTACTCACCAAAAGAATCTCAAACTACTTAATGTACTAAGTGAGCCTAACAATGATTTTAGATTAAGAGTTAAGTTTCCTATTCAGTGATCTAAACAGGCAGGCTTTGCCTTCCTTTGTTCCAATATTGCACATCATATCAAGAATTTCAAGTTGTCATCCTGGCATTGAAAGTATCACCCTAAATCACACTCAGGATGTAGGGGAGGATAAAAAGTGCAACTTATAAATGAATGTCTGTAACCATATTAAGTACACTATCACTTGCTGGATTAGAAGGCTGCTTGTGAAGTAGAGCCACAATGTATACCCTGACTGAGGTTCCTGCTAGCAACAGAGGAATGCTGCAAGATTGCCTAAAACACCTACCACAGCAGGAAAAGAATGAGAAAGCACAGGGACCCTTCAGAGCTGAGGGTAGCCCTGGGTAGCCCTCAGCAAGCAGCCCCTGCTGTGGCCCCAGCCATGGGGAGAGCTGCAAGGCTGGGCATCGTGAGGGGCTGTAACTCAGCTGTCCAAGGGAGGGCTGGGATTGCATTTCAACAGGATTTCTGCTCCTCAGACTAAGGTAGGCTTCTTGTTAAACTCAAATTGCAGCTGAATTTATGGCTTTATTTGTTTGAGCAATACAAGGTTAAGGCCCTGTGTGGGGAAAAGGAATATTTCCTTCATTAGAAGTCTCTTCATGTAGAATGGAATCTGGGGGGTTAACAGCAGGCTCTGGAGGAGCAGAGCACAGTGAACCATGGGTACAGATTCAGCTCCAGGTGCTCATGTGGTGGCCTGATAGCTACAGCAGTGACACTTTCCATGGGCTGGCACTGGTGCAGAAACATTGTTATTCAGCAGCTGGGTAGCTGGGTACCACCAGGGTGACACCAATGCAGTGTAGAGCCTCAGGAATAATGGAAACTGCTGTGAACTAAAGGTTCTTCTGCACATATAAGAAACACATACATAAAGTGTCCGTGCATATGTGCTGTAACAGGCCAACAATGCTGAGCATAAGAAAACAGTTAAATAAAACTTATAAAATGGAATAGAAGCTTCTGTAATTACACTAGATATTCCACAATTCTGAGAAAAAACTTCATAGTATTAAAGAAGCAGCTGAGGATATTCTCCAAGAAAACTAGTACTTATATTTCTGCCCAAAAGAGAAAAAATGAATGTTTGTTCAAACAGATTGTTATTTCTGGAGATGTTAAAAGGGAAACTTGTTACTATAATAAATTTGTGAGCTTTTAAATAATAATTCTGTTTGACAGGTACTCCATGTGATGCACAGCCATAATTAGCCAAATATATGCTTTATGAAGAGTTATGACACTGCCCCCCTACGAGTGTTACTCAGACCTAGACTGTCACCATCTGTGCATTGTGAAGACAGCAAGAACTCATTTCATAATTAGCATTGGTGGGAGTGCTGCACCACACAAGCACAGTGTTCTACATAACTACAACGTGGCTCGATAACAAGCTTAGCATGTTTAAGCATAATTGGTTAGAGAAATCAATCCTCTGTGCTGTAATTGTTGTGCACGCAAGTGAGAAATAGGGCTGGACCAGAGAGCTCTGCCAGGTGGCTCCTTTGGCTGCAGGTTCATCTTTCAGAGCAAGGACTAAGGAATGTGTTCAGAAATCAGCTAAGGAGGGGAAGCCACAACGTTTCTTCCCCTATTTCTGGGCAGATCACAAAGAGTAATTGCAGCGAAAGGCGATTTCTCCCATCATGCCTTGTGCTCTATTGAGTTCACTCAAGATGTAATTGGAAAACAAATACAGCAACACCATCATCAGGACAGACACAAGTGTTTGTCTTGGGTACAAGCTGTTGTATAATGTGATAGGTCTTATTTCCACTGACACTCTTTATTCTTACCTAATAAAATACATCGCCGCAGCCTTTGTAACCTGGTAGTAATAATTAAAGCTCATACATATATAGTGGTGCTCTGTACACATTCAAAAAGATATTTTAATGACTATTAAACATTAAGAATTGGCCTATGTCCAGAAAATAGAATCTAGTTCATCACCAAATTATTTTGTAAGTATAACATTCTCCTCCTGTCATACACTTACACAGCACATAAAGTTTTGAGTAGCAGCTAATAAAAGTGGGTCTTAGTAAAAAGAAATGTTTTTGCTAAAAATAGTGTATCTCATAGAGTTATGGTGATTTTTAACCTTTCTATTTATACACATTTCCAGTGCACTCAATGTAGTAAATAAGTGACTCACAAGATTAAAGATGCACCAATTTACTATGAAGATGCACATTTACTATGAAGTCCATAATAGATACAAAGAAAATAAAGAAAAAGAAATTACTGGTGAGGAATACCACACTTATTAAAAATACCATCTAAAGCTAAATTTGATGAGATTTCACATTTAATATGGCACATTTGTTTGATGGTTTTAGTCTTAAGAGGTACATGGCTAAACCTGAAAATTTAGTTTCAAAATAAATGTGTAGCTATTAGCTGCTGGACATCACAAAAGTCATACCAGAATAGCATGACAAAGTCAAACAAACGAAAATATTTCAAAAGACACAGTGACAGTGCCAGTGACTGCAGCCAAAAAGCTTTTATCTGCCTGGGGTAGACTAAGATTTTAGACTTGAAAACATTTCTTGGCTTCCTCAAATACATGTAATTTTTGGTAAGACTGCAAGTCTGTGGGCATGATGTGTAACACGCATCTGCACAGGAATCCATTGCAGTTCAGTGTTATTCACAGCCACCTCCCTGCTATGACAGTGCTGTTAATTTATGTCACACCCACGAGCTAACAGGGGACCACAGAGGTGCTTCATGTAGCTGCATTTCAAAGTGCACAGTGGCTTTAAGTGATTAAACCATATTCTGTATATACTGCTAGCAATGCACCTCCTTTACAAGTATTCCTGTCACAAAGGCCCCCCCTTCTGCACCCCCACCCCTCTGCTGATAAATACAAATCTTAATATTTGCTACAGATAATGCAAACACAGAACTTGTGAAGAAGCCTTTAGCCCTGAGTACACTACCACAATTATTTAGTTACCTTCTCCTGTTTGCTTCCTGTCTGCTAAGTGTGATGCTTTTTTTCAGCCTAATATCCTGTGAAGGTGCCAATTACCCTGCTGCTTATCAGCTGAAAACTATGCTTTGTGCAAAGGGAGCATCAATTATTTGTGAGCAGAGAGCAAAGCACGTTTGAATCATAATGATAGGATGCTGGTGCTTCCAGCAAATAGAACATATCAAAAGGTAACATAAATCTAATAAAGTGTAGGTCATAAGGGATCATCTCAGAAGTCCACACTTCAATCTTTAATTGTTAAAATTATGTTAGTTTTGCAGAAGGCAAGTCTGTGAGTGCACAGGGGTTTGCTATAGCTTAATAATAGGAAAAACCCACAGCAGAAAATAAATTTTCTTCAAGCAACATTGTCTTTAAGACACATCATTTCTTCCATTCAATTCATTCGAATGGTTAGGCTTTCTACTTCGGTGCTGTTGTTTATGCTTTGATTCTACCCTGATAACCATTTTGCAGCAAAACCTCCTTGGTCTCAGCCAGACATAAACATGCTGCAAACCTGTAATCCTCTGCAGATTGCAGAGAGAGGCTGTAAATGATTTTGTGAGGACACCGGTCTCTTTATTTGGTATCAACATTGCCTTTACAAGCTTCCCCCACACACACTTTCAATTTCAGGCAAGCTTTTGTACATCGGGGGATATGGGACCGAAAGATTAGGTTATTCCTTGAACTACCTCTGTAAGGTCAACTCTTTATATGCTTTTGAAACCCAATTTGAAGGGCTTGTCCCTACTTTTTCCTCAAGGATTGTGATTCACAAGGGTTACTACAAGCGACCATTATCTTATCGCAACACCTGCTCCGAGTGGTGGGACTGCAGGGCAGCTCCTGCAAACCAGCTTCTTTACTATTGCAGAACTGCTTACCTGCTGACTGACAGAGGCTCATTCAAATGATGTACAAGTGTGGCCCAACCATTTACAGGATTATCGTGCTCTCCTTTCACCAGGCTACTGCCCACCCCCACCCCAACTCAGGTCAGAAATCCAGGGATGATGCTACTGGGGGAGATCCAACTCACAGTGTGAAATGTAGGGAATAAATATCACAGCAGTGTTAGGCTTGAGAGTCTTATTTTGGATCATTTCTCTATTACTAGGAGAACAGCAATGCTGCTGAGAGACCTGTTGAAACTCACTAAACCATCCAGTGCAGAACATTACTTTTAGGCCACTGAGTCTTAGGCAAAAAGCTTCCTGATTGTTAAAAAAAAAATCCCACTTTCTAATGCCTGGCCAGAGTATGACTTTGGTACTGTAAGAGAAAAAATAGTGGTGTGACTCAAAGGACTCATCTGAAACACTACAGTACTAACAAAAGGCACACGCACACAGACATTAAAGTGAGCCTCTAGTGCTGGTCATCACCTGGCAGTAGCTGCCACTCAGTGGTCAGAGGTGTGGGAGATGCTTGAAAAACCCAGGGAAGCAGATGTGACACAAAAGCCTGATGGAGACAGAAGCTGAATGAGGCAGCTGAGGAATGGCACATTTTTCTGCCTCATCTCTGCACATCTCAGACCAGCCTACAGTGTTCTGTGATCAATCATTATACCTGCAAGTCTGCTTAGGGATCTCAAGAAATTCAATATTGTGAGCTGCAGATTTCTTCCCAGCAATTGCAGACCTCTGGCTTCCAGAAAATCCACCCCATACACCAGTTTGTAACACTGTGCCCCTTGTAGCTAAGAGCATGCAGACACTCTTCATGCTAGGAGAAGATTCTGGTGCTAACATCCATTAATCATTGGTGCTCTTCAAAGGAGCTGATGGGTCAGTCTCTTTCCTGTATGAATCATTTCTGTGAGTAACCACCACTTTCTATTTCCAGCAGTTATGAGAGGGGCACTTGCTTCCCTGTCAGAGCACAGCCATCTCCCATCCTTTGCCCAATGGAGTCAATTATTCCTTTACTCTGTCACAGCACTTGGGGTACAGCCATCACCATTACTGCCATGCCTTCACCCTCACTCCTCAATTTTACCTCTGAAGGAATTTACAAGAATATGGAATTAGCTCCTGCTGAGGTTCTCAAATTCTATCTTGGAGGTTAAAAAAATGGCCCCTAAAGTCAAAGCACAACCTGAACTATAAATGTGTTGCTCTGGCCTCCTGTACCTGCTCCTCACAACATATGACCCTCATGTAGCCCCAGACTCCCTTGGTTCTCTCATTTGGGAGGGATTTGAGGGATTCAGGAAGAGCAAGGCTGACAAGCTCACAGGATGAGCTGTTATTTCCTAGAAGTGAGGCCACAGATTCTTTCTGCCACCAAGTGGATTAAAAATGGGAGCAGCTGTGTTTCTCTGAGCCACAAATCTCCCTTTGATATCCTTGGAGGATAGCTCAGTTCCTTGGTTTGCAGCTTGCCTGGGACAGGGGACTGCAAAACAATAACCTGTGTCACAGGGCATCCCAGCTATAGGACAAGATATCAAAGTCAAGGTACCTACAGGGATATTCAAGTTATTTTTGAGCAGCACAGAAATAGTCTGTGGACAACTGATTGCTTTCTCCTGGCATTTAAAGAGCTTGGTCCAGCACCAGCAGCTATTGTTGCTGCAAGTAGGGATAGCCAAGAAATCCAGCTAATATGTATAATAAAGATGCAAGTTCATATCCACAGTGAAAAACCACAATCTTATCAGAGAAACAATTCTTCAGCTTACACAGCTTTATTTAATTCACAATTTCTGGGAAAGGATGCAAGATTAGACAGACCTTGCCATGACCATGAAAGTCAGCAAATCTGAGTAAAAGAGGGACTTTTAGATGCAGGCCATTAAATCCAAGCAGATATAGATATTAACATAGCTGGACATCCTGGGAGAGGCTGGTACCTGGTGGGTGCCACCTGATCCATCCTAAGAAACCTTGTAAACAAAGCATCAGAAATTGGACAGCCTCTCTGATCATGGAGTTCACATTCTGCTGCACATTCCAGTGGTGTCCAGTCTGATACTCTTCTTGCTAAAGCTCCATCTAGCTCTACCTTCAGCTAAAAGGTAGAGAGCTGCTCAGGCCCTTCTCCACTGCTGAAGGCTGAAACTTGGTTGCTTTGGGGGCTCTAGGGAAGGTGTGGAAGATCTAACAGCAGCCAAGCTGATGTGTCAGATCAAGATTATGTGACTTTCCCTGGATACAGAGGGGGAAGATCAAGATTATGTGACTCTCTTAGCCTCAGCCTTTGCAGGGACAGCATCAAAGGGAAAAGGTAGGAGAGAACCTTTGCACAGAACTGACCCAGGTCACATAAATTAGACATTTGCTCAGACTTGTTCTCTGCAGGAGCACATCTCTTCCTCTATACACATCTTGCAAGGCTGGTGTCATACCTTAGACATTTAAGACAGGTTCCTGTGGGGGCTTACAGGAAAAGCTAAATGATTTTTCATTAGTACATGACCTCTTTCTGTTGTGGCTTATACTTAGTATTCCAAAAGTCAAATTAAAAAAAAATAGAGGGGGAAAAACTTATATGAATGCAGCAGCTGCTAGGTGGAAAGGTAACATGAAGGAAAGATTTAAACACAACAACGAACAAGAAGTCAACCCCATGCCAAACCAGCAGTGCTCACCCCAAATCCGAGGGCTGCAAGAAACCTTGTCCTCAAGGGAGGAGAAGGTTTGAGCCCTCCCAACCTGCTGAAGACATCACAGGTGGCAAAAGCCACTATTTATCCTGCTTTCCCTCTGCAGCACTTAGATTGGAGTAAATCTGGTGTTTCTGAAGAGGGAAGAGCCATCATTTGCTCCCCTCTGCCCAGAGGTTTATTTTTCAGGAGAGACTCAGAGGTATTACTTTCAGCTGGCAGGCACATCAATAATGCTTGCTTCCAGCTGGCACTTCAGAATTCCCACACTGTGGTTTGTGGAGTTTATAGGAAATTTGAGATCCCAGATCTTCTGCACATGCAAGATGATCAGTAAGGAAAACTCCCAGTTGAAACCACAATGGGTCAACTTCAGGTAGCAAGAGTAAAGGAAATTGCAACAAGCATTATCAGTGCTGAAACGAAAGTGTGGGCATAATTCACCTAACCAGATATATCAAGGTGTGTAGATAGGTTTTTATTTCTTCTGTTATGATTTTTCCATCTCAAGCATATTGTATGGCTTTTCAAAAGCATAAAGGCTGATCACATCACAAATGGAAATTCTGGTCAGCTTACACTGTCCAGCACTTCTGTTATATCTGTTTACTCTCTCATGAGTTGACATGTAAATAGAGCAGATTTTAAAACAAAAATACAGCAAGCATGGATGCTTCAAAATCAGACAAATCTGTTCATAACTGTCTCATGACTGCTGGTGCAAGAGGTTAATATAGTGATCCATAGTGCTAATGCTTACATCACAATTATTAAACCTTTTAACCAGCCTAAATGTGCTAAGATTTGCTTATGTTTAGGAACTCAAAAGTAGATCAAGATAACATGTCTGGATTGACAAAAGTTATTTCCCTCAGGTACTGTTCTGTCTTTCCTATGGATCCTGATGACCCTAAGCTAATCACTACTTATAGTAAGAGCAATATATTTGCCTAACTATTAAAAATTGAAACTTTAAATTTATAGAGTTTGCAGACAGTCCCTGGAGTGTTCCAGGACACTAAGGATGAACGCCACAGAAGAATTTTTTATCTCTCCTTTATCCCTTCTTCCACTCTGAAACAATCATCAATTACCCTTATCCACTAGCACCATCTCATCTAAGTTCATTTTCAAGATGAAGTTTCCTCGTTGGATGGTGGCTGTCCAATCCTCTTTCTGTCCATCATGGGCTGCTTTAGCGCTGTCCCCAGATTGACAGCCTGAGAGTGAATCAATAATAATTATCAGACTGCAACCACAGCGAGCTGTGTAATTCTGTGATGGGATAGCACTGAACAAACAGCCCCACATCTACTGCCTCAGCTTTAAATATGTGCCTGTTCATTTAACTACTCTGATCACATGGTTGGTAGTAAGCTCTTGGCCTTTTTTCCATGCCAAACATAAAACCTTTAAAAATTGCCTGCTACTCTAATGAGCCCATGCCATGTCCTGCCTTTCACTATGCAAAAGCATTTGCCAGCAGATGTTAAATACAACTATGGAAAAAAATGATACAAGCAAAAAGGAGGAATAGGCCAGTTTTCCTGGATGAGAGTAATGTGACACAAGAGAAGTGAGAGGCATCTTGCACACTGTAAGTGACAAAGGTCTGAGGGTTTTTCCATATGGCAATAATGTTCCTGGCTCAGCCAGGATGCTGCAGGCATCTTAGCCTCACTGCATGTGCATACACACAGCACATGCTGCTCAACTGCCCTGGCACAGAAGCAGCTAGAGAATGCAGAAAGAGGCTCAGGCTAATGCTCATATTTTCCTGGGGAAAATATCCTGGGTATCTACAAGGTAAGGGGAGGTATGTGCACTCTCTGCCATATAGTCTAGGAAAAAAGAAATGAGTACATATACAGGTAAATTGGCATTGAAATAGTTTCCAGGTCAGTTTTGAATCTTAAAAGCAAACTAGCATTCTGGAAGGTATATATTTCAAGGTATGAAATTAAGGTGTAGGAGAAGGCACAATGTGAAAAAGCACTGGTCTTAAAAGAATAATTTTCACATGATCCAGATGTTTAACAGAAGCATGAAGCAGCACAAAGTAGCACAAGAAGCAACAAAAGCCTTTATATAACCATCATGTCGTGTAGAGATTGGGGCTTGTAGGGTGAAGCCCAGAAACTGAAGACAGAAGAAAGAAAAGGGTACAATAAATAAGAGGCACCATCCTTAGCAGATAACAAGACTATTTTCTTGACACAAGGAATGGAAAACTTAAAAAATACATAAATACATACATAATTACTATACCATAGTTTTACTAAAATGGTACAAGAGAACCTTTATGCAATACACTCCATATGATGTTTACAGTAAAATAGCTGCAAGCTGATTTTATGCTGAATTTCAGATGTTTCTTGCAGTGTCAACAACAAACCAAGCCAAGGTCTCATGATGTGACAGACCAGTGTGAGGACATCTAAAAGGGCCAAGTGCCAAGGCCAATCTATATTATTGACCCCACAAATGTTAACATATAGCTGGGGAGAAGTAGAGATATACTAAAACATTAGGCAGGAAACAAGACATCTTCTAAAATATATGCACTTATAAAAGATATTGAATGCTAAATGGAGAGAATTCATCATGAAAAAAGAAATTCAATAAATCTTAGCCAACAACTTGTCATCTCCAGAATTAGGAGGACATGTAAAGTGTGTTTAGGATCTGGACACCGGATACTGAGAGAAAGAGTTATAAGCTATCACAGCAAACCAACAACTGGAAGGCAAAGGGGCCTTTCCAGAGAAACCTTAGAAGCAATCTCAACAGGGCAGTGAAATCTGTATCATAAGGCAGATCAAAAAAGGTGGTCTCCATAAATGACAGGAGATTACAAGATCTTACAGGTTCTAGTAGAAAATTAGTTGAGACTTCCATCAGTGTATTGTTGGTCTATCAAATATTAAAATGTATGCAAAGCTTCCAGTACTTCAATTCTTACAAGATGAGGGTACATTGACATAAAGTAGGAACAACGTTTTACTTTGAGTAAGATGGGGCCAGTGACAAAAAACAAAGTCTGCACTTTTAAGTATTTATGATGATTTTTTATTAATTTATCAAATGGATTATGAAGAGCTCCAGCACATGGGGGTCAATAAATATTTTAACACAAATAAAGCAATTTGAATTGTTGTTCAAATGCCCTCTGTTTGGATTTCTGGCTTTCTGCCTTGGTCAAATTCCCTGATTCTATGACCAAGTGAAAAGGTAGCTGAGTTACTGGTGGCTAGCAATCAGAATAAAAACAAAGGCTGAGAAGAAGCTTAGTGCTTCACAAGGACGCAAGGACGGTGAAAAAATGGCCCAGTCAGTCATAGAGCTGAAGGTCAGGATGCAGTCTTGAGTGTTATCTACCATTGCTAGATATTGGAAATCCTTATAAAGAGTCAGAAAGGTGTTGCATATTATGTGAGAGGTTTAACAGCAGTAAAGCTATTATTGCAGGAGCAATTTCTAAAAGCCTAACAGAAAATCTAACTCTTCAGTTCCAAACACAAAACAAGCTTATCATGCTTATCATTGAATTCCCACTGGAAGATCCCCAAATTCTACCTTCTCTTGTGGTTTTTTTATCTTTTATTTTCCAGTGCCTATTTTTTTTTTTCCCAGAGAAGTGCTTACTGCTGTCAAACATACAGAGCTGCTTACTTTCTACTGGTAAGGAAGAAATTAAATGAAACAACCCAGAGGCAGGATATTAATGCAGAGTGCATTAAAAGAAAAAAAATTATGGTATGAACAGGGTAGTGACTGATTTATAAAATCAATCACATACTTTTGGCTCGATGTCATGTTATAAAAAGAACAATAATCCTGTTTACAAGAAGGATGTAAATGATGATGATAAATCACTGTTTTCCTATTATTTAAGGTAGGCAATTTTAATTTCCTTTTTTCTTTCATATTAGTAGGCAGTAACATAGTTGTTTTATAATATCAGTTGAATAATTAGATTCTGATGATAGTGAATTTAATGCACTGCTGTAGTTAAAAGGTCTGTCAGCAGAAATCCTGAAACAAACTTTCAAGCATCTCTAAATAGACATAAAAATTCAATATTGGATTAAACTAGAATTTTATCAATTGTTAGCAAAGAATTAAATATTACAAACTGGAACATAACATCTGTAGGTCACATTGTATGGCACTAGATACCAAGGCAAGCATTTGAGGCTGAATGTGAATGTGTTATGTGATAACTGTTTTCCTTCTCATATGCATAAAAACACGGTGACAAATTTTCAAATAATTTAAAATGTGACTGCTCAAGGTGTGTCTGTTAATTACAAATTTGCCAAAGGTTATTTCTAGCGTAAAAGAGGATTGTTTTATAGTTTGCCTATTCTGATAATTGCAAGGTAATACCTGTTTCTGATATTTCAAATCAACACTTCAAGCCCTTTTACTTTTTAGAACTCAGTAAAACTGCACAAATAGCCATTGCTAACGCATTTACTTCCAAACACACCTAATTTGTGGGATACGTGCAAAAGAGAATAATGAAAAGGAAATAAAGTAGTGGCACTAGAAATTTTAACAAGACTATGGGATGTGCACACAAAAGCATTCTGATTTTATAGGTCCTGCAATGTTATTGCCACAACTGATAGTCAATAATAGACATAATCTTCACTCTCTGAAAATGTGTCTCTATCTCACCTGCACTAGTGTGGAGATGTAAATATGCAGTACAGTTTCCTTGCATAGAGATTTCTGTCAAAAACTTCACAGGATTATAAACTTCCTCCATTGCTTGAGACGGTAGGAATGCAGAAAAATTCACAAATCCTTGAAAGGAATAATGCCTAAAAAATCTATCAAAACATCAAAATTAGGGACTACAGTGTCTTCTTGGATTTCTTGCCTACTCCGGTACCACAGAACTAAGATAAAACACAATTGTTTCTCACTGTACAACTTTATCACCCTTTGTGTTGCTAAATACCAGCTGTAAAGTCAGCTCTGAGCATTCTTTCATGGTAGGTTTTGGTCTAAGGCATTCCCTCTTTGAAATACTTTAGGAGACTGGCTCTTACAGAGAACAGAAAACAATCAACCAATCCATCCTATTTTGATAGACTTTGAAATTAAAAAAAAAAAGGAAGTTACACCTGAGGATCCTACAAATATGAGGACAAGCTCGATGAAACTAATTTTCACAAGTGACAAGAATCACTGAAGATCCTTCAATGGTCCAGATAAGAGGGGGAGCAGCAGAAAAGTTAAGGCTTGACTGAAATAGACCTAGAGACTGGACTGCAGGGAAGCATGCCAAGACATGAGGGGGCCTGAGAAGGCAGCCTCTCCTGGAGAATTCCCAGGTGACAATCAAGAACCACAGGTGGGCATGTGGGAAGAACAGGATTTCAAACCTGGAAATGCAGTGAAGGCCCAGAGTGTCCCCCAGCAGATGGTGCCTGTTTTGTAACCCATGAAGCAGGAGCATCAAGGACACAGATGAAGCTCCCAGTGACCCCTGCGCTGCTGAGGATGGACACTGGTGGGGTGGGACAGTCAGTGACATGGGCAGGGAGGTGAGAGCACAGAGCCAGTCTGTACTGCCTCCTCTGGCTGTGGCAGCAAGGGGAAGTTCAGTGTTTTAAAAAGGGCTGAGGAACAGCTGTATCATCTTGGTTTAATGTATGCACTGCGAAAATATAGCTAGAGAGAAATTGCCTACAACTGATTTCAACTCCTTCCCTGTATTTCCTAGCATTTCTTCACTTCTTATGGTGCAAATTTTCACACTTGCACAGCAATGCTCGATCAAAAGGTAATATTCTCAAATTATTTCACACCATCTGGAAGAGGATGTTGACATAAACGTTGTTAGTAAAAATTATCTCCTATTTCAAAGAAGATTAAGTAAGCTCTAACAAAATAATCACATGTATAATAGTCTAAAGAAGAACATTATTTACATGATGTCATCACAGAAATTTTAGCAATCTATAAAGTGCTGTTAATCAACAACTATTATAGAGATGTACTTTAACTTCTTGATGAGGTTTAAATTGGCAGATATCTTGAGACAAAAAGCCCTAGCTACGTTCCACTATCATGCACAATTCATTCAGGTGGTAGGACAACAAAGGATTGCTTCTTAGCCATGAAGAATATAAAAAGTTAATTAAATTCTTGTCAGTGGTGAAAGCACTCCTTTCAAATTAAACTTCATTGACTACCAGCCTATACTTACATAGTTAAAATTAGAGTATATTAAAATAATTTATCAAAATAAGCACACAAATACAATCAAAATTAACTGATTAAAAGTCCATTGATTAAGCACATGCAAAATGTTGTTAATGTAATAAAGAAGAAACAGCACCATTTATAGAAAACCTGTATGTTGCCATTTAGGTCACACAGGCTTTTGTTGGCAGAGTATTTATAGTTTTTATTAGCTACTTTTGCCTTTGAAAGCCAGCTTTGATATAGCTGTACAAAAAACTCATCATCCAGACTTCTTTTTATCCTTCAATTTTAATTTTAAATTCTTGAAGGATATGATTTGACTCCATAACATTGCTTCCCTCCCTGTTGCTGATAGAACCATGTTACTAAATGAAAATTGTTCTTCATTTCTATAATAAATATTTCACTTAAACTTTGCTTAAAGTTATCTTTGATACTGTCAATGTAAGTGTTGTCAAAATAAGAAGGGTATAATACAAAGCAAACACAAAGTCTAATAAAATGATAAATATGCAATTGTGAGCAAAACCCATTTTTTGTTTGAGTATTGCACAGTCCTGACAGTTTCAGCTCAAATGGCAGAAACGTAGCTAAGGAAACAAGAATGTCAGTTTTG
Source organism: Agelaius phoeniceus (assembly GCF_051311805.1). Lineage (NCBI taxonomy): Eukaryota > Metazoa > Chordata > Aves > Passeriformes > Icteridae > Agelaius > Agelaius phoeniceus. Next base: position 12,490,765 of record NC_135277.1, read on the forward strand.
ACTTCCACCTGAGATAAATAAGGTTTGAAGACCTAAACAACTCTAAGAGGTTCATTTTGATTCCTGTGGTCAGCATGAGGTGTTTGATAAGGTGATCCCAAAAGGTTTTCTTTCTGACTTAGGCAGGTCAAAAGGGGTGTCAGTCCTCAGTTACTTTCAGTGAGAGCTGGAATCATCAGTCAAATATAAGCTCTGCATTCATCAGTCCATCAAAACTATCAAGTTAGAAAGCTTGTGCTCAGACTTGTTTTTATTCTTCTACCATGTGAATCTGAAGTCAGATATTGTTGTGGAACCTCACTAAATCCTCATATTGCTCATATGATATTTTTCTTTTCTATTTCTGGCAATGTTCTACACCTGGAATAACCCGTGGGGCAAGAACAGCTTTGTCATTTCATATGATCAAGCATCACCCTGAAAGGCAAATGTACAAGGTGCATCTTTGGTTGATTTCTGCAGATTTCATTTATAAATAAATAGTCTTTATGCAGCTACAGCTTTGCAGTGGCCTTTAACTGAGTTGTGTATGAATAATTTCTCATTATTAGTACAGAATTACTCATAGTAGATACTTGACAATGCTGCATAGGACTCAGTAAAACTACAAGTTACCTTTCTAAAATCCAGGGAGATATCATAGATTTAATCTAAACTAGTATTTCCTATCAAAAGTAAGTTGGAAAATCCCAAGAATTGCAAGGAAAAAAACCAGAAGCTGGTTAGACCTTTCAGGCTTAAGCAGCAACACAACATCTGATGCCTACACCATTTTTTCTCTTTCAAAACATGACTTTCTATGTATTGTTTCATTTGTCGACTTGTCTGAATTATTTTATAAACTCATACCAACTGAGAAAGAAGAACCACAGAGAAAAACTAGATTAAATTGTTTAGATAGAAAGAATTCCATTTAAGCGTAATTCCCCCGATAGCATTAATTTGGTAAAAGCCCTGGTACATGACCCAATCCTAACCTTATATTGAGCAGTCAAAGATAGCAAAAAATTCATTGTCAATTCCAAGTTGCAATTGCACTTGTTTGCCACCAACAAAGGCACCTTATATCTCGTGTGCAAAGTAACTAATAAGTGCCTGATTGAAGTTTTGACTTCTATTAGTCCAGCCAAGGCCAGAGCAATTTTCTGGGTTTGAATGTCCAGGGTTTAGTTGGATTCCCTTGAGGGTGAGCAGGAAATACTGCTAGACAAAAGATGCTCTGTGGCTGAACTGCTTCTTCTGCATTCAGTGCCACTGCACCGCTCCAGCTGCTCTAGCCGAGCTGCTAATAATGTTTTTGTATGTCAGCCCTGGCTCCCAATAAAGACAAGGACATTATTCTTAAATGACATGTGAAGGTGTGATAATCAAGACACTGCATTCAGTCCTGGTGGGGATTTTGATAGTGCTACTTCTCCAGATTATATCACAACCTTTTGTTCAGGTGCCACAGTAATACCTGGAGTGCAATTTGCAAACAGGCAGATGAGAATTAACAGCATCTGTGATGCAATTTTTAATGTGTTTGGGCATCAGTGAAATGATAACCACTCTAATAGGGAATGACTGATGATTCTAGAAATGTTAGGCTGATCAGTGAATGCACAAACCACTCACCTGATTCAGAGTCTGTGTAACAAGCACTGACTTCAAAGGGATTTGAATCAGACTTCCAAGATTTGCTATGTTAACTGTGAATAGCCCGCACTTCACTGCTATTGAAACGCACGCTCATTTTCAGCCAACCTTCTCCTTTCTTATACCTTGCAGGGTTTACAGTGTATTGCAGGTTATTACTTGTTTTTATTAAATCCACTTTGAAGCCTGGGGCTAAATCCTAAAGTCCTTGCCCAGCCATTCCCTTCTTCCCCCAGACAAACATCCCCACTGCCTGCACCAGGAGCCTGAAATCAGAGGAAGTAGAAATAACCAAACCTGCTTAAATTTAACATCAGCTTTTTGTCAACTGTTTTATCATGCTGTGCCTTTATTCACTGGATAAATGTACTTTATATTGGTGTTATTCTTTATGAGCACTAATAAGGAGGGAGGGATTATACACAGAACTTTTTTACTTCCTCTCTAAATTCGATCATGAAGTGTTTCCACCAAAGCAGATTTTATTGAAGCTATTACTTATCTTGTGATTCAGCCAGTGCAGACCTATAAGATCTGCAAAGTTTACAAGGTGCTAAATAATACCCAAACTAACCAGATTAGCTGAGATAGATGTCAGGGTAATTATAGGCAGTAATGCCTCTACAGAGTCCTGAGTGTTCAGAATGGAAGACAAAGTTTTATATTTAAAGGATCAGATAAAATAAGATCTTGTCTCTCCTTCCTGGAGCCAAAATTGAATACAAATTGTTTATTAAAATCTGAAATCCTAAATTAAACAGTAATTCCTCTAAACCTAGTGGAAATCACTATTATTAGGCCATTAACACACACACACAGTGCTCCACTGTGAACAGAGCCACAGTGGTAAGGAGTGCTACAGAAGCAGCTGTTGTCTGTCCTGAGCAAGCATTGTTGGAATCAAATGAACCAGGACCTCCACATTTTCCACAAGAATTATTTTTAAATTATTTCTGTTACTGAACTCCTTTCTCTTCCTGTACTGAACTTCTGTAGTACTCTGAACCCCTCTCTCTCTCATCCACCAGGGCCTTGTACCCCCTTCACCAGTAGCTTCAGCATCTGTGAAGTGTCTGAGGACCTGTTTTAAAGAGCAGAATCTGTGCATGCAAAATCTGAGTGCTCTGCCTCTCCTCACCATGAGGGTGGTGCACAGAAATTCCCTAACTGTCCCACAGTGCACAGACAGTGCCTGTCAGTGCCAAGGGCTGCCTGGGGACCCCCCATTGTCCTTGTATGGGACCAGAGAAAAGGAGGGACTCGTGCTTTTCACAGAATCTCTTCCACACACACTGCACATGAGACCCCACTGGTGGTGCCAGAGCTGCTGTGTGCCTCTGTGTGGAGTATAAGGAGAGACAGACCCCTCCCCTCAATCAATGATTTCCTTTGCAAATAGGGGGTTGATGACACTGAAGGAGGCTGATTTCCAGCAGGAAAAAGTTCTCTCTTATGCTGAACATTAAAAAAATGGAAAGTCTAAGATAAGGAAATTGCACAGTTCTGCTTTGGCTGAAATAACACTCAGGTGAAGCATACACTAAAAGAAAAAAAACCAACAAATGAAAATCTCCGTCTTTTCCACATTTTAAAAAATATTTTTTTTTTATTTCTTTGAGCCTACAAGAGTCTGTTCATGTCACCTATTATGAATTTATTTGTGCTTGGGTATAAGGGAAAGAGAAGACCCTTCATTTCCATGCTAAATGGAGGGGACACGAGGGAGATTATTGCACAAACCCCCCTATACCTGCTGCAGCTACACCCAAGCTGTAATAAGAGGATAGACATGTATAGGCTCACAATTACCTACACATTTTTTAATTAATACCAACACCTTCAGGGGAAATCAGAATATTTTAATAGACAAAATCATTTCACTTCAGTGTAGCTACTACAGAAGTTCATCACTTGCATGTCTATCATGATGCTAGAAATCTTTTTAAAGAAGCAATGATAAGTGAAACCATGAATAGAATGGTTTAAAATTGAACCTCGTCAATCAGCTGATGGAACAGAAACATGCCAGTAATTTCCAGAGGCCTTTAGGCATGTATTTATTACTTGATTTCTAAACAAAATTATATACAGAACAGGAAAAAGTGCAATTACAGGTCTGTTGTGATACAAAGCAAGTCCAAAAAACTATGGATAATTGCAGTTGCACATTTCTAAACTAATATACTTACATGCTGCCACCACTAATAAACTTTATTTGATTTCTGGCTGCAAAGACCAATGATATATGTTAACCTGGTATCTGATTTTCAGCAAGGATACCTAAGTACTATTTAACACTGACAGTTATAGATAGCTTAGCATTTAACTGGAGTCTCCCCTGACCTCAATTACCACATTAAAATATTGTTAACAAATTTAGAGTCAAATTGGCATTTATTATACAAGATTAGGTGCACTCTGAGTAATTTACATATTGTCATCAGGTCTGCCAACTGCTTACATCTTCATGTACTTTGGGGAAAGCAGCCAATGTTGATATCATCAGGGAAGATGTGATGAAACATAATAAAGTTTTGTTCCTATGACAAAGTGGAATTTTCCCTTTGACAGGGAACTCCACCCGCAAGAGCTATAACCCTACTCACCGCCTGCATCCTTTGAACCACAATTCAAAGAATTCATATATATTAAGAGGAAAATGTCCATAATTTTGGACCCATATGAACAGTTTTTCCATAGTTGGAAGTGGCATGGCGGCACTGTAGCCTGATGCTTTTGTGGCAGTGATTGTTTTGTTATGTATTTCAGTTTCAACACCAGTACTGTGGGTAACATAATACTAAGCCTGCTTCCCATAATTTCACATGCTTATGTGTTCAAGGTGACACATGAAAGATGAGAATGAAAATGTGCTCACACTCATGTATGAAATACATGATAAATAAAATACATATGCATGTGTTTCACTTGTGCCTCTTAGATTAACAGGTTTTCCGATATTTAGAATTGATGAGTGTCTCCTGTTTCAACCTATTTTTGTGCCCTTTAAATTTTAGTCATAAGGGAATAAGTCACAGAGCATTAGTAATCTAGCTTTGATCAGCCTAGGAGGTCCCATGGGGAAAAGCCATGAAGCCTCTGCTCAGTTTAAAGTCGATCCCTAATCAGACAAAATGCCTAATAATTTCAGTAATGATTTTATAAGGACTCGGGGATTTGTTCTACTCTTACTAAGCAATGCAGAAGAGGGATCATAGAGTATTTCCAGTTTGCCCTCAATCTAAAAGGATATTTAGTGCATTAGGGAAGATCTCATAAGAAATGCTTTCTTAAAGGCAGATTCGGCAGTCTGGGAGATTTCCAAGGTATGTAATCCCTTTAGCAGAAACATCAATTTATCTCAGCATGCTGTAAAAACCATAATAGCAAACAAAACTACAAATCCAGAGATCAGTTTCTGCCTGATATTCAGCCTTAAGTGTTTTTTTGAGACCTGCAGACACTGACATTCTTTGGTTGCTTCTAAAAATTATTTCACTTGCTTTCACTGTAAATCTTTGGAATTGCATGCAACTCTACGGCTGGTCTTCTCAAACCGCTCACATCACGGTTGCAATATTTGCAAGGCTTTCATTCCAGCTTGCCCAGCTTTGTAGAGCTGCCATTCTTAATCTTGCCTGTATTTTTTTCTCTACTTCTTAAAAGGAAAAAGGGTTTTAGGGTAAACTAAAGGGAGAAACGTTGTATTGAAGTTTGTAGAGGTTCTCAAAGAACTTAATCTGCCTGAAGACATTTTCCACATGAATCAGTCAGAATCCAGAGGCCTTTTTGAAGAAGAGTTATCACAAAATTCCCTGTAGACCTTTCTACTTGCAAAACCCAAGATGCTCCTACTACTCTTGAACTACAAAAAGAAAAACCCAAAATAAGGTATATTTCAATTCCAGTTGAGGTACTGACCCCAAAAGACACTCTGTAGACTTAAGGAGGGTCTTTGGGTTTAGAGCTGGAGTCATGTAGGAGTCTTGCAAGAAAGCCTTAACATTAGTCAAATCCAAAATTTCTTGCACATAGAGATAGGTTGAAATAACTGTTAGTTGTGTGGGAGTCTCTTGATTTTTGTTTGTTTGGGTTTTTTTTTCTTTTTAATAAGGGAAAATAAAATATTTTGAAATAGTTATTCCTATTACATGCTTAAAATTTGCAGGTTTACACAAAAGAAAGGTTACATGAGTGAAATTAGAAAATGATGCAGACATTATAAAAGGTGAGAAACCCCTTTTTATTTTAACACCATATTCTGTTTATAAAGAGTCAGAATCCTCCAACAGCCTCTTGTCAAGGGGCTGTGTTCTAAGTTATGTTGAGAAAAAAATCAGACAATATTCCAAGTAGTGAAAATATTTGAGTAATATTTGAATCTTATAAAGGACTTGGGGAATTTCTGAAATTGGGGAACTTCTGAAATTCTGATGAAATTTTCCATCAACTAAAAGAAATTCAGATTCAGAATTTGTGGGACTGTCAGTTTGGTCTTACAACTATTTTTTTGGCCTTCCCTGAGGACAAGACTGGAAGTCTCTGCAGGTTTTTCACAATCATATTACAGCCAAGCAGGACATCACAGAGTTAATGGCTTGTTCCAGTCAGGAATTCCTGGTCTTGTGGAGCCTGGGAGACTTTGTTAATTTGGATAAAATGCTTTAAGTAGTGGCCTCTGTGAAAATAGTGGCCAAAGGCACTCTGGCATACTTCTGTTTAACTACAAGGAGGTAAGCTGAAGTACTTTTCAGAATATAGTTTAAGCAAGGAACACTAAGAATAAATGTCACAGTAACTACTTTCCTGGAAACATTATACACTGACTAATCACTGGTGACTAGACTGACATAGTAAATTTAATAAAATACATATCCATACACAGATGTACTGTGCTACAGAAACCCCCTTAATAGACTCAAACCTCAGGCTCACCTGGACCACTAGTGCATTGCCAAACCTACTGCTGGCCTCAGCACTGAGACTGTAAATGTGACTTGGCAGAAAAATTGCTTCCTGTGAGCTGCAATAGCTGCTACAGCACATTTCTGCATCCCAAACAGAGTACATGAGACCTCTCTGACATTTTCAAAAAGTACCACCTTCTTTGATGAACAGAGGACTGGAATTCACCATCTGAGGATTTCTCCCCCAGGATCCTATACAAGTAAACTCTCTTCAGTTTGGAACAGGGTCCAATTGAAGCCACTTTACAGCAGGGTTTGCCAGTGGATTAGTATTCAGCTGCATTATTCTGGATTCCCTCTTTCAACTAGGCATTTTTCACAAATCCTTGATCTTTCTAGTCCTTGGGAAAGCTGATGTCCTTATATACATCTTGAGATTTTCAGTGGAATTTAATGTGCTTGCTGAAAATGCTCATAATACAGAGCTTAAGTGCCAAGTCACTACAACAATGGCTGGTGTAGCACTGCAGTAAGATTTATTGCTTGCTATTTGAAATGTGAATGTGTGCCTGCACAGCCTCTGAGGGACCAGGCAGTTCTTATACAGTTACAGTGCCACCCTATACATCTCAGCCTGAAACCTCCTGTAGATCAACAACTCTTACTATAAAATGCCAGTAACATAATAACAGTACCTTAGGCAGTTTATGAAACTTCCCTCACTCTTTAAATACATCTTCCAAAAGGAAAAGGGTCCTAAAACATAGCGTATAACTTGACCATTTCAAGCTAGGAGTAGATGTCATTCCAGGGTCCAAGACTCTCACAGAGAAAGCTATTTCAGCAATCTATGGGCTGAAAGGAAGACAACTGGTTTTTCTTACCTTTCTATATAAAAGACTTCAGTGTGCATCACAGAAGCTTTTCAATTTTATTATAAAACCTCATTACTTCTTTTTATTGCAGACTTAGTGGAGCCTTCTTGTAGAAATTAATCATATGATTAACTATGAGATGGTCTTTTAATACTGTATAAACCATATATTGCTAAATGTCCTTCTTGACCCTTTATTTGCAACTTGGGTATTCTCATAGGACAGAAAATAAGAGACAAATCAATGCAATAAGATATTTCATCCAGGGCTTCCTGCCCTACCTTAAACTCACATTATTTTAAATCTTATTATGCAGGGAAGGTATGGGATCAAATTCACAGCTGTCAGAAGCCATTAGAGTCAGTGGAACTGTACCTGCTCATTCTGCCAGGGAATCTGGCCAACATCATCTGTTTTGTTCTTGATTACCTTAACACCTTAAACAGGGGAAGTTTTGTAATACAATGGAGATAAAGCATCTCCAAATTAAAGACACTGCCCAACACAAAATACAAAAACTTCAGAAGCAATGAATGTTCCCAAGACATTGCAGACAGAAGTTATCAAGAGCAGCAGTACTCAGAACAGACAAAACAGGAAAAAAATCTCCAACCCAGACATAAGTACTGCTGTCCCTGGAACTCCTGTAGCTATGTGTGAGCTGCACAGAAACAGCTCTTTTCAGCTGCTGTGCCCTTTGAGAGACAGAGCTGCTGTTGCCAGTGCTGCAGGAAATCCAATCTGCAAATTCAAAATGGATTTAAGTGTCTCTCTGGGACATCCCCACCCCACATTGCAGCAGCTGTCCCAGGACCCTCTTCCAGTCCTGATCATTTCTCAGAGCTGGAGCATTTGTCAGGCTGTTAAGTGAAGCAAATGCCAGCCAAGATTTCTGCAGCACCTGAGAGCTTTTTTCACAGCTTGAAGTCACAGTACATGAACCTTGCTGTGGAGGCTCTAGAGACTCTTTGGCAAAGGGATTTTGTCATGTATTTACACTGGATCCAGGGGGCCAGGCAGTGATGCTGCAGCCCTGCCACCTTCCCTGTGCTCCAGGCATGCAGCTCTCCCCTGAGCACCTGGGCATGTTGTAGCTGAAATTCCATTTGAACTGGAGTAGTGTTTTCAGCCAAGGTGAAACCCTCTCCAATAACCCCCAGAGCCTCTGAGGTTACTTTTTGCTACTTCAGAAATTCTGCAAGACTCTACTTGCTTTAATCAGCAGCTCTGCCTAATGGCCAAAGCAGTCCTCTAAGGGAAAGAAATGAAAGAGTTCTAAGACCTATTGAATATATTTCAGACTTTTCCATTGGGTCAGCACAAGGAATTTTAGGGTTTTAGTTTTTAACTGTAGACATTTCAAATAGAAATATTTCATGAAATACATGTAAAGTTTATGCTAACATTATTTAAAAAGAAGTTTATATCCAGTGTACTCAATTGAGGATTTATGTTTAAAATATGATTTTTTTTAGCATATCTCAGTTTACATATTTGTAGACTAGTCACACTAGTCAAAGGTATGCAAGTATCTAAAAGGCAGATAGGTGTGTGCTTAGACATTTGTGCCAATCTACCATGAATTTTCCCTGACAAAAACTTAAAATGCCTACATTCTTTTGTAAACCTGACCTGGAAAATGGAGCACATCACTGCTCAGCACTGATTGAGAAAAGTACTTATAAAAGTCCTTTAAATATTGTTAGCTATCTACTGTTGCTGTAATGTTGTAATAGAATCTGTGATGTGCAGATATTTAGGAGCTTGAAAACAGTGTAGGGAAAAGTCAGCAACATTATTTCTTTGCTTTAGAACCAAGTAAAATACAAATTGCTGACTTAAAATACTGCCTGCTTATCTTCAATCACTTGTGCATTTTCATAGGACTGCAGGATTCAGCTGGGCTGAAATGCAGAATTTGTAGTGGGCTGGGTACTGCAGTGATAGCCAAGATATCCCTAGAGGGGTTCAGCATCTGGCAGGAAGAACAATATTGTTCAGCATGTGGGTAACAGGGGAAAAAAATCAGCCTCAGGAGTGGGATTCTCATCTTTCCACAAGAACAGAACAGGAATATCTCTTCTGAAATCAAGTGAGGTTGATCACAGAGAGAGGAAAATCAGACTTTGATGTATCTAAATATAAACCAACATGGATTACTTTTGCAAAAACCTAGCTACCTTTACTTTTTACCCAGCGGAGACTGTATCCAAACCTGCTGCTCACCATAATCTGTTTTATACAGAGATGTGAAAGCTGATGTGAGTGAATATGCATAGTCCTGGCAGTCTTCTCTAGTTTATTTTAGTAGAGCACAAGACAGTCCAATATTATCCACTTCAGTATAAACTCATATTTTTAGCTATTTCTACAATGAATGAAGTGTGTGCCTTCTACTGCAGTTCTACTCAAATCCATCTATCATTTTATTGACCTGCTGAGGAAAAAAATGTCCCTTTTCCCAGCTCACAGATGAGTTCTTCATGACCACACAGCAGAGACACTGCTGAAGATATTTAGAAAGCTATAGATGCTTTCTCTTTGTGTAAATATGTGATGCAAAAGAAAAAAAAAAAAAAAAAGGACAGAAGTGTCCTTACAGGAATTGTGTCCTGAAGAAAACAGGGACTTGGTCAAGGATAAAATCCTTAGTATATACTAAGGAACCCAAAAACACAGAGGAAACCCAGCACTGACAGAGAGCCCAGTATAGGAGCTGAGCATCACATCAGATTTGCCAATCCTTTGCTCTAGAGCAGCTGAGCCTGGTTTGTTCTTGGCCCAAGGCATGACCACTTCACGTGCATGGTGTGTCTGCAGCCACAGATCCCCCAAGCTCAGATTCACCACGCCTCATTCTTGGCAGCTTCCTCTTCACCCTAAGTCAGCTCAGCCCTGCCTTGGAAAGGCTCTATGGGTAGGGATTCTCCAGGACAATGTGGGATTCTCCTCTTGTGGGAGGAAGAGTCTCCACTGTGGATGGGAAGCCCCATAATCTCACTGCAGCAAGCAGTCCACAATGCACCTGCAGCTTGTGCAGCTCTGCCGGGCAGAAGTGAGTGACTGGGGCAAATGTCTAAATTTCCTAAATTCAGGAGATTTAGACATTTTATTAACCCAAGCCATCTCCTTTACTAATGCAATGTAAGGAATATCCGTTGGCCACAGAAGACAAAACACACCTTTAGTGTAGGCCAGTTGGCAAGAGGTGACATGATGTTGTACTTTGTTAGCAACACAGACTTTGCAGCTGTGCTCTTAATCCTTGTTCCAAATTCTGCATAACTCAGCTACTGAAACATTTTTAAGTTTCCAATGCCACAAATTTTTTTAGTGTCTTCCAAGCTTGGTGATGTACGTTAAGTTTCTTGCCTATAAACCTTTTGGGGTTCCTCTCCAGTTTGGTTTGGTAAACGGGTAAGAACATGTGACAGAAAACACAGAATACAGGGCTTTGATGCTACCAGCATTAAACCTGTACCTGTGCTTTACCACAAACAAAATCCCTAGCCCAAAATGATACATCAGCATTTCTCAGAGCATGCTGCTGAAGGGAGACAGGGTATTAGTCTGAGTAAGCTGTACAATTTGTCACAATTTTTTTGTGTGACCATGGACACACCATTTCATTTTCCCATCCACCTTTCCAGGGAGTCAGTAAGGAAAAATAGCATATCAATACTTTTCAGAGCTGGATATTCATGCTTGCAGGATATTTAAATATTATTAGAATGAGACAGTTTTATTCCTTAGATAGATGAGTATGAAATCAAGAAAAAACTAGATATTCAAATTGTCTATCCTGATTTTGCTCCTTAGATGAATGTAAGTTTCCTTATAAAGTCACGAAGTCCAGTTTCTTCTATGGCATGAAAACACCGTTTGTCCCTTTAAAAGCAGTGGTCCTTTGGCAGCAATCCTTAAATTCTAATTAAAGACCTTTTGTTTGATCTCTTCCCCTTTTTCATTCCCAGTACCTGTCTTCAAGATTTTTCCTAGCAGCATCTCTCACTTCTGACAGAGATAGCATATGGCTAACTGAGAAATTCATCTCCACCCAGCAGCTCCTTGTACAGTGGGGAAACCCAAGCTGTCTTCTTACCACTCACAGAGAAACCTCAGTTTTGGGTTATGTCCCTATTACTGCCTTTGCTGTGTTTGTAGTTGAAAGAAAGGTACAATTTGGAGCTTAAAAATCAATGGTAATTTTTTGGTCTTTGTACAAATTATCTTTAAGTGAAAGACTCAATTTCGTCTGATATCATACTGATTGGAAATCCATTTTTACCAGCAAAAGTATTTTTAGGTGTCTCACAAACTCATCCTTAAAGACCCAAATCCCAATTTTTTTACAGGAGAAGAGCATTTGTCTCCACATACATAAAGATTCAGACCTTAAAAATTCAGAAAAATCAGAAGGGATGTGTTGATGGAAATATTAAATAAGCTTTGAATGACTAGACATCTATCCTGTTGTAGATTTGTGAAAATACAAGAAAATAGGCACAAATGTAATTGTTTCAAAATCTTTCTCACTGCAGATAGTGCACAGTGCAACACAATAAATATCCTCTCAGTATAATCTCACTGAGAGGAGCAATGACAACATCACACACACACATATAAAGATATATTCAAGATATCAAGTGCGTAGCTGGCCGGCACACACTCCTATCCCTCCCCTGCTGCACCAGTCTTTCCAACTGCACTAGGAATTAGGGAGCTGAACATATAAACCCATCAATTCAGACTCTGCCCTTCTTTCCTTTTCTTTTAGCTGGAGTACAGGCAGGACCCAAATGAACTGCTTTGAACTCTTAGATTCTGAGCCAGCATTATGCCCACGTGTCTTCTCAGCAGCACTTAAGGCCATACTTTTTAAATGTAAATATTTGGGACTCAACTTCAAGATAACTTTCTACATCCTCCGACCTTGAACACTTTTGCTTTGGCTCCACCTTCTCTGATTAATAAAAGGAAAAAACCCACCTTTTTTCTTTCTTATTTACAAAGCACACCCTGTTTTCTCTACACCTTCTGACTCTCCCTGCCAGAGGAAAGTTCCTGCCTCTCTTCAGGTCACCTCACCACCTTCTTTTTATTTAAGGAATACTTACATCCTCTCCTGTATTGCCCTTCTTAGTTTGGTTGATCTTTCCAGAAACCTCTTGAAAGCTACAGAGGGATTTTCACTTAAAAATCAGTTTAGAAGCCCTGTTTTGTATGATGCCAGCCAGGCCCTTGATAAAATGAGTTTAGGCCTATGCTGAGCTGCTGCCTGATGTTCTGGCCCAAGGCACCTCAGCCCCCCAGTCTCCTGCCTGCTCCCTGGCTGGACATAGCACCAAGCACAGGGTCTTGGATCAGCAGTCATCCATCTTATGATAAGACAGTTAATAGTGGTCTAAATTAGCCTCAGACATGCCATTGATTTGGTGATGCTATATGATCTACGTGGCACTAGAACATATATCTATCTCCAGATGGCTTCAGTACTTTTTTTTTGCCCATTCCAGGATTCCTCAATCCTCCAAATATTTTCCTCTAACTTACAGAATACAGGTCAGTTCAATCCTTCTTTATAAGTCATACTTCCAAAACCTTAAATCATGCATTTGTTTGCCTTCCACTGCACTTTTGCAAGCTCAGTCAGCAATGTCCTTCCTATAATACATTGCAGAATTGCAGATACTCCAAATGGAACCTGACTAGCGATTTTCAGAGTGGCAGAGTAACTCTAGTAGTAACAACACACATTTGCTTGCATTTGTACTTCTGCCAAAGTTTTCTGTTCAAGACTGTATTTGAATCTCTGGTTTCCCAGAGCTAGAAAGGAGCTGATGCATCTCTGAATGCAAAAGCAAATGGCTTAAGCCATAATAGCAGGGATTCCTTCCCAAATACCTTTCTCCAAGGTTGGCAAAATCCCTCTCAAAGTAATTCCCATGTCTAATCCCTTACAAGCAAACTTAACATACTGAATCTATCCACAGCAGTGATTTTAGGTGTTGTAAGAAGCATCAATATTAAATCAGTAACATTCATACCCAGTTAATCAAATGAATCCAGAGCCAAAACCTCAGAGTGACTCTAAGGGCTTCTACCCTCTTTGATTTCCTATTCTTTGGATGAGATGCACACTACAATCTCTTTAGTAAAAATCCCTTAGAGAACTTTGCAACAACCCTTCAGTACAACACACTGGCTCAAATCCATCTGCTATAATTATATTTCATTATCAATAGCCTCTCCTTCACAGTGTCACTCTACCATTCTGTAATACTGTCTAATACCCAATGCCTAGGAGCTGCTGCATTATACCTTGCAAAGAGCATTATTTCAATAACAAGGATATTAATCCTAAGTTAAACTTTGCTTAAATTGATGTTTAGGGCAAAATATACCACATAGAAGCACTGCTAATGATCATCACCTCTCTCCCAAGATTATCTCTCTGTGGATGTGTTAACTGATAGTTCTGTCAGAGATTACCTACTCCCCACAACTCCCAAACTTGATACAAGCAGGGGCTCCTCACAGCCTGTGTGTTTACCTGTTGACATGGCACGATGCCTGGCTGCTCACAAGTTGGTCAGACACTTCCCCTAAGACATAAGTTTCCAGGGAATATGAAAGCTTAGACAGGAGGTCTAGATAACATTTAAGTGCCATCACTTTTACAGGAAATCCTTTCCACTGTGACAGCTCTGCCACACTGGTGTCACATCCCTCTTTACACTTCATCACGCCTGTTCACACTTTGGTGCATTGATGAATCAATTAAAGCATTTTCTTGGCTTTTTCCCTCTCCCTTTTGCATCAATATGGGACAGTTGGCTCACAGCATGACAAACTTTCACATCTAGATTTTCAAACTTTTCCTGGAAGCTAACAGGAATACATGTTCCACATGTAAATGAACCAGTACAGCAGGATGACAGTGGAGTATTTCTCTGGCTCTACTCAGTTTTCTTGCAAACTTTACAAAACAGTGGCTCTGATCTCCCAGAACTGGTAGACTGAAAAGTAGTATCTGGTTTACATTTTATGAGTATGGGTCTTAAAACAACTACTACTGTTCAAAGCTAATATGTTTGGCTTGTGTGTTAAAAGTACTATATTCCTGGTGTCTGTTCCAAAATTTGGAAATCTAAATGAATACAAATTAAACTCTGAATCTGAGTTTCTGATATAATTGACTAAAATTTCAGGAGTGATACATGCCCAGAAATCCCAATACAATTAAAGATGCTTCAGGTACAACTTGGGAAACAGCTTTTTCTACCTAGATGCTGAAGCATAGGATAGAATTTACATTTAGGTAATCATGTTCAAACATGTTTGTATTATTGCAGTTACCATGCACATACCAGTGTAAAACATGCACAGCCTTTTAATATCAAGTCTATGGATTGTCCAATTTTCATAATTATCAAGACAGATTGTCATATCTCTGTGAAAATTAGACTAAAAATATTACCACCTTCTCAAGGTTTTTGAAACTGCTTAAAGGCAGTAGCCCCAGAGAATTCTATGTCTAGCTGAAAGCTTGTCCCCTTTTGCAGCTGTGGGGTGGAATCTCCCCAAAGGGAAATGAATGAGTCTCAGATCTGCTGCTCTAGCCCTGGCCAGTCACACTGTCCTTCCAGAACCAGCTCTAGAACAGGCAGGACACAGAAGGAGGCATCTCACCTATTCTTACAGATCATACCTACATCAATACACACACACATACATGTGCCTTTATATATGTACACACAAATCAGAAAAAGAGTGCGAGAAAATAGAGATATTTTGCACAACAATAATTGAAGGAAATACATGTCCACTGAAGTTTGGTATTATGAGTATCCACCCCAAATTACATTAGCCTTGCCCAAAGATTTACCAGTGCCTCAAAGCTCACAAAAACTGTAGTGCTGAGATCATGACAGTACCTTTATAAAAATATGCAAAGTAATTACTGTTTGAATGTGAAATTCTTCACTAAGAGGCAAACTAAAATATGCTCTTTGAAGACAACTACATTATCCTTTAAATAAAAGGATTTTAAAGCTATACTTCTCTTCATATGTGAAATATAGCCCCTTCATAAAAGTGTTCAATACTACAGTTTTTCTAATCAAAGTTGACCTATCTACTAATAAGTTTTCTAAAAAGTGTTTTCCATGCATGATGGGTCCAACCCATAACATGCAGCTTTGCAATATGGATTTAAAGATACAGATTTTATCCCAAGCATGAATAAAAAGGTTACATTAAAACATTAAAATCTTACTTAACCTGTTGCAGCTGCAAAGAGGCATTCTAAGCCCTTCCCACAACAGTCTTTCAAGAACACAAGGTAAAAGAAATGTGTTAAAGCTTCTGTAACCTCTAATTCATGAAATTAGGCATTTCCCAATTAGACAAGAAAACACTTCCAGGAAAAGTGACCTGTGAGTGTCTACTTTCTGTTTAAAGACTTTTTTGATTAAAAGATATTGAAACAGATAACACAACAAAATTAGTTTTTGCTGTGATGGTCAGGTTAAGGTTTATGCTGTTGCTAGGATATACTGCCCTATCACAGCCAATCTTGACGGTGAAAATTGGTGCCTTAATTTCCCAGTGGTCCATGCTACTTCTGACTTAGGCCTCAGTCTGGTTAATCATGCTGTCATTCTCACTGCAGATTGCCTTTTGACATCTTCATCTGCAAAAAGATTCTGTAGTCAAGTCCGACTATGGTGAGTCAATTCAGTGTTTCACTGGTGGTCAAGACCGAGCTAGTGGTCAAGTTTCTTGTTTAAAAAAGAGATTCATGGAAGGTTGAGGAATGCAGTAATTGAAGTTATTTTGCTTGGCAAAAGTGGGCAGAGATCATGCTTGAGCAAAATGTAATTGAAGCAGTGATCACATTTGGGTGCTGGTACTGCTGCATCAGGAGCCATTGACACTGTTACAGGAATCAGGAGACAGAGTCTGCCCCTGCTTTTGCTGGTTTAAATAACAAAGCAAAGTTGCTTCTGATTTACACTTGAGAAAAGAAGTGAGCATTGCTCTTGGTATTTTCTTATCTCAAATAAGAGATCCTGTTGAAGATGTGTGTTTAAACAGTTTAGACAGTTTAATTCCCTAAAAAATACTTCCTCAGATTTTTCTGTGATTTCTATTATATTGTTCATAATGTGTGATCCATTGGTGTAATGGATCACGTGTAAATTCTTGCACAAAGTTGCAATTGACTCCCTCAGCTACCTACACATTTGCCCCTGTAAGGGAGTTCCATGGTGTTGTGAGATATGCCCAATAGAGCATGCCCTGCAAAGACATGCCTGCTGTCAATGCTGTTCAAAAGCCTTCCTGAGGATGAGTGACAGGTGTTTTTGCCTTAAGAGAAACATAAAAAACTCTGCAAGATTCAAACAAGGTGACTTCTAGCAGGCTGAAAAGCAGGCATCTGGCTGAAAAATAAAACTAACCTTGTATACTAATGTTATACAAGGTAAGAAATTAATTCAGTGAGAAAATCAAGAGAGATTGTAATTTACACATAATTATATCCAAACTACATGTTCGTTGGTTTTGTTTTTTTTTCCCTAAACACGTTATTGCTTTCACTGCCATATAAGTTTAATGTGTCCACAAATTACATTAGATCCCCATTTCCACCAGAGAATTAGAGTAGATGTCAAAATTATACCAGTGGAGAAATGCAACAGAACACTGCACTGTTTTGCTATAGGTAGGAATGAACAGGAAGCATTTTAGTATTTTGAATAATTTATTGATGCTTTTGAAAAGCAGATGTGCTCTCATTAACACTGTCTCTGCTCTCACCAGCAAGATTTCTTCTGGTGCCAGTATTCTACCATTTTTTCCCACAATTATAAAAGCAGACCACTTACTACAGAAAACTGCAAAGAAACAGTACAGTCAGCCTTGCAGAAGATTTCTCAACAAGTACTATTATTTTATTAGACAAGAGCAGAAAGATAATCTGATGCTCTTAGCACCTTCCTTGATACCTGGCATATATCCTAGCTGTGAAGATACCAATTACTGGTAGGGGAAAAAAGATTCCTTATTTGTAGTAAATCCAATGGCCCAAACTCCACCACACTTGCTTACTGTGCTAATAGCTTCAGAAAAGGCATCTAAAATTAAAATTAACTTTCTTTCAGAAAGAGGAAATTCCCCTCAACATAACCTATATAAGAACTTGAAGTTTCTAGAAGACAGCGTAGCCCAAATGAATCTGACTAATGTAGGAGCTAAAGGGAAGTACACACAGAATTACAGGACACTAGAACAGGAAAGTGAGCAAGGGCTCAATTGGAAGCGTGGCTAATAAAATAATTAAATTTGGAATATATTACCTAAATTCAGAATGAAACCCAAATCTCAGTATAAAGATTCTGCTTTACAAATACACAAAGTGGCAAATAAAACCATGCATTTTTAACAAAGCATAGGGATCTGCTTGGTCAAAGAGTTTCCAGAAAGGATTTCCAGTTAATATCACTGCAATTGCTCTGCTAATTCATATCATCTCACTAGTAAAGGCACTGCTCCTGTCTAAAGCAAGGCTAGCACCAGTATTGCCCCTCACATGTAATATTCACACACAGCACACATGCAGCAGTGACATACATGTACTGAACTCCCAAACCAAGTGATAAATTGCATTTCTCCAGCACCTCTGATCGCCTCACCTGCACTCTGCCCACTAATCCATCTTTGCCAGGACTACCACTAACCTTCCAAACCTATCAGTTGCTTGCAGACAACCATCATTTTTTTCAGATAATAACCTGCTAAAAAAAAAATGTTTTCTTCCTTCCTACAAATGAGGAATTTGCCCCCAAAATGTATTGGTCTGAGGTTCAGGGCATTCTTGGAGCACTGACAAGTTTAAACGTCCAATATCTCAGAACACTTGAAGGTTAGAGCTGAGTACTTTATATAAATGGGGAAGAGGCACAAATTCACTCCCTTAATTGTTCAATGTAGGCTTGACCAGATGTAAAAGTTTTTATTTTAGCCATGGTTGATCATAAGATGTTAATTTTTCAATTTGCAGTGCTGTGAGGTACAGAAAGGCTCTCAGCTCATGTTTAAATGCTCTAAAGTTAATTATTCAGGTTCTCTGCCTTGAAAGGCCTGTAAGATTAAGTTCACAACACTGAAGAAGGTCAGTACAAAGGAAGTGAAGAGAACGGCATACGCACACGAGCCTTTAAAATTGCAAAATACATCTACTGCTATGTGGCTCTATGCTTTACCAGTCTGAGTTTATTCACATCTGATCAACTTCAGGTACATCTGAAGTCTGTCACATGCTTGGATTTAATTGTTTTTTCTTCTGTGGCATAAACAAAATACCAGGACACACTGCCAACATTTCTATTAACTGGGTGCATGCACAGAGAACTACTGAAATCAAGGTCTGTGCTCTGCCTCAGTAGAAGGCAGGCATTTTATATTGGGGAAATTGGGCTAAGCAGCACATCCCTCCACTGCAGAGATAAGACTCAACCAAAACACCAATGAAACCACTGCCTCCCTTCCACCTCTGTGTAATGGACTGTGATGGAGGGATAGAAGACACTGTAAAAAATCAAACTGCCTTTAAGCACCCCACAGCTCTCACACACACTCCTAAGGAAAGCTTTGCTTGTCATCTCTCTCATCTACAGCTGGTGAGTTAGCAAGGTCCAGCCAGGTGTGAGACTGGAGAGAAGCAGAGCTACACATGCAGACCTAGCAGATCCTCACACCACTGGGACAACAGTACAAGGGATGATGCAATTAACACTATTTAAAGACTAGAACAAAAAAGAACATTGGGTGCCAGAATCAAGTTTTCTCATGACAGTATTTCAGATCGTACATGGCCAGCATATTTTACCTATTTCTACAGAAGCGTAGAGTGAGAGTTACATACAGGTCAATACCCACTGGGACATTCTATGCAGTTCTTTGGTTTTGCATAGAGTTAATTAAAACTAATGTATATCTCAGAAGTATGTGAAGGTCTTGGTTGATATGGTCCCCTTCAGAAGATCTATATGTAGGACCTGAATTCTACTCTACAGTCCTCAGTCTGTTTCATTTTAGTGAGAGTTATATCTTCATAGGACATACATTTCCACAAGATACTGCAAACAGACCTTATTTTATTTATCATGTAGGAGTGAGCAGTTAACAGAGCTGGGATTCACACCTTGGGATCAAAGGAGTATAGATATTTGAAACCTGATGCCTATACCCCTAAAATATCTGCTCTGGGACATTCTCCGTATGTTTGCCCTCTCTCCTCAAACAAGTTACATTCTGTAATAAAACCTTTATATTCTCAAGATTTCTGAATATCATAAATTTACCAGATAACTCTGCTTTAAAAAAAAAAAATCTAAAACAATGAACTCTGGATGACATTGATTGACTTTTAATAACCTTTCCTGGGCTTCCACATGGTAGCAGCATTAGGCTTAGTCATAGGGACAAAGACACGTTTACATTCCAAAAAAAAAGAGTAGGCACTTGTGGACAGACCTTTAGCCAAACACAAGGAAGAGATAAGAAATCAGTGACAAATAAACATTTGCTAATTGTTTAAATAGGATCTCTTGCAATTACCTAAGTTTTAATGGTTTACTAAAGGAAACAAAAATTTTCAGCCGACACTTTGCTTTATTAGAAGTGAAGAGGGTTGTAAATGCACTGTACTATCCGTGCCTTCCTTCGTATGTTGTGATGATGTGTTCAGTAAATAGCACCTAGACTAAAAAGACCTTGTTGTGAAATCAAGCAACATTAACTCATTAAGTCAATAATTCATGGATTCTTTTATCTAAAGTGGCAACATCACACCATCAATTCACAAAACAGCCACTTCTCCGAAGTGTATGTGATGATAATAATGGATTTTCTAACAATACACTCTCAGAGCAAGGTCACTGCGCACAGATGCGCTGGACGCCATGATCTGACCTAGGTCAGCAAAACAAGCTTTATTATTGAACCTAATTATGAACTATCAAGATAATGGCCTAGACTAAACTGTTTCCTTAGGGATTATTTAGAAACTAGTCAGCCATTTTAGGTTCAAATCTACTGTTCAGCACTACCTCCCAACACAGAGCAAAGTATATATAAGTACAGTATATATACAGACATACTACACACCCATTTCTGAATATCCCCACAGTTGCCAGACAGCTCCGGTGGGCAAAGCACATATTCAAATCAAACTGAACTCAGTTTTTGATGGGGGCAATCTAGTAAAGTAAAAACACAAAGAAAAAAGCATGTGCACAAATCTTCGTGCACATCTACGTAGGGGTAACAACCCAAATTTTGCTTTTGCTTAAGTCTAGAAATAAAAGCATTTAAATACACTCTGATGATGACGCAAAGAGAAACAAAGCAAAAAACTGTTTGGAATACCATTAGCTGTTTTCAGATAAAGCACAGTAACACTCATTATGCTATTCATCTATTCAAATACATTCCATAAGAGAGCTCATGGAGGAAAAGTATTTTATACATCTTACATTTCCCATAACTTAAAATAACACATGGGATCAGTGCTGCCTTGTGCCAATTTTGCTCAGCTGAAGGTATTTTTCCTTTTTCCCCCCCAACCCCAGAAGATAAAACATTTCAGTTGAGTTCACTTCTCCAGCCAGAAAAGTCATTAAAATGTTTCCTTCCCCTGTGTGCCTCACACTGTAATTCTCCCAGGTATATAGAACTGACTCATTATTATTTTATATTTCAGTCCATGTAATTATACCCAAGTTTCAGAAAGGAATAGTTCCTTGAGATCAGAGATCTTTTTGTGTTAGAAGTAAAGCCAACCTCTGAGTACTCCTAGCAGGGGAAGATTGATTCCCTGTATGATTCCCTCAATTATTTAAAATTATCTTGTTTTTATTTAAGGTTTTGATTCATATGATAAGAAGAGACCTAGTTTAGAGATGTTTGTTTTTCTAAGATCAGAGTTATGTTGCTGTGATAAACTTCTCACCTTTTCAGCTTCCAGTCCCAGTGAACCAGTCAACCTGTATGAATTAACATGATGTGATTGACCCTGTACCTTGCCTGTGGGTTTGTAATGAGATCCAACCCATGGGAAAACGTGTAGGGAGAAGGGAGGGGATGGCTCAGCCTGAAACCTTTCCTTTAACTGGTTGGCCTGTGAACCCATGTGAACTGGATCTCCCATAGAAGTCGTGGTTTGAAAGTAACCCTTTCAAATCACAGTTGGAAAGGTTTGCATAGCCCTAGTGCTAATACACTGGGGCAATTTGCAGAAAATTTCATATTCCTTCACTCCACACTGACAAAGACTGAAGGCTCACAAGCTCTAGGCCAAAAGAAGCCATAAGGGAAAAGCAGTTTTTCACAAAAATCAAGATAAAAGAATGACTTTGTCACACATTGATGGAGAGAGTATTTAGGAATAAATGTAAGATGGAAGGAGGGAAGAAAAAGACTACTTTTGCAGGGGCACTGCTGAAAAAGTGTGTTCTTTTCTAAGAAACAGACTTTTCTCAATTTTATATCCTGAATTAGCTAGGCTATGTTTTTTCTGTATTACACAGAGTTCCATAGCAAGGCTTCTGAGGTTTTGTGTAATTATTTAATACAGTCTGGAGGAATTAGAGAGTTGGGGTAGCAATAGCTGCTTAGGAGAACATTCCTAACCATCTGACTTACAGGCTTTTTTAAAAGGCTATTAAAAGGCTTTTTTAAAGCATCTTTTAAAGATTTGTGTAATAATTTATATGTTTTTTCTATTAATATGCCAAGAAGAAAGAGCAGAAAGTTTTCAGCTAGAATTAGAGGCCCTGTTAGCAGCATTCTCACATGAAGTACAGGTTAGACAGCAGAACTGGACACCAGGTGTATTATGTTCCAGCTGAGGTACAGAAAAATACAAAGCATTCCTTCCAAGTCATAAAGGAACCTAAGCCATAATTTTACAAGAAATTCAGAAGGGAAAACATCAGTTTAAAAAAATTAAAATTTACAAATTTTTTACAAATAAAATTATAATTATTCACAACTAAAAAATTGATTTTAAAAAAAGGAATTCTAAGCTACTGAAGTGCTGAGGAAGAAGTTGGAAACACCAGAAAAATGCTCAACAACTGAGAACGTGAAAGTGCAGAGGAAAAAGAGTATGGCTGCAAAGGGCTATGGTATTGCAAAGAAAACAGGGTGAAGTCAGTTATTTTGAAAGAGGTTTAAAAAAAAAAAAACAATTTTTAAAGAAATACTTTGAACAAAATATCTAAATCTGCAGAAGACCCCCTAAGTTTAAGGGCTAATTGCTCCTCAATTGAAATAAATGCAACTACACCATCTTCCAACAGAAAATTCTGGCTCTGAAATTAAGCCATCTGGCAGTGAAAGCAAATATTTGTGTTTTAATAGCTCAGCAAAGAATCAGTCCTGTTGTGGTACAGTCCTATTTACTCCTTCACAACAGCAGCTCAAATACCTTTCAATGAGAGCTTGATCAATGTCAATAAATTTGGGACTGAAGTCTGTCTAGGCATCCAACCTATAACATTATTTTTGTGCATGCTGTACTTCTACAATTCTTATTGACTTAATGAAAACACAGAGCTACCAGATAATGTCCACAGAGATATCAAAATATAGTTTTAGACATCTAGTGGTAGGTAAATGAAATCTGAAAGCAAAGTTTTTCTGCAATTCAATGTTCTGGAGCAATCCTGCTAACTTTCCCACCCCTTACCCTCTCGCTTTTGTCCCTTTGCTCTTCATCTTGCCATGGCTGCACCAGCTGCAGCCAACAGCTGGACATGAAAACAGGTGAAAGCTGAGGAATGGCATGGCAGAGAGACAAAGAGGCAGTGCTAAATAAGGGTTTTGGGCACAAAAAATTCTTTGCTTCTATAGAGAAGAGAATACCCTAGTTTTGCATCCTTGCTCCAGCAAGCCACCTCAACACTTTAATTATTTTTTTAAGACAAGATGATGACAGTCTCCATTGCAGTGTCCTATGTTCAGGAAGCTGTACATGGTTTCCCTGCTACAGGCTTGCAGGGAGCATGGGCTGTGAGCAAAACATCAGAGACATTAACAAGAATCTTCTCATTCATTTAATTAGACTTCTTTTTTTCTTTTCTTCTTTTTTTTTTTTTTTTTTTGTGGAGCAACATGAAAAGAGAGGGTGTGGAAGGCACTTAAGGTACTGCATTGATAATTAAAAGTTTCAGAATCTGTCTACAAAGGTAATGTAAAATTGTGATAATTCCAAAGAGAATTTGGTACAGTAAATTTATAAGATACAAATGATAGTGGGAAGCACTGAGAAGTCTTGCATAAATTGTAAACATTTTAGTCAATCCTATTTTCTGTCTATGCCCTCACCAATCTGTTCCTTTGTGTGCACTCCCACATTTGGGAAGCAGACCAAGCCTTTTCCATAACCTCACAATACACATGTGCTGAATCAGGCCAATGCATTTCTTCATACATAAGTGCATGCAACAAAATCAATTGTCTGGAGCATTATCTGATGTAGCCAGCCAGTGGAAGGCACTTTACATTTTGTTTATGCCTATTCCTGTTCACTGTTTTAAAATAAAGCATCTCTAAATGGCGATAACTTTTCACTATAATTCTGCTACATTTCTAGATTCCAGATAAGGAAGGAAGTGCTGAATAGACACGACTACAAAATGTTAAGAGGCAGAATACTTTAAAACATTAAAAACAATGGGTCATTTAAATGAATTTCAAAGAGAATATATATGTTCTCTCTCTCCTACCTTGTCTTGACTACAGTATTGAAAATATTGAAAGGCATCAGGCCAATCCTTTCATAACAGTAAAGAGAAACTTCTTGACAGACTGGATTATACTTCTAACACTGTTCTTCCCACCTTTCTACAGTCCTCAGTTATTGCCAGATCCTTGCTGGAATCAACAGTTTTTATCTGATTGTGACTGTAGATAAGTATCAGGATAGTAGAGTTACCAGCTACAATAAGAGGATACACAGCTTTTGTGCTAATAAGCACTTCTGTTTAAATGTTAAGAGCAATTAGTCCTTTTGTGCCAACTATTGATTATGCAGACTGATAGACAAAAATCCCACACAGCCTCATTCTTCTTTCTCCTGTATTTCTAAAGAGCAAAACAGGCTTAAAGCAATTGTAAAGCAGAGTGATATTCCATCTTTGGAATCAAGAGCAGCTTAGCTGTTTGAAAAATCAGTGGTGATGGGTTTAACTATGAGTGAGAAAAGCAATTTCTGATGTATTTCTTTTCCAGTGCTATTTCATGAAAATACTTAATTTTGATACCAGCTTTCTGGAACAAGTATAAAGAAGGTCATTTCATAAAAAGTTTTAGCTATAAATAATTTTAGTTGTTTCTAATTATAACTTTTTTGCAATTGACTTTTGGAACAGTTAGTCTACATGCATTCAACTTCAAAGTTGCTTTCTAAAGAATCTAAATCCACAAACTTTGAACTATGTTTATTCATCTTCTGACTTAAACAAGGGGCACCAGCATGACATTATCTTCAACCATAACTGCCACATTTATAGAGTATATATGTGTCAAACTGCTTTATGTACAAATCGTGTAGCATCAATAAAATTATTTTAGAGTGTTTTATAAAAAACCACTTGAAACAAGTAACAACAAGCACATTGCAATAGTACAAATGCACCTTCTTTATAAAATGTAAAAATGCTCATTATAAAAAGAGGTAAAATAAAATAAAAAGATAAATCCAAGTTTATAAAAATGTGCTGTTTCAAAATAGCATTTGGATTTTATTTGCTCAATCATTTCCAGGTTTTAAATATATTTAAGCTAAATATAAAGGAATACTGAAAGAGAAATTGCCTGACATAAGAGCCACAATTTTTATTGTAGCAACAACAGAGTCAACAGTTACAGCAGGTGTTACAAGCCTGTTACTGTATTAACTAAGTGCTTTCTATCCCTTGATTATTCCTTTAGGCATATTTTCATCAAAACATGGGAATCTTTGAAAAACCCAGAGCAAGACAAAGTTGGAATTCAATATCTCCAAATTTTCAGCAATTTGTTGAAGATTCTTTTTCAAGACAGAAATGTAATGTAGATTAAAAGAAAAGCATAACCTCTTAGAATTTCATGGGAAAAGCAGCACAGCATTTAATTCTGTATGTGACTGCTTTTTCATAGTTTTTATATTGCTGCACTGCTGCTTCACACAGAAGTGACTGTGAAGCTATTTCATGAACTACTCATTGATCTCTATGAATTTATTACAAGCACTCTGGACCTTATTATAACAGCATCCTTGAAAGACAAGCATTTTGAATGTCACAAGGAGATGTTGCTGTAATAAAGGAGAATGTAATAGGCCTTCATGCACAGTATTTGTGAGCCAGAACATTTTCAAAGAGAATAATGTAAGTTAGTGCCTTATAAGGAAGGTGGACCCTATATATATTGCAGTTTGAAGATTTCTTGATATAGTACATTAAATCTATAGAAGGATTCTGTTTTCAGACATACACGAGCATATCAGCCTCTATCAGAGTCACATTTTGAAGAGAGTACACAGGAATATTAATACACTTTTATCACTATTTTACCTGCAGGAGGATGAATACAGAGTATGAGCATTTGGTGTACATCACCAAAACTGATGGGATTAAATTCCTGTGAATGTATAAAAGATTTTTACAAATTGATTGCAAGTTAAACTTCTGGGGGTAATGTTTTGATACTTGTAATGCTATACATCTCTCTAAATACAATATTAGGTGTCTAAAATCCTCATGTGCACTGGCCAGCATTTGGGCCCATAACAAGTATTCACACAAAGGAAATACAAATATAAGAGCTAAATTTCTATTCAGATAGCATATAAATGTCTTCAGGGTTACTGGTATTTGACACATGCAAAATCATTGCCGTATATTTTGGTAAGTACCTATTAGCACAGTCATTTATGAAGTTTAAATGTTTAGTATTGGGTTATTCACAGCTGCATTTTAAAACCAACTAATCTAATTATATGACTCTGCCATATCTGATTAATGCTTTATTTTGCTAGGATTTCTTCAGCTTAAAAATACCTTCTCTGTTGTTTTGCTTTCCATGAGCACTGTTGATCCCATTACTGAAATCTCTACTCAACCATTAGGTTACTTTTTGTAAGTGCATGCATTGCTTTTGAAAGCTGTTGAACTTCCAGATTTATGACACTGAAAATCTAAGCCATTGATCCACCAGGCAAATACATTACAGAGAGCACTGGCAATGTACAGCAGCTGCTTTACTGAAGAGCAATTTCAACAGGCTTCAGCCCTGACCTGGGGCCTGTCTCTAGAACGGAATAGAGTTGAGACTTGAGTCACTGAACTTTGCAGTCTGAGCCAGAAAATGTACAAATACAATGTATTGCTACAGTAATGGCAAACTAGCAGTGATGTACACAGCTCCTTATTTAGAAACCTGGTTAGGTCTTGGTATTCTCTGTAGCCAGAGTACACAGGAATATAATTGCAAGATGTATCCTTTAAAAATAGTTTACATTTCCTAGAAATGTGGCAGGCCTTTTCTTGAAGACACACCACATACTCAGAAGCTTGAGCAAGCTTCTAAATAACACACTATTGAGACACAGCTATGAAAACATACTGGGCCTGGAAACTGGTGCTGAAATGGGATTGTCCAGAACAAGTAGTAATCCTTCATGGGCAAAACCAGATATGGTTGCTTTCAAAAATCTTGATGTCAACTAATGACAAAATATAGGACAATACAGATAAATCAGTCTTGACCCACTGCGACTTTTCAGTGACAGTTTTAGTGCTCAGATGGACAGTAATATCTGAAATGTAATAGCTAGCTAAACAGCAAACGTTCATTAACTGCAATAGAAAGGGTTCTGAACAGATCCTAAAAAAACATAAAAAAAGCTAGATACAAATTGAGTTTTAATACTTCTTCATAATTTATCTAATGCATAATGGATCCTGGAAGATATGTGCTATTCAGCTGTAACTCAGTGTTCAGAAGGTACACATTCATGTCTGAAGGAAAGATTTCCTCCCAAAACCAAGCAAAAGATATTGCAAACATATTACAAAACAAAAACCAACTATACCCAATAGAATATACCTTGGGTGTAGGAATGACAGTTGTAAAGCAACTTGCTTGGAAGCTTACATTGGGCTGTTCTGTTGGCAATACAACTGCATTTGACACAGAGAAACAATTTCTGCTGGTGCAGGATTGTCCTGATGTTCCACAATAGATGTGTTTGCTTGCATAAGCACATCCTGCATGAAGAGACTAGAGCCAAGAAATTACTCTAAGTCAAAGAGAAAAGCAGAA
Source organism: Agelaius phoeniceus (assembly GCF_051311805.1). Taxonomy (NCBI): domain Eukaryota; kingdom Metazoa; phylum Chordata; class Aves; order Passeriformes; family Icteridae; genus Agelaius; species Agelaius phoeniceus. The sequence continues at coordinate 12,518,561 of NC_135277.1, forward strand.
TTTTAACCCCTAAAATTTTCAGCTTCTCCAAACCACTCCATAAATGAGAAAAATGCATATACCTCCATTTTCCTATTCTGGCAAATCAAGTTAGGAAGGGCTTGGACAATCAATGAAACAGAGACATGATGCATAATTCTGATCATCTGGAAAAGGAACAATTTTTTTTTTTTTTGGAAAAAAAAAGCAGATGCCAGAAGTGTACATATAATAAATAAGGAAGCAAGAATATTAATATGGTATTTAGCAATTCTGGAAGAGAAACATCATGGGATATATATTTCTCAGGACAGTGGTTCTTCAGGAAGAGAATTAAAATTTCTCTACCAAAAAATCCTCTTGATTCCTTATAAAACACTTAAAAAGGTGTTTAACAAAAAATTATTTGCAGTGAACTTTTGTATTATTTCTATGTTCTAACTGTTGGAAGGTGATCAGAAAGAGGTAAAATGTAACATTTAAATTCGCCACTTGAAAGAGGTGTAAATAAACATTTAGAAAGAAATACACATATGTTATTAGACATTAGATAGGAATACACTAATAATTTACTGTAAAATCAGCAATTACAATTAATAACTACTACTGAGGGAAGTAGATAAACATGGAGAGAATTAGACCATTCTTAGATTGGGGACTTTTCCCCTTTTTTTTTTTAATGCCTGGAATTAGTTTATTTTTTCCCTTCATTTAATGTAAGTGTTCTCTTATGTTTTATGCAATTGGTTTGTTAAAGAGAAATAGCAGCTTCTGTATAATGCAATTTAGGACAAATTAGAAGCTTTGAAATATGTTTCTGTGTGGTAAAAATGATCTTAATCAAGGTTTAGCAATAATATATTGACAATAACATCTGAAATGTTTTCCTGGAATCAAAGAGAAAAAAAGTCTCATTTTCATAATGAATCATTTGACAAAAAAAAAATTAATTGCACTACCATTTCTGACTATTACAGTTGCAATGACTACTTCTACATCCATTAGGTGTTTGCAGGTCCCAGTTCCTGATTTCAGTAATGATTAGAGTCCTGTTGCTGTGAGAAGGCTGATTAAGGAGCCCACATGGAAGTGTTAGACTCCCTCTCCTGTCCTGCCAGCATGGGAAGATCCACTTCTAAGTTCCAAGGTTATCAACACAAGCTTTCAGAAAACCTCATTCAACTTTTCAAATTGGTACAATTTATGCAAGTAACTGTCTACTTAAGGGCAGAAGAAACTCTGAGTAGCTGTCTAGTGAGCAAGATCTAAGCCCAATTTTCAAGAGCAACTTTTTTTCATAAAGAATTAATTAAGTTAAAACATTGTTCCTGCAGCCAAAACTTGATACACTGATGCAGAAAGATTAATACAGCTAAGCTTCAGAGAGATGAAGAATTTCCTTCTAATTAAAACTTTCTGGCAAGATAACTGAATTGCCCTTGTATTAAAGATTAATGCTTTTGATAGCTTTGATGGCTCAATATCCCCTGTAAATCATAAGAGTAAGATGCTTAAAAAATTGATTCAAGCTTATTAATTGCAAAAATAAAATATCACAGCATCTGCAGCAACTATAAGAAGTTGAGTAGCAATCACTGGCAAGTTAATTTTTATTTTTAACACGCTGCATTAGTGAAGTAACTAAAGCATTGCTGCCTCAGGGCTGCATTTTGCAGCTTCCCCACATGTATTAGACAAACATTCACTGACCCATGTGGTTTTATGGAAACTGCTGTGCTTACAAGAATAAGCTTATTTTCCCTTCAGCATGTCTGCAGCTGGGCATTAACCTGTCCTTACCCAGTGAGGGTGTATGCCAGCTGGAAAATCAGCTTCCAGCAGGTGGAAACACAGAATCACTCCACAGTTAAGCCCTGAGGATTTTTATGTTCTCATACTAAACTTTACTCCTTAACCCTATTTAATTTGAATAAATTGAGTTTTCCAATGGTTAGCCAATAAAAGCAAACCCTTTCTTGACATAAAGATGTCTTCATTTGAATGTGAGCAATATAACTTATCTCAGCATGAATTCAGACATTGCAGATTTTATCCTGCTCTGCTAGAAGCCCTGCATTAGAAGTGTTTGAATTTGTGTTTGTGCTGAGCTCTCAGCAATATTGACCTTGGACTATATGGGGCTGTTTGTGGAAAATATTATACATTCTAGAGACTTTTGATTTTTTAGATTATTCTTTAAGAGATTAATGACAAACCAGCAAAGATCTTCATACAATAAAATTCAAGCTAGAACTTCCTAAAAACAGGATATTTCTCCTTCCCAATTTCCTGTCTTTTGACACAAGTGGCTAAAGCAAGAATATAAGGTCATTAACCTTGACATATTTCCAGTTCACAGTAAATTGAGGAACTTCCTGAAACTCCAACTATTTCAATAAAATAAGTGGAAACTTTGTCCTAAGCAGGTGGTATATAACACTTCCAGGCTTCCTTTTGCAAGTGCCACTGGCTAACAGGTTTCAGAAATTGAAATTTACAGGAATATTTTTTATATTCCCTCAGACTTATTTATCAACCCCGCACATGGAAAACTACAGAAGTAATGCCAGGAATACAACAAAAGTGGTCCAGTTTTCATCATGCAAATACACCACCTGGAGATACAACTTTTTCACCAAGGTGCTTTCTGCTTATTCTGGTCTGTTCTAGTATTTTTTTCCTACTCCGGTGTGTTGTATGTTTATAATATTTTATATTATTGGCCATTAGAGGTAAATGAGAGCAAAATTTAATTACATATGCTAAAGAACAGTACAGGAGACATTGCAAAGTGAATTCTCTCCTGCAGGATTTGGAGAAGAGAGAGCAGATGATGTGCATCAAGGCATATTCTGATTCCACGACTCACAAGGAAACTGAGGTTGATTGTATGCACAAGAATTAACCTATCATTTGTATTTATAGAAAACCTTACTAGTTTTTGTTATTGCTTCTGCAGTTAAAACAACAAAAATATCTTATTTATTTGTCTGAAGAACTAGTTGTTGTGTTGTGAAAATAACATTTTTAAAGAAATATAGAAGTTTTCTTGGAGTAAATCTTTTGTTTTTAAGAGACCTGGAGGCCTGAGATAAAGGAAACCAATGAAAATCTTCCAACCTGAACCCAGTAACAGGCACTGATATTTATCTGTACTCTTGTTTGAGCACTTCATGTTCACAACCATTTCCACATCAGCCATTATAAGGTTGAATTTGAAGGCTGTCTGTATTTAATTGCAGAAGGAACAATAACCTATAGCCCGATCCAATACAGGTGACATTTGCCCTGTTCACTAGGGAGCATCTTTTTAGTGTTTGAAGGAACAACTGCCTACTGCACTAATTTAATGGCTGCTTTGGAATGAATCTGCAGATGGAGTTATGTACACCCTGGCTTGGTGCAGGAAAGGAAAAAATCAAAAAGGATTGACACTAAACACTGAGTACAGGGAATAACACAAGCATCTGGGTCTTTGTGAAGCTGTTGTGAATGGTTCTAGCTCCCTAAAAACTGTGCTATAATGTTGTCTCTGCAAATGGCTCAAGGTCTTAAGTATATTAGCACAAAAAAATTCAAATTTCATTTCTAATTTGAAAAGGCGACTCCAAATAGCTTAGAGTGAATATTCTCTTTTTTTGTTGTTGTTATCACAAATACAGATGAAATTTAGCATAGCCCACTTTGACAACTAATACCAGCCCAATCTTGTTTTTCTGGTTTTTTTTAAAATTTCAATACTTGCTTACACATACAGGCATCCCCAGACACTTCAAACGTACTGGAGCAACAGGCTACATAATTTAACTTAAAGCAAGTTAAAAAGAGTCGAAAGAATCCATAGTACTGCCTTCCCTTTTGAAGTTCAGGAATACTTTCTTTAGCTTTTTATATTTATAGTTGGCCTATCCCAGCCTTTGGGGATTCAGATTCTGCACTCACTGGATTGATTGAATAGGGCTGTTTCCTCAGTGGGGGCCATGTACACTTAAAATTGTGGCAAACACCACCCCAAGAGTCCTCCTTGCAGGATAGATCTCATTAGAATCAGAATTTTATCATCCTATTGCATATTTTTAAAATTAAGTTTTTTTTCTATTTCAGGTGTGGTCATGCCACTATTACAGAGCACACCTGAGAGCACATTAAAAGTCAATGGAGTAACTCCTACTAAATTCACTGGGCTTTGAAATCAATTTCTTCACATTGATTTCAAATGGAGCTGAAAGAGGAGTTGTGTGGGCTTATGAAGTTGGAATGGAGGAAAAAACTACTGCATTTGCCCTTATTATGATAAATAAGGTCAACAAAATGAAAACTGCATCATTTTTACAGCCAACAGCTCAGGCTGGAAAGTGTCAGCAGAGATTTCCTTATTTGTAATTGAGGTCAACAACAAACACACTTAGATGCCTGAAATTCAATGTCCCAAAAAATATATGCAAAGAAGGAATGGAGATGAACTTCACTGTTCAGCTTTTCCTGAGACCAATATTTGAATGCATTGCAAAAGGTGATCAGGAAGAATTTTGCCTGAGAAACTTGGTAGGGAGCTGTGGTGTTATGCTCCTTATGTGGGGTTATGCTCCTTATAAAATTCTTTCTTCTGGGAGCTGTGATGTGGATACAGAGCATCCACTGAGGAGCAGGGAGGTCACTGGGGTCAGCGACACACAACGATCCAAGTTCTGTCCATGCACCTGGCTAAAATTTTGCTTGCCTTAAACAGTAGCAGCACCACAAGGTCTCTTAATTGAGTGCTCCAAATTTCTTCTTCTTGTGCTCAGGCACCTCCCTGTTTTCTTATCATTGCCACCCTTGGCTCACAACAAGCCCCCCCTTTCCAATGGGGTGTCACTGCTCAAAACTACCATATTGTAAAAGGGTCTGTGTAACCACTGCATTTCCTGACTGAGAGGAGTTCACCACTGTCAAGGAGAAGCCAATGAAAGAGCCATACCCTGGAAAATGAGGACATTAAAATATCTGTCTTAGCGTAATATGATCATTAAAGAGAGAAATACTCCTTTGAACTACTGCTTTGAACCATGCAGAACATGTCCCCTGCCAACCCCCTTCCTACTCATGAAGGAAGATGGGAGGCTATGAGCTCAAACCACAAACACCAGGAAAGGCAACATTCCCCATTATTCTGGCTGTCTAGGGATAGAAATTTTTTTGAGAAGTGACCCAGATCTGATAGCAACAAGGCATGTTTCTCAAGTGCTCAGAAAAGATAGAAGAGCATGCTTATTTTAAAAAGGTGAAACAACCAAGGAATCTCACATTTTTATAATTCACAGTTAGGAGATGATAAAATGAAAAATATTTACAACAAAATATTCTCAATTGATTGTAGGAATAGCTCCAGGTCCTATGAACTGAAACATCAGTAAATTTAGCATTTCTGCCTTTTCCTAAAATGTCATGGAATGGCAAAGATTCAAGTGAAGCTAATACACTGGTCTGACAGTCTGTTTTCTTTTAAAAAATAGCCTGTTCTGTCTGCAAGAATAGTCCCCAAAACTATATTCTTTTGTGATAGAAAGATTATTATTGTTTCATCTTTATTTCTCTCCAGGAACAGGCAATTCATCTACAGCCAAAATTAGAGTAGTGAGGAAAACCAATCTGTGTCTAAAGTATTAGGCCAAGTAAAGCAAACAGTGATTTTTAACAATATAAGTGAACTTTTGCAGAGTGTAGAACTTCAATGTCTTCAGTCAGACAGAACCCTAAAGACAAGTGGCTGCAATCCTGCGGGAGAGCTCTGGGGAAGCAACCAGCTTTGCAGACCAACAGGAGTGCTCTCTTTCCTCAGACAAGAAACTGGACCTGGGGGAATCAGCAGGATTCTACAAAGGCAGGAACTTCTGCAGACAGCTATCAAAATCATGGTGTCTACAATGAGCACACACAAAATTTAACCAGTAAAGGACTCACTGAAAAACAGTATTAGCCAAAATCCCTGAAATACAACATTAGATGCTTAAAAATCTTTCCCTGGAATTGTCTTTTTCTCTGTTTTCCTTGGAAGCATGTTTTTCCTTAGAAACAATTAATTCAAGATGACTTTCTCTGGTTTTTGAAATATTATACCAAAGTTTCCTCAAAATAGAGAGCACAGATTCAAAAAGTATCACATCTTCTAATTATGTTGCCCCCCTACCCCTTGCTTACTATGCTTTGTGCTTTGCTAGGATTCAATTGCACACAAAAATGTAAGGTTCATCTACCACAATTAAAAGTTGTCTAGCAATTATGCATGCATAGCAGTCTCCCCAGTGTTGGAGAAAAATTCAGATACAGAGTTCAACCAATCTTCCTGGATCTTCTCCCTAAATCTATCTAGGAGGATACAGTTCAGTTGTTAAAAGAAAACAAAAAAAGCAAAACAAAAAACCAAAAGCCATATATTTAGGCAGACTCATTGTAATGATTACAATGCAGATTTCACCTGGACTGAACACAGACTAAGAAATTATGATTATTACCTACATAAAGGGTAAAAGTGCAATAAGGCAAATTCATGGAAGGAAAATTCATTCAGAGCTACTGAATAGAAAAGGTACCACAGAAGCCTTTCTAAGCTACAAACCACAGCAGAATAGATCCATTTAGTGAAGTAGCACTACACACTTCCCCTGTTCTGGTTCTTTTTCTTAGGTATCTACTTCAGGTTCCACTCAGAGGCCAGATAGTAGGCTCAGAATCACCTCAAGGCCATCCCGGTTTGGCTGTTTTTAGATTTCACCATTTCTCAGGTAATCTAAATTAAATTCACAAGAAAACTGCATGTTCTTTGGTTGCAAATTGAAAAAAACCACTTCATCAGCACAGAGCTGTGTAAATTAACAGGTTTTGCTGGTAAAGTACTAACAGGCTCGTGGATATTATTCCCAACTACCATCTAAGGTGAATAATTGTGGGATCAGGCCATCTGCCAGCTGAGAAATTCTGTCACTTCTACTTTAACTGAGTATTACTTTACTTTGCAAGTTGACCTGTAATGAGATTCTGATGGGGATAGATAGAAGCTTTTCAGCCAGCCTAACTCAATGATGAAAAATGATGGGTATGAAATTACACTTTTTTCATATCATTCCCCTGCTTCTTCTACTGCAACCCTGTAGCTTAATTTTTTAAGCTATAGATAAGAATTTTATTACAAATACCCTTATTATAAGGCTAATAAGAAAAAAAAATATCACCATCTGAACAGTAAGGCTTGCAGCACTCAATGCCATGGCAAGATTCCCCTCCAAGTGTTCCCCTAAATGCATTTTCTGAAAGGGAGTTGTGTTCCATTACCCAAAGTTTCCCACAACTCCCTCAACAGACCCGAAGTCTAACACACCATCACTGCCCAGTGCACAAAATAAAAGCACACACAGCAAATCTCAGGGACTTTTCATAAAAGATCATTGCTGGTTGCTGATGTTCTTGATGCTCCCAGGATGAGCAGTGCCAGCTCAGCCTGACACCATCATGACACTTCCTTTCCTATAGCACAGTTGATTCAAAGGCCAGCTTCAAATTTATTGTCAAGGTGGTTTCAAACTAGGGAAGGACAGATTTAATTCCTACCACAATATTAAATAATGTAGAGGAGAAACATGATTACCAGCAAGAGGCTAAATGCCTTTTCTTCTAAGCCTTACTAAACTACAGAGGAACCTGGCTTTGAGATGAACTGAGGTGAAAATGTTTGATAGGTAATTTATTTCCACTTCTCTTCTAAAGCCTGAAATAATTATACATACAAATCAGAGTATTTAATTTCCATAGGTCTGAAACACATGAATTCTACACTTTTTCTCCTTGTATGAGAAGAAATGGTCCACAGAGCCGAATGTACAGAAGGAGATGAGCCATCAATTCTCAAAAAGTTCCTGCCACAACTGGGGACTTTTGTAGCATTTACAGGAGTAGTGGCCTGGGCACTGTTTCTCCTGGGCAGTGTTCTCACTACCAGAAGTTGAATAGCATAAGGAGTTATATACACCTTTCTCCTGAGCAATTAGATTCTAAAAAGCACAATAGAAGCAAGTGCAAGAAATTGGCATAGCTGGTAAGAGGAAGCAGGCAAGATACTATGGAAATAAGTTTATTCAGGTACAATTTTCTGCAACTATAAATACAGGCAATAGATCCATGAAGGTGTAAATATTTCCATTAATAATTGTGCAAACAGACCTGCAAGTGCCTGGGTGTCAGCTGGGCCATTATTAGCTTTTTGCTTCTGAGCAAAGAGAGTTCTCCAGAAAGAACAGTGTATGACAAAACTGTGGCCTTTTGTAGAAGGGGAAAAGCAAATTTTTCGGAGAAGACCAAGTTTTTTTGCTTATTTTAAACACAGATCATCCTGGGTCCCTTGGTTACTTTAGGGTAGTTCTCATATTTCATTCTTTGTTCAAAAGGAATGTTTGGGCTGGCTGCCTTTATGTCTGTTCATCCTCAGCTCTGCCAAAAGTTAGTTTTGAGCTGCAAGCAATTGACCACAGAGGAATAGGCTATCAAATAATTGATTTCTCAGAGCTTGTATGGCCTCAAAGAGGTTTAGAGAGTGCTGAAGCAAGACAGAGTTAAAGGCTGTCTCTAATTCTGCAGCTCGTCAAGATGAGAGACAGCTTTATGGGCATTTCCAAAGGAATGGCTCTGCAAGCAGCCAAACGTGGGGGACTCAGAGCTGAGCCCTGCCAGACAATACTCAGAGCAGTCGTTCTCCACCTTTGCTGGACACAGTTTGCAGCACAGCTTTTGTTGTCTGGGCATTTCCTACTTCCTTTCAAAACGGAATAAGCAGCAGGATTTTCCTACAACCTCATTGCTTTAAAAACAAAAGTCTGGGTTTATTTAAACACTAATACAAAACACATTATCATTATGCCTCCAAGACCAATAACTCCTGTGACCAATTTCCATTGTCTGCAGGAAAACGTGACAGAATGGTTCTAAAAATTTCTCAGTGGAGGGAAAAATGATAGATTTCTTGACCAAGTAACTATTTCAAAAAGTTACTAGTTGATTCAGCAAAGACCTTCAAGTTGCTTAGTTCAAAGGTCTGAGGCTTATATTTCTCAAAAAAAAAAAAATCATCCTACTAACTAAATGTTGTGTTATGACATTTGCTAGCAACACCATTAGGGGATGCTCTGCAGTTCTGGCACCATAACTGAAAGGTACCTGAGCTCTTAAGAATTTTTTTGCAATGTTGAACAGTGAAGAATGCTACAGATTCACCTAAGGAAGCCTTTCTTTGTCTATTGCTCAGGGGCATTTCAGAGTATCTGTCTCAGTATCTCTAGGCTCTTTTTCAGCGATTAATGACTTCAGTAAAACGTGAAAAACTCTGCAAAAACTCAAGGCTCCTGTGATAGATAGAAATTTTGTTAATGTATGAATTAACTATACATGTGGTTTTTAAATTCAATTTAAGCCTGAAAATCTAACCTTGGGGGTTTGAAGTAATGGGACATTAACTTCACTGCCTTTTACAAACTACCATGAAACATAAGTAAATGACAAAGATGAATAAAATCAGAATGATAAATGTTTTATAGTTGGTATTTTTTAAAAATAATGTTATTGCCATTGAAAACCTAAGTGAAATGAATTTGGTCATTCCAGCTCAGTCCCTTGTGGACAATAGTCCACATTTCAAAAGCATCACACATAATTTGGCAAAATTGGCAGCTTTGGCTCAGATGTGGCTTAGGGCTGAGTAAGCATGCAATTCCCCTAGTGAGAGTGCCCCTTTCCTTGAGGGTTAAGGTCAATGGCTAGTCACTGTGGGGTAGGAAGGTTGATATTGTCTGCTTGTATTCATCTCAACTGCAGCCCTGGAATTCCAGCTGCTGGTGATGCACAGCCTCCCAGTGCCAGGAAATATATTATACTCTTTCCTTAAATATACATGCACCTTCCCTCTCTCCCATTCTCCCAGATAAAACACATACTTCCCCTTTCCAGGACAGACAGCCCTTCAGTCAGTTTTATAATCCTTGTCTTCCCCCTCCTCCCCTTCCCATCCCACAGTAATATTTCACCTTATACTAGATTTAAAAGATTGCCCATTCTTGACCCAGAATACAGCTGGGCAATATACTAGTTTAATGGCAGGAAAACAGGGGCATCAATGGAAATTATAGAAAATCAAATTGAACAGATGTCAGGAAGCACATCAGGCATTGTAAATGTGAGGGATGCCCATCAGACAAGGTTATGGAGGTGAAAAAACAGAACATGTGAAAAAAGCAGAGCAAGAAAAGAAACCCAGCCCTCCCCCAGCTGCCAGTGACATTCTTTAACTGATGCATTAGGAAGGTTATTCTGTGCCAACCTTCAAAGTGACACTGGAATCTACTGGCTTGTGTGATTACAAAATATGACAAACAAGTGTTACAGTAACAATGTTACAAAATATAATTTTAAAAAATACTTAGACTCAATAAAAGTTAGTGGGGATTTAAATCCAGCCATGAAAGTATTGAGACATCTCTGATTTGTCAGGAATTTTCCACTGATTTTAACCTAGAGAAGGACAGATTTTTTTTCCCCCAAATGTATTCAGACATTTAACACAGTAAATTGTGTCCACTGGGATTTTAAAAGAGCCTAGACATGTAATTCTTATTAAAGTTTTGAAATGCCCACTGTCATCTCATCAGCATTCTTGGCATTTAAATAACTTTACAGAATTGGTTTAAGTTGAAGACTTTTTGCCTTTATTATGGCATCTAAGGAAAACTGAAACATCAGATTCAAATACTAGTAGTGCACATGAGTTCCTTTCCTCCCAATCAGGTAACTCCACTCATTGAAGTGATGTAACACTAGCACAAGTTTTGCTTTCCTTCATCTTACTAAGTCAAATTTAACTAGAACAGTACTTGGCTCAGGTTTTCAGAAAGAACAAATAGACGTTGCTCCATATTTAGAGACAATGAATGCCTCCCTGACAATGGTGTTTAAGTCACAAGTATCTTTTTTCATAAGGTTGACAAATCACAAAAATTCTATTGCGTTGAATTTTCTGTCAATATCTATCTATGCTTTTAAAAGACTATGCAATGCACGTAAGAATAATTTGTTCAGTCTCTGTGAAGACCTGTATTAATACACATATATGACAGAAAAATATTTCATTTGCTTTAACAATAATATCTTGCCCAAGTAGCTTTTAAAATACCTTCTATTAATTTAGACATTCATTTTAAATAAGTCAAAACACAATTCCCATATAGTTTTCCTACTTTATGCCATTAAAACTTGATGAAATTGTTTCCCTAACAGAAGGTCATTAGGGAATGTCATTCCACCCCCAACCCAAGCCTGTGCCACCCCACACTCAAGAGTGCTCAGCTGGAAGGCTGAGGTAGACACAGGTAAGCACTGAGAACTGATGGTCCAGACAATCTGAGAGCAAACAGGGCCAGGGTGAATCTCTGCCTACACAGGTCAGGGATGTCTAAATAGATTAGAAAAATTTATGTTCATTTTAGACTACAAATTTGCTCCTGGAGGCCCTGGCATGCAACTGTGTGTTGCTTGCAATGAAGTCCAGGCACAGGAGTTCATAAAGGTCCTGTGGGACCAGCAGGAATCAAACGATGTTTGAAACCAGCACTACTTATCTATATGCACTTAAAAATACCTAAATTATATTTCTGTGTGAAAAGCTATCACCAGTCAGCATTCAGATACTTGTTGAAAAGGCTTTTATTTTCTCCCCATATTGAGCAGCACTGTGTCTGTGATACTCATTCTCACTGCATACAGTCAAGTGCCCTTGACTGTGACTTGGCCAGTCTAAGCTGACAACAGTTCCACAAAATATGCACTTCACTAATTTTGGGTATTTCAGAGTAATGAGACACAGAAAATTAAAGGAAAAGACAAAATAGCACAAGAAAATTTGGCCAGAAATTTGCAAATGCACCAGTTTCAAGCTTTTCTTTAAAGCCAAAATGCTTTGAAGTTACTAACAGAAGTTTCCCTTAATTGAAGTAATGCACAACTCAGATCTCAGTAGGAAGTTATGGTATAGAGAGATTATTAAGGTTTAAGTGCACTCAATCATCCCAGAGCATTTCCCTTTCCACCAGTCAAATCTACCTCCTTGCTAGAGATGAGACTTGCCAAAATTGGGATGACAAAAGACATCTCTGAGATCAATATGAGGAAGTTTTCACAAGAACACAAGTTTTGTCCCCACCAAGTTCAAAAATTTGCAAAAAGATCTGTTTACTATGCAAAGGTTGAAGGTTGCTATCCACCTTGCTCATCATTTTGCTCATTACTTCCAGTTCTTAATTGTTTGGACCAAGTCAGGCCAGCTCATCTTTAATTGGAATAAAGAGTTAATCTTTTATACAAAGGACCCAGCTGAGTCTTTGTATGTGTTTGAATGTGTAAAGGGCTTTTGGCAGTTTAGAGTGTGTGTGGTGTTAGCAGGATTTAGCTCATTAGCAAACGACAAAGGCTCTGCTGACACTGTACTCTGGGTAAAATACATGAGGCCAACCTACACCCAGTGGACATGTACAGCATAACTACATAATAAACAGGCATTTATTAATAATTTTATCTGTCACACATGTAGGAGGGGAGGGTGAGAAGTCAAAAGCTGTCATATGTTGCAACTAAAGAGGCATAATTAAAATGATAAGTGTCATGTGATTATAACCCTTGAAGAATTAATCTAGCATGAAACAACAATGGTATAAATACAACAGCATATGTTCCAAAAATTAATTTCACATAAGAGGTAGCTGATGTAAGCATTTAGACCCAATTATGTATGGTCATACAATAGCAGCTGATGCATGGAAAATCCCTTCTATAGTATATACTAGAATAATCCCATTATAAATAAATGAATGGAAAGACTACTTTAGAGTCTCTGCACTAGTGTGTACTTACAGACAAATCAGAATTTATGGAAATATTATGTAGCTTTAACTTTTCCACTAATGTGTTTTCAAGGTTTGGTTTTCAAACTAGATATTTCTTCCTTAGTATCTCAGACCCTTTGCTGTTATGCAGGAGGAGGATTTGTGGTGACAGCAGTTACAACCTACACATCAGTTTAGCCTCAATTTTAAACTTAAGCAAACTAATTTCCTAACTCCTACTTTACACAAATTAGACTTCATTCCTAATAAACCCACTTCTCCCTCTGAAGCTGAATCAAACAGAATACTGAAAACTGCAGAAGTCAGAACTGAAGAGACTAAGAACCAATGAAATGTTGTAGGATAAATCTTGAATACGTTGGCTGTACCTATATTAACATGTGCTTTAATGCTATGATCAGGATTTTTCCTCATAGTGAAAGTGTGAACAGTTTAGACATAAATCAAGCATGTTTGTGTTTCAGTTTACACTGGTTGTGTGCACAAGGGCTTTGCTGTTTCTCTGTTGACCTCAGCTCTGCTTGCGTGCAATGCAATGTCGCATCCCAAGTTTCAGCTTGAGAGCACAATGTGCATCCAAAGTTTTAAACCTGGAAGCACTAATAAGAATTCAGATGCACACATATTACCTCCTGACAATGACAGAAATAAACTTATTCTAGAGAGAAACTGACTTTATCGATTAAGTTTTGGTCCTGAAATCACTTTGGATGCTTGTAAGGTCAATCACAATGACCTACCATATGTTTCAATAGCCTTCTGTTCTCTTTCAAATTACACAACTTTTAGTTATGAAGCTGTGAACATTTCTACTACTACCACCAACCAATGACACTTCATATGTTTCTGCTTAGAAAAGCTAGAAGCAAATTACATTCATTGTCTCTCTAGAGTCATATATTAAACAAGAGAAGAAACAATGGAAGTATTCTAGCACTGTGACAAGTAAACAATGTTATCTGCTCCCTGGAATTAATGTTGAACTGTACAGCAACAGTAGTGTGGGTGCCATGCTAGGCAAAAAAAAAATTCAGAGGTAGAAACAGACATGAAATTATTCATCCAGCTGATCACATAAAAGTATATCTGACAAATAAAGAAAAAGACAACACTCAATGAACAAAGTCTTCAGTAAAGAGGAAAAAAATAACAACTTGTCTCCAAGAATTCATTTGCAATGTATGCTAGTAGTTGTATTCACTTGGGTACATATTTTGTTCTTTCAGTGTGCTGAAGAATGAATACATACAACCTATTAAGTTGATTATTAACATAGCTCTTAGGGACAAAAAACACATCTGGACTTTAAATAGAAGCAGCAAGAGATGGCCAAGACTAACAGCAAACTGTATTTTTTTAGTAGACAAACTCAATGACAGAACTGCAAGTCCTTTTTGGGAAAGTAAATAAAGTGTTAAATCTCTAGGGAAAACAACATTTTGTTGGCATCAGTGAATTTCCAGGTGGAAGCTGCAGCCAGGACCCAGGTGTGCTTTCATCTGTTACCTAAGTAGAGCTAACCCTAAAAGTTTCATAACAAGGAAGCAATAGACTTGCACTCAGGGGGGGGCACTGAACCACAGGGGAGTGACTTACTACTTTGGGGATTGGTGGATTGAGAGTGAAATGAGCAAGATGAAATAAACCACGAAAGTACCACAGCTTGAAAAAAAAACCAAACAAACCAACAAAGTCCACCAAAAATCCCCCGTGATACATTTACTATCAGTCAGAAGAGGAAAAATAATAAAAGAAAACATATTAGGGGGAAATAAAACACTTGAGAGAAAAACAAAATCAGAGAAGGCCAGCCACTAATTGTTCACCTGGAATAGGAAATGAAAGCTTCTGTTTAAAGTTAATGCATTTATCCAGATTTTGAAATTTCACTTGACATTTAATTCCAGCCATTTGTAAACTATTGATTAAGTTCTAAAAGCATTGACAAAGGCAAATGACACAATACTACTTTAAGAAACTACTAGTCACAAAACCAGCCTTGCTTCCTGAAGGCTACTGTTAACACCCATCTTTTCTTGGGAGAATACCCTAAAAATCACACTTGTTTCCAACATAACATGTTTCAACACACTGCTTTTGGCCAACTGTGCAAGCTGTGTTGAGGCAAAAAGCCACACACAGGGTCTGTACCTCAAGACAAGGGGCTCCCAAGGGTAGATCTTTAAGATATCTCTGTGCAGTATAGGTGAGGCAGCCCCCATCACACACCCACCAGGCTGCTGGGATCTGCAGCTGCATAAACCACCAGATGAACCAGGGAATTGGTCCAAACACACCAACTGGACTGGCCCTGTGGGGACCCATTCTGCCAAGAAGGGATAACTGGACTTGGCTTATATCCTTTTACTCCTGGACATGCCTTCAAAGAGAAAACCTCTACAAGGGCTCATGTACTAATACAGATAAGGGTCCTATTCCTGTGTAGAAAGAAGTTCATGGAAGTCTCCATGAATGGGATGAGAAAATTCTCTTCAGCCAAGGATTCATTTTAACTCTTTTGAATTTTCAGCTAATTTTTTTTCAATAGACATAAAATAGCTCATTATCAAAGGGTAAAGGGAGTTTTTCCTATCCTACCCTGCCCCACTCAGGATTTGATGCACGTGATGATGCACTGGGGGCTGTGTGTGAATGGTGAGTACAACTGACCTGGCAGTGGGTTTGAGCATTTAAATGCCTCAGCCCCAAAGTTAAGGGAACATTGCACATAGATATTCCTGAATGAAATCTTATCTTTATCAAACAAGGCCACACATTTGGGCCTGGAACTAGTAACAGCTGTACCTAAGTGAGTGTTATTAAGAAAGGAAATAATGAATTGGGAAGTATTTGAAGTTCTGACCTTTCACCCCCAGCACTATGATTCAAGCTAACCCTGAAGACCTGACTATGATCTATCAATGATTTCTGGTTTAGATCCCCAATAGTTAATTTGTTTCACGCTGGGAGAAGTGGCTTGATATGGTTTAAAAACTGGACTATTAGTAACGGCACATTACCTATTTGTGCAAAATCATGCACACAAGCTTGCTTTAAGCACTGACTAAAACAGCAATATGTACAAGACTGTGGAAACACTAAATTGAAAAACAGATGTGAATTTTGAGAATATGAGTTAAATTTTTTTTTCAGTAGAAAAGTATTCAGTGAATTAGCAACAAAGTATTACTGGACTTCATGCCATTAAAATTAAAGTAATATCTAATGAATTTACAAGTAGTGGACACTTCAAAGGCCACTTTATTACATCTTTCAAAAATATTGCTCCATTAGAGATTGATTTTATCAGTTAGAAGGGTGACATTGCTCCGTATTAATGAAATATAGCAGAACACTTGAGGATGTACATATTTAATTTTAAATGAAATAATTTTTTATGTTTTCATGGATAATAAAGAACATTCCTTCTGAGTGGGGAAAAATGCTAAGAAGCCAGAGGTTATGGGAGAATCACTTAGTAATGTTGTAAAATCCTGGCAGCACCAAAGTGGTAATAAGTATTACATGTTCCCTTCTTAATAATTGTAGAAAGACTACACAGAAGAGCTTTATTCAGTTCACTTGATCTCTATTTAAACTGAACAGATTTTTTTTCCTCGCTTCTCCTTAAATTTTGATGTTAACCAAACACTCAAATTTTTCTTTGTCCACATCATATAAACTTCACAAATTATCTAAATAAGTAGCCAAGATGAAGGGATAATGTTTTATCAGCAGCTTTCACCCTCTTAACTGTTGTTTAAGAAGAATTCCAAGTTAAAAAGGAAAGGTTATTACACTTGGACAACCTTAATTCTTCAGGGAAAGATGCAGAGTTTAATAACAGCAGTCAACCATCTGCTACTCCCAAGGTTTGCATGCAGATGGAGCAGCCTTGCAATTGTGTCAGCTCAGAGACAGCAGATCTCCCTTCCAGGACTGTGAAAAAGCCCTGCCAGGACATAATCCCTTCTCACCAGCAGTCCAGGCCCAGGGAGCACTGGGACTCTGGGTGCCACTGCTGAGAACCCCTAATCTTCCCTTCACTAATATGGCAGCATCAAGGCTGTAATCTCACATTCTAAAGGACAGAATAAGTTGGATTCTAATTTTAATGCTAGAAGTTTAAAGAAAAGTTAACAGATTAAAGGCTCTTATTAGCTTCTTAAGTGTAACAAGTAAGTGTCCACATGGCACAGAGCATGATGGTTGGGAATGGGATGTTGTTGGAGACACACGGACCAGTTTTCCTACAATTTTGCTGGTTGCTACAAGAAAAGGAGGAGGCAGGCTGGAAGCCCAGACACAGATCTTGGCCAAGGGTCCAGGAATTGACAGGTTTACACTGCAAAGAGACATGGATACATTGGAGATAGTCCAACAAAGGGTCACAAAGGTAATTGAAGGATAGAGAGGTCAGGACCTCTTCTCTAAGGAAAGGCTGAGATATCTGGGGCTGTTTAACCTAGAGAAGAGGAGGGCTGGGGGATCTTATTAATGGATATAAATACCAGAAGGGACTGTGCAAGCAGGACTGAGCCAGGCTCCTTCCAATGGTGTCCAGTGACAGGACACAAGTCAATGGACAAAACCAGAAACACAGGAGGTTCTGTATGAACATCAGAAAATACTTCTTTACTGTGAGGGTGACCAAACACTGCTCAGGGGGATTATGATTCTCCACTCAGGGAGATATTACAAAGGCAACTGGACACTGTCCTGGAGAGCTGGCTCTAGATGGCCTTGCCTGAGCAGGGTGATTGGACAAGAACATCTCCAGAGGTTTCAACCTGAACCATTCTATGATTCTAAGATTAATAAAGGTTTCTTAAAAATTTGATATAAATTAATATTCCTTGGGAATTCAGCACTCAGTCCTACTCACTAGATGACCATTTCAGAAAGTGCTTTACCCAAATAAAGGCTGCTTAAAAATTTGATATAAATTAATATTCCTTGGGAATTCAGCACTCAGTCCTACTCACTAGATGACCATTTCAGAAAGTGCTTTACCCAAGGAGGCACTGCATGTTTACTCATACAGAGTTTTTTGATACCAATATTTCCAGCAAAGAAATCTCTGTAGACCATGAGTAGAAATGTTTTTTCCTGAAAGTTCTCTGCTGGAGTCAGCATGTATTTCTGAGAACATTAAGCTGAAGGTCACAGTGCTGGTCTATTTCCCTTTCCCATAGGTTTCCCACAGAAATACTGGAAACATTTTTTTGCTTCAGGTTTACACAAAGTGTGAACTCTGTCAAAGCATCAGCTAAAATGACCAATGCAGTGTGAGAAACTGGAGCCAAGTCTATCCCTTTTCTTATGGAGCTGCCACAGCAGCTGTTTTTGTCATCAGCAGCAACAGTACTGGGGTTACTAAGGGAACAACAAGAAATTTTCTGGGTTTTTTTTACACCTTTGCATCAGTAAAAATGACCCTGTGTACTGCATCATTCAAAGGCAAAAAAACTCAGGAGTGTCAAACTTCCAGGGACAACTCATAGGAAAGAGGAATAAAAAAGCTATTCCCATCCTTTGATTTTTTTTACTAGCTAACATCAAATGAAGATTACCATAACTCAGAATTTGAATATGAACTGGCCAAGGTAACAATAAGAACCTATGATATTCGAACTTGAGTTTCTAAGGTTTGCTCTAAGCCACACTGGAGTTCTATAAAGAGGATTTGGAACATCCTACTGCATTTTCACTTGCTGCTTGAAATAGAAAGACATAAGTGAATGTCCCTTCTCAAAATGTGGATGCCAACACAAAATCTCACACTGCAACAGATTAAAAACCAATTGCTGTATACAACACTAAACAGATTTATTTTCCAATAGTGAGACAGAAATTGTGATCCTAGACAGATTAAGGAACAGCAAGCACAGGGCTCCAGGAATAACAGAAGCTAGAGAAAGAGTTGCAATTAAGTATTTCCCCAAACCCTTGACAAAGCACTGAAGCAACATCCTCCTGCAGATTTGGAAAAGGAGTAAATAAAATCTCTATTAATTTTGTGTTGTTGGCCTATGAACTGCAGATGATCACCATTGCCTTCTGTAAACCAGAGAGATATGAAGTTCATCTGACATTCTGAGATAGTTTAAGTCAATATTATCATTGAATGAGACCCATTGATCAACCAAGTGAAGGAGCAAAATAATGGATTCCAGCTTTAGAAAAAATTCACTTGGGAATCTGCAAGCCTGGCTTGACTTGGCAAAACTGAATTTTCTGTGCATTGACTGAGTTATAACTGCAGCCTGCACAGCCAAATGCAGACAACTGCAGCCTAGATTTAGAAGCATGCTGCAGTTAAAGTAGCTTTCTGACCAAGATTTCACTTAGTGAGGTCAGTAGTTGAAGCTTGACCTGGCTTGAGTGGACTGAGCCAATAATAAGGTTTGATATAGTTATGTGGTCAGACAAAACACTAATTAATTACAGCCCTGCCAGAAGCTTGACTTTCTAATGGGAGGTTGGTTGTAGCATTACTGGTCCCCTAATCTCTTACTTTTTGGTTTATCACACTTTAATAGAAAAGAAAAATAGATTAAAAGTAAGGAGGGGAAAGTGAATGAAGCAAAGGATGGAACAGAATCCCAGCTGGTCCAGAGAGCTCACAGTGGTAGAAGTACCTTCTAAAACAAGAGCTGCTCTTTGTACTGACTGCCCAGATCTGCCTCACAGACAACACTGTAAAGCTTTTTATAATACCTTCATGGTACACAGATGGCTTATTCCTTGAAGCAGCAGGGAAAAAGGCCTATAATAAATCATCACACAGGGCTCCTTTAAGGTATGTGATAAGTATGGTGAGCTAGGACTGAATTCTGGACAATAGTAGTGAGCCAGGAAGCAAAAATAATGGTTACATATCTCAAATTAACATATCCCTTTCTGTAACCAAGAGTACACTATGATAATTCATTAGAAACACGGATATTTCTTTTAATTTCTTTCCTGCTGCACCTATGAAGATGAATACTATTTACCAAGGGCTATCCTCAAGTGAAGCTATTTATTCATGTCCCACTAAAAAAATATTGTAAGCCATTTATTACCAGTTAATCAAATTTTTTAACTTTTGTAAACTTCCAGTCATTTTATCCCCACCTAAAATAAGTGTTCTATTTTCAGCTTTCATTTGACTTTGCTGAACAGCAGAGGGAGATTTCAAGCATTATCAATAGTGTAGGTCCCAAGCTGTAACAAATAACTACCACCAAGAAAGCTATTTTTTATACAACAGGCACTGGACTAGAGGTGTTTTTTCCATTTGGTACAAGTTATATATTTCCTTCATTACCACGACATCCAGGCAGCTTTTATTAAAACATGAACTAACACTACTTACTAACTTGCTGCATGCAGTTGGCTCCTCTGAGCATCTCCCAGAAGAAAATTGTGTATTCAACATGTGCATGCAACATGAGTTTTGCTTTGTTCATTGTTGACTGTCTTTACCAAGATGGTAACAATAATCTATCAGCCTGCAATCTTAAATATTCATAATCAAGAGTTTTACCACAATTGCATCCCATTATAATCTTAGCTTTAGAAACAGAAAGAAAACTCAATCACATTTTCTAATCATGCCCACTGTTTAAAGAAATTACCCCAAAATTGAACCTGCTCCTCAGAGTCAGCTGACATGTCCTAGACTCATCTTCAGAGGTTTCTTGTACTGCAATAATTGCAGCAACAATCTCTACAGAGAGGGGAGCCCATTATTCACATTTACAGGCTATTTAAACATTGTCAGCATTAGATAAATGACAGCATGTGCTCGCTGCTGTGCATGAGCCCCAATCCCGTGTCGGGGCCCAAGTCTCACTCTCTGACTCTGCTTCAAGTTAAAGCACTGACTAAATTCAGAAAAATATTTAAAACATACATTTCAATTTTGGGCACTTTATTCAAATCTGAAGGCAACTAGTGACAGAAACACCCTAGAAGATTGATATGGTTTGAAGCATGTTATGTATGGCTTTGCTCTTCAACTTGCAAGTAATTTGTAAAGCGGGTCTGTCCTGACTATGAAACATTGTATCAGTGTGATTGGAATCAATAGTTCCTGCACTGTCATTTGTCACATATTTACAAGCCTGAAAAATAGTTCATTTTGTCCTGATCCTATAACTCAAAAGATTGAATCAGAACCCTGGAGGGATCTGGAGTAGGACACATTCATTACTGGTCACTAGTCTTAGGTGACGCAGGGATCAGCACCGCACCAGAGAGGGAACACAAAACTACAACAGGGACACGCCTGTATGTGTTATCTGTTCTAATACACCAAAAGCCAGTTATTAGGTTGTGTACCTATTGTTCTATTAAAGTGAACTTAAAAAACAAACTTATTTGTACTGTACATTGCTTTTTAACTTTTAATTGCCACTTTTAGAAGAGTTTTCAGAATTTTTGCCTCAGCTTTTTACCATATTCCAGTTCCTACACTAGTTTTAGGAACAAGCCTGAGCCATGACATAGTCAAACTCATTCACAATTTCTCTTTAAGATTCCTTTCAACTCTTAAAATCAGTTTTTATGGAAGAATTTTTGTTTGAAAGTTTCTCACCACTCATTGTACGTCTCCCCCTAAAGCTTTCGAAAGCTTGGCCCAGCAGCTGAACTCCCCCTTCGATCTCAAAGGCTAAAAAAATAATTTATAGACTTTAAGACAGCGTGGTGCAAGTTAGCAGTTCACTGCCATGAGGTAACACTCTCTTTGCCACAGGAACAACCTCAGATTCACTGTTGGAGATCATCTCCATGTTCTGAGAACTGCCAGGATCTCTGTACCATAATTCTGAATAGTAGGCAGAGATATTCTGTACCAACCTTATGCTAAAATGTGAACCCTGATACCTTCTGGGATACCTCATCCACCTCCTCCTGCTCAGCCTGGAAGCCACCCTCTGCCCTGTTCTAGCCCACAGAACAGGAGGGATCACTAAGAGGTGCTCCTTGCAGATGGGGAAGCTTCTCATATTTATACAGCTAAACCAGCACCCAGGGAGCACAATTCTGTTTCCCCAGTCCTCTCTCACTCTGCATATTTGGCAAATTATTACTTATTTGGGAAGAAAAGCCCTTAACAGTCAAAAATTTGAATATCAAAGTTATTGAAGTGTGAAAGGCAATACTGAGAGCCTGTGCTCAATCATTTGGATACACATATGGTCTGCAAATACACATGTGGCATAGGGTGATAACACTTCACTGCTATGTAGTTTTCTGGTAAACTACATTTTCTGATAAAATGGTAATTTTAAAACATTCCATCAGATCTAGTAACTTAAGTGTAATGTAGTAAGACAGGGTGTCACCTGTACCTAGAAAAAAAAAATGCAGAGTACTAGCTCTTGGATCAGATCTAAAAAGAGAGTCCAGCTCATTGTCTCAACAAAGAATTCAGTCACCATTTCAGCAAAAACTTCTCTTGAAGTTATATCTCTGCAAATAAACAAAACCATCCAGAGTAGTTTTTCAGAGTATGCAGCATAAGACTCTGCAAGAACCTCAGTTACAGTAATCCTGCTTCCCAGTTAATGCATCACAAAGACTTGAGAAGAGGAAGTATCTGGAGAGGCTGGATTAATAGAACCTAAAATACAATTTCAGTAGAAAGAGGAAATATTTACCAAAAATACAGTTTCAGAAAAACATTGATTCACTTCTGACACATATGTGGCCATCTTCAAAAGTGAAGCAACCATTCTAATAGCATCTCAGGAGAAAAATCCCTCTAATCAGAACTGTGAGCCAGGATTCCCTGGGCAGACTTTGCTGTGGCCCTCTCAAGTTAGGTTATACCAGAAGGAAAAGAGCCCTATATTTCTCCAGCTCTGTTCAAAATACGTTGATAACAGCAGTACTTAGCATTGCCTCAAAAAGTTTTGAGAATTCAGTGATAACAATCACTTCGGATTTCACCTTTTATTTGTTGTAATCAAAGGTTGCATAAGGTTGCTCAACATATTTTTACAGTATTCTATAGCCCTGTAGTAGTATTTTGAGTACAAAAAGAGTAAGCAGAAGTTTCCACATGAAAGCTACAAGAGGACAACACCTTTGATGGCTCACAAAAATTTGATTCACTTTGCATTTTCACAGATACAAAAAGACTCTTCAGGGATGTTGGGAAGCACTAAACAAAAACAAAGGAGTCAGAATAAACACACTTATGACTAAGAAAAGAACAGAAAGGAGCCAATGCAATCCCTGGCCCCTTACCAAGTAAGGCAGACTATCCAGACTTGAAATGAAGTAGAGAAAGAAATCATCATGAAAACCAGGTTTGCCATTTTACTCCATTTTCCCTCTCATAAAGATAGGGGAGAGTGGCAAGAACCTCTCCTCTTTCCTCAGCATTTCACCTTGCCTTGGTAGTCATTCTTTCACCAAAATAGCATTCAATAACCCAGAACTTACTGCATTCCCAGCCCTGCCATGGGGCTCCCCCCTTTCCCTCTTAGGAAGATTTCCCAACCAGTGCCAGCCAGTACTACCCTGGCACCAAATCCTTCCTGCTTCCTTTACCATACTTGCCAGCTCCCTACTTGCAGCTACCTCTCTTACCTTGACAGTCTTTTAACTTCAGGCTTGGTGAGGAGTAGATGAAATTCCTCTTGCCACATACCTTCTGTTTCTCTCCTCTCCTTTATTTCAGCTTTTTTATGTCCAAGCACAAGAAGGGCTTACCCTTCTTCCTCCCCCAAAACATCAAAAAACCTTTTTCTTTCAGCCCTTGTATTTTTTGTTGGGTTTCAAACACAGTCCTCTTAGCATCCCCCCCACCCTCGAGGCCATCTGTATGGGTCAGCCTTCTCCTTTTGTTTTCCTCCCAGAAAAAGGAAAGGTGGCTTTTACCAAATATTAATTCTAAGACTTCTCAGGTACTAAGATGCTTTTAGCTCAAGAGGTAAAATTATGAGTTTCAAACATAGAAATCTTTGTATTACTGCTAATTCTGTAAAACTTCTGCCATAGTTTTATATTTTACACTGACAGTAACCATTTCCTCAAAACCCCATATGTCCACAACAAAGATCCTTTTTCTTGCAGCTGAAGTAATAACAGATTGCCTGGAAAAGGACTATTTGTTATAAAATGCAAAACCAAATGACCCAGGTTTGCCTTACAAGTCCGACTTGTGCAGTCTTAGTCAAACAGGTAACAACCTGCAGGCCACAGAGTGCTTCTCAATACCATGCAGCCAGTGCTAGACATGTACCAAACAAATTCAGAGCTAATAGGTCACAGAAAAAAGGGTAAATTCGAGATCTCTAAAGAGCTGGGAGTTTGTCAAAGTTAACTTTATCCTTGCAATGATGTTCAGAGCACAAAACCAACCCAAGCCTTGCTCTACCTGTTTCCAGAGGCAGAGTTTCACTGTTTCCAAGGTCTTCCTCACCCCTTCAAACCACATTTATGCATATACTTTTGTATCCCTTCTCATTTGTCAAAAACATTAATAGGATTTAGAGCCTGTAAGCTTTTCTTAATCATTACTCGTGTTAATCTGCACACTTCCTAATTCTTCATCTGTTAGCCTTAAACATCTGATGTAGTCTAAGTAAATCTCCACCATCTTCATTTGTAAAACCAGATGAAAAACAGTTAATAACTCTGCTGTTTAATATCTTATCCCTTAATCTGTGCTATAGCATCAACCCCTAAGAAGATCAGGTTTTTTAATATTTGTCTCCTGACTTACAGCAAACAAGAAATCTAGCAACAGGTGAAATGCCTTGCTTTAATTACACTCCATTGCTTCCGAATTCCTGAGCCTTTACTTCTCATAAGAAACATCCAAGAACACAAAATGAAGAAACCAAAGCAGGAAAAGGGTACTGCAGCCAGGGATGTGGCAACACAGTCCTGTTCCCTATATTTCCCTGACATTCTCTGTATTCTTAAATATTTTCTGTCATCAATTGCCTCACTCTTTTTCATCATGGAGCTGCACACTCCTTCAGTCCAGGAGGATTCAATTATATGAACCAAATCAGGGGTGAGCACCCACAGCACCCAACAGATCTCTTACCTGTGTCTCAGCCGCTCTCCTCAGACAGCCCAGCAGGCACCGCACACCACTCTGCCTTTCAAGTATCCTTATGCAGTCTGCCATGGAAAGCCATATGATGCCTTTTATCCATCCTCCTTTGTCAGTACAGCTCCTTGAAGTATTTCTTTTTCTGTCCCAGAGTCATTATGGCCACTAAGCTCATAAGCTACACAGAGAGAGCTCTGCCTGGGGAATGGAGGAGACAAGAGGCTACTGCTCACTTCAGTCATGATGGCCTTGGAGTCAGATGAAGAGCCTCAGCCATGGTGCAGCCCCATAGCCTAGCACAAACAGCCAGGAAAAGCTGGGCTTGTGCAGCTCTCCTCAGCAAAACCTTTGTCTTCTTCATGCCAGGGTACAGCAGCCACCCCTCACTCTGGGACCCACCGAGGCCAGCCCCAGACAGCTGCAGCAGCCCTGTCACACGAGGTGTCTGTGTGCTGCACACACAAACCATTCCTCCAGAGCATGAGTGTGGCAGTAGCTCTCTGACCACAGAGAGCAACACAGAGCTTTCCCAGGCAGTGTCCTGGGGAAAACTGTGAGAAGACCAGAGAAAAGAATGATAAGCAATTTTTATCTTCACTTGCTACACCTGTTGTTGTGAACAGGTGGAATGTGTTATGGAGATTTTTTTACCAAAGGGTGGTTCTTGATTGGCCAGTGGTGATGGTGTTTAGATTGAAGGACTAATTGGGTCCACCTGAATCCAATTGGGTCCACCTGAATCCAATTGGGTCCACCTGAATCCAATTGGGTCCACCTGAATCCAATTGGTCCTTCAAATTAAACACCATCACCAGTGGCCAATTAAAAAAACCATCCTTTGGTGAGCAAATCTCCATAACACATTCCACCTGTTCACAACAACAGATGCAGCAAGTGAAGATAAGAATTATTTATCAATTCTTATTGACTGTCTCTAAGGGTGATGGGTTTCTTAATAAGTATAGTGTAATAAAGTGATTGATCAGCCTTCTGAGAATCATGGAGTCAATGCTAATTAATACCTGGCTGGGGGCCTGCAGTGACACACAAGCTCTAAGCAAGTAGAAAAGAATATTAGCATTGTCTGAAATTGTCAAACAACATGAAGATTCTTGACATGAGAAGTAGTCTAATAGAGATATACATATATGTCCTCACAGAAAAATGTCATCAATTCCTGACAGAGGAAAGGAAATATTAATACCATTAGTAAAAAAATAGCTTCTCAGAGTTTTTATAGATGTAGAAGTGACCTAGTAACTTTTTTTCCCTATTGAAAAGTGTTTTCATCTGATCTCATATTTTGGACACAAGATGCTTGCACTGGGGAAAAAACCTAGCAATAATGTCCCATGGCTCTGATGTATCTGCATAAAACCTCATTTTATGGAGAAGCAGAGCATTCAATTCATCAAATCACAAACAGTTGACCAGTCTAAACAGTGGCAATCATACAGCCAAACAGCCAGAAATTAAACACCCCCAAGCAAGTCAACATGAGTAAGATGTATTACTTATATCAGTGCTTTCTCTCAGTGTGAACTATTTTCTTTCATTAGCTTTAGCCATGATTTCCTGTATTTCACAACTGTGGAAGATTTTATAGAGTATTTAATGAAACCAGAAGCAGTGGAACTGCTGTCCCATGCCCACACTTATTCTGGGTGGGGAGGGAGATTTTGATGAACCTGGAATGATGGGAGGAGGCTGTGACCACTCCTTCACAGCAGTCCTTCCCGAATTTAGATTCTGGTCACAAGCAGCCCCTCAAGGGTGCCAGCAAGGGATGTTTTGCTTGCACTTACTGAACCTCCATTATTTTCTTGTGACCACAGTGATAAAGCTGTGATCACTGTCATCATGGTATAATTACAAATGACATGATACTTGCTATGGGATGGCTGGTATTTGCAGAAGTAAAAAAGGGGGGTTTTTGAGATGACCAGATAGGCTAAAACCAGTCAGGTAATTTTTTTTTTTTTTCTTTCCTTGCAACTTCAATAAAAACAGAGCCAATGGGATTCAAAAACTAAATTTTGTAATGTGTCCCAACTGAACGAGTAAAGGTCATTTTCAGTAACAAAGGTCAATGTGATCAAGTGGCTGGCCTATGGCCACCTGGGCAGGTAAGGAGCTGTGGTTAAGGACCATGACCACAGTGCAAATGTGAGTGTAAACCTTGAGGTTTGGGAAAATGGCCAGGCAGTTTCAAGACTGTGTCCATCCATGGTCAGAAAATGCCATAACCTGCTAAATTCAGCCAGCCTACAGAGGAGTGGTACTTGCTGAGATATGAGGATAATCTTTTACACATATCTGACTTCTAGGCAAAGCCTCACACTACATGTTGCACCTAACAAATTCCCAGTCACAGTTTCCCAATTAGGCATTTAGATAGAAAATTTAATAAGTCAGTGGAGGGAGAAGCCATTCTCTCTCAGGTTTTGGTAGCAGGATGGGAGGTGACTGGATGTATGAATGTCAGGACTCAGAAAGCAATTTCTTTTCATATGCACTAAACCAGATAGGAAAACCCTCTAGGGGACTAAGCAAGCAGAAGTGTACTCCTCACATTGAGTGATGAGGAGTCTACAACACCTTGGAAAGCAAAACAGGTATGCCACCTCCTGATCATCACTCAGTCTCATAAACAAACTGCCTCAGACAGGCAAGAGACAAGCCACAGCACAACGGTCACTAACAGAGAAAGGGAAAGAAGAGCTTATCACAGCGAGGGCACAGCAAAGATCTTCACAGGCTGTGGCTGAAACCAGTATGTATATAACCCCACCCAGCTTCCACTCAGCTATTTGTCAAACAGATACTTTCTTAGCTTAAACAGTGATTTCTCAGAAAGTTTTTGATAGGGCAAACTCTCCAAAAGAAGTAAACAGAAAAGCGAAGATATGAAGAAGCAAGGATTCATGCCAAGCTCTATTAAACAAACTGAATAAAAGCTGGACAAAATTCTGTCACCTAAAAGAATAATTCCTACCCTTCATTACTCCTGTATTATCTAAGCATTTCTACATTGTAACTTGAAGTAGGAAAAAGGAACTCCCTGTGCTCTATAGGTTTATTAATTCCCAGTCCTCAGGAGTAAGTTGTGACAGAGCCAGCATTCACATCAAGGTTTGCTTAGCTCCCAGGAAATGGCTTCTTCTCAAGATTGTGTTTCTAGTGCCACTGAAGGAAGCAAACCTGATACTTATCTTCCGGTCTCCCTCTGCTTTGCAACCTTCTTTGAGAGTTTGCATTTCTCCTGTAATCATATCAGTTGCACAGTAGCTTTAATTTTGTACAGCAGGGAGTGATTCAAACTTTTCACAGTGCTGGCCATCTGTTAGTGAAGCTGCTTCTCTGAGTCAGAACCCCTGACCATGGGATGTTTGCTGCTGCTGAGATGCTCTTCTCCTCACAACTAGATCCATGAGGTGAGAGAGATCCTTGGATTGTATAGTCAGTAATGTGAAAGAAGCCTTAGATGCAGGAGTTCATGGATTAGTTTTTATGTAGAGCTCATACATCTGGAATACCAAGGTGTTTAATAACACATTATTATGTTTCTCCTGAGTAAATAACATAGGAATGAGATGAGGTATACCTTCCCCTCCATGAGGTGTATCTTCCACCTACACTCCATTTAACATTTTCCAAACACATTCAAAGGGGCCTGGTACTCCTGTTTATACATGGTTCCCCACTCTAATATTTGTCACTTGACTATTCACAGTGGGGATTTTGATACAAATAGCGATGCTAAACAACACATGTGTTTTAAATAGAGATGTGCTCCCAACAGAGTTGCAGCTAGGAAACTGCAGAGAACATGTTAACTGAATTTTTATAAGCACATAGCTCAACAAAAACACAAGGTCAGTTATCTACTGTTTCTGAATGTCCTCAGTCTTCAAGTTAGCCACTTACTGTTCAGATCACAAATGCAGGGGCAGCATCTGTATGCACCATAGCTCTCTCTCTCCTCGTGGATCAGACTTCAGCACACTGTTTCTCAGCCAACTACATTTTTTCACATGAAAGCAGACTAAACATTCTAATAAAAATATTCTTCCTGCCAAATATATGAGAAGCATTTAAAGAATTTATAATAATTATAGCAAATGAATTGGAAATAATTTTTGTAAAAATGAAAATGCTAAAACGCCTTAAAGCCAATTGCTTCAGTTTAGACCAAAAGAGCAATCTTCACCATGCAGAAAAGTGTCAAAAACCTCTAAATCTCTTGAATAAAATCTGCTTCCTCATTTTGACCAAAAAATGCCGTGTCCAAACCAGTATAACTTTTTCATCCCAATCATTGTTTGGTGTCTCCAATCTGCAGTGATATAATGCTTCAGTGTACAGCTCAGGCCTGGGCCTCGCCTAATAGGAACTGCCAAATATGCCAAATAGTGGCAATTACCTGATGGCTTTGTGATGTGGACCATTGCCCATTAGGGACTCCTCTTTGACAACCAAACTGATTTAATTTAGAATGTGAGGATGGATTATACAAAGCTTCCAAACACAAAGGTCTCTGCTGTTAACACAGTTAGATTGCTGACACAAACATAAATACAGGCTTAAAATTATATTTTCTTAAGGTTGATATGCAGGATGCAAAATATCTTGAATATCATGTCTATTGGCTTAAACTTGCAAAAACCCCCAAATGATATTTAATGATAACTTTTTTTTATATTTACTATCTAATGGAAAAAAATATAAATTGGGTAAGATATTTACTACTTGCCCTCTTTATTCAATGTGCTATTTAGCTAAAGACATATTATCTCCTCACTTGCAGAACCCCTGAACATCCCAGCACTCAGCCATGGACTGCTAAGGATGATGTTCCTCACAGAATGCACCCTGGGTTTTCTAGTTGTCGCATATGTTTAATTTAATTACAATTAATGAGTTACAATTTACCCTAAGGGAAAACTAGCTTTTGTTGACAAAGAGGTGTTTAGTAAATGGCATTCAAATTCTTGACCTAGACCTCAAATTAACAGGCTGTCCATTAAGAATGCATGAGTAGCTTTAAAGACTGCATTTATCTGTCATAGTCCTTTAAGTCCTCTGTGATGTCTTAAAAAAAGACAATTGTGCAGCACTACTAAAAAAGATTCAAACTTTACTTTTGATGGTACTTTTTTCACTGCAAAGCCTTATTGAGTTCTACTAGATTACAGTCCATAAAGACACCACAATGAATTAAGTTGTGACTTTTAAATCCTGTTCTGTTTCTATTGCTGCACATCTAAATGCTGATGCCGCTTTCCTTCATGCAAGAAAGAAAATACAAGGACTCCAGTGAAGCAAATTATCAGCCACACTCTTGCATATTACCTAAGCACTGGGAAACTGCACTGATGTGTTTTGAAGAGGAAGTGTGGGCTCAAGTGCAATAAAAAGGTGGGTCAAATTTCACAGCTAAGTTAAGCAAACAATTAAAATTATTATCCTCAGAGATTCTCATTCTAACTATGGTACCACAAAACTATTTCCAAATCTATTTTTTAAGATGTTAACTGAGTATAAAAGTTAAGAATACCAATTCCAAATGAAAGGGGAAAATGTGTTTTTTTCATGGCATTTCAGAAACCTATGTGGTCAAATAACAATGTTTAGGAGTCTTTATGTGATGTAGCTTACATTTAGCTAAACAATGCCTGTTTCATTCATGTATTATTTTCTTATTTCAGGGTGAAACAATAAGTAGGATCACATTCAGTCTAAGGAAGGCACACATAGATGAAGGTACCCTAAAACTGTGTAGATAACTTTGCAAAATCCTTTGGATTAAAGTGTAGTAAACACTAGATTAAGGCACTAAAACATAGATCTATGAGATTTAAGTTACTGCAAAATCAGTGCAAAACAGCTCCCTATGGCCGATTGGTTTTTTTGTCTCCCTAGACTGTCTAGGGCTACCATAAAACATTAAGTTTCTCAGAAGCATGTGTTCCTGATTTTTTAAAAAAATAGTTTATTAAGTCATGCTATTAAGTGGATTCTCAAAGCCATAACTTCTGACACATTTCTCCTTTATTTTGTCTCTTTCTGCTCACTCAAACACACTAAATCATTAATCCAACACAAATATGTATGTAGATTCAAGCTGCTAACGTGCTACGGGAAATTAATATTTCAGTGGTGCTGAATTTGACAAAATTTGCCTGGATTTCCTTGAAATAATATTCCGTAT
The DNA here is from genome assembly GCF_051311805.1 of Agelaius phoeniceus. NCBI lineage: Eukaryota > Metazoa > Chordata > Aves > Passeriformes > Icteridae > Agelaius > Agelaius phoeniceus. The sequence goes on from NC_135277.1 coordinate 12,549,732, forward strand.
CTTGCTGGTGTGGTTTTCTGTTATTTGATTATTGGGAAACTAGAAATTTAAATATTGTCATGAGTAAGGTTTCCAGGGAACAGCCATGGAGCATTATCAGCACAATTGGGAAGTGCCCCTTTGTTAGAATGCTACAGAACTGCCATGAGAACAGTTCCTACCTGGACAAATTGAGAAAGCCTTTCATTTTGTTTCAGCTCTCTCAGAGGATTCAGGTCTATCTGGTGCTGGTACTTGTGTGGGAGCTGGCAAGGACAGGTGTGTGCATAGGTGAGGGCAGGAGGAATTATCAGGAGGTGTGTGCTGACCTCATGTCTCTCAGAGTGGGGTTCTGGATGCACACAACTCATAATCTGGACAGAGATTATCACAGAGGCTTGGCAGTCTGGATCACAGGTGCTTCTACAATTCAGTGGCAGCAGATGTACACACAAAATCAGCTTGATTTAGCCAGATATAAAGTTGATCCTAAATTTTCAGAAAAGAAAAAATGTTTTGGGAAGCAGATGGATCTTTTCACTAGTAGTGAGATTCCTTTCAACCTGAACAATTTCAAACGTTTTACAATTTAGAAAGTTATCATGCAACTCAGATATATTCAAGTCAAATTTTCCAAAGAATTAAAGCTGAGATGCTTTTATAGCAAGTGCTCAGCATACGGTATTTTTGCCCCAATATTTATTCACGAGTATCCATATTTTTCCTTTATTTTGAAATTACTGTAAGTTAACAATATTAACTCTAAGTTTGTTTTTGGTGGTAGAAATTGGGCCAATGATGGATGAAAGTAGGAATCCAGACACTTGAAAAAGTTGGCAAAGTATAAATATTTACCAGTAGAGTACAGATCTTCTACCAATATGAAGATCTTCAAGTACTCTGTTAAGGCTGTGTGAATGGAAAGCAATAATAATGCAGGAAAATGAACTGAAAAGAGCCAGACAAAATAACCAGAGTAATTTGTGATGTACAGCATGCAGGACTGTATGTTCATCAGACTCCTGTATCCATAAGATATGTCACATCTTTCCCACATTTTTTTGACTGGAAATTACCTAATTTTTCATTGACTTGTTAAAATACATAATTTAATTTGGATATTGCGGAGTATTTGGTAAGAGAGATCTAGGGAACAAAATTCCATCAGTTCACCCCTATTTCCTACACAGTCTTGCTTAGGGCACTACAGATTAAAAAGGAAGTTCAGGAATTGTTCAGTGTGAATTTACCAATCTGTGAGAGTGCATTGTGTTTTAAGCTTACACACATATAAAGCTGCTGTCTATATTGGGGAACCATTCTGAGAAAGCTCAGGTTAACTGCTCTCTCAAGATATCCACTAAGAATCTCTAAGTGTCTGAATGGGAGCCCTTTGCTATTTAGATAGTGAGAGATAAGATTTCTTCTTTAAATATTAGCTGTCAAACTGTGTTATATCTTATTATGTTTCATCAGATTGGCATTCAGCATGATGAGGTTTAACAGCACATGCTGATAACGCACAAATAGTGTAATATAACTTAGGAATAAAATTAAAGGGCAGAGGACTATTTTCAGCTCAGACACCTGCTTATCCATGTTTCAAGAGAGAACACAATTCAACCACAATAAAAAATTTAATTCATGTTCACAAAACTGGCAAGTTCTTCTTTCTCACCAGCCAGCTAATTTTGAACAGCACCCATGCAGAGTATATTGGGGTTTGTGAATATTTTCAATCAGCACAGTATTTGCACAGTATTGTCAAGGTGTGTGTTCTGCAGTTCCCAGAAGAAAATACTGCCAGCTGAGATGGATTTTTTAGTCGCATGTTTTGGGTGAGTACATAAGGGACGTGTTCTGTGTCCAGTACAAACAACAACAGTTTGAGAAGAAGTCAAGAGAAGTTTCTAAACAGTTCAAACAGCCTACGCAATCTCTCTTTTATTCTCCATTCCCCACAGATCATACAGCTATAAATCCTTCTCATCAAGAAGGAAGGTTAGCAGTCCACAGACATAAGCTTTGAAAGTTAAAGAGACAGACTGCTAATTTTAATAGGTTACTCAAGTCTGTAGTCAAATTCTTCTCTTAAACCTTGTTCCAGAGTTGTAAGAACTCAGTTGGGTAAGAAACTGTAAGAACTCAATTTTTACTACACTACTTCCATGCTAAATTTTATTTTCTTCTAGTTTTGACTGCTAATTCATTAATGTCAGATATTTTTTTATCGCCCTCCCTTTCTCCCCTAAACCTCAATTACAGGTTGCATTCCAAAAGATGAATATTTGTGCATGGTTGGGAATTAAAACGCTGACCTTCGGTGTACTTTTTTTCCCTCAGTGTTTTTCCGAGTATCTGCTCTGTACCTGACAAATGAGGCAGTGAGGACCCTCCATATTCTGTTTGGGGTCTATTGGCTGAGGAACTCTTGGTCATCCTACCTGCCTGACGTCTAGGATCATGATGAATTGTCTCCAACTCCAGCCTCAGATTGTTTTTTAACATTTAATTTAGTTTCTTCCTGTGCTTGGATGAACATGGCCATGTTATGGATTTCTGCTCTAATGTACACCAGCAGGTTGGAAGAACAAGCCTCAGCAAGCTGTGGAAATAAGAGAGGCTGGATCAATAGTCAAGGTCACGACCCTGGCTCTGATTCTGTACACTGTCCTGAGATTTTCTCCCCTTAAAAGCCTCTGACTGCTTCTAATGTGGATCCAAGTGCATATTGAAAGAGAAATTCTTAAAAATCAACCCCCCAAAAGGGTAGGTGTAGCAGGATCCTCTTGCCTTCTGTATCTTAGACACAGAGCTGACAAGGAGTGTGTCTCTCTGAATTTGGTCTAAAAATAATGCCTCATTTAAAATATCTTCCCATACAATCATTTTGATAAAGAGATTTGCAAATTTTGTCATCTGATGCTGTAAAAACATTCATTTATTCATTCATTCATGGAGTGATTCTGATCCCACTAGAAACAATTTCAGATGGATATTAATGATAATATGACATTTCAATGCAGATGCATAAATATTATATAAAATAAAAAGCAAGAATAATTATTTAACAAATGTACCTTGACTCATACCAAGTAGAAAATACTGGCATAAAGTGTTGTGATAAAGGACCAAAGATGCTAAGTCATTTGTTGAGCCTGCCTTTGTGCTGCAGATAGAGCTTTGAGTCTTCAAATATACAACCATAATGCAGCAAGGCACATTTCTGAATGGTAGTAATTTTCCACTGCAGGATATAGTCATGCTGAGATTTAGTGCTTAGAGAAAAGAAGAGAGAGAGAAAGAAAGATAGAAAGAAAAAAAGAGATTGCAAAGGTATTTAATGTATCACAACAGCACCCCACCCCCCCCGTCCTTGATACAGATAAATTGTCATATCTGTTAAAACCCAGCCCACAATAATGGGCAGTCAATACAATAAACAATTCAGTCTCCAGTAGAGATGAGCAAGAGAATTTCTCATCTACAGAAGCAACCTTTTTGTTGCTTCTGCAAAAGAGTGAAAAGAATTACATTTCAGTTGGCCCCTGTTGCTGACTTTCAGTTAGAACAGAAAGCTGTATTTCTCCACGGAGGGGGAAGGCTGAAGGTCAGTCAAGAAATTCAGCTTGTTGCATCACACTGCCCTGGTTGAATCTGATCCGCATGCTCAGCAGCAGGGTGACTGCAGAGAACTGCAACCAATATTCCAAAGAAAAAACCAAAAAAAACCCCAAAAAACCAAAAGAAGAAAGCATTGCTTACAAAAGTTTCCCATAATGACTGGAAATTGTTTACATGTAAACTTTGCATTCTAATCAAGGGAACAGGAATTCATAATGATTCACACAGTAAAAATCAGGAGTTTGCTCAATGTGAGGAAAGAGGAAGATAAGTGATTTATGAATTGGCACAGTAAGGTTGTCCAGAGGTATTTAGGTGTCTCATGGGATTTTCAGTCAATGTAAATTAGATGTGTAATGGTTTTGAAAAATCTCACTCTGTGCCTATTGCATGTTGAAGTGCCAAATCACTTCTAATAATAGTCAGTGAGGCCTGTTACCCATTAAAAAGGAAAGGTAGAGGACTCTGCTTGAGCTTTGGAATTGTCTCTTTGGTTCCAACATACAACTGTGAATTTAGGAATTTCTCTTCTAATGTGTTGAAGAGTAAGTAACCAGACTTGTCTCTTGAATGAGACTTTGAACCTACATGCCTGATGGTGGGACCACCAGTCTGTGCTCCTTAAGCAATAATTTGACATTTTACTTGCCCCAATTGCTCCATCTCTATCTGCAGTCTATAGTATAGGTATGCAGTAATATTTCACCAAATCTCATGTTACAGGATTATGAGATGTATCTGGATGAGGTGATTGAGGAGAAACATGGAGAAATCTATTAAAAATCATGAAAGAAATAAGGCCTTATTCTTATAAAAGGTACCAAATTCTGCACTATTTAAAATAGATAAAGAAGAAAGAGTATAGAGTCTGCAATATTCGAGTAGGATACAAAGACAGCTATAACCTTATTACTGCTATGGAGTTCAAGTGTCTCCTCCACTATGTCCCAATTACACTGCTCCATCAGCAGACAGGGCTTAGTAACCTTAGTAACAGATATGGTAAGGAATCATTTACATGGATTTTACATGGATGAGAAATGCCAGTTCTGCATTGGACCTGTGTCACAGATGGAGCGCCCTGCTGCAGCAAAGGACATCCCTGGAAGTGATCTGGAATAAACTTTGTTCCAGTCATTCAAATGTTTTCTGAGGTGTCTCTTGATTCTTACCTTGGCTGTGCCAACCACCTCCCCACCACTGTTCAGGGCAGCTCTTGTCTGCCTCATGATTTGTTTCTCATTTGCCAATGTATCTTGTTTCCCTGATTCACTTGGCTGCTAAGAGAAAGATGTTTTGGTAACATTATCCCATACTGGCAAACTGCCCACTAGGAAATACATCTGGAAGAGCTGAGCATCAAATAGGAACAGTTTTGTTCCTTGATTCTGGCTTGGATGATCTATATTTTAGCGAGACTCAAATTTTCATAAGCAACCCTGTTGGGTGGGTCTTAGTTTTGCATATTCTATGTTTGATTTCCAGGACTTAATTTTCTGCAATTTTTGAAAACCTGAAAATATCTACAGATGTTAGTAAGGCAGCATCATCCATGTCTCCTCATGGGATTCTCAAATTATCACCATGTAGGTGTGGATTTGATCCTTAAGAAATAGCATTCTTGATGATGGAAAAAGTATCTGAGAGAAAAAAGTAGGATCTAACAAATTCTAAATCTGTAGAGATCCAGGGAAATAGAAAGGAAAGGAAAAGGAAGGACAAATAACCCTAGTCTAATAGAAACAATCAATGATTAGAGAATGCAGATTCCCTAAGGAAAATAACAGGGAAATCTTAAGGATGACAATGGCAAATATTTTTACCTTCCTTTACAGACATGGTATAGAATGTGCACTCAAGTATAGTAAAGCAGCACTTTCACAAGAATTTTTTGCATGAGCATGTATCGTTTTCCAGAATGTCAGTTTCTTACCCTTTCAATTCAGACTTTCTTTTCAATGCATTTTGTTCCACTTTGACTATGAATACTAGTTATTTACATCTCAGTTTTATTCAAAGAAACAATGCCTTTTGAAAAACATTTGCTACTTGAACTTTTCCTCCTGTAAGAGCTGTTGGAATTTGGTCAGACAAACCTAGAATCTAGGTGATTTAAGGTGCTAAATTTCACAATTAGGAATATGCAATAGTAGTGTTATTTTTTAATAAGGTACATATTCATCAGGTTTTCTTTAAAATCTGCCTGCTGGGTGAAACTGAGTAGTCTCCAGTGCTCCAAGGAACCCTGAAGAGTTGCACTTTAACAACTGCATTTCCTGTCTTTTTGAAAAATCTTGAAGAAATTGTTTCATATGGAAATGTTCTGTTTAAGAGCCAGACACCAACTGGATCACAAACATGTTTATTGATTTGCATACCCAAGATGGTGCAGGTTCCTTTCTCAGTTACTGGTGGGTGAGCTCTCTGAACAGAATTGCTCAGATGCAGCTCCTGGTAGAACTTGCCTGACTCAGTTCTGAGAACAACTGCACAATGCTACATACTGCTTCAAAATGGTTTTGCATTTACACAGCAATACAAGATGCTGAGGAGCCTCCCTTGAGAAGTTCTGGGAACAGGAGCACAGGGAGTGTGTATGATGCACAACCACCTACCCTAAGATTTCCAAGCACATCTAGCTCCCATGTACTTTATTCCTTGTAATTTCAGCATCCCAGCAGACACAGATCCTCTTTGCTATCCCATTTCCCATCATCCACTCTCAGCTGTAGTGGACAATGGCTCCCAGTGCTCCATAAACCCCAATTCCCAATTCCAAACACTTAACAAAGGTTTGAAAAACACAGTGCATGTAAAACACGGCTGGTTGTCAGTCTCCAAGATCAAACCAGGTATTGGCTATCCAGAAATTTAAGTGTGTTTGAGTTCCTCCTTCCTCTGAAAGAGGACGGCAAAAGGCACCAATAATGTCACTCCTGGTAATAATGTCTCCTCAGAGCTAAACTTTTTCATTCTTATACTATTTTCTGAATTAATATTAAAGACAAGAGCACAAAAGTGTGTCTATTCTAGGAGGAAAAAGAAAAGCCCCATTCTAGCATCTGTTTCTGTCTCTCAAGTTCTTTTTATGCTACAGAGCTGGTTCTATCTGATGAGACATAATGTCATAATAAATCTGTCTACCTCTCACTCACTCCACCAGAAAGTAGATCTTGCTTTTTATTGTGTATGTTCTTTCCACTTTTCTGGCTGACTTTTTTCCTACACTTCTAAGCAAAGTGCAGTAGTCCTTTTGTTCTCAAGATGTACTTCCCTTGACACTAGTTCTGCTTGTGAGTATCATGCACAGGGGAACTTCTGTACTGTGCTGCACCTCAATAAAAAACCCCAAAACTCAGCAGCAACCTCAGAAAATTTTTTCAAATCTATTCTCTCATATACCATGCAGAGAAGACAAAATGCAAAGTAACTTAGCCCTTCCAACACCAGCTGTGCAAAAAGCATGGCCTTCTTTTTGCTACAATCTAATCCACGGAGATTAAAAATAAATATTAGAATGATGGTTTTATAATTATAGTACTAATAAAAAAATACCTTCCAAGTAAAAAGGGAAGAATTACCTTTCTTGGCTTTGGGAAAATTACTGTCTCAGAAAAAGCTCTTGTGATTTTTTTTCGACATTATCCTTGTTTCATGACTTACTGCCTCCTGTTTATGTCCCTGGTGGAACAATCAGAACCCAGGCATCTGAACTGACCTCCATCTCTCTTCTCTCTTGAGTACAGATGAAATAAGCAAAGAGATCACAAGATTAACTCTTCTGTCAAATGCACATCTTCTGGATGTTGTGAACAATATATACATAACATGCAAGGTACTTTTAAATCACTACTCTCTTTTGCTGTTAACATCATCTCAGCATCTTAATAAAACTTTGCACTCCCATATTCTTTAAGTGCTGAGTTCCTGCAACATTTCCTTACTTATAAGCAAAGAAAAGTCAGGAAAAAAACTACATATGAAGAAATGCAGCCAAGGAAAAACCATCAAGCCATCAAACTGAGTAAACTCTCTCTCACTTCTATGAAACTAAGAGAAAACTTCTTACTTACCTGACACTGTACTTCTGTCAAAATAACAGCTATACTTTATGTCTGTCTTCAGGTACCAGACTTAGATCAGACTCTTAGGGAAAAACCTGTTCATGCTTTGTCTCTAGCTCCTTGTCTCCTTCACTGTAAATTCTGGAAACACAACTTTGATTGGGCACAATTCCCTGGCCACTCCACAAACCAAACTGAGATGAGGCCAATTATGGGAGTCTTTCATCTTGTAGAAGTGAGATATCAAAGAGTGTAGTTTGATAGAGGCAAAAACTTCTAGTGAGACATTATCACATGTATTACACTCACACATGGGACTATGGACATAAAAGATCAATGCAGAAAAGTACCAAAAGGTCAGTTTTCAAGATTTCCTGAATATTCAAGGATTAAGCATAGATTTCTTTCTGACTATTGAACAAAACCAATTTAAATGAAAAACTCTGCTTGTGGATTGCTTGGTCAACTTCCCAGACCTTCCATACTTGCTATTGTAGAGAGTCAAACAAAACAAACATTTAAAAAATATCTATTATATATTTAAATAATTTTCAAACAGAAGAATAAGTATTAAGTAGATTTTCTCATTAGCCAATAGTTTCTATATTTTCCCTGAAGTGGTAATTTAGTAAACATAGCTACAGGATTGTTTAAGGCTAAAAGAGATACTCTTTCAAAAAAAACCCAAAAAACACCAAAACAAAAAACAACAAAACAAAAAACCCCCCAAAACAAAAAAAAACCCAAAACAAAAAAACCCAAAAAACCAAAGAAACAAAAAAACGCCAAAGAGATCCTTCTTTAAGGGCAAAAAAAAAGCTTATTTACTTTTTTTTTTTTTTTGGGTCTATTGTGATTATAGACTCTTAAGAAATGCAACTTTTTGTAATTTTAATTATATAAATAATTCTCAAATTTTTTCCTCTATTTTTCAAGCTCACACAAGAAAATCAGGCAGTCATACATAGAAACAGGTGATTGTGAAGTGTGGTTTTACCTAGAGTAATTTTTGAAAAGGAGAATCCTGACTGAAAGCTAAAGGTAGAGTCCTAAATTTTCACTGAGAAAACAAACAGTTGTGGCCAGGAAGAATTTGTAGATTTGCAGAACTTAAAGCAACTTCAGTCTTTCCAAAAGCTGCTTTTTTCCTCCTTTCTCTCTCTTTTTCTCCCCCAGAAACACACATACGCACATAGCAGACAGGAGATGTTTGTGAAAACTGCAGTTTCCGCAATCAAAAGTACAACATTTACTATGGCTTTTATCAAAGATTTCAATTCCCTCATCTTAAGGAAAATGACCCTTTTATTTTGTTGTGGACATAAAATTATGGCTCAGGGAAAATTGGAAGCATTTCTGTTGAGGGAAATCAATTTTCTCACTGCCATATATGATCAACATGTCACAGCCATCACCTAGATAATAATAGTAAAGTACAAGTAAAATGGCTGGTAATACTGGCTTCAGGGAAAAAAAAAAAAGAGCCAGATAACACCTTTTTTCCCCCCAACATGTTTTCAATAAAAAAAATATAAGAAAGAACTCAAAGGTTTCTCCTGTGATCATAGCCTTTCAGAATAAGAATTCTGAATAGGAAGAGGTTTTTTTGTTTATTGATAGTCTGAAGTGTTGATGAATCTGATGAGAAATTTGGTCTTCCTGGAAAATAGTCAGCGCTTTGTGTAAGCTGTGCTGGGCCCTTTTCAATCAGCTTGTTAATGGGTGGCTAATGGTGAGGAGAAGTGACCAGCCTGAGATTACCCAGGAGTATGTTTATGTAGAGGCAACACTCAGAGCAGAGAAGCATCTTCTTAATTTGGATACTACAAACAAAGGAAACATCAAATTTGACCTTGCTGGGGAAATGTTAATGGCTTCTGCTCATCCTCCTTCTGCCACTTAGCATCTCTTGTGCCCCACCTTGGGAAGCTTCCCGGCAGAAGTGTGCATTAGCAGAACTCTACCCTTACAAAACACTGGCCCAGGCAAGGAAAAAAACATTACAAGTGATTAAATGGTCTTTTGATGTTCACTTCAACAGATGTAACAGGTCACCACAGTTAAGCACATCTTCAGTGATGCCATAATAGTATATACAAGGTAAATCAGAACTCTGTAAACAAAAGGAAATAGTTTCATGTTTCAGGTCGAATTTTCAATGTTGCCAAGTAAAAATCAAGGAACTACAGCTGCAAAGGTTAAAGACTGCAATGCTGGAAATGAGAATACATACCAACACTAATTTTAATTAATTAAAGAAATGTAAATGTTACAGAATCCTTCAAACCCCAGTGGTAACTGAGAGTAAATAATTTCTAGAACATGAAATAATAATCATCTCTGCACTTCCATCTCTGTTGTACTTTGAACGTCACAAAATTTAAAGAGAGATGATGCCATTTATATCATGCTTCACAAATGGCAGTGGGCTTACCGAACAAGCTGAAAAATTAGTGTGATAAGGTTTGTCTTAAGACAGAAAGGGAACACAGAAGAAAATTAGGGCTAATCCATCTCCCATAGTTTTTGTTGATGATTCTGGACTTTGCTACATTTCTATTACCCAGTCACCTTACCATCTGCAGCTGAATGAAACTGGTTTTTACTTTGTTATGCATTCCTAGGAACTTATGTGGGATCCAAACACAAAATCACTGACATAGATCATCAAATGAGTTAGGGTCCTTGAAGAAAGGTATCAGCGAACTGGACTCTAGGTGTTTAGCATCAGTTAAGCACTGTTTGGTAGAGTGCACAGATGAATAATTAGAAGTGATTTTCCTTGGTTGTGCTTGACCCATCCCCTCAAATCACTCCTTCCAAATACGTCCGAAGTAGTATGATTTTGTAGGGTGGTGTAAACTGGGATGATTATATATAAGGATATGAAAAAGAAATGACAGCACCAATTGAGGTCACTTTAAAGTATAGCTTTTCCTGACATACCTTTGCCAATAGTGTCTTTTAGAGAAGCCCCTGTTTCCACTCAACTCAAGTGAAACTGGTGCTTTGGCTCATGGCTTTCTCCCATGAGAATTCTTGTGAGAGGTATTCAGAGAAAGGACCTAATTTGTGTTCTTATTAATGACAAAAGTGAGGAAGAGACTTTCTACTTGGGTTTTCAGACAGCAAAAATATCTAATTTAAATATTCTGGTAGTTACATTCTTCACTAAACTGCATAAAACAAAGCATATATTTATATTTTCTGAAGGACTTATTGTGAATTGCATGAAAGTCCACTATGTCCTTGATTTGACAAAATGTTTAAGAATAAAACTAGTGTGACTCCTAAATGCTTAAAATCAAGCATCTGCTTACTTAGGTGAGGAGCTGTGTGTAATAATTGATGAAGGTTAAACATTAAATCTTCCAAGTCTATCTGATCATTTTAAGAATGTGCAATGTCATGACATGCTTCAAATTTAAATACAGTCTGGAAGTGTGTGTCTAAGGAGTAAAAAGTATAACTGAAATGTGCTAAAAATACGGTGAAGACCTTTCAAATCCTTTTTTAGCCTTTAATCCATTATTTAGCACTTCATTCTTTAAAAGAAACCTGCGGAGCTATATCCTCAGAAGCACAACCTTGAAACAAAGTGTTTTTAGACATGCACAGAAAGCATTAGCAGCTTTCATTGCAAAATGACACCTGTGTGCCCGTATGTCCTGATCCCTGAAGTCATACTTCACAGTATAGACTTTTTCATTCAAAAACACTTCATCTGATTTATATCAAAGTACCTGCTCCTGTCTACACAGACTAAGTAAATGTCCAGCTCAGACAGCAAACATTACTGTCTTGAAATCTTTCATTCTGGTGTATTATCATACATTTATCATTATGGTGTTTCATACCAACATACCCATAAATATTTGGTTTTGGTTGTAGGCAGACCTGAGTGTCATGGAAAGCTGACCTGCAAGTAAGTAGAGAAAAATCTTATCTGTGGCCTTGGAGAAAGGGAGATAAAAATGAAGGGAAAGTTTGAGCAGTGTGGGCAAAACTTTTTTAAAGGTAAATTAAGTAAATGTCCCGTAGTCAGTTATTAACTTCACATGGTTAATACTGCTGTTTGGTCTAGGAAGGTTATCTGCTGTAACATTTCTTAACATTTTCATAATGTTATCAAGAATTAAAAAGGTAACATTTATCAAACATTCACAGTGTCTGTGAGTCAGAACAAAGAGCAGCCACACAGTTGTGATAACGTCCAGCTGTCAGTTAGAAGCGAGTCCAAATACCTTGGAGATATTTGCTTTTGGATGATGCATTCTCTGTCATGTAAAAATGTAACTTTTCAAAGTACACGTGTTACTGATTAAGTTAAAGTCAGAAAATCTTATTTCCTTCTAATTACTTCTAAAGCCATATGCAAAAGGCATATGGAGAAGGAGAAGGATAATCAACGGGATGATCCAGATAAAGGAGCCTTAACATGAAGAGAAATCAAAGGGCCCAATCCTCCAAATCCTTCTATGATTAGTCTTTAATCTGCAGTGAGATTGCTCATGTGAAACAGAAGTTGCAGGACCAGATCTTAAGTCTCCCAACTGCATCTTCCTAAGAAAAGAGGTGGATTAAAATCCAGACCTAATGTCTCATTGCGTCTGGCAGAATCAGAGAAACAATGGTAGCAGCCATTGAGTCTAAAAAGACTTGTACCATTCCAGCAGGCTTTGATTTGGACAGTTAGGACTAATCCTCGATGTTGAGAAGGGAAAATTTTGATTACAGCACTTTGTGTTAAAACCCTTGCCAAGAAGCAATTGAACCTATGCAAGTGATCATGCCAAAGGCAGCCAAAAAGCTGGGACTGACAAACCTTTTCACTACAGCAGAGCATAATCTCTGACTGAAAAGCTTACTATCATTTCAAAAGAAGTGAAAGGAAAAAAAAAAAAAAGTTAGGTACTCTACCTTCTTTTTCTAACATTTCCATCAGTGGCTATCATTGCTGCCAGAGTGCTGGAAGTGTCTTGGGGCTGAGACTATGACACTGTGTGCTGATTTACATTTCATGTTGACAATCATACACGTGGGGGTTATTCCAAGAGACAGCAACGTGCAAATTAGGGAATGGAGAGGCTTGAAAACATGGAACTGAACAGCCTTGACTACAATTCAGATCTGTTTTAGGTTCACCTCCAACCATTCATTCCCCTGTTCAGGTCTGGGCAGATCCGATCCTGGCTCTTCTGTACTAACAGCTCTCATCCAGACCTATTTCTGGTCAATAATGAATAACTTGGGAAGAGTAAATAGGTGAATAGAATTGCTAGTTACAATCTCTAACAAATTAAAAGGCATCAAATCAATATAATGTTTCAGCAGAACTCCACACTTTCCAATTCACTCGATACTTCCTAAAATTATAATTTCACTAGTTAATCAGGGATTATTTAAATTATGTGTTAACAGTGGCTTTTCTGTCAGTGTGCCTCCCAATATGCCCAGTAAATCCTGCAGCAGGAAGTGGGACTAGAAGATGCACCTGCTGGTGCTCCTCAGTGTGTAGGTACACACAAAGGCTGGATTCTTCACATCTCTCTTTGGCTGGCAGCCCCTCTTATGGCAGGAGCAAGCAAACAGGTTGGCTCTGCTTCTACCTTGGTAGGACAGGGGACATGGACAAAGGGAGCAGCACAGGACAGCTCCTACTACTTCCAGGTGTAAAGCTCCCTAGGACCCACAAATGCCTTCACTTCTTGGGAAGGAGAATGTACTTCTGCTCTACATTTTCCTTATTTCCCAGATTTGCTAATATTTTAATGTAAAATACATCAAAATTATAGATGGCTCAGTGTCTTCTTTCAACATGTTACCAAAGGCTTCCTGATGTCCTGACCCCTCTGTGGAATATAACAAGTCTTAGAATAAACCTATTATTCAGACCTGTAGATATTACCAATTCTGGTTCCATTCCTGATAGGCATGACACAAAATCCCTGGGTTTTGTAGCAAAATGCAAAAGTAGTAGAACAATCTTGTGAATTTATTGGGTTTTCTAACTATGGAATTGATAATATTTGTTATTTTATTTAATATTTGGTATTAATTACATCCATCTATATTCTCCTTTGAGAGGTGCTAGTCTAGGATGAACGACCAATTCCAGGCCAAATTCTGATCCAGTTTATAACCAGCAAGTACAGGATGATATTTTGATTTCAGTGACATTGCTCTAGATTTACTCTAATCTAACCAAGATCATTACCAGGCTTTCTTTAAAGACATTGCTCTCTCAGATGCCTTTCCAGATTAATTGGCACAATTACGTCCTTCTTTCTCTCTTCCCCCTCAGGTCGATCTGTATGTCAGAGGGCTACAAGCTCTGTTGATTCAGAGCTGAATGAGTCCTGTAGGGAAATGAGTTACAATGATCCTCCTCATCTCTAAAGGCCCAAACTCCTTTGGTTTTGACATAGCAGTCACAAAAATACAGTAATCTTTCATTCACCCAGACTTCCTTTTCTTCATTTGAAGTGTAAGAGACACTTCCAGGATGTGATGGGCTGTCTCTTCACATGTGAAGCACTTCATGAAACCCTACATGTTCTTACTACTTCAGCTTCCAGAGTAAAAAGACTATTGGCATTTACAGTCAGAAAGTAATTTTTCAATGGGAGAATTGCTAGGCCAGAGGGGATAGCTTAGTGATCTGAACATCGAGGATCAAATTAAGCCTTGGTGCAAGAGAAAGCAACTCATCTGACTTCCATGGAACTGAGCACATTTACATCAGAGGTGAATTTGTCCCAAGAGTCTGCATGGGAGCAGAGACTCAAATCCCAGCAGCCACAGATAAGGGAGGACTGTATTGTCAACTCAGCAATATGAGAGAAGATTTCTTATGAATGCTGGCTTAGGAATGGCTCCTGTGAATAGAAGTGGAATCTTTTTGTGAAAGATACAGCACACCCAGCAATGAAGAAGGCTTGGCTTGGAAATGTATACAAATCCATGGCATATCACACAGGAAAAAATCCCTCCCCCTTTCCTTTCAAAATTTCTCATTACTTTATTTCCTTCAAATATTATTTGAAGATATCAAGATATTTTTCAAAAATTTTTATCAAGACATCTTACCAAAACGTATTAATACAGGGGTTTCCCTTATTTAAAAAGTTACTTTATCTAGTAAAAAGCTTCAACAAAAAAGCAACATGAAATATAAAGAGACATTTACAGTTTGCCATGTGTTTACCTAAGTCTAAATAACAGCAACCAGAAAGATACTGCTGTTAACTTTTCCTGAAATTTGTGATAATAGTAGTTTTTCCTCTTCTATTTTATCATTCAAACTCATTGGCTAAATAGCTGACAAATTTTCATCAGAAGAGAATACTGCTAGATGTATTTCATTAAATAAGCATTTCTGAATATCTTCCACTGTTCTGCACAATTTTTCTGCTATTGTTTCCATTATGATAAAAAATTAAATAAAATCTTCTTTTATACCACAAGGGAGCAACTAATACTCTTTTTTTTTTTTTCACTGCCCTTTGACTATATTCATTATTTCACCAAGGCTAAGTAATCAATATTTTAATTTAAAAATAAACACAAAAATCTTTTTGTTAAGAACATAAATGCCAGTTTCAGACCTGCTGTATCAGACATTCTTAGGGAAAGCAGGAGAAATCAACGACAGCTCCTATTCTCTCCTCTGCTGTTTAAATTTCCAGGGGAAAAGGCTGTGGGTTAGTAGCATTCAAAGACAATGTTCCAATATTAGAAATCTCCCAACCAGAAAGTTGTATTTTGGGCTCGTGTTTCCCAGACCTCTGCAGCAGCAAAATCCCTCATTGCTCTTGGATGGCAATTACACTTTAAGCAAAAAGATATTGCAGATCATTGATTCCTGCAAATCTCTTCCCCTTTGAAGTAGCAGCACTTGCTTATGAATGAAGATACACACACTTTCACCTTGAAATCACATCAGCCTATTTTCTCCATTTAGTCCTGGAAGCACATGAATTAGATGTGCCAAATTGGATACATCTCATCAGAAGAAAAGAGGTTTGGTCCTGAGAGCCTCCCTTTAAGAAGGTAAGATACTTGCCTGAGGAGTCTTAGCAGTGTGACTGACACTACCTGTGGGAGTAAGAATTACAAACAGGAAGCTTGTCTTGGGCCTGAACACTCACAGCCCCACTCAGGTGAGGAAGATCCAAGTCCTGCTGCAGCTTTGTGTCTGAATGTGTGCGTGTGCAAGGATTCCTTGCAGGAGGAAGGCTTGCACAACTCCACTGTGTGAAACTACGCAGCTGATTGACAGAGAAAAAATAGTTGAATTAAGCCCTTCTTTGATTTTACGGAACATTGACTTCTGCAAATGTGACCTTAAATTCAAATTGATTTGATCTTAAATGCAGGAGATTTCATCTACCTTCCAGGCAAATATGCTCCATATGTTAAATACCAGTAAATATAGTTAAGTTCTCCATTGTCTATGAATGGAATACAGAACAGCTTTTCTGTAAAGACCAGATTCTCCCTTAGCAGCAGAAGATTTAAAAGGTCAGAACTGGTAATGATCAGCTGAAAACAAGGGCTTGCCTGAAAGCCGTTAGAGTTTGCATTTCCAGTAGGTCCTAAAACCCAGTGCTTGACAGTCCTTATAGAAAAATTCAGGTGAAATGGCACCTTGTGGTTTTGGGGTTTTTTTTGTCCTCATGATGATTCTTTCTTCTTTACTTTCTGATGGTGAACAAGAAAACTTAAATGCTGTTTTTAGGGCATATCATCAAAATTCAGGTATCTCCTCTCAGAATCTGCCACAGGTTCATTATTTAAACTGACTACTACTGTAAGGGGTAAGAAAGTAACTTTTAATTAGTTGTCTCCTAATTGCTTCCTGTAAGGTTTTGTAATTTTTCTTAAGGGTATTGTACGGCTTGACACCTGAAGAAGATTTTTTCAACAATTTTGGCTACTTATTTGATATGCAGCCCTCTGATATTGTTTTGGATAGCCTCTATTTTTAGCTCTTGGATCATACATCCTGGGGAAGGAAAGTGATTCTATTCTCTATCCCAAAGATAGATTGCCCCTGAGTGCCAAAAGCTGGCAATGGAAAAAAAACAAAAACAGCAGCAAAGTGCTCATGGCAGAAGGCTTGATGGAAGCTTTAGGGGACTAATTCTGATATGTTTACTTTATTTTCTTTTTAATGGGTTGTCAGCTGAGGAGAACAAACAGCTCTTCCTGCATCCAGAAGCATAAGCATTTATTGGTCCAGATAAAGCACAGAGAAGAAAAATTGTTCAGAGTGTACTATAAGTCATCACCATGTCTCTTCAGGTAAAAAAGCCAAAGTATTTCTGCTGTACAGTTTTCACTGTGCTGCTCTGTGCAGCACAGACTGGAACCAGAATGTACCATGGCCATGGGAACAATGCAGAGTTGAATATTGAATATAACCTCTGAATCTCACCCTGCAAGAGCCAGTCAGGTGAAAACATTGCTGATATCATTAACAGAAAAAGCAGTTCCCTTGGGTATGGTATTAAAGTGTGTACTTTCAGGAGAAGGGTACACACTCCTATGCACATTCAGCGCCCTCCTAGAGCTGGGAGGGGTTTGGGAAGCTTTGAAGAGTCAAGGATTTCAGTGTCCCAACTCTGACAGACCTGTACTGGGAAGTCCTACTTAATGCTGTTAAACCAGTCCTTCCTGTGCAAAAGGAACTTGCTATATTTTCCTCTTCACAATCCATATCACCAGTAAAGCCTTGATTTTTTACACTGGCATCGGATCAAGCAAAGGGTATGCATGGAAATCACTTTCCTAACTTTTCTGGATAAGGACCTTAGTAAAAACATAGGGGATTGTTTTCAAAATGCCTGTGAAAGAAAATCACATTGATACTGTTTAGCTGTGTTTCAGAATGTTGTCAGTAAAAGTGCAAAATTACATTTCCCCATGCCCACACTGGAGGTGTCTGGTAAATGTACTGCTGAGATGACATTCAGTGTCCTTGTAATGAATCAAGTCCATGTCTTTACAGAACCTGGGGTTTACAGCAGTGCTCCGAGTTTATAGCTGAGGGTAGTCTTAAAGATCCATGTTTCCTTCATGTATTTCAAATTGATTTGAACCATAAGCCTTTCTTTGAAAAAAATTCTCTAGAAAGTAACCCTACTAACTACCTTGTATATTCTGGACTAGGACCTCAGCTCCTTCAATAGGTGACATCACAATTGCACCTGTGTTGCTGTGTGAAACTGCCCAGAGGGAGACCAGAATGGCAAATAAATCTCATTGCCCAAATGACTGTTATTCTGGTCAGCTTTGATGTGGTTCTCTTGAACTGGCCAGTCTTGAAACGTGTGGACACTGGTTCTTTTTATGACCACCAGTATTGTACATGTCAATGAGTCAAACAGCCTGAGCGGCCTTTAGCTGTCTGATGGGCCTTTGTGGTGACAATGACATTACCCTCAAAGGCAACCCAAGGACATTCCCAGACTGAGCAAACAGGTTTTGGTGGTGGCCTAAACACATGCTGGTGCCAGGTTCTCAAAAGGAGCAATGGAGGGGAATACAGGGAATCCAGGGAATTGCTGGAACCCTGTCAGACGCAGGGAGAATATGGCCACCAGGGATCAGCAAAACCAAGAACTGGCTGGGTAGCTCTTGAATTCCACTGTTTTAGGGATATGAGAAAGGTATGGTTGCCATTTTATCAACAGCATGTCCAATAATTCTGGTCCCAATTTCTGCTCAGGCATAATCATTCATCTATATCTGTTAATGACAATTTAATTGCATATCCTTATCTCACAAATACAGAAATATCTGTGTATAGTAATATGTGCTAAAGAACACATTGAACTTCACTTTGCCATCAATTTCAGTTTGCTATTTATATACAGCATATGGATTTCAAGTTTTCCCTTGACACTGGCATTGTTGAAACAACCACTTGATCTATTAAATTTTTTGAGTAGCTCTTTAAATTATAAATAGTGCCCAGTTGTTTATTTCAAGTGCTTTCAATACTCCAAATGTGGTTTAATTGTATTTGAAAACTGCCAAATATCAATGGAGATCAATCCCGTCCCATTGATCTGTTTATGCAGTTAAACATGTAGAATATCAGATTCAGGCTCTAACATATTTAAATACTCCTCTATTGATCAGCTGCTGCCATGATCCAGCACAGATGATGGCATAGATGATTACAGGAAACTGCCTGCTCTGGTTTGCTCAACTGATACCTCCATCTTTCAAAAGGCATCATGGAAAAACTGACCCACACCTCAAAACCAGAGGGTGAGTCAGATGGGCACATGACCTTGCTATATAAAACTGTTTAATATCCATGGAAAGATTTTAGCATCTGATGTGGGGAAAAAAACCACATACTCAAAAGTAGAATACATAAAAATCCTGACCTTTCTGCCTTAATGGGACAAGAGATTAATTAGGGACATCAAATAATCTTTGTTCCTTCCCAAAAGCAGACAAATACCCTCCAGGGCTGCTTGTCCAGCTACAAGATAAAGGTCTAAACTTATGATGCAGAACTGTCCTCTTTAGAACATATGGCAGAAAAATGCAGTAATGCCAGATCTGGCAATGATGGTACTTCAGTGATTTGGATGAGTATGTGATCCTGATTAAAGAGTTCTACAAGCAAGGGAAAAACCTTTGCTTCAACCCAAAACACTTACGAAAAGATTTTCTAGAGCTAAGGTCCCTTTTATTTGTTCGCTATTTTAATTATCCATGAAAAGGCTGACCAGGAAACACTGACCTTTGCACTTGTTGTTCAGAACTAACAGGGCACAGAGAGAGTGAATGGGTAAGGACAAAGAGTTAGTTCCCAATACTATGTACTGATCAGGGCCAGGTATCAGAGGAAAATCACTCTCTGGCCAGTGGTGAGGCTTCAATGGAGCAGTCAGCTCTGTGTTGGTATCTCTCAGTCAGCAGAGGGGAAAGACCTTTGCATATCTCTCAGACATCCAGAGAGCTAAATGAAAGCTGCAAAAGGCAGAGGAACACAAGGGTTTAGATCTTGGGAAAAGAAGGGGAGTGGGATGGATTAAAGAGCAAAATTGCTTTAAGGGATTTACAGGGCCTTTCTAGGTAAGAAGAAGAAAGGAATCTCATTTATAGTTTCATAAAGTACCCCATGCATGTGACAATATTTGAGAGAGTGGAGTGATGCAAGGAAGTGTCAGGAGAGTGGTCCTCCCATTCCTAAGCACAAGGCCTCAGAAGAAAACCAGCAGTGCTGTGGATGAATGAGCAGAGTTCAGGCAGTTCAATAGCTCTTTCTGAGACCTAAATGCTTTATTTCTTGGGTTTCTTTTGAAATTTCAGCTGGCTGTGTAATACTAAGGTGAGAGCAAAAAACAAATACATATAAATTGTTCTGTGCTGTTTCAGGTGAGTGAAATGCTTGGAATGCACCCACCCATCATTATTATTATTATTGTGCTTTGTCTGGGAGTTAAGGTAAGTAAGAAATCGTCCTTGTCAAGTTTTCTTCAAAACTGATGCTTGCTTCAGGCCTTAAGTAAACAGCCTTCTCTGGGAAAACTGCACATGGTACTGTCGTTATCAGATAGGTACTTTTTCCTGAATTATACACAAGACAGTGTTTGAACAAAGTCTAAATGTTTTTCAACTTCTCTTCATAGCACAAAATAAGACTAAATCTAGTTTAAGGTAACTTACATACCCATTATGACATCCTATAAACTTGTCCTGAAGCAAATTCATATAGTCTCAGATAGGAATTAAAATACTTTTTCATTATTAAAGAGAACTATTGTTTTATTTAAACAAGTTTTGAGGACACTACTGCAACTGCTTTAGACACAGGACTCCACAGCTGATGACTGTCTTTGGCAGGATTTAGATATTTCAGCAACTGCTGAAAATTAATTTTATCACAGATACAACACCAAAAGTATTTTGCACATTAAAATATGAAAAAAGGAAAAGTACGATTGTGTTGAGTTCAGAAGACTTCCTTCTTATCAGGAGTCAAGAATTGCAGGCAATACACTGCTGGTAGCAACAACTTGAACCAGCACTCATCAATATTTCTAAATTACTAAGAAGAGTCTAGTTAATAATTTGTTTCTTTACACCTTCTGGCAACTTGCAGAGATTGCTATGAGTTAATATAAATCCCATAAAGTTCAAAAATGTCCTCTGACTACTGGAACTTTGTGGGAAACACTAATAACCAACCCAGGGGTTACACTGCAGAACGTTTGTTGAAGGTACCTCGGTATCTGCTGTGACTGACAGGGTGATGAATGATGATTGCTGGGCTGGCTTTGAACAAGCGTTCTTCCTCCAGCAAAGTCAAACAGACCTTGCAGAGGAAGTTACAGAATTTGCTTGCTGTTAAGGCAACTCAGAGATTAAAAATCCATATGCCAAAACTTGCAAACTTGGAACCCAGCTTTAGGAGTGGATGACTCTTCTCAAAAGAATCTCCCTGGAGCTCTCTTGTCACTGCTGTAATAGCTGATACCCCTGTGCTCACCAGCAGAGACGTCGCCAGCAGAGCCCAGCACAGCATTCAGAGGAGAGATGCTGCCCTATCCTGTCTGCCAGGCAAATGCAAAATACCTGCCCAGGATTGGTATAAATAATATTTGACTCTGTGTGCTCAGCAGATTTGTTGTTGAGAGCTTCAAAGTGGGCATAGTGGGCATAGAGAACAGTAATTGTTGCCTTTGTATGTGTGAATTTGAAAGCCTCAGTTAAAATTCGCCATTTATGTTTAAAGGCTAAAAATTCACATGATCCCTCTTCTTAACACAGTCAGTACACATCATAGCATTCATTCATAAATGCAAGCAGACAGTCACAGAAACTGAAAAAAATAAGGATGGAAGAGGGTAAAATATGCAGGAAGCTATCCTATCCCCCTATGGCCTGAAATTTGCTCAGGGTATAATACATGTGATTAGCAACTGTCTGTCAATGAAAGGAAAAAAACTTGGGAAATTTAAGGAGGATATGGCTTTTACTGAAGATGCAGTAGCAAAATAATAATGAAATATAAAAGGCAGCATTGTAAATTTCAGCCTGAAAGGTGCAGTCTTTGAAGACAGAGAAAACAAGTGGTAAGATTCCTCTATCTTTTGTTTATTGGCATGTTTGCTAAGACTAGCCTCATAATAGGTTAACATTTCAAATGTAAAGCCAAGTCTATCATTTGTATTGTTGCAGTCTGATCGTCAGGACCAAAATGAGACACGTTTATCTTTAAAATAGCTCTAAGAGTACCTCTAGAATACCTCTAAACATATGTGTGTATATAAAAGTATAGAAGAGTTTGATGAGGCAATAGTATTGATTATAAATGGACATGGGCTAATACACATAAAGATTGGTGCGCAATACATACATGCAGAGGGAAGAGTTAAGCATTGCCACAACCATTCTCTCTGCAGTCCTAGAGCTGACATTTCCTGATATAACTGCAATCTTCACATTCACTATTAAAATAGGTGTAAATATGGAATATACAGTAGTGGATACAAATAAATACCTACACACATACATGCTGTACATGTACACAAGGCTTGACTGAAAATACTTTGGAATCAGTACATCTGTTTTAGTGGGGCCACAGCAGATAAATGTGATGTTCTTAATATAAATGTGCAACTTTGAATTTTAATGTATTTTAAAAACCTAGCAAACATTTTAATTTAGCATCTCTAATAGGAGTATTTTACACCTTCACATTTAAGTTTCATAAACAAGATATTCATCATAAGCATGTATAATTTTGTCTCTCTGGTCACAGGATTTTCTGGATTTATGGTGGGATAAACTCTTATAGTCTATTCACACCCTGCATTCTTAAGATGCCTCTCAGAATATCTCATAGAGGATTCACAGTTATTGCTGTTTCTTTAGGCTTCACTCCACAGTTTATTTCAAAAGTACAATGAAACTTCTTAGGAGAAGGAAAATTACATTTAATCTTTTAATATAATGACCAGGTATATGAATCTGTTTACCTGCATTTGTTCCATTAAAGAAATATAACAGCTTAATTTGAAAAGGTCAGTGACTTCTGCAACACTCTTGATTCTCTTTCCTGTCTGTAGCCAAGAAAGAGCAGAGACCACTCTATTCTCAGCAGTAAACTGGTTCTGTCTACTTAGCTAATTTCCCCCCACACTTTGTAGTTCACTGGTGACATATGTCCAATGCTTCCCCAGGTCTTAAAGAAAAGGAACTCACATTTTGCCAAAGAAAAGCCAAGACCACAGAGGAGATGAAATATAAGATAAAGTAGTAACACTGCAGTGGAGTGAACCCAAATGGGACCTTGATTTTTTTAAAGTGACATATTACAGACATAAACCCGAGTTGGAGAGATCAAATCTATATCAACAGCAAGAGCTAAGCTCTCCAAAATTTAGCAGGGCTCAGATCTACTGGCTGGCTTTCTCCCATCCTTCTGTGAGATGAAAATGTAATAGGAAACTCTAGGAAGAACATGTATTTTCAGCTCCATTATTTGATTAATACTGGTAGAGCACTTTCAAGATTATTCATATTGCATAGCATGCATTTCTCTTGAAGAGGATCCAATCCACTTTTATCACATTCAGAAATGCACAAATACTATGTTTTACATACATTCCATCATCCTGTGCATACCCTTTGTACATCTGTAATGGCAATGTTCTTCAGTTAGTTTTCTGGCAATAAAGCCAACTGCCATTAGAACTGAAAGTAAGTTTGAGTGAGAAATTATTTTACCTCCCAGAAAAGCATGGGCATGTTAAAACACTTCCTATCAGGCACGGTCATCAGGAGTTTTTGTAGGTCAAGAGAATGGATACTGTTCCATCGTTTTATAAATTTTTGTAATTTTCCATACCGGAGAATGTTACCTCACTCTAATTTACCAGCACAGATACAGCATCTGTTTCTACAGTCACCTTACAGTGAGTCATACCTGCTCGTATAAATACATAGCTATAGTACTAAAACCATGGAAAACAACATAAATACCTCATAAGGAAAAATAGATTAGTACTTAATTTCACAGTGTTGGGCTCAATAGACCAAGGTAGTCAGAGAAGCACAGTTATGGATTAGTTACGCTCATTTTTGTCCTATAAAAGTTAAAGCATTTTATTTTCATTATTACTTACTTTCTAAGGATAACTCCAGACACCCAGGTTTACTAATGTGATTTCATTAGTAGAATTGCATTCGTTGGTAGCATTTCAACTGATAGGTCTGAGACAAGAAAGAAAATAGAAGTGCTCTTGCTGGGAAGAAAGTGTCTGAGGGCAGAGGAGGGTCTGCTGTGTTTTTCTCTGGATACCATTGCAAAGTTTTAGCCATAGATTGCCACTGAGGACCTTATGATAGCTTTCACAAGAACAGTTCAATGCATTTCACTTAGTTGTCACTTTTTTCAAAAACACCGTTGTGCAATGGCAGTGGTGTGGAATAGAAGTTGAATTTCACTGTAGAGATAGCTACATTTCAGTGGTGGGTGAAGTGATCCCAGCAGACTTTGTAAAGCACTTTGGGATTCTTACAGATGAAAGGTGCTATATAAATGTCAGGTATTGTTATACACCACTTAGGAAAAATGTTCCCATTTATTCCTCTGGATTTACTGTTGAGCATTTAGAGATAATCGTCATTGCTGATAATAACAGTAAGAACAGTATCTTGAACGCTGCAGACTGTGCAGATCGTTCTGTATTCTGCTTGTCTGTAGCGGGAGGTCGCATACTGATAAGAAGGAGGAATTTTTGGACAATGTGATTATAGAGAACAAGCTATTTTTTCATATTATATGGTCAAAGTGCAACTGTCAGAGTTATTTACATGGCTGCATCATTTACAGCCCAGGATTATTGAAAAGACTCAGCTGAAAGGTAAGCTGCTTTCATGACGATATTCAAAACAGCATAGTACAACAGCTCCCTGTAGTAGGGCCATTTGTTTTACTGTATTACCTCTCTATACTTGTCTAAGTTCTACTCATTCATTTTATTAATAGAATTTATTTAAATGCATGACAGATGTTTCTAACAATGCTTACCCAAGCACTGATTAGAATGTGTTAGAAGGATTCCAGTGTTTATCCTAACATGAGCACCTTTGGATTTTGGTGTTTTGTTTATGGTTGGTGGGGGGCTCTTCTTTTTAGCATAATAGAGTTTCAAATGGAGTTCAGTATTGATTTTAACAGGAGTGTAAAAGGCAGACGGCTTTTGCCAGGTAGATGAGTAATTTCAGCAGTGCACTAACAGATCAAATGGTCTTTATAGTACTGGAAAACAATCCTGCCCCAGCAATTCTCTCAAGTGAGTAACACCTGAATATAAAGAAACTCACATTTCCCCTTCCTCTTCTGCTTCCCAGTCTCTCCTCTCAGATTTCTGTCTTCCAGTTGGGGTATCTCATTAACCTGCAGGCTCTATCCCTGCCTCATTATCTTCTCCTGAACATCTGAGGGAGGCAGAAGTGAGGCTGTATTAACCCACTGATTGCTGCTGACCGAGTGATGCCCCTGAGCCCTTTTGGAAGCAGCTTTGGCTGAATAAAAGCTGCTGGAGGATGTGGTCCAGGAGTGACTACTGGATACGTATAGGAGTAATCTACAGTGGGGATTCCTTTTATTAAAACCTTGGCAAAACCTTTGTGTGGAAGGGATCTGAGTCTATCTCTGAGGAAGGCGTGCAAGCTTCCTTGCTATTCCCAAAGTCTTTTACTACAGAAGTTGTAAAAGCATTAAAATGTACAGAACTACCTCCTCTCCTTTCTGCTAGCAGCAAGGGCACTTTCCCAGCTAATCCAGAAAAATTAACCCCTGGAAAAAGACTAAATGCTAAAGAAAATTTATTGTTGCTGTGATTCCTTTTACAGTCCCATACCCCTATCAAAAATGCCACATGAGAGCTCAGTCCCCATCAGCATGGGAACTGAACCCAATACCTGCAGGATTGTAGTTATGGCTCTATGTATCCTATGTAAATTCCCAGAAATTTCCAGTCTTCCTAGAGTATTGACATTTACACCCACCTTCAGAGCACTGCTCAGAATTATCATAAAAGATCAGAGTGCATCTTGGAGGCCAGTGTAATCATAATTTGACCATGCTAGTATATTTACTCTAGATAATAGAGTTTATTTCCTCTTATTTTTCCTTTTTGCTGCTTTTACCTTGGTCTCTTGCTGTGAAAGTTTAACCACTGACTATCATTAGAGGAAGAAAAAACTCAAAATTCTGGAAAAAGTGTGATAGATTTTTCCCACACACGAAGGAAAACGAGCCAAATGCTAGGAACAGAGATTAGCATCTATAGATTAAGGGGGATAACACAGGATGCTACATGTTCCATGGGCTAAGCAAAAATTTAACACCAATTATATGTGCTTAAAAGACATAAGAGAAGGCATTTTTAAATGAAAAATTTAGAATGAAACCTGTGAAGTACTTATGCTGTTAGTCATATATGAGTCAAGATATGAGGAAAGACATTTCTAAAATCTCATATAAAAAAACCCACACAAAGCTTAAGGTTTAATCCAACAGTATCATCAATTCTCCTCACACACAGGGTTAGTACAGGAGAAACCAAAGAATGGAGTGTCTTTCAAATTTTGACTCTTTTCAAGTGAAGGAATATTCTCAAGTATTTAGCCAAATAAACATGGACACAGACTAGGACACGTGCTCATCATATGAGAGGTGGCAGATCCATCTTCCCAGAAATTTCTTTATGGAAACCACCAAAGAACGTCTGTAATTTAATCACTGGCTGCTGCAACTGGCTGCCTGCCTGTTAATTGCTTGGACAATACCCAAATTGTCAGACCAAAAGACCACCTAGTGATTCATTGGGCTGTCACTTCATATAACCAAAGCAACAAATATAAGAAAGAGTGCCTGAAATGAGTCTTTGCTTGTGATGTTTTCTCTGATACTTTCTCAGTATCCAATCCATTACAATTGTTCATCACCTTCTTTAAAAGCTTGAAATGTTATTGCTGCAAATCTCAAGTTCCTAAGGAGAAGTTATACTTCAAAGTGATTCTGCAAAAACATCTCTAAGGAAAGCCTGTTTGGTAGTTCTAAGAGTTTCAATGTTGTATTACTCAGGTGATTTTGCTGCTTAAGCCTAGTAAGTTTGGGCGGGGATAACAAAAATCTACCAACATTTTTATTATGGAATTTTGCTTTTGTATTAACTTGCAAAACACCATGACCATCTTTTATATATCCTTAAAAACTGCTCCAATGTGCTACACAGAGATAGCACTAATGTGGTGACAGTTATTTCAAGTTCCTAGGAGCTTTTAAAATATATTTTCATTATAGGTCATGAATAATCAGCACTAATAAGAATTCTAAATGTATGCTTGGTTGCAATGCATAGAACTCTCCCATAACTACAATGAGTATATTACCAGTGAGGTAGATGGAAGGTGAAAAGATATTTTTTATTACTTAAGCAGTGGCATAATTTTGAAAATACAGGGAAAATAGTGGATTTGGGAGACATTGAAGCAGCTTTTTGACAAATATCTGCTCAATGAAATGAAATCTAAGGTTGATTTAATGGATGCTATGAAGTGAGAAGTAAAACCCATCAAATCTTCAAACTATATCCCAAAAGCAGCAAAAATATATTTGCTCTCAGCATGCATTAGTGTGGAAGACATTTAAGAAGAGCAGTGCTTTTCCTGTTACTGATGTCCAAGGCACTGTACTCCTCAACAAGTGTAGGAGAAACAAAAGCTGTCTACCCCAGTGCTTTGATGCAACACGTGTCCAGTTGCTGCTCTTTTCTCATCACTCATCCACTTTTACTGTTGTCACACATTTTATCAGCCAAGAATTTCTGCTTTCCCTTTGTAAATCCTTTGCCTGAAGCAGTAGTTAAGGAGTGCTGTCACTCCAGGATATGTATCACGACACCTGTACCATGTTTTTGGTCACAGACATTAGAGGATTGCTTGGTCAGAGCCCATCCACTGAGTGCAGTGTGAAGCTGTGACAGACCCTCCCATGTGGAATCCTGGCCTCTGCAGACTGCCTGACAAACAGCTAGGTGATCTCCTGTGCCAAGAGTTTCTACTTCACACCACACAGTGAGGGCATAGAGGGATATCAGTTCCCATTTCTCTCCCAGCTTCTGCCAAGGGTTTGAACAGACCTGCCCAAATCTGCAGCTGTGGCAGTTGGATGAGGATGGCTCAGTGCCACAGTCTGTCCACTTTCCCAGTTACTTTAGCTGATTCCACAGTCAGTGTGGCTTCAACCTCCACCCAATGCATTCTAAGACAGGATCCTGTGGAATGACATATGCTGTCCATTGGATATTTCATCTCCCTCTTCAGCTGCTACTGGTTTAGAACTATTGAGGGAGCTAGTGCTGATCCGCTTTGTATAACAGCTCACTGCAACACTACTGTTTGCCCCCAGCATTTAAACAGTATTTTCTGGTTCAAGGCACTGAGATCATTATGCTTTCTTGTGCTGGTTTTCCCTCTGTGCACAGTTACACATATAACACCTGCTTTTATCTCTGAGGGCCTGGAGATGATCCCACAAAGTCTCCCTGAGGTTTCAGCTGACACTACAGAGACTAAGACTACTAGACAGCTTTGATTCTGGGTCTCAGTTTTGTTGCTTCTCTTTCAAAATCTCTCTACGTAGCCAAAGTAAATGTCAGTGCAGACAGTTCTACGCTACACAAAGATAAAGATATTTGGACCTTCAAAATGTTTTTTTTTTTTTCCAGATAATTCATGATACTTTCTATAAAACACTGCAATTAGTAGAATCCATAGCACTACACTGTGTATACCACTACCTTTATCTGTGGTTCCTCTTTGTATCTTTGACCAGGATGTCCACAGTCATCAGCTTTCCTGCCAGGGCTGCTGCTCATTCTGCAGGGAAATAAAATTTTGAACTTTCAAAAACATCCTGTGTGTCTTGCAACCTAGTGCAGAAGGAAGAATTCTAGAAATTTAATACACAGGGAAAAAAGTCAAAATGTAGAAAAAAGTAACAGTGGCAATTATTTTAATACGGGCAGATATGACTTACTGTCATTTAAACACTCATATTATGAAGTTATTTAAACACTCATATTATGAAGTTAAAAGCTTCTTTAGAGGCACATGTTACTAAACAAATATCCATCTTTAAAGTAATCAGGCTTTCGGTTCAGTCTCAGCAATAATATTCCTAAACATGTTTCTTTCTAACAAACTCAAGAAAAAGCTGGAGTGAATTTGAAGGCTTGAGTGCTGCTGCCATCTACATGGCAGGAAGACTATAAACCAAAACAAACAACAAAATCTGTATGTTACATTTACTGGTCAGAGCTGTAAGTCTGCAGATCAGTGTGATGACAGAAAATACAGTTCTGAAACTGAACAGAATCTTTTACTACCCTGAGTTTCTGTGTGGAAACTTCATGATGATTTAGGGTAGGATTTCCCTACATCCTTATTTTTGAAAAGATCATACATTATTTAGATAAAATTTAAGAATAAATAAGGAAAGTATCACTATTTTACTAGTTTTGGATATTGTTAATATTTTTCTGATGAGTATTATGTTTTCAAATCCCCCCCAAAAAAGAAAGAAATTCTGCCAGTTGATGTAAAACTGGAGGGACTAATGTACTTAATGAAACAACATGTACTTACATATACTGCTTACTCCAGTAAGGCTATTTTTCACAACTGTCTTATTGAGAGTATTGCAGAGTAAGAAAACCAGTTTTTATTGCTGTATTTGCATGGCACAATGTAAATTCAGGCAGCACAACTCTGTATTCTGAAGCTAAACATACATGAAAGAAAAAGATAAATGTAATTAAATTTGTACTGCTAAGAAATTTTGTCAAATGCACAGTCTGCTCTAAAAAAAACTTTGCAGACGTTTACTAAGTTTCATAATCTTTGACATTGTTTAGCAACTCACACTGCTTCACCTTGGCAGCTCTGTTTGTACTCACCCATCACATCTATCAGAAGACAGGGAAGGTGTTCTTGTGACGTGCTCCGTCCCACAGCACAGCTCTCAGACACACTTTAGACCTTCCAGCAGGTGTCATTCAAAAAACAAACTCCCATGGGCCCCAAGAAGACAATCTCAGGTTACTGTGTGAATTTTATGTTGCATCTGAGTTCTGAACTACTTCTCCAAAAGTAAAATTGATGAATTTTCAGTTTGGGGATCTATGAATTCAAATGATACCCTAACTCAAATGTTAACAGTAATGCTAAGATCTTTGTCTAGCAGTTCAGACTACATATTCAATGAGGAGGAAAAAAGCCGAAGACTGGTCCTTGAAATTCCTTTGCATCCTTTCTCATCCAAGAAATATGGCCTGCAAAATCCAGTAGAAATTTCCATTATATGAAGGGATCTTTGTCTTCACAGATGCCCCATCACGGATGTGGATGCAATGCTGTTCAACACTGGGGCAATGACTCTGGGATCTGTGCTGGAGCTCACTGTCCTGTCTGCCTTCAGAGAACTTGTTCTTTCAAAAGGAGTAAAATCCTGGGCAAAGGTAATGCTGCCCACTGAACTGTCTCCTTCTTTTCTGAATTTTCAACACTTCAGCTCAGTCAGACTTGCAAAATCATTTCCGTTGCTAAAATGCTGCTGTTTGGAGGTTGTAGTCCCATTGCATAGTGCTTCTTTTAAAGGATCTCTTTATTTCAAACACTGAATCTCATCAAGTCCCATGCCAATGTGCTTTGAATACATCTTTCATTGGGTTAGGGAAGGGCATTGCACCACAAAATACAGCCCCAAAATGGAAGCAGTTTATTACAAAGATCAAATTCAAAATATATGAACGGCACAAGAGATTTCAAAATAGAATGTTTGGATTTGGAGACATAAATGAACAGTTCAAACTTTAGGGAGGTTTCCACACAGGAATCTTAAGTCAGTGACCATTCAGTATGACCAGTCAGACCAAGAATGAATTATTTGGAAAACTCAAAATCCCACAAATAAAAGAGATGCTGAAGAGTTTTGATTTTGTCTAATACTAAAAGCACTAAGTGTCCTTTAATTTTTTAAAAAGAATATAATGAACTATGCATGCAATATAAAAAATGCTTATAGGATTTGAAAGCCAAAAGTCTATGTTTAAGACCCCTGCACATAGCACTCCAAACTTCAATTTCATGCTCATTTTTGTGTTAACTGTACCACATTTCCACTGTGGATTGCTTGTTCCTCCTCTGGTCTTTGCACTGAGGCCAGTGCTTGCCTTGGCACAGCCTGGGCACACAAGCAGTAGTGCAAACATAAGTGAGGAGAACGCAGAAGACTGAGGCTGGGGTGAGGAGAAATCCCTCTGACTGTGAAATCACATCTTGAGCCATACAGATCATTGTATCCTGTGACTTGTGAATGGAAAAATCCAAGCCAAACCAAAACACCACATTCCTTAAGCAGTTTAGGTATTCATGAATTTTCCATCCCATATTTAAAATTTAAACAACTACTCAAAAATATTAGTATACTATTCCTTTTGATAGGATTCCTCCAGAGTAACACAATAGAAAAATATATTCATAATTGCCTTGGGACTTTGTTGTAAACTCCATCTCCAAAAGCGCGAATGCAGTGGTACATCAGACCACACTCATAGAAAATGCTTCTTCAGTTTGACTTACAAGAAACTGTTGCAGGAAGTTCATCTGTATTTGTGTATTCAGCTCTGAAATTGCCACTTTGTTGCAAAAAGATTTTTCTGAGTGAGTTCACTGCAAGCACATATTATAAAGTTGGTTGTTTGAAAGACATCCAGAAGACAAGGGGAATATATTTGCTTTACTGGGAAATAAATGTACCTAATAAAAAAGTTCCTGCCTTACCTTACTGATCCTGTAATGATAATTAGCAGGAAGCACGCACAAGCATGTGCCAAACACCGATCATCACTGCACAAACCCTTCTAGAGGGCTGGCTCTATCGGCAGGCTGCTGATGTGCACTGCTTTGCAGAATTAACGACAAGCAATCAAATATCATGTTGCACAAATGTAATTGCTACTACAGCAGTACTGGGTGTTACGGGCAATGCCAATTCCTTGAGCTATGAGACCTCCTTGAACACATCCACTTTTGAAATATCTAGATGAAAGAGTTTTCAAAAGATTTGTTATCCTGGCCCAAGTGAGCAGACGCTGATGTAAAGCAGTGAGTCTTGCTGTGAACAGCCTTTTTCATGTCCATGGAAGAGACTGCTGCAACAACTCAATGTGGTTGTTCATATGGAACAGGAGCAAAGGAGGGAGATGGGTCCATCCTTTGTTTGCAATTTGTTCTACTGACTGCAAGGTTCCTGTAGGGCTAACTAAGTTCTGTAGGTATATTTACAATTTTATTTTTACCTCCTTGATGTTTGCAACTCTCATTCAGCCACAAAAGTTAAGAGGAGGATATATGTTAGCTAAAGACGTGTTCTGCTCTCAGTTGTGTTGTGCAAGTATAAATGCATCAATGATATTATTCCACACATCCAGCACAAGTAATGCAAGAATGAAGCCATAGCACTGAATATTCAGTCATCATAATTCAAATACAACCACATCTGAACCAAAGATACATTTTAGAGAGGAAAATGCCTGCCATGAACATGGAAAGTTGTTTCTGAAAAATACCAAATGTGTTAAAACCATTGACTTTTCTGCCCAAAGATGCCATTTTTCTGCAAGGTATTCACAGTCACAAAAAATAACATTAATTATCTTTATCTTCTCTGGATTGCAGCCAATTTGATTTATATATTCTTTAGTTAAATAAAAACTGGGGTACTCCTTCTCACAATGCCCTTTCACCACCCAGCGTGTCAGAATACCATACACTGCACTGAGGGACATGGACTTACAGGATATAAAAACCAGAGGGAAGAAGCTTTCATGTCTGCTTCATTCAAACCATATCGTGGCAACAGAAACCAGGTTTTATCATGCAGCCATGACAACTCCCCAGAAGGAAAAAAGAGATTCATTGCCAGAGAATCTTTCCACACTGAAGAAACCTCCACTCTCCCAGTTAAGGGATCTTATGGCTAATGTGACAATTGGAAGGGATAAATCAGGATTTCCACCATGAGGTACAGATCCATAAGGCACATCCTCAAGATCCTTTGCCTTCAGTAGCTCTCCAGCTATAGGCAACAAAAAGAGTGAGCTTACTGCTCTGAGCAGCCATTATTTGTCAAACCAGCTTAAGTCCCACAGAATATCAGGTGATAAATGAGCCTAATAAGCTGTATTTATTCTACAAATGTAAGTGTACTTTTTTTAGGAAAAAAAGTAAAAAAGGCATAGCTGTTTTTCCCAATGAGCACAAACTGATATTCAATGAAGTATATAATTTCAGAAGAGGACCCAATGGGCTTCTCCAGTTCCATACTTGTACTACATTTCTACAGATTATGGTAATGGCAGTATTTAGAGAAAATTTACATCCTAGACATGACCAGATTTGTTATCAGGTTTCCATTCTCTCAGAATGGGAAATTGATAACAAATGCACAGAAAAACAACAATTGAAATTGATAACAAGTGCACAGAATACTCTTTGTTTTTTAGTTAGTTCTAAATATTCCATCTTTAATTCAAACTGTGAATTTCTATTTTCAGTAAAAGTAAGTTTTCTAATTATTTGAAATGCATTTGGTTTTGCTCAGTGTTAAAATGCTATTGATAAGAAAAG
Organism: Agelaius phoeniceus; assembly: GCF_051311805.1. Taxonomy (NCBI): domain Eukaryota; kingdom Metazoa; phylum Chordata; class Aves; order Passeriformes; family Icteridae; genus Agelaius; species Agelaius phoeniceus. The sequence continues at coordinate 12,583,136 of NC_135277.1, forward strand.
TTATAAGGAAAGAGAGAGAAAAATTTATATTTTATGTATGTAAAACAATACTAAAATTGATATAATTATTTAATGGCAATCAAAGTTCTAAAGATCAATATATAAACAAGTGAATGATATCCAGCAATGAAGACTTGATATTTTCTATATCAAAACTACTCAAATTTAGTTGAATATATGTAAATCTATTAGCAATGGAAGTGTGAATTGAAGCCAATAAATCAGCCAAAAGAAGCTGATCTTATGGAAGGTATTTCTTCTGAAAATTAATTGTTAAAGGTACCATAATAAATACAAAAAGCCATTTCATGTCCACTTCACCATATAGGTCCTATTTCTTGGCTGTCCTACATCTTCCAATTCTTTTGTCTCAGTGGTTTTTTCTAACACACTTTACAGGAGCAGACCTTAGATATCCAGGGATGTTGCTTCATGTCATCTGGAAAAGAAATGCAAAATTTCATAAGGATTTACAATTTGAGGCTTAATGACTTTACAATATACAGGTAATAGCTGAGACTTTGTTTCTTTGTTACTAAAATATATGTTATTTTACAGACTTTTTATAGAGTAACAAGCTGTATAATTTTTGTAATGGAATAAAAACTTTCAGCACCCTAATATTAGCATTAAAAGGTGCAGAAATCTACCTCCAGAAGACTGTTCACATTATATGTGATATACCACAGAAAGCAATATGGAACCTGAAACAGCTCAAGAGAATGTATGGCATTCCTCAAAACTCTTCTTCTGCACAGACTTCTGCTTCTTCCTTTTGTTTTAAAGGAAAGTGCTCCAGTGGATCAGCAGAAAGACAACTTCTATTTTAAATTAATAGAATTTTATGTTTTCTCTGCAAAAATAATTGTCAAATTATAGATATATTTCTCTTAGCAGAAATAATCCTACAATAGCTGTAAACGGAAGTTATGTTATATTATATTTTAAACCTGTAAAGGTAATTTAGACTTCAACAGAAAAGCTTTCAATCACCAATTTTTATCTTCATAATTTCTTTTAATTTGAGGTATGTTGCGACCTGAATTTTAAATATTACTTGCATTAGAAGCACTGCTCAAACAGGTACCACCACACCTCTCATGATTATATGAACACTGAGAAAGCAGCACACATTACTTTATTCCTATCTAATGAATACCTTGTAAATTTATCATATTATCTATGACCTTTCTATCTATCTGTATTATAAACACAGAGACATAGGCATTTTTCTGATGACTATTATGCAGTTTTCTGAGTCTACAGTTAAATTTGCTATTAAAAAAACAAAACTGAAAGCAAAGAAAAAAATCACAAATCAAACCAAAACATATGAGTCATGATTTTAGTAACCCAGAACACTGATAGGACATGACACTACATCTGCTGCAGTGAAATGATGATGAATTCACCCATGCCTACCCTGGAAATTCCAGAACTTCTTTCTGGAATAATTCTTGGGCACTGACATTTTATACACAGTCCCCGAGCCAGCTGTGCCTGTGACCAGTGGGCTGCCCCTACATTGCATCTTCCTCCTGCTCCAGCATCCTCATCAGCAACTGCCTCCAGCACCCCATTCCCAGGTCAGTCCTCATTTACTGCCTCCTGCTTTTCATGAGCATGCAAACACAGAAAATCATGACTTTCTAAGGTGCTTTGTACCTGGAAATTTACTGAATATTTACTTTTACATTCTGCCTGTGTTCTGATCAATGGCCATAGAGGTGACAAAATGCTGATTTTAAAAACACTCTTCAGTGGATGGAACTCGGAGCTGGTATGTGAATATTTGATGCAGTAATTATAACTTGCCAGATAACAAGACAGTCACACTTTTAGGGCTACATTTTTAAGCACAGTGTGGCTAATAACACATTTTTATTTCTATTTGCTGCAGTTCTGCCTCTCACACACTATTTCAGGGACAATCAGAGACCTTTCCCATTTCTGTGCCAAGGTCTCTAAATAGCACAAGCAATTAAGCAAGACTGTGAAAACTGCTTGGATTTTCCCTATTATCTGTTATGTACTCAGAATTACATTTTGTTCTGAAAAGTGAAAAATTGAAGAGAGAAAATTTAATATGTGGAATGGTTTTGGAATGCAGGGATGGGAGAGATCATGAGCTGCAGAAGGTATCAGGCAGAGACTGTCTGATACTAAAGGCCATAAGCATACATGGGTTTTACTATTTACATGGTTTCTATCCAAAAGATGGAAAACACTATACTTTCCATCTACAGCTTCCAATTCAATCTTCCATTAGTGAGGCTCATTTTCCCTCTATTACCAAGTGAAGTAATAGTCTATTTCCTACTCTACTGCAATGTGTCTTTTGGGGAAAATAAGAGGGAAGAGGCATCTGTGTCTACATGGTTTCTTGTGACTTCAGCTCAAATCTATTCCTTCTCCCCACAGGAGCTGCACTTGCAGAACTGTCCTTAGTGGGACTGCCCCACACATGAAAGCTAAGACACCTCAAACTGCATTAAGTCCTGCTACATTCCTCTTAGATTTTGACTAACAAAATGCAGAGCATTTTCAATCCCCTCAGGGACCATTTCAAGCAACTCCCTTTGGACAATATGATCTGCATCTGGGGTGTAAATTTTCCACCACTGTTTGTACAAGAAAATTCAGGTGAATAGCTCATACCTAGAAGTCTGACTAATACATCCATGGATACTCACTTTCAGCTTCTTTTTGAGTTTCCTTAAATGTGGAAAATTTGTCTCATAAAATGGAAAACTGCTGGCAATATTTATTTAAAGAAAGAAGCACTTTAAGGGTAGTGAATTCTTTAGGGGAGACTGATATGACTAAAAGTCAAGTTCTACAGAAAACTGTTGCAATTCTTATCTGATTATTACTTTCAAGGCCAGAGCAGAGACAAATTTGAAAAGCCAAGGCTTTGCATGTCAAACAGGAGTAGTCCTCAGCATGTGGGGAAAAATGGCAGTGATAAACCTACTATTAGGCATCTGGGAGAGAAGCCCAGCATCTCCTCTGTGTGGGGTCTAAAATAGACAGGAGCCACTATCACAGATAATGGCAGCCTGTAGACACATGAAGGGAGAAACTAAAATCCATTTCACTTAGACAAGAAACTGCAGTCTGATATTTACCTGTGTCCATCACTTGTGAAAAGTGTTTACTGTGAATTATCCAAGAGAAAAGTGCAGGTTGAGGGGTTTCATTACCTATCTGAGAGTAGTTCAGATCACACATTAAACACAAGAAATCACAGGTAAATCTTGGATTGGTGTCTTGGGTAGTCAAATGGATTCCTGCTATTCATCTGAGTATCTGCCTCCTACAATTGCTGGAGGCCAATGCGCAGAGCAGTGAAAACATGTGCAGACAAAGAAAATGTGAAAGTAAAACAAACAGAGCAAGTTTCATGTTATTTTTGAAAACAAAGATCACTTTAAAAATAAAGTTCATTCTAATGTCAAGGAAAGAGACTGCACCTCTCACCACCAAAAACCACAATGTACAGATAGATGTGTTAATGGCTGCTCTACAGCCTTCCTGAATCTGGTAGAAGTAGTAACAAAGAACCCTTTCTAGCAATAGCTGGAATTCCTTCCAGGTATATTGTCATATTTTCACGTTTTCCTCATCAGAAGAGATAATAAAATAAATATATTTCTTAACATCACTTTTGCATCTATGACAACATCTTGTAAGTGAAGCACAAGAGACTCTTTATAGATTAGTAATAAGAACTTCTAAGTTTGTAAGTTTGCCCAGACTTTGAATATGTGTGAGAGATTCTTAAGTCACAGGTTTCACCAAATGAAACGCTGACCTCCCAAGCACTCTCAGGTTCCATGATTCAAAGTTAAAGCACCTGAGAAAATCATAGCCAACTGAATGTCATATTATTGTTTCAATGTTTGCTACTAAAAGTAAATTGTAACCTTTAAGTAAATGTATTGTGTTACCAAATCTTTCCTTTCAAACAAGCACTTCTGTCAGAAGTGTCTTAATTTCTTATCACAGAATTTCATCCGCACAAGGAGCAATAAATAATTCATGTTCCTAGCTCTTTGTTGTGTGTCCCTGAACTGCACAGAGCTGGAAGGCTGACAGCTGTGTCAGGACAAGCACCAAAGATCTGACATGACAAGTGACTAACAAGTTTCTTTCAGTCTATAGTGAAAGAAGACAATGGCATAAAGTGCAAAAACGAAATCCTGAAACAAAATGAAACTGTTTCTTTCTCTTTACCTAAGTGTTTGCTATGAGCTTATTTCCGACCCATAACCTCTGGTCATTTTATAGTACTGCCCAACCCCCTTTACTCCTCACATTCGCCTGGCCATTTACGCCTGTCCACGGATCAATATGAGCAATTCTTGGAGAAATACGATGTCTCCATGACAACCAAGCCACAAATTCTCAGTGGAAAGCAGTGAGACCAGTAGTGAAATCTCCTGAGGTTTTCAGACCTATAAGACAAGATGTCTTAAAATGCAGGAATGGACAGAAACAAAAGCCAGAGTAATTCATTGTTTATTACTAGTTTAATGATGTCAGATGGACCGATTGGAACTCAGTTTTTAAGTTTGGATGCTTTATCAACATGTATTTTTGCCAGTCAATATTCACCTCCAGAAAGGCTTTTATTCTTTCCATTACTTCATATAGATATGCAGAGTGAGGAATTGGATTTGTAAGTTCCCATCCAAACAGGTACACTTTGCCAGAGAGAATTAATTTAAGGTTAAAATTAGTGTTATCTTTAAGGTACATTAATTCTCCCCTGAACACTGTAGTGCCATCTTGCTTTAATCCTTTCTCACTTCAAAACTGATCAGATCTTGGACAATCCATATTTCGGCCCATAATTGTTGTTGAAATGACTACAGATGGTTTCTTAAGGAGATACTAAACACCACAGATTGTCAAACCTGGCTCCTTTCTGAGTAGATTACCTATTTCTTTCTTAATCTCATGCTGGTTTCTGCTGGACAACGCTGAGTCCAAGTCTATGTGGTTTTAAAATGAATAGAGATTTACAATTCATTGGTTTCAATTATTGTAACATATACTGGTGCTCATTTCTCTGGAAAAGATGAAAAGAGAATGTAGTTCAAATCAGGTATATGACAGTAGTTGAACTCCCAAGGAATCTTGGAAGAGTGGAGTGTGCTGAAATATAATCCCCCAGACATGGGTCCTATCCGGGTTCTGAGATGACTTAGGGGACCTGACATGGATTTCAGACTGCACCCTTTGACTGAAAATTAAATCTCAGCAGTGTTCCTTGGGGAAGGATCAGGGGACTGTTGGCAGCTGCCCCCTGTCAGCACAGGCTGCAAGATTTGGAAATCTCTTAACTAAGCTGACAGGCCGCAGAGACGATGAATCAAAAATATGATACACGGATCAGCACACAAAGATGCAGGAGGGTACAGAGAAACCAGATAAAACAGGAAGGAAAATACCAAGTGAAGAAAGATGTTTAACTCTTTCACTAATGAGGACTGTGTACAGGTTATGTGTGTGCTGTATATGGGTCAAGCTCACAGTTTGCTTAAAAGATCTTGGTATTTAGTCGCACAGAATGTTTTTAATCAGCTGTGACTCGATACAATTTATATTTAATTGTTTCCTTTTGGGATTCATTAATAAATTTTGTAGATGTTCCATAACGAGAAAGATAATGAAACTACATGAAGATAAATCTTTCGGTTACCAAAAAGGATGCACTTTATGGATGTTCCTGTATTTAGCTGAATCAATGTTAAGAGTCATTAAAATGAAATGATTGTGAGCTGATTTAAAGGAAAGAATCAAGCTATTTAATGCCACCAATTTGCTTTCCTCCAGAGATACGGTGTTTGAGTGTCCACTGCTGCATTCAGCTGCAGTATATACAGTACTTCTAATTTTTCATAATCTCACACTACCTTCAAAGGGTCAGACATTGTACATATATTAAGCAAGCAGTGTAGTCCAAAAGTAATTATAATGAACTAGTAGTGTCAGCTTTCTTTTTGGTCATAAAGCCTTTATCCTTTTTCAGACCTGAAATCCTGATGAAAGAGGAAAGGATAACAGCTCCACACTGTGACCCCTGGAGGTGACCATTAATTTGACATTGCAGCTGCTAAAAAGGAAACAGCATTACAATCTGCTTTTTTTACAGACCCAAAAGCTGTGTCAGATTTATCACTTGATACTTGGTGGTTGTCTTTAAATGCCTCTCACCTGGACTCTCAGACTCTTCCAAGACACATCTGTCAGACGTATCCTCCACATCTTGGAAGTTTGCCGACTTGGAGCTCTTGTCATGCTTCAGCACACTGACTGCAGCAATAAGAATAAAACACAGGGAGAAATGTAATTTATGCAGAAATCAACACTTACTGCTTTTTTGCAGAACCTTCAATGCTGAAGACATAATTTGTAAACACAAATAATAAATTGAAAAAAAAACCCCAGAAACACAAACTACTTATATGCAACTACAAGACAGTTGAAAAATCTAGACACAAGAATGTGTGCAGGGTGATGTTTGAGGCATCAGGTTAAATGAGGTCCTTTTGAAGTAGTAAACCAGTTTTTTTCTTACAGAATCTTAAAAAATTAAAATAATTAAGAAGTCATAAACAATGCTTGTCTGTTTCACCAAAGAAGCCAGTAAACAACATAAAAGATCAATCAGATGGTTTTGTAATTGCTGGAGTCATTTAGCAGGGAGAAATGGTGTATGTTTTAAAATGAAAATATGTTGTATACAACAAGCTGGAATGTGTAAGAAAATTACTCAAAATTCCAAAATGCAGTGAAACCCAGACTGAGTTGCAGTTTAAGGATTACCAAATTTGGTTATATGTTTTACTTAACTGCTAAAAACATATCCATTTCTGAGCATTCAAATATTTTCAGGGCAATAATTACCAGTCTATGTATGACTTTTTAATTCACTTGGCTTTTGAACAAAATACCACATAACTTTTCTTGAGGAGAAGAGAGTTGCTTCCCTTGTCAAAGTCCATTTCCCTCTCTTCTGCTTAATATCACTACATGGAGCCACAACTACAGCTTGAAGATGAAGTACAATTATAAGTAGTATATTATAGAATAATAGAACAGTAAAGACTAGATCTCGATTTTTCTGTCCCTTAAAACTCCTAGCTGATCCTATTTCCTAAGATAATAGCAGTGGCTAGAAAACACTTCTTTTTTTTTTTTGTAATATCTAGAAAACTAAGCAAAATTCCAAACTTCAGGGGCATGGGGATACGAATGGCTATGCACAATCTCCATGTTCTTCTGTCTTCTTTTCAAAAGAGAAATTCCTTCCCTTATAAATGTTGATAGATTTTTTTTTGGACCAAATGAATATTTGCTGAAGGATTATGTAATTTGAACACCTATTTAAATTTTCCAGGATTATGAGTGAATCAACAAGGCCTCAGGGCAGTATGCAGACATGGGAAACTCAAAAGACACATATTCCACTTCAGTGCCCTGTGCTTTCCATGGGTTTGCAGCTATTGATCCCAGGTCACCAAAAGGTTCCATCATTCTTGACTTTTGCAACTACATAGAGTCTGTTTGAAGCAATCAGGGCTTCAATACTATTGTGGAATTAGACCCTTGAAAATGTAATATTAAAACATAATATATAATAAAATCTATGATAGGGACACCATGCATTTCACCTGAAAAAAACAAAAAACCAGTAAATTTTGCTTAAAAGGTTTGCCTTGGATAGCAGCAAATCAGTATGTAAAACTCTGCCCAGGTAAAGCATGAAGGGTTGACATGATAATCTGCATGGAGTGAGTTGACACTGAAGAACAATTACAATATCAAATAACAAATGTTCTTTTTCACACATAAAAAACCCTATCATACATAAAGGAAGAAATATCTTTAAAGATAGCTGTCCTTTTCTCTTTTTACAACATTTAAACAATTTTTAAATATACTAAGTGAATATTCACCCTTCAAAAGAAAAATTGGAATATACAAGTACTGATACTATATTTAAAAACAGAATAATTTTATGCCAAAATTTTAGAACACTTTTTTCTAAAACAGTTCTTCATACAGTGGAGTCAGCTGCAGTGTGCTGAGTGACAGATTGAGTCATTACAGCTGCATGAATTTAAAAGTCAGAGCTACTCTGAAGTAGAACAATAGAAAAATTTTCAACAGAGTACCCTGTGATGAGAGAGAAAAAACAAAAAGTACAGCTATACCTTTGGAGGGAAAGCAAAAAATCACAAGACCTGTCTGTTTTGGTCAAATAGTAGTCACCAAAAATTCAGAATCAGCCTTTCAAAATGAATTGTGTATTTTTACCCAGTCAAGAACTCTCATAGTGAACCAAAGAGGGAAGACACTTCCACAGCACCAGAATCAATCCCAAGTAGGAGCTGGCAGAGACTTCCCTTACTGGAACTCTGTGCTGCAACCGCCTTGCATGGGACTAAAACAAACCTGCTCAGGTGCTCTGCTCTTTCCCAGGCCATGTCAGCACAAGTCAGATAATTTCAACTGACCAGCTGGACTTTACAACACAGTATTGAACAGTGTTCTTAGTGAAGATACCAGATTCAGCTGAGAACTCATAGCATAATAAATAAAACTCAACTAAAAGCAGTTCCATACACAGATGAGGTAGCTCACAAGGAAGGTAGGAAATGAACAAGACAGAAACCAAGACAGGACAGCAAGATGCTTGGACAAAGCAGGAGGATTTCCAGTTGGTGTATCTGAATAGATACTGCAGAGATTTGGGGAAATCTGGGAGAGGATGGAGTCATTAAAAGCCAAGAAATACAAAAATAAGAAAAGGAATGACAGGCAGTGCCGATAGAGCTGAAAAATGCCAAAAAGCATGAAACACTTGCAGAAATAGCTGGTCATTAGGAACAGTTTAAAGGGAATGGAAAGCAGCGGTGGAAAGGGTTTTCATGAGGACAAAGAGACAGAACTCTGGACAACTTGTGCAAAAACAGCTGGCAAAGAAGGCAGTTCAGCAAGTGTGAGTGAAAGGAGGGAAGTGCTTGTTTCAGAAAGCCAGAACACAGGCTGGGATGGGGTCACTGGTGCAAGCAAGGGAAGTCTCCCTCAGCCCTGTCACCTGCTCAGAAGTACACACACCTCCCTAGGCAAAACCAGGCAAATAAACTTCACAAGACCCTGGTTTATGAAGTTACATAATAAGTCCACATAGTGAGCAAGAAAGGGACCAAGGCAGAGACCTTCAGATCTTTTCTGAAACGTCATGTTATATGCTCAACTGGAAAAAAAGGTTTCTTAAAAATATCGTAGAAGAACAAAGGGAATTGAGAAGTTAAAAATAAGGAAAGTACAGTCTGGCCCAAATAAAGAGTGAAAGTAAAAATGGCATTATATAATAAAGGAAAAATATGAAAAAAAATCTCAGCACTAACACCTATTTTTCTGCATGTTCTCTTAGGGGAATAGGACTTTATGTACAAATACCAGTCAGAGAAAGAGTGTTCTGAACTGCTTATACTGAAGATGCTGATGGAATTTAAGTTATTTAAACATAAACAGTGTCATCTTTATTCAGAAGACACTCTGTCCTACTTTGGGTTTAAATAGACCTTAAAATTACTTTTGCTTCCCTCTGAAAGGTAATCTCTGTAGTCAAAGTGACATAAATAGAGTATAAATGAGCCCCAAATCTACGAGTCCTAAGCAAGTTAAAAACTGTATCTGATAACTCCAAAAACATTTTCTTTCTATTCAATGCAGTGTCATTTCCATTGTTACATGGACAGTAGAGATTACCTTTGTTAGCATGGAAATAAGGTAAAAGCACATATTTCATTGAAGCAAATGACCTTGAACTTAGCATATAAAGATGACATAAATCTTCATTGCACAGGATCTATCTTGAGAATTGTAGTATTTTTTTCTGATGCTTCTTATTGAGCTCTTAAGATTTGTTTACTGAACTTGATACCCATTTTCTTACATTATTGAAATAGAAAAAGTCATTAATATAGGTATGGGATTTAGAATAGTAATGTCATAAGATAGTAGCATTTAATGAAATATATAATGTATCTAGTTTCAAAATATTTAAAACAATTCCACACAATAAAAGCAAATAATTTCCAAAAAGATACTGGTGATCAGTCTTTAAAGAACAGCCTCTGAACAAACTGTTGAAGCTGTTCTTTGTGAACACAGCCTAATCACAAAATACAGCAACAACTCACCATGGTCATTTATTTCTACACGTTTGGTTGAAACTCTGAAAAGCCTTGTTCCACTCTGTAAATATCCTGCACTAAAGTTTAAAAAACATGCTCTGCATAGCAATTTTTAGAGGGCAGACACACTGGAGAAAGAAGTTTGCATAACTCAGGCAAATAAAACATTTAGCATTTTCTGATAAGATGCCTGTGTTATTGATAAGGTGGATTAGTGACTTAAAGACAGTCTGTCTGTAGGGAAAACAAGATATTATTTGTCATTCAAAATGACTGGATAGGGGAACAAAAATGATTTTTCATTTGAAGATGTTAGGCAAGAGAAGATTCAGGTGATAAATATATTTAATGTTCAATATGGAATACAAAGCAACCTGAATCTAAATAAAACTGCATGGAAAAAAAAAAAGCTGTAAAAGGGAAACAAAATGGTGGCATTTTTAATTTTTGTAAATGGATAAAACAATTGTGCTGCAATGTGACTTCTGAGCTGTTTGGCTTCTAAAGGCACTTACTGTACTATACTTAAGAAGCTTGATGGAGCAATAAATGCTTTGAGTACTATTTTAAAAGCACACTTCATAGATATCGTAAAAATATAATGAAAAGTTTAAGAACAGCCATATTTGCTGAGACTAAAAACTAGCAGTTTAAGAGTCCAACAACCATAAAAAAATACTTCATCAGAAATTTCTCCTAAAGTCCAATCTGAAACTCAAAGAATTACAATTTTTTCCCCCTCCTGTAATACCTCACAATAGATACCTGTTCCACAAATTTCTTCAGTTTTTCCTTAAATGTGCAATTTTTGCATCCTTTACATCCTACATCCTAACTCACTTTGAAATGGCAAACTCCATAGTTTTCTCACATGAGGGCACCTCATTTTGTCTGTCTGCTTATTCCCTGTTGGCTTAATGTGCAACTTCTTGTTTGAGAAAAGGCACAGGTATGAGCCCAGCACACTCTCCATAACCCCTGTGGCTGAAATCTTTAATTTTCTCTCTTTTCAAGACTGACAGTTCCTAATCCACTTTGCTTTCTCCATGTACTTCCAGCCAAACTAAAAGGGTAAGATTATTTCACAAACATTTCAAGAAAAGCAGAAGACATTCATGAGCTGCCAAGAGAACTCTCAGCAGAAGCTCTGCAGTCCCAGAGGCACAGGAGGGGCAGACACGGAGGTGACACGGCTCAGACGGAGCTCCCAGCCCGCCCAGCAGGCTCCCAGCAGGCAGGAGTCTGCCCAGGTGGGGCTGTGCCCCTGGTGCCACCAGGGCTGAGCACAGCTCAAGGATCACTCACAGGTTTTCCAGGTGACACTCCCCAGTGTGGTGCTTGCCTTTGTGCAACACCAGGAATGCTGTTGACTCATGCTCAGCTTGTGATTCAGATTCTTTCCTGAGAAATTGTTATCTTGCTTTTTCTTCCCCATCCTGTCTCTTTGCAGAAGATTAATCCTACCTCAATCTAGATCCCTGTCCTCATCCTTATTGAATTGAACCATATTTTCTTCCTAGGCCATTTCTCAGGCTCTACAAACCAAAAATTCATTTCACTGACAGAAGACATCAGATGCTGGTCATTTCATAAATTTTAGTGTAATTTGAAAAAATCTGCACAGATATGTGTAGTTGTCATTTAATTGAGAATGGCTGGTTTTTATCTTCTGATGATTAAATATCACATTGGCCCAATTTCCATTATATTTTAATTAAAAAAAAAAAGAATACATTTACCTAGAGAAACGTATTATTATTCTGAAGTGAATGCTGCAGTACATGGCAGTTGAAATAAGCCAGTATAGAACCAGCCAAACTGGAAGGTCCTGGACTTGAATCCATCACAATGAATGCAGAAGTAGGACCTGATGGCAGAGCTCAGTTTGCAGAACAATCAACCCACATGCCTGGGAAGTCTGAGCTGGCTCTTGCGCTTCAAAGGCACCTGCAAACAGAGCTCGTGCCACTCGCCAAGTGAATTGCAACTAAAGAACATTTTTCCTTCTGTATGTGAGAAAGGTTTTAATATATCAAAAAAATCCTCAGAAGTCCATTTTCCTCTCTCCCTATGTCTGTGAGGGCAGCGTTCCTCCAAACAGAAAAATTGAGATTTTCAGCGATTCTTTTCCCAATATACCTTGAAGTTTTATTCACCCAGAGGGACTTCTCTACTTCTCTCAACTAAAATATAATGGCATGTAACAAATTATGCTCTCAAAGGACATCCCATTTTTGTTTCATTAGTGCAATGAAACATTCACTCAATTTTAAAGCAGTTGTCTTGATCTTAGTTGTGATTTATAGCAGATTCTGTCCATGTATTCTGTGTAGTATATATTATAAAACACCTAACTAGTTAAATTTGTCTCTGTGGGTTCGACTGCAAGAAATAAAATACTTTCCCATAAAATTCCACACAGCATCTACTGCACAGCTCTGAAGCACAAGCTTCTGGAAAACTTAGGAGGATTTTAAAAAGGAAAATGCAACCCCAAACTGCCTTTTATTAATTCTTCTATTGTTATACACTGTTTCTTCTTCTCAATGTCCTCTCTGGAAAGAAATCCTAAAATTCTCTTTTCCAATTTCCCTAAGTGTGTCATTTAATCAAACATGATGTAAGACTGAATTATTTGATTAACATTGTTTATCCCTCTCTCATTTTTTTTTCCAACCAGTAATTGGGAGACAATAGGGAAGAAAAATTTGATTACAGAATCAGTAAAGAAAGCCAAAACCTGCTAGTTACTAGATAATCAGTCTCCTTTTTAATTAAGGTATATAGCATTTCCTCACCTATCCAAATTTCTAAAAATATCAGAGAATATGCTGAGATGGAAGGGACCCACAAGGGTCATCAAGTCCAACTCCTGGCCCTGCACAGCACCATGCCCAAGAATCCCACCCTGTGCCTGAGAGCATTATTCAAACTCTTCTTGAGCTGTTTGGTGCACTGCCCACTTCCCTGGGGAGTTTGTTCCAGTGCCTGGCCACCAGCCACCAAGGATGAAGAACCTTTTCCTACAGAAATACAGCAAAATTCCCCCTGGTTTCTGTATTTTAGACCAATAGTGCTGCAGAGCACACAGTGCAGATGTGAATCCTAGCACTGTGTCAGTAGCACCTACAAAACCAACAAAGAAATACTTCCTATTTTTAAAATTGCATACTTGACAGCATTGATATTATTCTTTTCATGATAGTAGATTGATTTGGTATTCAAATATAAAATCATAAATCAGGAAGCTTGCAGAGGATTCTGGTTTCGTTCCTTTCTACAGAGAAATTCTTACTATAGATTGCATCAATTTGCTTTTAAAACCAAAACTAAATGAATGTGTGCAGCACAGTTATGACACTGACACATCCCTGTGCATAATATGAGTGTTACAGCTTTTATAGTTTTTCCATCTCTCGATCAAAGCTGTCCAAATAGCTTAATCCATGGAAAAAAAAAATACACAGAGCCTCTTTATTAACCTCTTCTGGCCAGATTATTGTTATTCTTTTGCATTATGGTCTTGGAGATGTATTACTGATAGGGAGGTAAACCCAACTGCAGCACAGCATGACTCTGCTGAATGGCTGCTGTAGGAAAGTGGAAGTACTTATTTCCAAGACATTTCTGTGATGCTCCCTACTGTTAAAATGTTATCTGACTTTAAAAGATTTTCAGTTCAATTGTAAGCAATAAGTAAACTCAAGCAGTACAGAACCGTCTACTGAAGAGTTTCACTAGCTGGTCAAACAGGCATTATTCCAAGACACTAATGTTGTATAGGACTGCTTCCTGGTGGCTGAGACCTCTGATTGGCAAAAGACAGTGGACTTTTCAGTCAGCAAGCTCGTTACCCATGGATGTGGCTCAAGGCTGACACACAGATTGACTGGTTCACACTAATTTACTTCACACAGATTCCATTTATCTCCTAGAAGATCCCCTGGCAGCAGCTTATAATGGCATATCCTAGGATGCCTGCCTGCATGAGTTTTTAAAGCGGCAGAGCTTGATGAATCTAAGTCCAGAAAACAGTTCACAGATTGAGGACTAGGTGCAATCAAAAAACATCAAGTAGCACAGCTGGGACTTGCTAGCTTGCTTGACTGGTTTGAGCAGCTGAGCATTAACTACGCTTGCTTTCCTGCTGGCAGCCCTGTGTCACTAGGACAAATCGGAGCACTACCCGACAGAGGAGCAGAAAAGAGATGGAAAAAAAAGAGAGGAAAGGAAAGGAAAGGAAAGGAAAGGAAAGGAAAGGAAAGGAAAGGAAAGGAAAGGAAAGGAAAGGAAAGGAAAGGAAAGGAAAGGAAAGGAAAGGAAAGGAAAGGAAAGGAAAGGAAAGGAAAGGAAAGGAAAGGGGAAAGGAACACAGATCATTGCATTGAATGGCTACTATTTACAGATGCAGAAATAACTCATTAGAAGATTTAATATCTTCCCAACCCTAGGATTATTAATGTAAATAATGTACTGTTACAAAATAATGGATGTTTTGAGGCAGTAAATTTGTAAAATTTTGTTTTGGTCATCGTGACAGTTCCTAGGAAAAAGACCTGAATGAAACTAAAGTTGTTCTCATTTCTTTCTTATTGAAAACAAAACATATTCAATGTAAAATTCATGTACATTGAAAAATAGTTACCAATATAGTTGATTATTCATTACAGCAATGTGAGCTATATGGCAATGCATTGCCTTGCCCTGATGGAGAACAATAGACTTCAATAAATGCAAGTTTGTAAGCAGTATTTTTAAAAGGACTAAAAATAAAAAGACTGAAAATACAGTGTTACACTCTAGCTCTCCAAACTCAGATGGATAGAGACTATTCTAAAAAGTACTTTTTAAAAAGGAAGCAAAAATTAATATTATCAGAGAATAACATTTGACAGTAAATGTATTGTGAGAGATCCAAAGCACATTTAGTACTTAGAAGGTTAAAGACTCAGCTGTAGTGCTAGTTGATGAAAAAGTAGGATTAAGGCTTTAGTATGAGTCTTGACATGATCATGTTGTCTGCCTGCTGTCTTAAGCTTTGAAAAACAGCTGGGATCATCTTCTTATAAGCTCCAACTCAAAGATGTTTAAGCAGTTCCAAATCCAATTAAACAGAGGTAAATATAAGGAAGGGCCCTACTGAGCCAAATAATCTTATTTTTTTAATGAAAACCAGCATAATTGCAGGTTACACAACTCCTTAATCTCACTTTAAACCTAACAGACTGCTGCCTTACAGTGCACATGGCAAGTCCAGTTAACCCAAGCATTCTGTATTGGTGTGCTTAATTTTTGATCATTATCCTTTATTATGTTACTTGTAATCCTAAAAGCCTATGATTGTGTCCAGATATTTGGCAAGGATTGTACCTGGATATACAGGGCTTCCTCTTCTAAGAGTAATGGATTAATTGGATAGCACTGTATGACTAGTAGATGGTTTGCAGTGAAACTGCTGCGCGGTTTTTAATTTGTGAACTCCACTTCCTTCTCCTTCTGTGCCCATCCTTTAAACAAATTGCCTTTTTGAACATTAGCAGTGTTGTGGGAGTAGCCTATCTATTCTCACCCCTAAGGTGACAATGGATTAGCAATAACACTGCCCTTTGGAGTGGGCTGCTTACTAAAACCCTCTTCATAAAAATTAATGGAAGATATGGAAATGTTTTTGGAAATGGTATTTTTCACAGGGAATTGCATATTCAATTTAAAAGTAGCTACCTTTTGAACATGACCCAATCAGAGTATGATTACTTAAAGGCTTAGAGCATTAGACCCTTTATTTTCCATTGAGTCAAAAGATTTTTGAAATGATCATACTGTACCAAGGTATGTATTTCTTACATTAATACATTTAATACCCTAAAAGCAAAAAACACACATAGGTAATCCTTCTACTTTGTCCTATAAATATGTACAAGGACATTCTCCAAGGATGAAAAGGCAAAATCTCATCAGGGACTACTTCAAATACAAGCTCCTCATGTCGGTAAGAGCAAGAAGGAAATTTAAATGATCAGGAGCGGACTGTTTGCAGTAGTTGTGTTACATTATGCATGATTCTTGGCTGCACAGGATTTAATTAATGATTTCCAGTTACATGGATAAGATTTGTAGTGAATTAGTGTTTAGGGCAGCAAACTAACATCTCACACCATAATTTAGTGATTTTTCCCAAACACCAGTTACTAGGGGTTGCTGTCCCCTTTGTTATTTTGTAGTTGAAAATCAGTTTTGTATATATGGGCAATAATTGTGAGCTCTGTTACAGAAGCATAAGTATAGATTAATTTCAAAGCAGTTATTCTCCTGATGCAATTTATAACAAAATCTGGACTTTGCTATTCTCTGAATTAAGGAGCAATATCTGTTGCTATGTGTAAATATCAGAAAGGTGCTTGTTGAACTGTCAGGTGATACACAGTTATATTGGTAATGAATGTAGATCATCTGCTGCAGTTACCACAAAGCAGACAGGTTTGGGAAACAGGCTGTCCACTTTAAGCAGCACTGGATGTATCTCCAGAAAATGAATATGGCACTCCCTCAAATGAATAGATAGCAAGACTCTGTGAAGTACATAATGGGTAAAAGATGACTGCTGCCAAATACTGCACCTTCACCTACACTCAGCCCTATTCTTCAGGCCATCAGCAAGACAAGCTGTAAGTGAACAGAGCCCGGAGCCTCCCCTTTGAGACAGGAAATAAAGAGGCAAAACAGACACCACAGGCACTTCCAAGAAACTGGACATCTAAGGAGGTGACTGACAACTGTCTCTGAGCTCCAGAGGCTATGTGAGACCACATGTACAAAGAACTAAAAAGCATTGGGTCTAAAAAGGGCAGCTGATCTGCCTTGCCAGGTAAGACTTTGTGCAAGATCACATTCTTATTGGAGTTAAGGACCATGGTGGGATAAATAGCCAAGGCGTAACACAAGTGCGAGCTTTTCCATGAGCTCTTTGATGCATTCAAGTGTCACGTATATGTGAGGCAGACATCATCTAGATGGAGAAGTGGCAGGATATCTTAAATATTTTAAAATGTCAAACTCACTGCACTTTGCTTAAATAAGGTTGGTCTAATATAACAGGAAGATGCTGCTCAATGCTGCCAAACTGAAAAGTCTGTAATCAGTTTTGGTATTGCTCACTTTCAGCGTAGGACTCGAGCCTCCAGAGGTATTAGGTTAAAAAAAAAAAAAGACAACAAGAAGAAAAGTTTTCTTTAGGTTCTGTTTTCACTTGTTTTTTAAGTGTTAGCCTTTCTGGGTGTTGAGCCTTTATTTCTCAGGAAGAATAATTTCCCTATAGCAATAATTGCATACTATCACTTCATCATACAAACTGGGACTTCTGGGAAAGAAACACACAAGATACCATAAGGTTTACCATAAAATTATGAGGGTTGGTGAAACATTACATTCACTGGCTGCATTATATTACCATAGTAGCCAAATCACTAATTAGAATTTATTTTTTCATTAATGTCTGCTCATTAGTTTCTTATTAGTTCTGAAAATAAACATTTCTATTGCTTTTTTTTTATTACACCTTGTCAAAAGTATCTGGAATATCTTTATTTAGGTGTTCTGGAACTTAAGTCTATTAGGGTGTTGTTTATTTGTGCACATCTATATTCCAATCACACATAGAAAAGGTAGGTATACACTGACTATTGGGAAATTATCCAGTCCTCCACAAGAAATTCCATATGGAAGTGTCCTACCAATCTGCTGCAGATACTTCAAATTGTATTGCTGGAATTCTTCTCTTTTACTGGTTGATTTGTTTCTGTTTCTATTTCCTTTCAACTACCAACTTGTCTGCACATTCAGAGGTGAATCTAGGGACAGTCATATATATCCTTGTTCATATGGAAGGATAAAAACAAATTTAGTGTTTCAGGACACAAAACTGCCAGTTCAGGAGATCACTGAAGGTTGCACTCCAGCTTGTAAGATGAGTGAAGTGGAAATGCCAAAAGGGCTCCTGCACAAAAAAGGTACAAATGTGCAGCAGGACCTTGACTGCAGTTTCAAAAGCACTGTGCAATGGCTGTAGCATAATTAACAGAAAGCACAGCAGTCTTGTAAAATAAATCACAGAATGCTCACTCCCTTCTTCACCTCTGTGTTGACTAGGTGCACTTTTATAAAAAGCAATAGAGCTGCTCTTGATTTAGCACAAACTGAGTTTGGCCAAGGTGACCGAGATGAAGCAAGCAGTGTAGAAATTCCAATGGATATGTGAAAAGGACAAAACCAGATACTGTAAGTGTAAGATGACTTTTCCTAAGTAGATTCAGAAGAACAGAAGATAAGTTCACTTATAACTGGCTGCTTAAGGAATCTGCTTAATCATTTCCAAAACAACCCAAGTAAATTCTGAGCTTCAAAACAGAGCTTCAGACTTCTTATTCCATTGATTTGAGACTGCACAGCTGTAGCACCACAGTGTAACTGCTTTCAATCGTTAATTAAATCCACAGAACCACTGAAACTCACAGGCACCCCAGTCTTTGCACATCTTTTATCATAAATGACAAATGCAGGTGAACTTCTAGCCATAAACTGCTCCCACAACCCAAAGCTTTTTCAAAAGGAGAATAGCCTACCTCTGGCAAGAGAGCTCCACATTTTTACATTGCTACAGAATTGCAAGAACTCTTGTGGCAGTCTGTGAAAAAACACCTAAAGTGCATGTGGCCTGTTGGACTTCAAGAGGGTGCAAATAGATCTACAGCTGTGTAAGGCATCAGTACCTAGGAGTATTAACTTACTTACAGACATTATTTTTCCTAGAAAATATGAAAGGCTAAAAACAGATTTAAATAATTCTTACAATGTGAAATAGTAAATTCAGTATTAAAAAATTGGGATCAGCAGTATTTACCATACTGTATTGTTATAAAAAACATTTCCTTTATCTACCTGTCACTTTTATAGTTGCATACACCTGCTGCCACCTCAGGTTCAATTCCCAGGGAATTGCTCATTCAGAGGTAAAGGAAAGTGAAAATGTGGTTTAGAAGAACAAATTACTTGATTTGTTTCAGCTCATGAAGACAGCTACAGAGTGTAAATGAATAGGTAGGGCTCACTTTCCTTCTTGTCTTATTTTTTATTCTAATAATGTCACCTCCTAAAAAGCAGATTTTTTTATTGGTTTCTTTTAGACTACACCCTCTTTTGGATACGTATGTTCTGCATGATATTAAAAGGCTGGAGTAGGATCCAGGGTTAACTCACATTTGGCAGCACATGGCCATGTTTCTAGACAATTCAGAGGGAATGCTGAGAACTCCCCACACAGCTCACCTGTACTAAAAATAGGTCACTTGTTTGGGACCACAGTGTGTAGGTAGAAGCAAACAAATATGATATATAAAATTACAGAATACCTGCAAGATACAGACATTACTTATGAACAAGAGAAAATCTGCACTTCAAACAGTCACAGGGCAAAATCCTGCATTTCATTAATACTAAATGGCCTTAACTTACAGTTTAAAACAACCCAACCACAAAAACCCTAAATGTGCCATCAAAACTGCAATGAGTACAAGACTGTTCTTAAAGCTAAGGAATTTGTTAAAAGGACTCCTGCACTCAGTTACAACTCTCCCTACAACAAGCAGTCTTTCAGCTTACCGTAATTAGAAGAAAACACTTCATTCCAACCAAATGTTATGCACACCTTGACATCTTACTAGTATACATTTTTTCTCTCCTACAAGAAATATCAAAAGAGGAGGGCTGATAACCTTACTGAATATTAATGAGTGACAGAGCTGCATTTACTAAGGTGATTGACTACAGGTATTTGAAACACCAGAAATGCAGTATTTGCAACAATTCGAGTATCTACACAAATACAGATGTTCAGGGGTTTTTTAATGTAATTTTATCACTACTTTTTCATAGCAATTTTCTTCATTTATATGCATATGATTGGTCATATTTAAGATAGGTACAAATACTATTATTTAAAAATTTATTTTACAGCAACACTTAAGAAACCATAAATCTATGGCAGTATTACTAGAAGAAATCCATTTCTATGAAAGCTGTATATTTGCAATATATTGTTGAAGTATATATTGCATTAATACTTCACAGCATTAATATAGGTTATTTGTTTATTACTACGTCAAGGTTATTCATCATATGCAGTGTCAGAAAGCACAAGCTGACATCTCATATTGTCTGCTTCAAGGGCAAGACCAATGTGACCTTTGGCTCCTTCTTTTAAAAAGGATGAAATCATTCCAGAGGGATAATGCTGAACTGCACAGCTCCCTTTAAGAATCAATCTGCCATTTATGGTTTCCAATTTTCCATACTGTAGTATGGCTTGTTAAGATCTCATGGCTAATTTTCTCTTCAAAGTTTAGTGTTCTAAAATTCCCCAAATATGTTTCTTACTGCAATGTCACTTATGCTTCCTACTTTAATCATCACAGAATTAAAATTGCAGATCATCTATTCTTTTTAATTTTGCTAAGGTGCTTCTGGATTCTGTCTGGACATGCTGGCCAGACTTCCTAGATCTAGATCACACCTTGAATCAAAAACTATTTTAGACTCAATGTTTTTTCTTTCCAGATTCTGTTAAAATCTCCAAGAAAAAGTCTTCATATTTATTGACTTTTCTTGCTTTACCATGCTTCTAAGCTCTCCTATATTCAACTGACACAGGTGTGCAACTGATGGTAGAAGATACAGTTACCAGTGAAAATACATCAGAAACAGAAATAGTTAATAGGTAACAGTGCAAAAATATGGGAGTGATAAAAATGAGAGGTCATCTGTTAACTATGGAGCTCTGCCTTCAGCTGCCTCTGTACCACGCCAGGGGAAAGCAGATGCACAATCAAATCATGAGCTAGATGTGAAGCTACGTGTGTTATTTCACAAGAATGACAAGGTGCCTCAAGGATCTTGAAACATATTTGTACAGGCAACTCTTCCAACTTCATCAACCTCAAAGTGAGTACATTTTTGGAGAGAGAGGGATGAGATTAACACGTATTGGTAATTTTATTATCTGTGCGTGATACTGATTTCACTATAAAATTCAACCAAGGAGAATGCAGCATTCTTTGACCTAGCTGATAAAAGGTCAGAAAGCAATTTTGAATAATAAATGAGACCTGCTGACCTCATGACCCAAGTCTGGCAGGGTCAGCAGCAGCCCTCTCACCAGATGCTGATGGCAGATATACAAACGCAGACAGCTCAACTAATGAGCTTCCCGGATAAAGGTTTTAGATCCAGTGACATTTAAGTGCTATGCAGTATATAAAATAAACTTACAAATAATCTGTGCCATAAAAAATTAAAGTGATATTTACAGTGAGGTGCAATATGACATACTTTGTAATCTTCACTACAATGATTATTTTACTGCTTCTCCTAGGTGGCCATTAACCAGAAAATATAATACCTGACTAACATTTCCTCTAAGGTCTTTTCACGCTTATATGGTTCCCATTCAGTGGATGTACTTTGAAAAGACAGACTTTGATAGTACATTTTCTTGGCACCTCATTCAATAAAAGTCAACAAAAATTACTTTTAAGACAAGTTTGAATTTATTTTATTTAAATTCAAACCAACATATTTCCTCCTAGCGAGTAAAAGACAGGCTTAGGGTATTGTAAGACCAAGAACTATTTTCTTCTCATTGCTTCATGAACACTTCCACACAGAAATGAGTTACACAGTACGTGGTTCATGGAGAGGGAAGTGTGCTAAAATTCATTCTCTCCTCTACCTTATATTTCACTCTGCAAATGTCTTATTCCATTCGAGACCTCAGAAACCCTGAGTTTCAACATCACCCTGGGTGCTGGGTCTGAGTTCCACAAGCTATCATCTCATTCCTCAGGTATATAACCACTGCTTGTTTGAATTTGTAGGAATATAACTATATATTTATGTTCTGCATGAATTAGCAGTATAAGGCAAAATTTCTAAATATCATTTTTGAGAACTGATTTGTAAGGAAAAAGAATTGATTAGGTTCTTTTCATCTGCAAATAATTCACCATGAACACAATTAACTACAGCAACCACAAAAATTTGCTTTTCTGTCTTTTAAAGTCACCATTATTAATTCTATGGAAGATGTCTTTTAGCCACTTACTGAAGTCTAGAGACTATATAAAAATGTTACAGAAAAATTATTGTGCTCTACTCAATTCTGTGTTCCTTTGTATAACTAATTTTAACTTATACAACAACTGGTGCTTAAGAACTCAGAAAAATTAAAATACTAGCTGGAGATGGAGGAAAAATACTGCCCCATTTCATTGAAGGGGAATTTGAGACACTAGGTTACATGAAGAAATATTTTCTTTTAAACTTTAGAAAGTTTCAGCCTTTCAATTTAATTGCATTCCTGCATGGTCTTGAATTGTGAAAAAGGATAAAGAATGATTAGTTGATTTAATTTTGTTAAACAATATGTATACTTCTACAATACTATTTCCCATTTAACTCCTCTTTCAGCTAACCAGCTTTTAAAATTACATTTATATTGTTAATTTTTCTTGCCTATCTCTAAGGTGTCCTCTATTTAGGCCATAGCTTTTCAGAGTCAGCAAAAAAGATCATGACCTCTCCAAAAGGCCTCCCAATCAATGTACACAATAAATTTGTAATATTTGCAGTGTTATTTACATTCTTCGTATATCTTCACAGTACATCAGCTCTTCTGAGTGCCACTGTACAACTTTTGACTGAAATGTTACCCCTGACATTTATAGATGGAATTTACCTACCCAGTGGTGACTGGCATACCACTAGGGAGAGAGCATCTGTATCCTTCTGATCCAGGGGCTGCCAGGAGCCATTTAGATCTTTTTAATCAGTGCTGATTAAGGCAAGTCAGATGACTACCCTCAAATTTATCACTGCTTCTAAAGACTTTGTAGCTGCCAGTAGCTTGGGTAGCTCAGGCAAGGGATTGTCTTGGCCACTCGCCTTCCCTCTGCACTTGTGAGGACTTTGCAAGGGGAATTACACACTGTCTCTACATAATCTATCCCAATTTTTCACTGAGTCAAATGTGTGCCCAGAATACAATTTTGGGACTTCAGCACTGTGTGTAGATACCAATTAAACTCATTGTTAGTGAACCCAGCTTCTAAATCTTAGTGCATTCATTTAGGGAACCAGTAACAGTAACCAGCTCCTGCACTCTCAGCCTGCATGCAATTGAAATAGAATTTGATTATAAACATATTAAATTATAAAAGTTGCTCAAAAATCTGCCTGTAGCTTTGCCTCATGTATTTAAAACAGCAGTAGCTTCCACTACCAAGAAAGATTTTCTTACTGCATCTAGTGCATCAGTAAAATGCACTCAGCTTTGATTTCTGTCTTGCCACTAGACAATTATGTGTATTGTAAGTCTGCTAGATTTCCTTAAAATATTACATTCAATCTGCCTTTAAATGGCTTCTCCATTTCATCTCTATGAGAGTACAAGGAATTTTGGAAGTCAAGAGCTGTTCACAGTAGCTTCATACCAATTTTCCCAGAAGAAGACACTACAAAGCTGTGCATCAGCAGAACTTCTGCCTAGCAAAGTAAATCTTTCATTACATAAATCAGCTGGACTTATGTTAATTATTTACTGGTGAAATAGTGCAAAGCAGAACAGTGGAATCTGGAATAAGATTCAGGGTTTGGAGATACATCTCTTAATGAACACACCTGAAAATGTAATCAAAGAGAGAGAGGAGGACTCATGAGATCCATCCAGTGGGATCACCTATGAGCAGAAATTCCATTTAGCTTTGCTCAGCAAAAGAAAACAAATGCAAATAATAGAGTTGATCTAACTACAGGCTTGCAAAAATATATGTATGGAAAGGAGAATCAGAAAAATTACTGTACCCAACTGGTACTGTAAAAACAGGAAATTGTTCTCTTACAGAAAATCATCCTAGATAGGTAATATACACTAAAATTGTTAAACAAATCTAGCTGGGTTTTGATGTACCCTCTGCCCCTGCACCATTTTAGTGACAGCTAATGTGGGATGGGCTGCTCTTTTCCACTGCTTGTCCTGCTTTTCATGCAATACAACACCACCATCCCATTTCATTTTTTATTCTGCACATTTATGCTGTGACTACATCCACCAAAGGATCCATTTTACCTCTGTACTCTAAATGAAGAATTTGTAAATTAGTTCTGTTCACTAAAAATCAACACACTTTTCAGAGTGTACAATATTTATTCTTCTTAACCTGGAATAGCTTATTCCCAAAAGCAATTAACATGCCTTATGCTCTTTCCTCTCCTCCTCCTAAAATCACTACAAAGAAAACTAGAAATTAGATTTTCATCTTGTTATGTTTTATCCAAATACAGGCCAAAAATCAAAGCCCTGGTTGCCAGAGTTCTAGCAAAATTATGCTTGAGAGAAGCCACATTCACATATACCAGAACAGCTTCTGCTGTGGCTTTAATTTTCTTTTACTAATTACATATGTCACTTTTCCTTGAAAAGATTGTTCTCTTCTGATTCTGAATGTGTACTACAGTTTTGCAACTTGAATGAACTAATCAGTTGTGAATTTTCAAAGCAGAACTTGTACATTATCACAGTAATAAACATACTGTAATAATTTTTCTTTTTTTAATTTCAAAGAAACAGTTTTTCTGCATATAAGTTCCAAGATGTCTAACAACCCAAAATGTAAAGCTTTTACTTGTATTCTTGTTTAGGACATTAATTATTATGACAGATTTTATAAACATTTTGTCATATGTCATCATATTTTCTCAATCCTTAAACTACACTTAATTTTTAGTCTTCTCTTTTGAGTTTCACTTAGGACTGACTCACATACATACTGGTCTTCATACATCTAAAAAAGTATTAGAGATTTATACTTCTTGTTCATACAGATTCCCTTTAATTTTATTCTTTATACTAGGCAGCTTATTCACTGAGTAAAACCTAGTTTTCTAGGAGTCCATTGTATGTAGGGAAGCTTTCAAATATTACCATGGCCATAGGATAATTGAAAAAAAAAGATAATCAGAGCCTCTGGAATAATAATGGGTAAAAAAAAATGTTTCTGATGAAAACAATTAGTTACAAGCACTACGAGTTGAAATTCAGTTCAGCGTTAAAGAGACAGTTTAGAAGCACATGGTACATTTATCACAGCTCCACAGACAAGTTATTGAGCTGTCTGTGAAAAACAGAGCCAAACAGGAAAGCTTTCAGCAGAAAGCAGTGGTTGAGGTCCTTGATTGATAGAGTTAGATGATGCAAAGCTGTCTGATGGCCTTTCTGCAAAATAAAGTGAAGGAACTCAAGGTCTTTCATGACGATCTCTGACCACAGATGAACAGCTACTTTATTACAGCACAGATTGAGGTTGCACCTTAGTCCATATTCTGCCACTTTTGGATGCACACAGTTAACTTTACCAACAATCCACTGTGTTTAACATAAGTGTCTGCCATCTTTATACCATTTTAAAAGGGCAGCAGATTGCAGTAGTTAGAAGCTTAACCTCTTTTCTTTTTAACTGTGGTGATTGAAAAAAATATAATCAGTTTTATCACAGGGTTCTTATTGCAGTGATAGGGCTGATTGTTCAGGGGGAAGTGCCTCATCTAAAAGATACAGATAAATCCCCGCTATGTGTAAGAGCCAAAATCTACTGGTGCCTCCTCCCTCAGAAAGGAACTAATTTACTTTTTCCAAAATGTAAATCCTGTCTTCCTAATGACTTGGGGGTGATTCCAATCTTCACTGATGTGATGCTACAGATATCATAAAATACATCTTTGCAAAGCCTGAGAACAATTATAGCACATTTGCTTTCAGCAGAAATTGAATACTTATCTCCATGATTGTGATGTTTAACAAAAAATGTTTAGGAAAAGATACTACACTACCTGACCAATATAAAGTACTTACAGTCACTCAACCCTGACTTGGGGGGCACAGTTCAGACAAGAGCAGTGACTTCTATTCACAGTTCAAATTGAGGATATTTTGTCTGGGGTTCTCACAGCTGCCTGTGATTCACACTGGCTAAGGCTGCACTGCCTCTTTCATTTCGAAGTACAACCTGGAGACAAATACTATGACCCAGTCACTTCTACACTTACCACATTGACTGATACTTTTGATTTTAGAAAAACAAAAAATTCCACAAAGAATTTTTGAGTACATGAGTTTGACTCTGGGCTATATTTTAGTTAAAGTTTCTATTAGCTTAATTAGCTAATGGGGTCACTAAAGCAACTGTCCAGAAGTTACTCTCATTCACTCTCTTCAAATGTCCTTTGAAGAAAAATATGTTTTCACATATTTAAAGTCCTTTCTCCTTAATTATAGGTCTCTTTCCCTCATTGACAAGGCCAAAGTAGTGTCCTGGACTAAACAATTGCTGTAGGCTTCTTCCAAATGAACTATTCCAGTCTAGTGCAATTTATATTTGAAATGCTTCAATTAATCCTTGCATTCATTTGTAACTTTGTTCTGGGTTTACTCTCTCAGCTCTAGTGCTCCACTGTGAGCATCCTCAGAGCAGAACAAGTTACAGTAAAGCAGTAAACATCTCTCCCCAGGAAGTGTCTCAGTAAAGAACAAAGTGTCATTGATGGCAAAAACCTCAGTTCTAACAAGGACAGGTTCATATATTCAGACATCAGCTACAAGAATTATTCAGCTTTTTAACATTTTCTGTCCTGCAGTGACGAGTCTTGCTAATACCAACACATCTACTCCCCATGTCTTTGACATCCTTGGTTTTAAAGTCAGTGTTAATCACTACTCCCCAAACTCTTTTCCTCAGAATAGCTTTTTTTCCCATTACCTTAGTTTAATATTTACTTTAGAGGCTGGTGCCTAAATTGTCTGGATATGGAATTCAGTGTGTCATCTATCAAAGGACTGACAAGAGGAAGTCTGCCCTGAAATTCTGACTTTTGAATTCACAGAACTGCCTAGCTCCTTTTTCACGGTTGAAGTGGCATACAGATACTATGACCCATGTACTCAGCTTTCAACTCAGTTATTTTACCATTTTTACAATACCATACACTAGTAGTAGTTTTAAATTATAACATTTTAAACACCTCACTTGATGTTATTTGGTTGAATCTATTCTGAGTGCTGAAACAAATGCTGCAAATCTTACAGGATTTTTATGCAAAGTGAGAGAGTATTATCCAGGCTTTTCCTCCTGTATCATATAAAAGACTCCTGAGCACAGTGCCACCTAAAACTTCTTAAAAAGGAAGATGCTCTCAATTTCCTAGGTTTGATGCTGGTCCAACAGAGTTGAGGAAAATAAAAACAACACCAAGTGCTGTCAGTAGAGACAGGCACTGGGAAATAAAAAAATATTTCAGTCTGAAGGTTTAAATTGATATGTGTTTCTACCCACAAAACTGTAAACAATTTCTAAAGCATTTAAGATGATCTCAGAGTAGTCTTTCTCTCTGATTAATGTTAAACACAATGTTTTTACATAATAGAGGCTGAACTATGAAAAGGAATGCTTTATTACACCTTGGTTGCATAAGTTCAATCTTGAAATAAAAAACCCTTTAAAAACAAAACACCATGTCTGGTTCATATAAATAAAGGTGTTTTAAAAACATGTATTGACTTTTCCATGTTATTAAGCTTTTTAGATGAATCCAGTTGTTAAATGGTTGTTCTAGTAACTGGCCTGTCATCTGGAAATGTTCTTAGATTGTTTTTTTGACACAATGTCCCTGCAGAAAGTTGGGCAGTGTGACACAGAGAGCACAGGTTTGCCTATCACACTGATTACTTGATGTAATAGTAAGCAAGCTTAAGTGAACTGTGTGTCTTCAATCTTTCCAATCACTTAGGGATGGGCACCAGAGGATACCATCCATCATCCATGGCCTGAAACATATGGTGCATCAGCAATCTTAGGCTGACCTAAATGATAGTAAAAGCTGCTATGCTGTTCACAATAAGGAATTGTTGTCCACTGAATTACAGGATTGTGATTAGATTGCTAACATGGCCAACTTGATGTATAAGTGAAGTGTCCAGGAAAGATATTCCCTAGGATCCTTTGAAGATTAATTTATACCCTTGAAATGTGTACCAATCACAGAATGAAAAAATATGTCAAGGTATTTTTCTTGTGAACAAAAAAAGCACTGCAGTGGTAACAGCTATTAATTTATTTTTGGCAGTTTTAGCCAACAGAATTCAATAAACAAGGTTCTTAAAGGTTTCTGTTTTGTTGCAAGGTTTTTACTGCTTGACTCCTAAAAGCACAGAGTTCTACAACAATATCTTCTATAAGGGGGTCAGTTCCCCTCACATTCTATTCTAAAATCTCATAAAGAATTGTAAGCATTACACAAAGGCAGCAAGAAAAAGACTGAAAATTCTTCATTTTGTATTATTGTATTACTATGTAATGGGCACGTAAATACAGTGCAATATTATGCACCTATTTTTAAGATAAAAAACATACACACTTGACCACTGATCCCAAAATTATCAATTTTTTCTCTCCATAAATTAGATTATGCTTGTCATGTTACTCATTCATCAATTTAGGAAAAAATAACCCGCATCACAGAGCTAAGGCTTCAACCGCAATATCAACTTTGGTGTGACTCGGGGCAGGGGGCAACAAGGAAAGGGGGAGTTATTATTCTAGAGTAGCTCTATCCCTTAAATCCTCTTTAGGTAGTAACACAGAGATAGTGAAAAGCACATTTTAGGAAGCACAGGTAAAGAGTGAAAAAGAACATTATCTTATAACAGCTCTGAACTGTATTAGAACACCACTAAAACCAGCATACATTTGTGCTGACCATCCAAGACCATTCAAAAACCAGCTTAGACCAGGCTGAAGTAAATTACTCCCTTATAAGATATGGAACTTTAAAGAAATTGTTTTGTAAATATGTCTACTATATGCAATTATCATGAGAAGACTGGAAACAATGTTCTTTTCTGTCCTATCTTCCAGTCTATTTTTTTTTTGTGATTTGCTTTGCTTTTCCTGGAACGTGTGAGGCAGATGTGCCTGCTGTGCCTGTTAGCTCAGACCCTCTGCTGGTGCTTTTACTTTATTTCTAATGTGCTTGTCTAAGTCTAAGTCCTTAACCATGTACAAGTTCTATTTTAAAACATTCCTAACCACACAACTAAACCATTAAATTTCATTACATAAAAGCACAGGTTTAAAGTCATGGACTTTTTTTTTTTTACTATTCCCCAATATAATCTGCTGACAGAAGTGTAATTCATATAATACACTATATATCACACCTTGACACAGATAACAATGGTCACTAGTGAAAGGGGGCCCTATTGAACCTTTCAAGGGGACATACTAATTAAATAATAAATTCCATCCTGTGCATTGAGAATGGCCTTAATCTGCTAAAAAAATCTGAGACACACCTATTAGAACAATTTGCCTAAAATACCAAAATGCTCCTTTTTACTGAAAACACAAGCTAGGACCAGTGTCTGCTTAACTTACATTAAAAAAAATTGTCTTTTCAGTCAAGACAAAGACTTATGCTCATTGGCAGCATTAAACTTGACAGTTTGGTGAGATGCAAAACCCTGACAGCATTTAATGTCCAAATGAAACAGAATAATTTTTAGCATTACCATATTATTAGTACATTAAATTGAGCTTGCATGCTTTAATTATGTCAGATTGCTTCTCTCTTTTAACACTTCTGAAGAGAAAACGGAAAAAAGAAATCCAAAACCTATTCAGATAAATGAATGGTAGAGAGGAAAGAATACACATACAAGGTACTAATTATTCTACAGGAAATACTTCCTGGATTCAGGTTCCTACTTCACCCTCTTCACTAGGCTATCTGAGCATCTCCTAGTAGTGCAGCAGGTGATGTGACTAACATCCATCATAGGAGAACAATACTGGCACCTGGTCTTTAGGGAATTAGTGATATATATCTTCAGTGTGATATAAGTTGAATTTTTCCAAGAGTAGGGAGAAAAAATTCTTCTGCTGAAATACTTGGAATTTGACAAAAATTTCCTCAGATACATCAGAAAGCTTTCTGTATTCTTTAATTCTTACTTCATTTGAATAGTCATCTTTACCAGCAATGGAATTGAAGAACTAAAACATGATGCTGAAGCAAGATAGGATACTTGGTGGACATAACTTTGGTCCTTAAAATAAAGCATACAGGGAAACATTAAATATGAACCAGCCATGAGAGAATACTGAACAACTTAAGTTTCAAAATCTGGAAGTCATTATGTGCTGATTGGTTCCGTGCACCATGCAAATATGAAATACTATTTCTCTTAATGATGTTCATTTGCTTTGAAACAACACTGAGTTTACTTTTATATAACAAAGAGAAACAGATTCTATCCACATGAGACAGGAAATACAAAGAGATGCATTAAGCCTTCTAAAAATGTGTACAGGTGCAGAAGTGCACCCAGAGATGAACACATGGTCCATCCTGAAATTTAACAGCTCTGTTGAGATACATTCTAGTGGTGATGGATATACGTACCTCCAACTGGTTCAATGTTTTCTTGATAAAGAATACTTTTCTTGGTAGGAAATTATTTTTTATTTTATTATTTTGAGCTATTTCCATTTTTTGTTTGCTGAGACAGATGCCTTGATCTCACTATTAGAGACAAGCACTGTTCAGTCGTGTCAATCTGCTGTGTGTTATCTGGAAATCTCTACTTCCATACTAATAATGACTTGTATAAATAAAGTAGTTTTACCTTTCAGCATGTTTTTCACAAAACACATAATGAAAAATTTCCATCTTACTGAAAGCTATTAGGAGCAGCTTGAAGTAATTTCTCTTTCTGCAAGGTTTTTTTTAAACAAAAAACTCTTAAAACATTTAACTTGTCTTACTGCCAGAAAATATTAGTAATTCTGTTGGTTCAATATTTGCATGATTAATTTTATAATTTCATTCCAAATAAGGTCTGTTATTCTGGAATTCCAGGACAGAAACATTTCAAATATATGTAGTTATAGACCAAGTTCAGGAACTCATTCTGTATCTCCTAAAAGTTTAAAAAATATAAGATGCAAAATTCAAAGGTACCTTGCTTCATATATCATTAAAAAGAATCCCTTCAATAAATTGTATTCCAATTACATGACAGAAAACTAACTAAAGCATGACAAAAATTGTTAACTGCACACTGCAGATTGTTCTGCCTTCACTACTGCCCAGTAGAAGCCATAGGTAACTGCAGTCAAAATGTCTCAGAAAGATTTTATTCCCCATGATTAGGAAAATTCAGACAACAGAACTTGAAGAAAACGTTGCCAAACTCTTGCAAACATTTTTTAAGCATGGCAGCCATATAATCATATATTGTTGAGAACTTCTGCCTGGGGGTCATCCCTTTAGCCATGCT
Source organism: Agelaius phoeniceus (assembly GCF_051311805.1). Lineage (NCBI taxonomy): Eukaryota > Metazoa > Chordata > Aves > Passeriformes > Icteridae > Agelaius > Agelaius phoeniceus. Next base: position 12,614,789 of record NC_135277.1, read on the forward strand.
GTTCTGAACCACTCCTCTCTCAGAAAGCATCTGGCTCTACAATCTTTCAAGGTTAGAACCTATTCAAGTCTTTCCTGCCCTATGTGTTCCTATAGTATCCTACATGAATATCGAACAGCAAAGAAATTAATAAAAATAGTATCAAGAGATTACAAAACATCAATACAGCACAGAAAAACTCTAGATGGTGTCTTATAAATATGAACAAGGTATTCTAATACTGTGTTACCTATGGCTGTTAGCACAGAGCTCAGTTTCAGTGTTAATTATGGACTATACACAGTACTACTTTTTCTCCCACCTCAGCCTGCCTCTCATATTAGACCCATCTAGAAAATCCCCAGCTTTGCAAGAACGATTTGCACAAAAAATTCTAGGGGAAGTGCTAGAATTTAAGTAATCTATTTTTGCTATTTTATTCACAAGATTTTACAGAGGCTGGGTGAGCAAAAAAGCACAGAGAAATAGGGAAACATCACTAAGGCCATCACTCTGTCCTCTTTATTGTCTACACTCCTTAACAGTGTAGACAATAAAGAGGACAGAGTCTGAGCAGTTAGAGATTGATCATTACAAATTAAAATAGGAGAAGGACAAACTTCAAAATATAACCTAACCAAGGTGAAAACCTCCAGGTTTTGTTCTTTCTACCTTTGTGAATAAAATTAACACTGTGTTATACAGACACAAATGGATTAAAAAGGAGAGTATGACACACAAGAAATGAAAACATTACTTGGTAACTTATACACTTATTTCTTATGCTATGTTCAGATGTCTTCCAGTTGTAAGGGTTTATTTGACCCATGGCTCTCTGACAAGAAATCCAAGGCTCCAACAATGATTTCAGGTTATATACTCTCAGCAAGTCTGAACACTGTGTTCAACTAAGAGAAACAATATAGGCAAGGAGACATTCAGACTAAGGAAACAAGATGTGACAAGGAGTGGCTCCTCAAAAAAAAAAAAAAAAACAAACTAAAAAAAAAACCAAACCCAACAAAAGAAGAAAAACAAACCAAAAACAACCAGTAGAAGACAGTCTTAGAGGAGACTAAGTAACAAGGAGTATTTGCAGCTCCTTCACATGTTATTTTGAAGCCCCAAGTCAGATCTGTGAAATCTAAGATGAGCGTTGCACTTTACCTCACCCAATGAAGTTCTAAATAAACAGAAGAGACTAAAAATGAACCAATGATAATTTTATATGTCTGTATTAACAGCTCCTCCCCTCCCAAAGTATTTACCTTTAAAGATTTAAATAGAGCATTAGAGATTCTTTGCATTCAGTAAGCACAGAAAAAGCACATAAAAACCAAAACTGACTAAAGTTTATTACACATTTGAATTTAGAATATATGTGATCCTTATGCCTCCTTGACCAGTGAATCCTATCTATCCTAATGTTTTGTAGGAGTCTGAGATGGCGCCTTTTGAATTTGATTTTGTGTAAAAATACACACCAAATCTGATTTCTGCTACATTAAGGAGTCCTCTGGTAAAATATATGACGCATGGAATGAAATAAGCTGTAGTTCTAGAATGAGTCTTTAAGCTTACTTCCTTTAGTACTTGACCACTAATATTAAAGACTACTGGATCAAACTACAGTTTTAATTGGATATATAGGACATGATACAGTGGTATAGTTAAACTGCAAGTTAGATGCTAAAATATAGCATTGATTTGTATTCTTTTACTGGAAATATTTGTAATATGAAACTAGGATACAATATACTCATTTTTAATGCCTATTCTGTACAGAGGAAAGCTACTGCTGTCACCAGGTTATGCCCAAAGTACATTCTTCAAATAAATGTTAGATTAATTGGTTTGCTATTTCTCAGTCTAAAATGAGATTACAGATTAATCTAATTCACATTAATAGTGATGAAATGTTGATTACATAATTCCTACACTGCTTATTGCTAATGCACACACACAAAACTTGCCTGCCACATCATTTTTTAAAATTGCCTGATGTCTAATAATTTAATGAATTGTTGCATATAGGAACTTGCCCAAGAGCACAAAATACCAGTTCCACCTAAAACCTTTGTTTTATTGGACAAAATGTTTGTGCTAATAAGACGACCAGATTGGATAAAGAAATTTCATTTTTTAGATAATTTACTGATTACTCAGGTTCTGTTGAAGTTTTCCGTACATTTAGTATCTCACCAGAACACAAGCAATATAAATTATATAAATGTGATTATAGTTGAACTGTGTCAATGCATTTATCCCCCAAAAAGTTACTTCCCCAGCAGCCAGACAACAGAAGTTTTCATTGAAATCTTGTATAACTTTTGTTGGCATCAGTGATCCAAAAGGGCTAATGCTCCAAGTCAGGATTATCTTTCGGGTCTTTGATTGTTCAAATACAGAGTCAGAATGCAAATCTGACTAATATGAAAAGGAAGTAGGTTATAACAAGATGACAATGTGAAAGAATATATCAGAGACAGAGCAACCCTCCTCTTTGGCTGCACTTCCTTGACAAGACCTTCAGACAGCGAGCAGGCAAGGAGTTTCATTTGCTATGTAGAAAGACAGACACAGAATTATTTCCTAAGAGCTGACATAAAAAAAGTCATCTGCAACTGGACAGGTTTCTGAAAGGCTGACAATGGCAGCGTTTAAAGCCCTGTGCCGCAGGTCACTATTCCTCTCTAGTGAGCAGGAGCTGTTATATCCCGCCCTGCATTGATTTACCATTACTGAACGGATTCCTCATTTTAACAAAACATATCGTTAGATTCTAGGTAAGTCTTTGACAATTCTTTACACTGGCCTATGGAATTCAATTGCCACCATTAATTTCACTCTGGTATTTATCAGCAGAAGCTTTTTTCCTGCATGAACCAATTTATTTAATTGAATAGTTTAAAGGGCTCCAAAACCACATACAAAAGATGAGGTTATAGCTAACAGCTTTCAAATATACTTAAAAGCTTGAATCATTAGCAGTTGCTTAAACTAGGAATTTTTAAGTGCAAGCCAGAATTTATTGCAAACTAGTCTCAGTGTTGTGATTTTTTCACATTTCATTTTTTCACAAATACAGCAGGCAGTTAAAATATTATGCTGTATTTAGGAATAAAGCCTATACTTTGCTGTCCTTCCACTTTTCCAGTTTTTGGCATTCCTGGAATATCCTATGCATCATTTCCCCAATTTATTACCTGAGTATTAAGTTCTTAAACACATTTATCCCCACAATTTTTTTAAAATGGTAAATAAATCCAGTTCCTCAAATTTCACAAAAAACTGAGGCACCCAATTCCAGAACAACTGGGATGCTGTAATGCTGTTCCAGATAAGAAATTTTTGGCTCCCTATGTATTAGAAGAAACAGGTATCAAAGGATGGCACATGGCAAACTGCTTCAGTGCAGTAGCTATTGGGAAATTGCAGTCCTACACACAAAATGCACCTAGAGGTGAGAGAATCTCATTTCTAGCTATTAACTGTGCAAATATTTTGATATTTCCACAAAAAAGGGAAAATAAATCTGTAGATGGCTAATTGCTGAATGCCCTGAAGATAAGCAATGAGTTACCACTGAGAAAGATACAGGTTCAGATCTACTCCAGGAGGGAATATCCAATTTCTGTGTGTCCAATCAGTGGGCTAGGGAATGACAACAGTGGTTTTATCCCCACACTTCCTTGATCAAAGAAGTTCTGCACGTGACTTGGTATGGATTAGGTATGTATGTCATAAGATCAAACACTACAAATGAAAAATGAATGCCAGCATAGTTCCTCTTAGCTTTATGCTATGTGGATATAAAAGTGGATAAATAAATTTTCAAGACCTGAAAATCACTGCCTGTGACTCACATGAGAGTAGAAAACAACCATACTGACAACCTGTTAAATGGTACTATTAACCTGAGATTATTGCTGTGTAGAAAAAGGCACGAAGGGATAAAGTCCAATATACTTTTTCAGAATTATGATGAATGTCAAAAAAATTAGGGAAAACCTAAGCTTCTTTGAAGAACTGAAGAAAAACCTTCAGAAATCAATAGTAAGATTGCTATCAATATGTTTGGAACAGGTCCAAAATTATTATCTCTGACATTAACATAAAGAAATTGCAGCTGTTTGCATTTATAATTCCTTTTAGCAACAATGGAAGAATGTACTAGGACAGAATAGAGTTAACCCTTTCTCTGGCATGCTTTACATGCACAGTTTAGGTTTTTTTAAATTCCTTATCTTGGTTTCTGGAGAAATATGAGTTTGGTGACTTGGGTTTTTTCTTTTGTTGTCATTTTTGTTTGCTTGGAGTTTTTTATTCAAATAAGCAATTCTGTCTTTATGGAACCACAGAAAAATATGGCATTTTAAATTATTCATCAAGTGAAGCTGTTGTCTACATTTTATCACCCTTAACCATGAAGTAAGGATGCAGGAGCTTCAAAGGAATAAGTACCTTTCTGAAAAAAAAGCCCCAATTATATAATATACTATGAACTTCAAAGATTAAAACAGAATGGCAAATTCTGAAAGTTTGTATTTTAAAAAAACAAAAAAACTTCTATTCACTTCAGTGGAAATTTGTTGAGTTAAATAAGATTAAACTTCTCTAGATCTAACTTATTAATTCCAAGTAAAGAAAAATGCAATGCAATACAAAACAGTCATGATGGCAGCCAACATTCAGATTCTTTTACTTTGGATCAGAGGGCACAAAGCCAGCTTTAAACTATAACTTAAAAACCCAAAACAATATTTAATCTTTACCTTGATATTGCACAAGATGCCAAATACTGTATAGACCATAAATACAGAGTATTTAATAAATTATGACATACCTATTAGATAAATTACTAAATCCAGATATAATTACTTGTCTGAACAATTACACTGGTCGTGGACCTACTCCTGAAATTTCTGCATATCATTTCAAGACACAAATAGTTATACTCTTTCATATATTAGAAATCATAAAATTATTTGTTCAATTCCCTATGAACTCATCAAGTTTTACAATACATATGACAAAACCCGACAAGCCAAAACAAGAATACTTCTGCTATTACATATTGTGATAAATAATGCAACAAACATAAGTGGAAATGAGAACAAAAAGAAGTCTAATATAATATTAAATACAGTTCAAAATCTCTTTTCCAATCATTCTGTATGTTTTCTGCCTCTTTCAGACTACACTAAATTCTGAGTATGTAAAAACATCCACTCTTCTTTGCAGCATGTATTTATGTAGTTCAGATCATGGAGCATGAAAAATTCATAGCCAGTACAAATGCTTATGCATGGTGTTCTCTAGCAAAGCAACTTTCTAGATGTTTTTTGAACAACCATCAAATAATTGGGTTAAGAACAAAATGACAATAGAAACTATTTGTTACTAGACATACCAAAAATCCCCCTTTCAGAGAGTGGAAGTAACTCCTCTGAATTCATAACTTGTTTGAGACTTAATTAGAATTAAACATCAATTGACTACTAGAATCATACCAGCACTCTTTATGTAACAGAAATGCTTTTTTCATCTAGTACAGAAAGTTTTGAAATAAACCCAAAGATCTAAACACATTTGGAGTGTGAAGACACCTGCATTTGCAACTTTCAATGGAGAAATTAGTTCCATTTTAGCTGTAAATCTCTGTCAAAATACTTCATTGAAATATGCCCTGAAAATTCAGGAAATTGGAAATTAGGTCCATACATGAACTTTACAGCTGGGGCTGCTTTAGTTTCAATGCAGGTTGAGCCAAACCATATAAACAAAATTATTTGAAACAATATTAAATGTAAGCAAAGTATAAACTCATATATGACAATCACTGAAAGTGTTTTTCATTTCAAAATTATAGAGACACCTCTTTGTATTGTGGCCTGAAGCAAGTATCACTGATCATTTTTAGTATGCTGGAACAAGGATATTGGTAACAAATTTTCATGACAGACACACACACTCAATGAGATAATAAATTAGTTTCCCAAGTGAAGGCTCACTAATAAGATTGGATCTAAAATTTAGGTCACTTAATTTTAAGACTCAGCTAATGGGCTAAAAAAAAAAAAAAGAGTATAACTTCATAACATAAATTCAGGTTCAATCTTTTTTACCATAAACATTAGCACCATTGTAAAGTTGCAAAGAGTAAGCTTCTTGTAAAATGAAATGATCTAATTGTAAAATGCATTTGATGTCTCCTTGCATGGAGGTTATTTCTAAAAGAAAAGTAAAATATTCTGTATTACATTATCAAGTTATAAAATTTAAGCAATTAATTTTTAGTGCTGTGTAAGGTCTGATGTCACTGAAAAGATAAATTTGTAAAACTTCTTTCCAATATGATTTATTGATTCTGTTTCAAATACAGTGCTTCTTTTATTTGCAAATACCAGACCTATTATACAATCAAAGAAATGTTACCTTTTCTTATTTAGTATTTAGAGGTGACGAGAGAGTGTGAAAGTCCTTTAACTCCTTGACAATCATATGAGAAAACTCCTAGCCTGATCAAGTCAGAAATAGGCCATTTGGCTTGTCTCATATAGAAAGTACTGTGAGCTCTACTCACAGCTTGCTCTGATTTCTAGAGGAAGTTCTTTTAAAATTATATACCAACAAATTTTCTACTTACAAAGAAAAGAAAATTTTCTGAGAGGGACATTTTACAAGGTTCTGTAGTATAGAAAAAGGGGCAATGTATTTGAAATGAAAGAGGATAGATTTAGCTTAAACATAAGGAAGAAATTCTTTATTGTAAAGGTATGAGGCACTGAAGCAGGTTGCCTGAAATTGTGGATGTCTCATCCTTGGGAGTGTTCAAGGCCAGGCTGAACAAAGCCTTAAGCATCCTGGTCAAGTGGAAGGTGGCCCTGCCCATGGCAGGCAGTTGGAACTGGATGATTTCTAAGGTCCTTTCCAACCCAAACCACTCTATTATTTTTAATGTATTGCAAATCCCTCTCAGTCTTTGAGAGTGTCCAAAACTTACCATTTCCATTCTCTACTATGGCCAACGGCTCTCTGCAAATTGCATTTCTCAAGGGATTAATAGTCCTCTGAACTTCTGCCAGCAGCACTGCTTGCATTGCTTCAACAATCTGTCATAAATGCAAATTATTATTAGATGATATCAGTACCTCAATTATTTATCAAAGTATTTGACAATTTTTACCAACTTGCACAAACTGGAGACTGTCCTGGTGAATGTCATTAGAAAAATAAGTCTTTCAGACAGTGATAATCATGTGTCTCTACATGCACACTGAGGGAAAAAAAAGGTTAACTAGATGGCAATAAAATAGGGTAAGCTGTCAGTCAGGACTGCTTCCCAATATAAATTCATTTTCTTTAATGTGAAATCTAGAATCAGTCACCTACTGCCTCCTTAATTTCAAGGATAAACAATTACTAACAAAATATGCTAGTAAAACACAAGGTGCTAACAGCTAATAAGTATCTTCATTCTTTTTTTCTGATGTGTGCAAAAGTGCTTGATAGACTGAATAACGACCTTGTTATCTTGGGGTGACTTGGTTTTGACTATTTTAGAATTTCTGGCATCTAATGTCTCTGATAAAATTAAAGAACATTTTGTCATTAGGAGTGATGCTCTATTCCTCTAGCTCAAACATAATACCCCTACATTTTTTGTCTAACACAGAGAGAAATATCATTGCTCAAACCCCTCTTATGGAAAAGAAACATCCACTGGAGTTGTGAGCGGCCTGTAAATGGCACTTGCAGTAGCTGATGTACCTCATGTGGGCATTAGGACAATGCAGTGTGGACACTGTCTGACAGAGTTAATACTTCCCTTCATTTTAGCAAAAGGGTGCCATAAGAACTAAGGACATTTTAAGATGTAAAGACACTTAAAGAGCACATGAAGACCTTAGACAAAAGACTGCAAACCTTTGTAATTCTTAGTCTAAATTTCAGCATGGTGTACCTTCTCTGCATTTGGTATTTCCTTCAGAAAAGGAATACAATTTTTCCCATTTAGGAAGGTATTAATTCTCAAGTACAAGAAATTTCCTGAAAAACAGGGTGAATCTAAGGTTTCAACCTCAACTTAAATATGAATTTAAATGAAATACAAAAAATTTAAGTTTAAGTTTAATATATGTTATTATAAACATTTTAAGCTTATATATATTTTAAGCTTATTTATATTATAAAAAAAGCTATTAAAATTTAAGTTTAAGTTTCATATGGCTAAAAGTTGATGTGCAGGATCTTTCAAACTGCCTGGAAGAGAGATTGTTTCAACTCACTAATCAAGTACTTGTCCTCAAAAATACCTATAAATGCCCTTGTAAATTCAAATCATTAAGTGGAACAAAGGCTGTGGGTGTCCTTTGTGGCAAAATCCTTTATTGTAGACAAATATACCACAGTCAGGTCCACAATGTAAAAGTTCACTGCAAGTGAACCCAGCCCTATGTGATTCAATATAGCACAATCCTTCATCTTGTTATAATAGAACTTTATTTTACAGGGGACATCAAAGGCAGTTTCTAGTTCCTCACATCTATACAGCCCTGAGCTTTGGGGATTACAGATCCTGACTTTGCAGCAGACTGTTACAATATATCTATAATAATTAAGAAAGAGAAAGAAACACGGACACATTTTCATTGTCCTGGGGAAATTTTTGATGAAACAATTCTTACAGAGGTACACAAAAGATACCTGCTAAGAACCTGTCACTAATCTGGATCAGATGCTCTTTACTTCTATCACTGCTGTGCATGCCAGGCAATATGTTAAAGCCAAAAACTGGAACAAAGGGCACAACACGATAGAGGCACCTGTAGATGCCTCTGCATGTTACTAGACTGTGTCTGTACCTGCATTTCCACACTGCTTGGTGTGGTTTCATGTTTAGTTTTGTCTTCCCATGGAATCTTACTCCAAAATTTATATACCTCATCTACCCTTATCACCAAGTTCAATGATCTCCAGTAGTTTTTCCTGTTTCTAACATGTAACAAATCTACATCAGCACCTTTCATTTGCTCTGATCACTTCCACTTTAGTGTCCTTCTAGATATAAATTAGCTGCCTTATTGACTGCATATGCTTTCGTTTTTTCCCCTACAATTGTAATTGCTGTTGAAAATACAATGTGTTTTTTTAGTTTGGATTGTTAAACGTGACAAATTATGCTGCTTCTTTGACTGAGGAGGTATAAATAAAGTATGTTGACCTATAAATACTGATATTAAAAGTGAAAGATAATTGTTCAACTCTGAAGCAGCAATAATACAGAATAATTCAAAAAGACAAGTGAACAAAAGTTGAGATAAGTAGTACTGTTGCATCCATACTACGTTATCTTGGCTTTCCTTTCTACACTTTATCAATTACTTCCAAGGATTAATATTCTCCTTCTGATGAGTGTGTTTAAGAGAAGTCAATCGATATCACTCCTGGTTATTGCTCAGGCCATAACCTCTACAGGTGCGAGCCTTGCAGAAACTGCCTCCCAGGTGCCTCCATAACAGTCACATCATGGGGCAAAAATACACATCAAAACTGGAATGATCCAGTCTGCTTCACTCTGATTCTGCACAGTAACTGTCAGGACAGTTGTCTAGATATTTCTACTGAACCATATATTTTTCTCCATATACCCCTCTGGAAACATGAACACACAAGTCATTTCTGGGTGGGATGGGAATGTGGCAAGGAATGGCTATATTTTGTCTGAAAGAGCAACAAAACAGATGAAGATGACCTTTCCTTTCAAAACATCTGGGGAAAAGAAAATACTAGTCAGAAATTTACCTCCCTACAGCCTTCAACTTCCAAAAGTCAGTAGACCCTAGATAAAAAATTAGCAGCAGGTTTTTTCAGTTCCTTTGCACAGAATCTGTTACAGTGCTGTAAGGAGATCAGGAACCAATAATTGGTAACTCCTTTGTGTCATGCTTGAGAGTCAGTATCCCTCACAGAAGATCACAGTAGAAGAAGTTTTTAAAAACAGCCTAAATAGTGATGTTTTTGGTAAATGTACATGAGTGCTTAATCAGGCTGCTCAGGATTAATAAAATAAAACTGGGCATTAAACTGTGATTACATAAATAAGGTTTCAACAAAACCATCTTAATGTCAACAAAAACTATAGTTTCATATAAACTAGTGGTCATTAAATATCATACGTACTGCCAACAATTTTTTTTTTGAATCTTAAAAGTTTTATGGCACTTTGGTAGCAAGCAATCTAAAATCTGTGCTACTAAGTGGGTTATCAAAGCTTAGTACAGCTACAATGCTGTACCTGAGTAATGTTAAAATTTGAGAAGCATTAAGAGTGTGATATTTGCAGTACTTGACAATTTCAGTGTCTTACATTTAAAGTCTTTTCAGGTGAAAATTGTGAAGCAGCTTATTCCATCCCTTATCTTTCAGCACACTAACCTCCTGTGCTAGATGAGACCAGTATCATTGTATACACTGGTCATTTGCTAAATGCACTCAAAAACATAAATACATAGATCTCACATAATCAGTTATGCTACAAACACAACTTCATAAATATATTAACTACTCTCTGAAGAGTTCCAGTGCCTGACCAGGTCAGCAAGAGATTTTATGCATTCCACATGACAATTGCAATTATTGAGGTTTGAAAAGGAAAGGGAAAAACTCTTATTGTAAGAGAAAGGGGAGAGAAAAAGAATTCAGAAGTGATATGGAAGGTGTGCAGACAGCAGGAATATAATAAACAACTGATAAGCTCAAGATGAAATGCTGGAATCAATTGAATGTGAATATGTGCAGAAACTATTTTTGTCTAACAGAACAGGGGACTATTACTGGAGCACCCCTGCAAAACTCAGCTTTGGAAAATATTCTTTGCATTTGAAGTAGCAGAGAGTTGCATTCAATTTCAAAAGTAATATCATAAACTAGATTTGTAGCAGGTATTTTCCCTTTCTGGAATAAAATCCAATTGTTGTCAGAGTATAACATCTTGAGTTTTGTATCCCTGAATATTAACTCCCTCAAACAACAACACAACTTTATTAAAATGCATATTTCTAAAATGAAAAATGGTCTCTAGATTTCACTGCTTAGATTGTTTCACTGCAGCCTGTCAACTCTCAAAAAGTTATTTATCTCTCAAGAGTTCAGATTCTTCACTAATAATAGGGATGAGCATCATCTGACCTGAAGGACTCATAATTACATTACTTGCAAGTTGTTCTTAAAGACTGTTGTAAGAATTAAAGACTCAGGATTTTTGCTCTTCACTAAGGCATTTTCAGTCTCTTCTATAATAATACATTTATAAATGACACTGTTCTTATTTTGGCCTTTTGTTTTCCTGGAGCCAAAACCAGCATTTTTGATGTAAGTTACATGTGGTTGTTAGGAAAAAAACTCATTCCTTAAATAAATGCTATGAATAGGAGCACTTAGATAAAAGATTAGTAGGAGAGTTACTTTGTCACATCTAAACATTTACTTTAAGGCATACTTCATACTGTAATACTAATCTGCTTTCCACAGACCTGAATGGCATGACTTATGTAATAGTTTCCCCATAAATTATAACTATTAGGTCACATTACTGATTCCAAATACTAAATTACAGCAAATGGCACTTAAGGATAACATTGCTACAACTCACACAGGCTATTTCCTACCTTTACAGATTGGTCGTTCCAACAACAAATGAGTTTCAGCAATGAAATGCTCCCAAAGTCTGGGGGATGATATCTACTCTTACCTGAAAAACACAGATAGTTTATGAACTGACAATATCTAGAGAAGCACACAAACAGAAAAATATTTTAACATCTTTAAATTTTCAGCAAGATACCTGAAAAGATCTGAAAAAATGTGATTTCTTAGAACACGCTCTCATCCAATATAATGAACACAGAGTGTTCAGACAATCTATTGCTTTAACATTTATTCTCATCCCAAATTAAATTAGTGTTGGGTCTTGGGAGGATTTTTTCCTGGGTTTTTTTGTTTGTTTGTTTATTTGGTTTTGGGTGGGTTTTGGTTTTTTTTTGTGGTCTTTTTTTGGTTTTTTGTTGTTTTTTTTTTTTTCTTAAGCAGAACTGATATCCCATGGAGTATTCTTTCACCACAACTTTCTAAATACATTAAGAATACTTCTGTTTTGGACTACTTACCTATGCATTCCCTGTTCTGCTGTCCAGTCTGTCCTTGATGCTAAAGAACAGCTTGTTCCTAGAATCTCTGCTATCTGCAAGTCTCAGATCAGGTTTTAATTTGTAAATCTGAACAACTGTATGAACTAGGAGATATGGCATATAAATTAGATTACCTTAGAATTTTTAGGTCACTCAGTAAATCTATTTTTATGTTAATGAACATTTTAGTCACCATTTCCATGCATTTCCCCTACTTATTTTCTATTGTCATTTGATTTTATGTTCCATCTCTTTTTTCCAATAGATATTTCTGCTGTCATTGTAAGTTCTACAGTTGGGGTGCATATAAGACTCAGAGAAGGAAAGGTAACTAATTTTTGATGAAGATATTAAGGTTTACCTACACAGCACAGCACCAAGGTTTGATGTAAAAGAATTTGTGTTTTCAGTCTAGATGTAGCTTATTCTGTAAGAGGACTGCTATATTTTTCAGGTAATATGTACTGAAAAATGTCCATATTCTGATTAGGTTTTTATTTAAATGTTCTTTCGTTATTTACATACTGCAAACAAGCCAAGGCTGGCTTGCAAAGCCAAGATTGACGAGCAATGGCCTGTGGGACATTAACAGGAACAGATTACTTTATTCTGCCCTGAGCCAGAAGTCTCAAGGCATTATTGAACAGTCAGGATGGCTCTTGTATTACTAAGGCAACAGTTTGCTTGGAGGGCTGTATATATTATTGGGTGGGCACGTAATGGTGATGAGGGAGATGGGGGAAGGGGGTGAGGGCAGTGTTTGTCTTATTACATTGCTGTTTTTCTGATTGCTGGAAAGAGTCTTTAGAAACTCAACTAAACGTCTTGTCGTAACAGGAAAAATATCATTGATTCCAGTTAACACTTTGTTTACACATTTTTCATGATATTCACAAAAGAAACAGTAATTCAGTTTCTCTGTTCGCAGATTGGACAGCATAAAGAGCAGCATTTTTTATCATTATTGAAATTCAATTCCATATTTTAGCAACAAAAAGCATGCAAAACCAGAACACTTAAAAGTTAATACTGCCAATTCACATACTTACTGCTTGGTAATTCCGCATAAAAATTGGGGCACGAAAGTGTTATGGCTTCTACATTTCGCCATTTGTCATGTACAGATTCTGGTTTCTGTGGACTTAAAGAATATGAAACTATTAAACAAAACCTGAACACACATACAAGACACCTTATGTATTAAGGTAGGGTTGGGATTTTTTAACAGTAGGTACTCTGATATCAATTACTATCAACCCCAATTAAGTTTCTCCTCAGAAGCCACTCACATTCTTTTGTCTACAACTTGGCATTGAAACATTCACAAATATACAACACTGAAAATTCCCATCCAAATGCAGGAACTTAAACCTAATAAACTTTGAGCCAAATGTGATGCTTCATTTTGCAATAAAGAAACAAATTCATATGTAAAGAACTGAATTAAAATACCATTTTCACAAAAGAATTTGTCTGGGTTTTTTCCTAATACACAGGAAAAAAGTTCAAGGGAAACTAAAAGCCTTTTTTTATAGGTTTCCCTTTTTTCCCACAGTGGTAAATAATTTAGAGTATCATTACAATACTTGGGATTTCAGTGGATAGCTACAATTTAGGAGACTAGCATGTACATATGCTTACTCTTTCTGAGTCACTAACTCAGCAACCTAACCCTTGAAAACAAAGGATATGGATGGCAGAGAAAGTAAAAACCACACTCAAAATCCTTGCACAATTTAGAACTATTTCTTTTAAATAAATCACTATAGTAACCCGCATAAACTACATTTATGTGTCATTTTAAAAATAATATATTTGCCTTTCAAATTCACTACAATGAACAGTGAGTTGTAACATTTCAAAAGACTTTACAATACCAAACCACTCTGAAAGCTTTCAGCTTGAGAGCTGTAAGTTTGGGACACAAATGTTAAAAAGCAGAAGAACACAAATTCATTGAAGATCTTTTCTTCCCAGCTTCTTCCTGTCTCTGTCCCACTTTTATGATCTGACACATTTTGCTGCAGGTTCCTTTATTTTCACAGGCTGTGTCAAGTTGCAAAAAACCAACAGATAGACAAACACCATCCAAGCTGTGAGAGCTGTCCTACTAACTGCTTCTGCAAATACTGTGGTGAATTAGAATTCAGTATCTAGGTTTCTTTTCCCTTGAGCATACTGCAGTTTTGGATAAAGCAACTGTCCAAAGAGATTTGGCTGCATACTGTACTTTTTGAAGGAAAACCCACCAAAATAACATTTGTTAAAGATGGTAGGGCTTACATCTTAACATATCCTAGAGAAAACTTAAAAGTATATAGCATTATTTGGGGGGGGAGGGGGAAAGGCTTTTTTTTTCCTTGCAGAAACTTTAATACTTATTTACAGGATTTATGTCCCAAAGCCAGGATGTCCATGTCTGGCAAAAATGCTTGCTTTTAGTATGCTAATTCATTTCAATTACACAATGTCTTTCCAAAAGAATACTTTCCAAAAAGCAAGCATAAAGTACTTTTTTGCATGGAAAGGAATTCATGTTCAAGCTGGAATCCTGAAACAAGTATTCGTGTAGGTGTTCATATTCCAGATGGACCAATAGGCAACACGATTAGCAGCAAAAGTAAATGAGAAATGTGCTTTTGTCCTGCAGGATGGTGCACATGTCTTGAGAGAGGCTGAGTGCCTGGAGCTTTGTGGGAGATGCAGATATTTGCGGCAAGATCAATATTTTCTGTCCCCCCTTCTTGCCTTGGGGCATAGCATCACCGACACTGAAGTTAATTGTCCCTAAAAAACTAAATACAGACCAACACTATGTTTGCCAAACAACAAAAAACTCATGGATAATATCCATTGCCTGATTAGCATGCTCTATTTGGCTTGGTGAAATAATGTTGAGCATATTATTTTTCCTTTAATGCTGAAAAAGCATTTAGTCAATACATTTGCTTTGAGTAACATAAATGCTATTTGAGATGGTTTTCACAACATAAGGGCTGATGAGGCATTCATTCCCAGGAGCTGCCATCATTACTGGGGGCATTGTACTTCAGATAGTATAACTAGGGCAGACTATTCTTCTCTCTTATGTTTTATTTATCTGTGAAGTCAAGGGTTCCATGGCAAAGGAAGTATATTGCTTATAGGGAGTGGAAGTTTAAACAGCACAAATGTGCTTAATGCACATCTCACTATGTGCCTAAAGAGACCTCATTATTCTACTTAGTTTGAACTGTAAGGAAAAGAGTGATCTCTGAAAAAACTGGGTGTGAAGCCAGATAATTCAAGGTCTTGCTCTTATGAAAAAAAAATCTTGCATCGGTTCTCATCTGTTTAACAGAAAAATGTAAAAATTACATCCTGATCTCCTTTTCTTCAAAGAACATCTGTCAAAGAGCTCCAGAGAAAGAACACAAGCTCCATTAAAGAAGTACATATTTAAGAAAAGTTTGTTTCATTTTTCATCACTACAAAGGAAGAGAAGACTCAGACTATTCTTAGCTGTAAGGGACCCAAGAAGGACCACCAAGCCCACCTCTTAAGTGAATGGCCTATAGAGAGATTGGACCCACAACCTCAATGATATTAGCACTATACTCTAACCAACAGAGCTAATCTGAGAGTCCTACAGGAGTGTAGAAGCTGAAAGTATGGAGACTTACTTGTTGAAGATCCTCTTCCCAAAAAGTACGTGACTGTGTGTGTTACCTAATAAGCTTTTCAGAGATAAGGTTTGGGGTAGGAATAATACCAATTCAATAATTTATGCTTAGAGATTACTCTGCTGTGTTTGATTACTCTGTGGTTTTGGGACAGAAAAGTATAACCAAGTGAATTAGTGTGACTAGGAGGAATTAGATTTGGATGTAGAGGCATTAGAAAATATAATCCACTCACAATGAAGAAGTTCTTACCTTTCAATTTCATCTGTAACTGCTGAAGGTGTGTTAATTATCCTGTAGATTAAAGCTATTCTGCTAAATAAGAAAAATACTGTTTCCAAGTCCCTTGTTCCATAATCATTATTCCCATGTCCATCCTTCTGTCCAAATTGTCCTTCAGTTGCAGCAAGGTATTTGTTCGATAAATCAAGGACTCTTTTTGAAAACAAATTGAAAACTCCATGTTCTCCTAGCACACCACAATCAGTACATTTCCATCCGGGCAACATCAGTGAGAGGTGGCTTTCATCTGACACAAGTCCAAAAGAAACAGGACACTGAAGCCTCAAGATGTTCAGGTGTCTTGCACAGAGATTGTCTATTTCTTTATCTACACCCCATGGTAGGAGACATGACAAAAGCAGTTTGGCCGTATCAGTTACCATGTTCACATCAATGTTTCCTGATGGCTGCATTCTGATCTTTCTTGAACTCTTCATTTTTTTCCATCTTTTTATGCCACCACCTTCTTCCATAGGCCTAGCTGCATTATTATCCCTGTGAACTTGGTCTGAACAAACAGTCTCTGCCTGCCCATCTACTTGAGGTACAAAGGCAGCAGTTTTATTTCTTTTTAATGTCAGTGCCCTTTTCTCAGTGGTACTTTTAGCTCTTTCTAGAGTGTATTGGTTGTGGAATGATTTTGATGACTTTAATCCATTGAGTTGAGATGAGAGAAGTTCCTCAAGTTTTTCCAGGTCAAATAAGAGAATATGAAAGTTTGCATTGTTCCATTTTGTCTTAGCTGGTAAAATAGTAAAGGGCTGTTGGATGCAGCTGGTATCAGTCAACTAAAAGAAAAATATTAAATGTCTAAACAGTTTTCTGTAATTTTCAAGATATCAGCATAGAATTGCCTATGGAATAGAGAAAATCTATTAACTCCGTTAAGTTCAATTAAATTATATTTGTTCAGTTTTGATTAAGTACAAAAAAAATTTGCTTCCAAATAGCTTAAGACACCCAGAGACATCTGTGTGCAAATATTATAAAACAGGATCCTTCAATTACACACCCATACTGTAGGTAGCACATATCTTTGCAAAAACTCCAGGCTGTATTTCTTCCACTAAATCTCATTTCAAGTTAAAAGGATTTTTGGAAAATTTTAAAGCATGAAACCATTTTTTTTTTAAATAAAGCTAGAGAAGCAAATACTACAATGCTGCAAGATTTTTGCAAACCCTGAGTGTCTGTATGCCTTTTTATCATTTGCTACATATATATAGAGAGATAGAGAGAGAGGATTTGTACGGGATAAAGACTACACCTTTTGCTATTTCAAAACATGCAAAGCTACCTCCTTCTGAGATAAGTCAAAAGGAAGAACAATAATGAACCTAGGTAAATAAATCTACACACAATTAATTCACCTTAGCTCCTTAGCTAAAAATAATTAAGAGAAAAAGCTTAATAAAATGTTTGTGAACATCTGACTTTATCTTGTGCCACCCTATTTCCTACCTGCATCTTTTCTAGAATTCTCCATACTTTTCCCCCAACTTTGAAGACCGTTCACAGCAATGGCAATTCATAAAGAATAATTTCAATTCTACATACTAACATAATAAACACACATGGGTAATTGCTGTTGTTAATAAATGACCAAAGAACATAATTTTTGAAACCAGAAGATTTGAGAAGAGCTACAGCTTCACTCAACTTTAGTATCACATGTTAAACTGTAGAAGTAACTTGATGATGATGAACTGTCAGCTGAACATAAGGAAATGTTCAAAATCATCTTCACAAAAAAAATTAAAACTTATTCCATTTTAGCCTTGCAGTTTCATTATTTAAATGATAAATTGTCATTAGGAAGAAAACTTTACATCTTTTCTTTTACCAGTGCCCTTGGCACAAGGTGAACATGCTGTGATAAACTCCAGTGGAAGGGATGTCTCCAGGCACTTTGAAAATGACCTGATGAGTTCACAGAGTGACACAACATCTTCTAATCCTGCAGCATCTACCAAAGTATGTTTTACCTTCAGGGAAACACCAGAAGTGAGGGAATACAAACTCCTTGTTGACACTTCTGCCTTTTTCTTTAAGCATTTATGACTGGTATGTTTTTATTGTCCTGCACAAGCTTATACTCTCAGCACCATGCTCAGCCTATTTCACCTTCACAAACAGAAAGACACATCAAGAAGCAACTTTTCATCTCAGTAATACTTCTGCAAACCATCACGCCAGCTTCCACATCACAAATGGCACAGAATTTTCCAGATCACTCTTACTTTTAATTTTCTTCTGATAATTTGAAGCATTCTACTAATGCAAAGAACTTTCTGTTGAACATAGTTAAATCTCAAAATAAATCATCACGTGTTAGTAAACAGAGCAGCAACCAGCTCTAGCTGGAATGCAATGTTCTTTACCTCATCTTTCTCATGACCATCTTACCCAACTTCTTTTACATTACAAACTATGATTTTATAGGATTAGCTATTTTTAAACTGTTTTAGTACAAATAACACAAGGAAAAAATTGACTGCATAAACTCTATGACATGACTATTTAGTTTTGGGCAATAATATAATTTGGCTTTTTGTTATTTAGGGAATGATGCTCCCAACCAGATGAGAATGTACTCTAAATACATAATCTCATTTAAAGATCTCTATAGGGAGTCATAAGTAAAAGATTATAAGTGCTTTTTCAGTTTTTTTTTTATCCCTTTCCTTTTTTAAAAAATAATACTTTGCAGTTAAGTACTAGGATTATTTTAATCTTTAATTATGCTGTTTCCTAATAGATAGGGAGCACCCCATGGAATGTAAATACTGGAATTCACAGGCTAGCTTTGACATTAATTGACGCTATTATTATTTAGCCTATCATTTTCTTCTTCTACACACTTATAGTTTGCTTTCTTCTACACACTTATATAATTTGCTTGATTAACATTTAGAAACCTTTAGTGAATCAGCATCCAAACAAAGGAAAACACAGTGACAATGGCAATCCATTGAGACATCTGGTGATGCTACTACATGTGAAGTCACAATAAACATTGATGTTTTATTGGCAATATGAAAGTTTATTGACATTGATCCTAAAACTGTCTGCCAAGTTATCTTAGCTCTCTGCCACAGGCATCACATTCCAGTGCAAGAAGGTGGGCATCCAAAGCTTTAGACATAAAATGCCCTTTAGGACATATAGGCAAGCTATTCTCTGTAATAGAAGATTACAGAAAATGGAAAGACACCCATAAACCTAAATGCAAACCAGAGAGCTGGAAACTGCATTTTTTGAATACTGAAAATCAGATTAACAGATATTTGCATTATATATTGTACCTTTCCTTTTCTAGTTTAACCATTTCTAGTTTTTAAGTTTATTTTTGACATGGACAGCCTACTGTTGGCTTTAAAGCAGCAAAAAGGCTGACTACAGACTAAAATTATATCCTGAGACTTGTGAATCTCTTGTACATCACTGACCCACAGCAGAAAATGCTTTCTATATCCAGGAAAGAGCAAGATTCAGGGAGGCTTTGAAAAGCCAAGCTATTTTCCATGCATGGCCATCTCCTAACATCTCTCCAGCTTGCCACTAAAGATGTTGGAGCCAGGATCAGACAAGAGCTAGAATAAACTACTTCAGTTGGAAGGGAACTACAAGGATCATTTAGTCCAACTAGGCTCTCCAAATGGCCCTTAAACACTCACTGGCTTGGGGCACTGTACACATCTCTCAGAAGCTTGCTCCAGTTTTTTGGCATGCAATTCATCACTGCTCCAAAAGTTACAACCCTGTTCCTCTACATCTTTTCCCCTTTACTTGTTCTTAGCACCCAAGGAAAAGTTTTCCTGTCACTATGGGGAGGGGGCAGCAGGGGGCTGTGCTTACTGTGGCCCCCAAATGCATCAAGACACGCCATTATCTTTAACAGATTTAGGACAGACATATCACATAAAAATTTCATGGGAAGTACAATTCAAGTGTTATTTTACCTAGCTGCCTTCTCATCTCTAAAGGCCTTTTTCCACTGGGATCCAGCTTGTTCTGGGAATGGTATTCCACTTAAAATATACACTTCCATTAGCTGACAGGGATTCCCATACTTTTTCAGCTCCTTGTACGTATGCACTTTCTCCACATATCTGCTTTCTTTACCAGAAGTATTCTATTGTGGGTTTTGTACTAAAAGCAGATTTGACAGGAATGATCTTGACATTCGTTTTACATAAAGGAAACAAAGTGGTAAAAAAATCACAAGGTAGAAATTTTAGAAGGCAAAATACCAGCACCAGCATTCAAAATATACTTAGAAGCTGCTTTAATATCACTGAATAGCAGTTGCTCAGTTCTCACAGCACTAGTAGTACCAACTCCCATGCCAACTAAGTCCTGAAGTATTAAATGTGACTTTTCTTCTAGACTTACAGACTTCTTTATTCATTGCACTCCCACTTTATCCCAAAACCTAACAGGATAGAAGTGGCAGAAAATTGGTCCCAAAGTTCCCAGTACCTGCAGAAGGAATCATGATGTACAAATCCTAAGTGGGAGCTATCCTGTTGATAGCTCATATGCTGATTCTAAATAAGTCTTTTTAAATTATGTAATATTTAAGAGGTTTAATTCTGTTCCTTTGAACTTTCCCCTTTGAAAGAACATATTTTGATTCATAAACATGGAACAGGTTCAATCCCCTCCTTTACCCATTGCTTGCCACCTGAAAAGGCTCAGGAAAATATTAGACAGAAGTTGAACAACTTTAATGGGAATTTTTAGGTAGATTAGGCAGGGGGAGACTGGAGTGATGTGTGGAGCTTACATGAAATAATGCCAAAGAGACTGGAAGGTTGTTTCATTCACAGAAGGTGCACCACTGTTTTATTTTTCTTGGGGCCAGGGATTTTCTACTTCTGATTTGCTTGAGAGATTTTTTTTTAAAGATATATAACCTTTATATTTTGACAGCAATTAGGCCATTGGCTTTTAATACAGATACAATACAATAGCTCACTGAAGGACGTGATAAAAGAGTATGTCTTACCCAATGGACTTTTAAAGAGTGTTTCATTATTAAATATACTCACTACCAATAAATTAATGCAAACTTAATCATTAAAATACCAGCACCCAATTGTTTGCTCAGTGGAGCTATTCTGTGAATATCCAATTGTGTGAATGCCAAATTGACATATTTTCAAACAAGATTTTTTAAACAAAGTCCAACATAGAATCATCAAAACTACCATATCTCATAGGCTCTAGGAAGTTTTTTGACACGATAATTTTGGAAATATCACAATGATGTTTGATAATACCAATATGCTTATTTCAATGACATTAACAATTGTTTTTGTTATCTGTCTTCACTGTGGTCTTTTTATGACACTAAAAAGAAAATAGAAACTGTAAAGACATATAATGTCTGAATCAGTCTTCATTAACAGTACACATTTTCCTTTTAAGAAACTGAATTAAGGAGAACCCGCTATAGAAATAAAAGAGAAGGGTAGTAGAATTTGTCAAACAAAATTTATTGATGGGTGAGAATTTTTTGTGTCTTGATCAAGCCAGTCACTGGATTGTCAACAGTTCAGAGGTCATAACTTCTCAGAATCACATCTCATCACTGATCGGGCTCTGGGCTCACAAAAAATAAGTACAATCACACATCTGCTTGTAAAAGCTATTTAGGTACTCCTACCCTCCTGTTACATTTGCACTTTGTGGAGATTGAAGAACTGTTAACTGAAGCATGGTTACCACACCTAAGGGTGTTATACATTATATTGCCAATGACAGCTCTATTTTATTCTACATAACGTTTTATCCTTGATGGTGGGAAGGAATATGTGTGTTAGTTTTTGTTGGATTTGAATTTGCATTTTTCATCTGTTTTTAACTACTGAATGGGTTAAAAATCATCTTTTCTTGCAAAAAAAATTTTCTCTTCAATCTTTTTAATAGACATAGTAGCATAAGAGTACCTGCAAATGTGTCCCCAAAACTTAAATCTATCTCAAGCATACTTTTGCAAAATAGGAAACTTGTAACTGTCTCTTGAATTGTCACAGAAAACAAATACATAAACAACGCACAAAATGGCTGGCACAGTGTAAATTAAAGCATTAAATTTATTTCTAAATCCTCTGAGCCCTCAGTTGCTAGAGATGGTAGTCGATAGGAATAAAAAAAATTGCCTCCTTGAAATGTGCTTGGTGAACAGCAGCTTGATGATTGGCAGCACAAATAGAAGACAAACGAGAAAGCCTTCAATCTGCAGCTGATGCACAGGAAGAACATGGGGAGCTGAGTTTACAATAGAGAAAACATTACCAAGCTAATGGCACAGGCAATCGTTTGACCACCATGCATCTCTGATAGCAGCAGGGCATCCATTTTCAGTTAAGTGTTAGAGTACCTTTTTGCTTTCTCTGACCACTGCAGGGGTAAAACAACCCAGTGCGTGAAACCCACTGACTGGTAATAAATTACTATATTGGATACTTTTTGTTTTCTTTCAGCAATGACTTGACTGTGTATTCTTGCTATCATTACCAATTAAAGTGGAGCCCACGTTAGCAAGCTGTATCTAACTGTATATCAGTTCTACGCTCCAATTGCTTTGGCAAGAACCACGGGGTCAAGAGGCTCCTTTGACCTTTATCAGCTACCTCTCTCTGACCACTCACTATTTGAAGCAATCTCAGCTGAACAGATGGACACTTTTGCAGACTCTATAAAGCTTAGAATATAAAGATAAATGAAATTGTGTTTGGGGCTTCAAACTGGTTTATGAGCATAAAATATAGTTAGCAAGTTCCACAAAAACCTCAGATTTCAAATAGCACATCTTAAACCTACGCCATGAATGGAACACCTCTTTATCTACTGGGAAATTGTATCTTTTGGATGTGTCTTCTACATAAAAAATGAAAAGCTTGATGTAACTTATGTGTCTACTTAGCATTAAGTCACTTCCAAATTTCAGAAGACTAATTTACTTTGATCACTAAAAGACAAGCAAGAAGAAAAGCTATTATAACCTTTTCCCATGACAGCACAGCATACAGCACATGATCAAACATCATTCAGTGGAACACTACTAAGAGAGTGAACACCACTCATCTATTTTATGACTAGAATTTTGATGCAATAATTTAAAAAACAAGTTCTTTAAGAAATGTAAGATAGAGAAATCTGAAATGGGGGTCCAAGTTTTCCCTAAAAGAAATTTCAAATTCTCAAGGTCATGCTTGAAGAACTGTTAACAATTAGATAGAAATATGGTCTTTCAATCCTATTTAGGTATTTGTAACTTAAAAATAATCTAAGCATTGAATGATGTCTTATTTCAGGTAAATCCCATTAGCAGACCTGCTTTCTTGAGTTCATAACCTTTTTGCAAATACACAGCTATCTTATTTTCTTGCTCTGCTGAAAGGGCAAGCAGTCTAGGATATGTGCAAAGATGCATTTACTCAAAAATAGTTTGCAAGCAGCAGGTATATAATTGAAATAGCACTTAAACATACACCATACACCATCTCTAAAATAACCTGCTGAGGAAGAAAGGATGCAAATTATTGGCTACACTTTCATCTTCCCATAAAAACCATATGCACTTCCTAATCCAATATTAGCTCCTATCAGCAGCCCGCATATCACACCCCGGTCTAACCCTGCCCACATCCCGAGCTTCAGATTTAGGGAGCACGTGATGAGTTTGTCACTGAGAGTATCAATGGTCTCCCAAAGGGTACAAAGAGGCCAGCCTACCTGCCAGAAAGCAATGCTGGCCTCTTGCACAGGGTGAGCATCACACACAGTGTCACTATCCCAAAGGCATTTATTTTTCTTACCTTAAGACACCTTACCTAGTCATAGGACAGAGGATCCTTTGATGGGGGCATTCAGAACTTTTTTCTTATTCATTTACCCTTTTATAGCTCAGTACTCAGATATAAAGGACTATCTGTAAAAAGCCTGGAGTCAGTAGTAGTGCCCCAGTTTGCTTTCACATGCAATTTATGCTTGACCTGAGGCTTCATCATTTGGACAATGCAGTCTTGAACAAATGTGTCAATTCATGATGAATTTTCCTATATGAACTAGTATAACAAGCTGTTTTGAACTTGCCTTGCATTACTTTTATTATGGTATTCATTACAACTCTGTTCTTATTACTGAGGATGCCCAGATCCTCCTAAGAATCCACCTCCCATGAAGAAAAAGCTACAGTATTTTTTGAGATTGCACCAGTGTTTATCTATCAACTTAATTGCAACATAAGCAGAGTCACCCTCTTTCCTCCCAACTCTGTAATCTTTCTTTTTTCTTTTGTTAAGTCCCAGTGGAAGGCTTTACTATCCTCACAGCACTTTGAACAGTAACTGTAGCATCACTGCTGATGCATCTGTGGCACAATGTAAGTAATTAAGCCAAGGAGTCTTCAAATTCAAGCTGTGTGATGAATAGTCTAAGCAACTGAATAAACCCTCTTTTTATCATGTATGGAAGGCCACTGTCAGGCAGATTGTAGTCCAGATGGATCTACTGGGCACAAAAATTGCAATTGTTCAGGAAGAATTGCTAACCCATCTATTGAATTGCTCAATGTGGAGGTCTGGTATCAAAATTTAGTGTTTCGCACATTTTGTTTTCAAGCTAACACCCTCTCTCTCTGCAACACTCATCTTAGAGTTTTCTATTGGATTAAATTAAAGTGTACATATAAAAGTAATTCTGGAGACAAATCTTTAA
This sequence comes from Agelaius phoeniceus, assembly GCF_051311805.1. NCBI lineage: Eukaryota > Metazoa > Chordata > Aves > Passeriformes > Icteridae > Agelaius > Agelaius phoeniceus. The sequence continues at coordinate 12,639,633 of NC_135277.1, forward strand.
AAGATATCAAAGAATAACAGGCAAGTAAAATTAATATCCTGAATATACTTCACAACTTTTCAACACTAGGAAACAAGTCTATCCTTTATTTTTCAGAAAAATATTTGAAGAAATGTATGACTTTTTTACAGACAACTATTGCTTTGCTCTGGAATTCATATCTCTGGCTGTCTGGGCACACTATAAGGCAATTCTAAACATAAGACTTTTGACAAAATCTTGTCTAATAATTTTATCATAGAAAGAATATAAAAGTGAACTGTAAATCCAGTCATCTTTAACATCCATTTCTGACATGAACAGTCTTGGCTGTGAAAAGTTTAGATAGAATGAAGGAATAAGATGGTGTTTAAAATTAAGTATTATTTATACACTCAGTATTCAAATACTCTGCCTACATCTTAATATATTCATTATTTTGAATGTAAAAGTAAATTTTCTAACTATATCTTTAGAAATATTTACAGCTCAGTGCTGTGTGGTAGTGAAAAATTTCTGTCCTCTCTCAGCACTTTAGAAAAAAGATGGAACATATCCAAAGTTTTCTTGATCATCAACTGGACAAGAAATGCTACAGCAATCCAAAGCCACAGACTGCTGGCTCAAGATTTAGGAATTATCATATTGAACAATTTACTGGATGAATGAACATCCTAATATCTGTGAGATATAATGCTGAACATAGAGATACTGCCAACAGGACCTTTGCAGGAGCTTGAGAATATTGCTTTGTCCTAAGAAGGACTGATGTATATAAAAATTAAGTTAGCATGATATGTCTGAGTGCTGACTCCAACTGAAAGAACATATTTTCCCCAGGCTGTTCTGAGTGCATTTCCCATCTTGAATTATAAGAGTCCCACCCAGAAAATTTACCTATATAAAAGTTCTAGGTCAATTCATAAGCAAGTGACTTTCTACTAAAGAAAAAGAACCAAAACGCAAAAAATCCTGTGTATTCTAGAAAGTGCCATTCTTGAGATTTTAAGAATAGGCAAGCTGGACTTTTCTCAGATCCTATAGCATTCTGAGATGTATCAGAGTAGCAGTTTCTGCATCCATTGATTTCATACTGTTCTTTCCTAGCAAGATGTTCAGTCTTACTGCAGAGGCTTCCAAAAGGACAAGTTTTGGAAACAAACATTCTCAGGTGTCTGCTTGGATGACTCATCCTTTCCATAAGTATTGCAAGAACCATACCTGACTACTGGAACAAATAAAGGTTGAGTATTAATATACAAAAATAGATATCAAGAGAATGAATTTACAACCACTGCTCTTGCTTTGTTTGTTTGAAATCAAACCAAAGGTTAGCCAAGGATTTTATTTCTGCTCTATAACTGAGACGAGTTTCAATTAGCTATCAGAAGGAAGCTAGCAGATAACAAGTCTTTCTTTTGTGTGTAAGGTTTGTTTGCTGCAATTCCTGTTTCTAAGTTGCATGTAAGATGATGATGTGCTTCTGAAAAAGTCAATGCATTTTTTTTAAATAGATGTGTGAGCCAGAAATCTAGGAAAAAGTCTCACACTGAATTCACTCTGAATTCTTGCTAATATTTTTCTTCACTAAAACAATACTAATTAAACTATAAGAGGCCAGGGAATTAACGTTTAGAATAGAAAAGTGATTATCAGACCTGCAAAGATTCTACCATATCACTATAATAAATAGTGAAGAATTTAAAGAACACTATTGAACAACATGAAAATATAAAGGTTAAAACAAAGATCATGTGATTTATTCTAGAATTAGGCAGAGCACTTGGAAGGGAAATCAGTCAGGCTGATCTACAGAACAAGTCATACCTTCTAGACTACAAAAGTAGTAAAGGTAAAATCCAAGATAGGAAAACTCTAACTGTGCCCAGCTCCACAACCAGACCTAAAAGAAACAGTCCTAAGTGGCAAATATGATATCATGAACACCACTTCCATTAGAGAGAAACTGTAGGTTTTTAACTGTAAGTATAAATCCCTAACCAAAATGCAAACTTTGCGAAAGATTCCAAGGGACAGAAGGGAATTGTAGCATGACAGAGGGACGGGAAAAGACAAAGACAACAATAGCTAGGTTAGCTTCAATAAATCATCCTTCAACATGAAATATTTCACAAGGACTGTTGATATTGACCTTAGATTTATTTCTAGTAGGATACCATAGCAGCCTCTTTAGCTTTATCACACAGTCCAATTAGCTGTCTAAGAAAGGAAAGAAGTTTTAAGTCAATCACCTCCAGTATAGTCACAGAGTAGAAAAGAATCAGTGTCAGAAGTGCTGAAATAAGTAGTTAAGACTTATTATTAGATTTCTGACATCCTGCGTTAATTGCTGTCCGCGTGTGTAAGATTAAAATGTGCTACAATATCACAAAGGCAACGTTTTGGTTTCATTTTGCTTTGAGGCAATCAATGAAGAAAACACAAATCATCAAATTCTTGACTTGGTGTGCCAATTCAAAAACTACACCAACTTCCATAAAGATGGCATTTGGTCAAAGCTATCAATATCCCTCAGGATCATGGTTCTTTTTAACTGCTCCCAATTTAATCTAATAACTCCCAAGTTACTACTTCACTGTAGATATGTTGCTACCTTGGTCCCTTAATAAAATACTTAATTGTAAAATTTTACAGGAAATGTAGTACTAAAATGTTTTGCAACTGAATTACAGAGAAAAAAAAAAACAACCCTGCATACATTGAGCCCTTTTTCTTCACTCATTTTCCTATTACACTTAATAAACTACTAAATATGGCTACATAACACTAGTTCCAGGAAAAAAACAACAAACCCTTGCAGCAGCAGTGTGACATTACCAACTTTAAGGAGAAATACTCTACTACTTTCTATTTTGCTTTGTCCTTAATAATCCACTTTATATAAATCACCAAGATCTGTAATTCCCCATAATAATGCTCTAAATATTACAAAAGGAAAGAAATTAAAGGAATCCATGTCTGTGACACCATTGTTTATGGTACCACTCCTGATTTCCTATTTGCTAAGTATTATTTTGTATTCGTGCTTGTATCTTATTTCCATTTTTCTATCAATTTTTCCATCAGTAAGATTTAACTAGCAGTGATTTTCCAGACTTGCAATAACAATTTAATTTTCAAATTGCTTCCCTTGCTATACTAAAACAAATAGCTGCTATTATCCTACAGTCTTCATTTGCCTCTTACCTATTCTGTGCAGCAAAGTAGATCTTTCTTTTATTATTTACAACTTCTGGACATTCTTCCCTTTACATATTTTTGCCCATAACAGAATATGTATACTAGTATGTAAGTGAATATCAAGTTCTAAAGGACTCCTATTACAACAGATTTTAAGAAATTTCTGAGTTAATATATCAAAAAATACATATAACAAGTCCACATATAAATGAATGTTTCTCTCCCCCATCTTTGTCTTGTCTTATATACACAGTAAAAAAATCTCTGATCTAGATTTTCAGTAGTATAATTTAAGAGTTCAAGCTTCAGCAACCATTGCACAGATTTTATAACCTTCCCTCCAATGTTTTTACCCAGACCATTCTGATTACTGAAATCACTAGAAACATTAGTGCATGATAAACACAGGCTTACATCCAAAATATTGAAGCTGAAAAGGTAGGAAACTTTCGAACATGAAGGGTTTCTGGAACATCAGGAAAACAATCCCCAGACACATCCAGCTTTTTATGTGCATCAATGAAATCTTCATATGATGCACTGGAGCATTTCAATTCTTTTTTTTTTAAATCAGTTTTTCACAGAGCTTCAATTTTCAAACAGAACTATGACTTAAAGCTATAATGAGAGCTAGTTCCATATGAACACCATGAGCACAGTCTAGTGTGTATTCTATTGTAATTAAGAGCAGTGATTCAATACCTATTGCTACTGGCTGGGTATCATAGCAACCTTGTGTCACTGAATACTGCTGGAAAACTGTTCAGCACTAGCAAGACCATGCTTCAGGAAAATCTACAATGGCACTACAGATTGTCAACATCTGTGGGGGTTGTTAAAGGGAGAGCAACAAAGAAACCTGCTTTAAAAAAACCCTATACTTAGAAAATTGACAGGGATTCTACAGTAGCACTAGAAAAAGAAAAAAACACAGAGGAAGGAAAGAATATTTTTTGTCATTAGTTACACAACTTATGCACCCACATCCTAACATCTACCCCTATAAATAGAGTTGCAATAATGCTGCATCATCACATCATTTATGTATATCCACAAAGCACTGCCTTTTACTTTTTAACTAAACACAAGCGTCATTTGCCACCAACATTAATCTGGAAATAAAACAGCCTCACTTTCAAAATAATGTTTAAACTTTCACAAATGAACTCTAGATAGTCTTGTATAAATCTGCAAAAAAAAAAAAAGAAAACAGGTTACTATGAACAAGAACCCAATATTGATTTTTCTGCGGTGCAGTAAAGCATCTCCATTCTATTTGGCTGCTGTCAAAGCCACTCTTTAACAGCTGGAGTCAAATTGCACTATTTACAGCAAGAGCCCTTGTCAAGTGGACCATAAGTATTCTAACAATACACTATTCAAATGGCACTTTGCCACACAAATTGCTGACTTGATGAATACCCTATGTCAATGACTAAGGCCAATATAAAAGTTTCATTTTTATGAGAGGTTTTACATTCACATATTAAGTAAAGCTTTCTTGAAGAACTATTAAGCTATATATTTTGGGTCTTCTGACATTAAAAATAATTAAAATCTGTTTAAATATATCAAGGGGATTTGACAACATTAATATGGATCTTGTGTTAACTGCATTTGTCACAGTCATCTGTTATTGGTACTCCCACTGGCACGTGCAGCACAATAAAAGAATTATAATGGTCAACACACCATGAAATCAAAACATTCTGCTCTTGTATCCATGATTTACATGATGGCAAAAGTTTTGAAAGAAAGCTTTTGGAGCTGGACTACTATGTGAGAATATTTATCTTTTTTAGGATGGAGGAAAGAGACCATTATTTTGAAAACATTCTTTCATCTTAACTATAATAGGAAGGGTAAAACAATTTAAATATGGCAAGAGCAAATGCTGAATTTTACTTGCAATCTTCATGTGGATCATTCATTGGACAAAAGGATCATTCTCATTTACAATACCAACAGGAGACAATATCCACTCATTTTTCCTGTCAGATAAATTTTCTGAAATTCAGTTCCTTAACATATACTAAAATTGATGATGGGGTTTTTTTGATAGAAAAGTTATTAAAAATTTAGTATGCTGTTAAATTTCTAATACACAATTTGCCAAAGAAGTAAATTGATAACAAAACACTCATTCTATATTAAAACCCTCTGATAATCTAAAAGTTGTGATATTTTTATGTGTGTAGTAATTATATGCTTTAATTAATAGGGGATGGAATGTTCAAGTCTGATAGCTACAGTCCTCTCACTAATTAAATGGGATCTGAATTTCTAGACTATTTCAAGATGCTAAAATACAATGATGCAAAAGAGTCAATAGAGCACTTTTTGAAAAACGTAATAAAATTTTTTCTACACAAAACTTAAGAAAAAAAACCAGACTTCATAACAAGCCTTCAATTTAGCAATAACAGACCAGTGCTAAAAAAGCTGCAGAGTTCCACGCTCCTTTTGTGTAGCCAGCACTGGGCTTCTGCAATAGCAATAAGGGGGCTTCCATTGTTATGTTTTCCCCTGGTTCAGCTACACTAAATACATTTAGGCTCCAACATCTCCCACACCAATCTACAGAACCCTTTCCAATGCAGATGCAAGTGGGAAGAATCTCTGAATGTACTGGATGACATATGCTTGATGAAAGAAAATTGCTTTCCCAAATACAAAACCTAATTTATTATGAATTTAGACAAACCTAACAGGTCTGTAGTGACAAAAAAGAACATGAAACAAAAAAAAAGATTTTAACATGAAAATTCTAAGAGACATCAATAGTATTCTTAATAGATTTGCATTTGGACAAGGCAATTAATGAGAAATATTTAAACATGACAAGAGAATATTATTTTGCTAAATCAGAGCAGACAAGATGTATATCAAATCAAAAAAAAAGGACTACAAATTACTACATTTCCACGGTTTCCTGTTGTGATATTTCTCCAAATTTAAGATCATAATTCCCAAAGCATGTTAAACTCCACATTTTAAAGTCTACAAAAAAATTCTTTTCCCATATTCCATAATCAGCATATTTTCATTCCTCCCACCTTGTTAAATCCATGCAATTTTCAATTTAATAGACATACCTAAAACTACTTACCAAAGAACTACCAAAACTTTTTTTTCTTTTGTTCCTATTTAAGAAGGCAAGAAGAAACTATTCCTTTTAACAAACTAACAGGGAGATCAGATTCTGTGTCAATGGCCAACTAGTGCACCATCTGCCCCACAACATGCTCAGCAGGATTACGCACTAATAAGACTTTTCAGAAAATGGGATCAAAAAGAACTTTAGAAATCAGACTAAGGTTAGTAAAAGGTCAAAGAAAAATATTAAGAGTTAAACTACAATCATTAGAAACTCAATGTTATATGTAAATCTGATGATACAATGAAGAAAACTTAAAATTCCAGAGTGAGGACTTGGATCAAGCTGTATTTTATCAGTTTTGTAAGACCTGCTACTTCATTTCCTATAATTAATAAAGCTGCAATAAAGGCCAGAGACCATTCTGAAGGCCTTTTCTATGTGTGATTGAGGGAAAGCATTTTTTACTCTCAATACTTGTGATAAAACACCTTCTATGTACACCGAGGGTTGAGGAATAGCGGATATGACCTCTGTTTATTACAGAGAACAGAATTTCCAAAACCCATTAATTACAAAGTGGTAAACAAGAAAAAACAACATAAAAGCCCTATTCTTAAGATACACTCTAATCAAGGGTTCAGAGAATATACTACCTCCTGATGCATATAGAGGGTTTAAGAAAATATGTTTGGACCATTTTTTTCCTACATGGAAAAGGCAATATCCATCTCACTGAATTTGAGGTTGTATTAAATTAGCGACAGTTATAATAAACAGTTTTAAAATTAGCAAATACTAAATTAATTTTTAAGTATCTACAAATAACTGATAAAAGTATAGATTTATCTAGGCCACAAGAAAATAGAGTGACTATTACATTTTCAATCTTACTTCTCGTGATTTGATGCCTCAGTACTCATTTTCTCAGTTTTAACATCACATTAACACTACTTTAAGCATATTATTTCCTTCTATTACTTATTCAAAACAAAAAGGAGGAGCACATCTTCTCCATCAGTCTCAAATAGTTGGTTTAATCATTTTGGTAGGAAAGTATTTCTAGATAAACCTAAACACAAGTCTCTCCCTCGCCAAATCTTTCCTGAAGATGATCATATCCATTTGCAGCCCAGTACCTCACACAAACACTAATTTAATCACAGTAATAAAAACATAAGGCACTTGCAGTGTATTCTGTGATGATGCTAAGAGAAAACACACCCAATAAAAACTATCTCTGAATGACAAGAGAGATCTGTGGTCTCATTAGAAGAGCAACATGAGAAAGAGCAACAGCACGGGATCGCTATGTGCTTGTTCTCAGGACATACACATTTGAATGGGTGCAAGGTGTATTCAGCTGTTCTCAGGGTGCTACTGACAGGTGCTGTCACAAGCTAGAGGCATGAGGAAATAGGATCTAACTACAGGTAATAAGGTCTGAGAAAATCCTTTTGAGATTAGCTACTAATGACCTTGCATAAGGCCCTCTGCCAATTTTTCTCATTTATTTATGAAATGGGGTTGAAGGCATAAAAGCTGGGCCAGCCAGAGGAAGCCTTTATAAACTTAAAACCAAGCCACTATCCCATTTACTCATCAGCAGGTGATAGGGTAAAGAATTGGAATCACCACTAATTGCAAAGGAAAATGCTCTACTCTTCACTCTTACCTTATCTGAAGATTTCTCTGTATGAGCAGGAAAAGGGCCCATACCATGCTTATATGAGCTGGAGTGTTTGTATCCAGAACTCTTGTTCTGTTTTGACTCCTGAGACACAGGAAGTAGAGCACCTGCCACTAAATATTCTGAATCTTCAATGGCAGCAAGAATTGCTCTTGCTGTGTCACCCGTTTCATGTCGTTCCAGTGTGCCTAGAGAAACACAACAGAAGTAACTTTTTCAATGAGCTATCACTATAATATCATAGCATTAATATAGTACACTACATGTAAGCAAATAAATCACAGAATATTTACAGATGAGACAAACAACGCCTCTTTTTAAAACTAAAAATGTATTATACACTATCACTACTACAAAAAAATAAAGCTTAATTTCTAAAGAAATTACTGCAGCAAATAACTTTGTATCAGACCACAGACAGCTCCAGATGTTTTATACATTTGGAGTGAGATGCAGTTTTCAAAGGGAGCCAAAGATATTCTCAAAAAATATCACCTGCCCTAACTGTTCAAAACAAATTTGCTTTCTCCTCACAAACCCCTCCCAGAGCACCTATATCATTAACAGTGTAAACAACAACACATTTATGTAATATTTTAGTGCTGTCCTCTAGTGTTCTGGATTACAAATAGCAAGAGATAGCTCATTTTTTTTTGTTCCATTCCTAAAAACTGTCAGACATTAAGAAGGTTTATACTTGAATATACATGTAGCTTAGTCATCAGGGATACGAATGTGATGTTTCAGAGACTATATCATCGCTTGTGTGACTCTCTGGAATCTAAATCCTGAGATGCTATAGCCAGTTATATTACTTTAGTAAAAATTTTATCTCGTAATAATTTCAGAAATAGTATTTTAATTATAACTAACATTCAAAACATCAAAACTGAGCTTATATGTATTTGAAATGAGCTACTATTACATACTACACATTTCCTATAGGAATTAAAAGAAATTGCTGAAATAGCATGTTTCCTATAAATATCAGGGATAAAATACATCTGAAGGGTTTTTCAAGTATTAAATATCAGCTATAAAATGAAATGTTTTTCCCTTAAGTTTGAATTCTTTCTACCCTCAAGTAATACAACATGAATTTTCCCTTTCACTGCTACAAGAAAAAAATGTGTAACACTGAAGTTCTATCAGTAACACCTGCTAAAAATATTGGACTGGGATTGAGGGATCTCATACAATAAATGTTTGTGTGTATATGTGTGTATAAAATCTCTTTATCTGAAATTATTTCTCTGAAACCCATCCATTTCTTTTCACTGCAGTATCACCTCTACTACTCATATGACAAAGTCTTTGAAATCAGAGCAGAAGAAAACAGGGCACCTGATTTTTTGTCCCCTAATAAAAATCAGTTAAACACCACAGATGACTGTAATATTACACTGAAAGAAATAAGAATCAGACCCAATTGTTTTTAATGTGCCATTTTCTTAATTCCTCCCCAGGACTTGCAGCCAGTGCCATACAGAGCAGGAAGGTCACTGAAAGGAAACTAAGTTGCCCAAAAGGTCTTCATAGTTAGACTGTCTACAGAGCTCCCAAGCACTGACACATTCCAGGAACACAGAGACCATGTTTATAGATGCCTACAAGGGATGATTGTACAGTTCATGCTGGACATGAGCAAACATTCTTAAAAGTACTACAGCATTGGCAAAGTGAAGAAGTTTGGAAACAATACACTCAGATAATATTATTTTGTTTTATAGATACTTTATATATGTAAAGTAGCTTTTCAAGCTATAAACATGCCACAGAACTACGTGGATTATTCAAAGTTCAATATGAACAAAATTCAAATAAATCATTGTTCTTCTTACTTTGAAGTGTAGGGGCTGAAGCTTTCTCTATCCCCTTCTGTGGCAAATGCGCTACACAGTGAATATTTGTATGCATTAAATTTGTATGCATTTATACACATACATTTGTCAAACCTTGTTTTCTATAACACTTTCTTCACTGCAATTCACTGCTGGAGTCCTCAAGACTATTATAATATCTCTGTGAAACTACCAGGCCTCATGTTCCTTTTAAGAGAAATTACAGTAAGTTTTTAATAAATCCAGGACTTCTGGGGGCATGCTATTAAATTTCAACAACCTGACTATGTATAGTCTTTGGTATTAGACAGAACTTCCAAACGTGTCTCAGAAGCACCAGATGCATATGAGTGCTTCAGCAGCAGTCATCCCCCAGAGTCAGACTATCCTGTGGGATAATCTAGTGGATATATAATAGAATATAATTTAGTTAATGCTATCATACTACAGACAGACTTGGGTTATTTTCCATATATCAGAGCTTTTCTCTGGCAACAGCTTCAGAGCCAATTTTTCAACCTCTGGTTGAAGAAAAAGATTTTAGTTGACAGAAAAAGAAACATAGCAGAAGTAGTAAAAGGTACAGAAAATCTGACAACAGAATTTAACCTTGGAAGGCAACAGCCTGAAGAGAATATACAGGTATTCTCAATGTACATTAAAGCAAATTCATGTTTTATATATTTAACACACATCTTATTTCAAACAGATGAGATATGCTTCTATATATTATAGACTTAGCTGATGCCAAGTGAGAAGGTACCAACAGGGTGTTGGGTTCCTGAACATTTCTGCTGCTAACAAACTCTTCTCTAAGTGCATCAGAACAATGCCATTGCAAGTATATAATTTTTGAGTAGTTTGGAGAAGAGAAAATTAACATATTATCAACTGAAGAAAGCTCTTCTGGGTTTACACTAAGTAAGAAACAGGGCTTGGCTTCTCACATAGAGAACTTATAATTGGTTTTTTAATTTTCATTTTTAATGTACATTTATAGATAGGAACATTGAATAGCAAATGCCCTGGACAACCAGCTTATTTTCTTACTAACAGAACATTATGACACCCTAAAATCAATTTGAAAAACTCCTGTTATACCTTTAAATCATTTATATATCTCTCATAACAGCTATCTGAAATGCCTGTTCAGTAGCACCTTCCAGAAGATGTCTAGTTTCTTTAAAAAACCCCATCCTTTCTTGCATATACTGCCCAATCATGTTCCCTATTATGAAAATCTGTATATACAGGTTTGTGTGTACAGCTGGAGCTTCAATAAAATGGCACAAAGTGCATAGGAAAATGTGTGATCATGAAAGTGGTTTTTATATTATAAGCTCAACTTTACTCTTCTGAATAGCCCAAAATAGTCATTTACAGAGCAAATAGTTGGCAGAGATAAAATAAAGGAAGAGATCTATATTCTGTGATGCCTGAATACATCTGAGAAACAAACAGGGAGGAGGAGAGGAAAGGATTTATAAACCTGTATATATGACAAAGACTTTCTGACAACTGCAAACAGGCAAAATAATACTGGGGCGGGCTGCTTATTGTTCATAAACTGTTGTTTGTTAGGAATATGCTTAAAAGAAAATAAAAATAAAGAGTAAGAAAACACAAAGGTTGTAGATGAGAGTACAGGAAAGAGGACAATCAAAATTCACTCTCAGACCTGAAGTATTTAAATACAAATAAGTCTAAAGGGTTTTGATTGAAGAGCATAAAATAACAATGGATGAACAGGAAGAGATAGGGGTGTCTACACAGCAGCAACACCACTGCTATGACCCCCTACTATACATACAAAATACAGGAAAAGAAAGTCTTTATCTCTCTAAAGCTGTGACCATGGCAACCAAGTCTCAGGAACAGACAAGAGTGGAGTATTTCACTCTCCTGGGCAGCTCTGGACCACCAGATGTGACTGGCTAGAGACTGCTACAACATCTTATTCTTCCTGTGGACCAAGTACTGCAAATTGTGTCTCTTGGTGTTAGCGCTGTCCACAGAGTTCTCTGGGTTCTGCATACTGAAGGATGCATTTTTACTGGAGAGGTCACACAAATCTTCCTGCCTCGAGATGAGGCATTCACTGCCATCACATGACCTGTCATATCATCAGGCTCCAGTGCTCTCTGTGTTTGCTGTCACAGCTAAAGTAAGGAAAATCCTCAATATTGCACTGCTGCTGTGACCTACTAACTCAGATGACTCTTACAGCATAACAGTGCTCTGTGAAAGAGAAATTATTTCAGAATTGATTGTATTTAAAAACAGCATGTGGTTGAGAACAAATCCTTTTCTTTATTAGTAGTCAGAACAGAAAACTCAGCATTCAGAACAAGTAGCATCTGTAACATAAGTTGGTTTATTTTCTGTTAAGATCATCTCCTCTATAAATACCAATTTTACCTGAAAAAACCTCTCCCAACACACTTCCTTCTATGATGGAAGAGTAAGGCATACAGAAATGTTACGCTCCTTGCTACAAAAATGCTTGAATTTTACAATACTACAATCTTGCTCCAAGACAGTTGGCAAGCACTTTGTTTCAAAAATTTCTCCTTATTGCTAGTGCTACCATTCCAGTATCAATTGGCCCAAAACAGATGGAACAAACGTTGCATTAAGAACATATATTCTAAACAATACCAAGACAAAAGTAAATGCCATCTAGCAAATAGAAATAGGATAGACTACACAAAATCCAGCCTCTTAAAGTACTCCAATAATATCTTAAAAGCTATTTTACTTTAAGGATGAGATAAAAAATGGAGATGCCCTGTGATGTGTCTTTGCAGACCCTTCTTACTCATTTGTGCATTTGGAAGATTTCTGCCATGTCCAGCTCTGTGTGTTATTGACATTCTTCAGAATACACACTTTCAGAAGAGCATTAGCAAACTACTGTCAATATCCTTTGGCTGAAAAAAAGCAATGAACATCAACACAAAGAAAACCACTGAAATGTAATTTATAATGTTAGTTTATATATGTGGGTAAAAAGAGCAATTCCCCAACACAGCCAGTCCTTACATCAGGATTTCTGATGCAGGCACAAGACCCCAAAAGAAGGACACTCCCCTGCTCTCTCCCTGACTCCATCTAAACTATTCCAAACAGTAAAGGACAATAATACCTTGAATGAATTGTTAAGACATAATAAATGTACTAAACTGGGCTGAATGGAAGAAGTTACCAGCTCTGAACTTTGAAGATATGCAAGTAGTTTCTACCTACTTCTTTATCACAAACTGAAAGATGGGATGAGAATCTGTCCCTTAGTGTCTGGAATGAAACCCCTCCCTGGCATGCACTCTTGTGACTGCACTGGATCATAGCAGTTTTCAGTTACACTATATATATGTATATACATATACACACATGCAGAAAAAGAATCTCTTTAAGAATAAAGATCAATTGCCAACTGGAAGGAATAGATACATACAGGTAAATTCCACACATGTTCCCCCAAGTATACACAAAGTACATAAACATACATGTGTGTATGCATAGATAATATAAAGATACACTCTTGTATACTGGCAAGAGTGAGGTATCCTCAGCTTCTGCAAACTAGGCAGAAGATGACACTGTCTTTTTTTTTACCCTGAGACACACTTTCCCAAGCTCCACTACCTTTTATTATTCTACATCAATAAGTATTTACTGAACAATGACTTAAATTTAGAGAGCTATGAAATATTCAAGTACAAGCTACAGACTGACCTGAGGCTTACACATATAAAATATAAGATGCAATAAAAAAAGGCAAAACATTAGTTAAGTTTTACCTTAAGACTGACAAATTAAAACAAATGGAAAAAAGCCCCAAATCCAAATGCTAAGTTCCACAAGGCATATATATTCCTTTTTAAATCTTATTTTGAGGTTTGCAGATCTTGAAGCTATGCAAAACTCATTAAAAAAGAAACAAGAAGGTAGTGACTGCTATGACTTTGACCCTACATCATGGCCTCCAGCAGATGAAACACAACCATGGGATTTATCAGTTAGGCCACAATCACCCACTCAGATCTAATTCTGACCAATGACCTGAAGAGAAAAAGAGAACAATGGAGGGACAGGGAAAATGAAAAAGAAATCAAAAGAGACTGTAAATCACTAAATTTTACAAGGACAAAAAGTCACAAAAAACATAATTATTCTTGGTTCTACAATTATCTAGGCATAAATCTTAAAGTAATGACCAAATTTACTGAGTTCAAAGTCTCATTAAAACTATACAAATTATTTTCTCACAGCCATCTGATGACATCTAAGCCTTAACTTTCTAAACAGTTTAATCCCTAATTTCTGTGTGGGATGAGAAAAGTTGTCAAATGCATTAAATAAAGGCCTACTTAGAAAAAAAAAAAAGCCAGCCAAACAACCCAAACCCTGCCCCTCACATTCTTTAACTCATGTGATACTTGCTGTTTACTACAGGTTTAGAAGTCTCACTGTTGGCACCAATTATAAAAATATTGGAGCATATATAACTACATAAAAATATCTTTAAACAGTGTTTGAAAACCTTCCAGCATGTTTGACCATCAATATGATCAAAGGCTTGATCCATAACATCACTATCTGCAGAGTAATTTCATTTTCTCTGTGGCAGGTGCACTTCTGAAACAGCAGAGGTTTTATGCAACATTTAAGTTTATCGATGTGGAGTTAAACACAACAAGAATTGCTTTCAGAGTATTTCTGAACTCTCTTCTATTTTTCATAAGGTTTTTTATGATCATACAGATGGATTTGACTAATTTTAGACACTGCATATTTTATTAGGGCTGAAAAACTCATTAAAAGGCTGCTTTTTTTTATTGATACCTTTGTAGCTTTTAAACATTGAGGTAAAATTTTCTATGACTGACAGCTATCTTAAGGTGGTATGATTTTTTTTTCATTCTCAGCAGAAGTGTCTCAAGCCATTAATCATTTTTGCTAAAGTCATGAAACAGAAGTGTTTCAGAAAAGCTTCATGCCTTCAAGTATGGACGCAAAGCTGAACATACACCTTTTGTGAACTGAGTCTCCAAGCTGACACCTTGCTCCCACCACAGTGCAGCACTGCTTGAAGTACTGCTGCTTTTCCTCCTTGCTCAAGCAGGAGAGGTCCATACAGACCATTCCACATGGTGACAAAACATTCCTTTACAGTGAATGGACTTACCTCTACCAAAAACCTTGAGATAAATACATCAGTATCACCCTGATGCTACATTTGCAAAAACAGGTGGAAATAGCAAAGAAAACCTCTGAATTGAGGTAGCACTACTTCTATGTACGCTCTCTGGTATACTCAATAATCAAAAGAATGAGGGGTTTAAAACTACATACCAGCTAGAGTGTTCTCAGAGTAATTCTGTAAATAACTGTCATTCTTAGGATTCCTGTTTTGTTTAGATGCAGACATTAGAAGCCAGGACAACTGTAACACTTCTGCACTTATAAAGAAAATGGCAGAACTATTGTTACTAAGCACTCAGATATTGTGATAACAAATGTGTCAAAATACAAGGAAAAGTATTCTATTCAGAAAAGGATTCAGGTAGAGCACAAATAGGGAAAGTGATACACAAATAGTGTGGATAAAACAAAATACTGTATATTTAGTTATTGTCTATCATTTATTGATGATTTTTGACCTTTTCTAGCACAGATTGTAAGCAGAGTTAATTTTGACTATTCAGGAGATCTGACCTCAAATATATTTTTAGGCATATGTTTCAATTTTTTTTTTAAGTTGGAGCTAGTAGCATGTAAGATAGCTCTGAAAATTTGCACTCCCTGGGGGAGTATGAAAAAACCACAACATAGCCAGTGTAAAGCTAAATATGTAGTATGAGAACAGAACAATAAATTGAAGTTTTATTAAGTGATGTTATTCTATCTTTAAACCCAAACTAAACATATCCTTAATAAAACAGAGCAAGGCTTGCAAGGCAAAATAAAGTAACAGGAAATTAGTAAATGATTCATTCTGCAAGTATTATGAACTTCGAGGAATAAATTCACTTTAAACTCATACTAATTGAAAAACAATTTATCACTGAAAAATGAAGATTATTAACTCTGAGCAAGGAATATTGCTATTTAAAGCCCACCCATTCATTCCTCACTCTAAATACACATTGGATCTAAAGGCAGCTTGGTAGACATGTTGCCATATGCTGTACACAGTAAGCAAAAATCCTTTGATCCTTTTACTACTGTATCTTATTGTAATGATATTTACTTTTCTAAAAAAGCAAAGATACCAAATGGTTAGGAAAATGTAAAAGCAATACAGATAACAGCTAATTTCCTTATTGAGGGAGTTTTCAAGTGGTGGCTATTGGAAGAAATATTCTGCACTTTAATTAGAATAAAATTTGTTATTGATTTTCATATTTGTCTTCTAGAACACAAGTTTGGAGAATATCCTGTACACATAGTATATTAATATTCCAAATGTATGATTAGATCAATATTCATTGTCATGGAAAGATATTCCACTGTAATGGAAAGTTGCCGTATCCATATATTAAAATTTAGGTAAAATGCATTAAACTACCCAGATGATATTTCATGGCCTCTGTATTGTTTTCTATATCACTATCCACATGCAGAGGCAATATCAACATTTAAACTTCAAATAATTTCACTTTGCTCTGTAAATCAAGGGAATAAAGGATTTAAATGAATGTATCCAATTCTAGACCTGTAACAGCAACAGGAAGTTATCTTTTTCCTTTTTATCCCCCACCTTTTTTAGACTTGGTTTGTAGTCAGTGGAGAAGAGATACAGACTTAAATTACACTTGAAGTCAACCATACTCCTAGTATTTAACATTTCAGCATAAGCTATGCTGAAAATCCTATTTATTTAGAAAATATGTAGGCAATTGTACTCAGAAAACTTTCCAGTGATCACATAAAATAAGGCCATCTTTGTAAATCTCATGGAAAGAGAGTACAAGTTGTATACGAAGTAACACTGGTTTAGACTTTAATCTAGAACACAAAGTTTCCTCCGCCTCATAAAGTGATAATTATGAAAGCCCCTTGAGACAAACATTTTTAGGTCTTTTGGAAAGCTTTCTGTACAAGTGTGTCAACCTCTGTCACTGGAAACTGGACAATGAAATCCATAACAAAATCTTCCATCTGCTCTAGGGGTCACCCTACTAATTACCTGATGGAAGAACCATTCTAGAGTCAAAGTGGTACTAATTCTCTAAACTTTTAAAAAATCGCCTGTCAAAATCAACCAAATTATTGCTGACTCTACAACACTGTAAATACTGAAATATTCATAGAAATTTCTTAATCCACAGCCTGGAATTCTAAAAAGACTGGCTGTTTTCCCAGCTATCCATTACCTTTTGCACAGGAACACTGTTCAGATCCATTTTTTTTAACTGCAAACAGTGATATATGAGTCTGGCACAATACTGCACTGACTTTAACTTAAAGGCAAAGCCTAAGTCATAAGCTAACTGCATAGCCAGAAGAAGTACAAACACTTTTTGACTGCAGAAGCAATAAAAGCTATCTTATGTCCCTTCCCATAACAGATTTCAAGCACAAGGCTACCACTCAGATTTTATCCTATTTAACTGAGTCAGGGAACATGTTCAGAGGAAACTCTGTAGGCAAGCGGGACTATGTGTGGTTGCCCATTTATTTGCCAACAGATGAAATCCTAATGAAAGGTGCTGTGCTCCTGCAGAGGTGCCTCAGGGATGCTGTGGCATCTCTGTCACACATCTGAACAATGCTTTGTCTGCCAGAGTGCCACTGAAGTATCTACATAGCTCTTGATCTAGGTCAGGCCAATTTCAAGGATCAACGCCATGACCTCTTGTGTTCTGCTGCAATACAGATGTAATTCAACATTAAAGCAGCTACAATATATCCTACTAGGCTTTCTCAGGTATTGACCCTAGATGGCACCTTTTAGTCAGCAATGCATAACAGGAGCAACAACAAAAAAGATTTGTTAATTTCTACTGCAGAGCAAATAAAAGCATCTCTTCCTGTGTGAGGTGGTGACTGTGGCCCTCATGCTTCCATGATACTCATAAAGACACACTTTTAGCCATATCTACCCTGTCTGAATATGTAATATGCATGAGCAGTGGTATCAATTTTATTTCCTCTTTAATCTTGAAACAGGCAATGGTTTTATGGGTAAAGGAGGGACAGTTCAAATATATTCTGAGTTTTCCTGTTTTGTCTAAAGCAAACAGTGTAGATAGCATGTTGTAATAATCTGTAAAATAAATTGTGATCTCAGGGGTCAGTTAGTAAAATTGCATTTTGATACAGTTTTAACATGCTGTGCATTTCAGTGACTCTGGACTCAATGCACCTCCCTCCTTTCAAGACACACAGCTCTGAATTGCCTGGACACTCGTAGTGTTTAATGCCATTATAACCCCTGATAGTCTTGTCTGTCCAAGCTCAAATAAGTACATTTATTACCCATATGAATCAGCATTGCATTCTCAAATCACCTGGGAATCTACAGTTAAACCTGAAAACACTTACCTTTAGTTTTGCTGTCTACACAGTTATAAGCTTTGCAATTATGTTCCACTATTAAGTGATCATCAATTAAACCAAAATATCTCAGATCATGAATTTTTGGAAGAAAGCATAACTCTGTGCTCCAACGTGGGTCAGTTTAGACTGAAAACATCACACTTTTTAATAAGTTTAGTTTTTATTTATAGCTTCCAGGAGTACTCTACTCAATTCACTACCACATCAGCTAAACTTCTGATTATCAGGATGAGACTTAAGCCATGCTATTTCACTAGTGGCACACCTTGAACTGTAAGAAAATAATCTATTTTTCTTGCTGATATAAACATTTAAACTCTCCCATTCATATAATCAATGTGTTGGCATTTCTACTAATGTTTTGGCCTTCTATGACTAACATCATGGGACAGAAAAACCTCCAGGAAAGTGACCAAAACAACAAAAGAAATAGGATGACTCCTTTGTGTTATTACCTGTTTCAATTTCCCAAATATAAACTGAATTGTCTTCACATCCAACAATTAGCACATTCTCAAGAGGGTCAAATTTTATCTTCTTCACAGGAAACAGATGCTTTCTAGCATGTAAGAGACATTGTCTCTTCTGGAGGTGTAGAATTGCTACTGAGTGGTCACTGCACACACAGCACACTATACTCTGGTCCTTTAACTGCAAAACAGAAAACTCCAGTTTCAACACGGTAACCACTATAATTCATAACCACAACATTTAAAAGGAATACTAGGAAGAGTATTCCAGTGATTTTCTTCCCAGAACATACTCATTTTACAAAATTATGTTTTATGTCAGCCAACATCTTCAACTTGCTGGGTACACAACTAATTTCCTGATGGGAAAACATACCTTCATCTTTGTTTTTCCAGCATTTTAACTATAATAATTTAAATTCCATATATTCACAATACTTAGCATATCAAAGCAGTGATTATATAACCAACTATACAGTAGTAGTTGCCCTAGAAGAGAAAGTAGTAAAAAAGTTATCTTAAACCAAATGGGTGTTCATGTGATATAAAATTATGTCAGGTCTAAAAAGCCAAGAGTAATGTATCTCTAAGAAAAAAATGAAGTTACAAATTCCTTTCATACTGTATGGATCTGATACTGCAAAACCTTCCCTACCTGCAAGTAATTTTTGGTGACACACAGAGGAATTCCCCCACAGAACAATTCAGTTCTTTAAACAAGACTGAAACACGAGCCAGGCAGGCATTAAATCCTATTCAGTTTTCAGAATAAAGATGAAAAGGAGCCTTACAAATATTAAAAATTTTGTTATTGCAAACCAATTTTTTGCCTCTTTATTCTGGCATGTAAGTTAACTGTGAGTCATTCATAAGTATCAAATCTGTCTATGCAGGCTTTGTAAGAGGAAAAATGGAAATCCCAGCCCCACAGAATACATAGTTCAAAAGTTACATAGAACATTCAGTACAGTACATTTTCACCTAAATTTAACTTCAAAATTTAATTAATTAGAACACAACTTTAAATTATTCTAAATATTAAAAAATGCAAAAACATACACACAAAGGACCAAAAAGATATATCAGGAACCAAAATGAAGTATATATTTTGGACCAACAGAGAAGATTAAAATACTATGTTCAAGCTCCTAGCCTCACTAAGTAAGTTTTTTAAATTTCAGGAGGAGTTAATCAGATTGACATATAAGTCAATAATCATGATAATAAAAATGGTGAATAGAATGTTAAGAGCTTCAATTTAATATGTTTCAAACAAAAAAACTCCCTGCAATTAAAAGCAAATTTTCAAAGACAACAATTAAGTGAAGGTAAACTATGCATAAAGTAGTGTGGGCTAAAGTACTGCCAGATAGTGTTTTATTTTCTCTTGTATATAAATATATACACACAGATGGGTATACAGAGGGTTTTTTGAAACATCATTTTTTATGCTTTTACTTACTCTGTAGTGTTCTGGGGATCGCAAGAGCTCTGTCACTGCACCAGACTGCAGATTAAACTGCTGTAGGATGCCTCCAGTAAATATATCCCAGCAGATCACAACAGAATCCTGGCCCCCTGATAACAGCCAGCTGGGATCAAATCTTACTGATTTGTCATGTGGATAAAGTAAGCAAGTGACTCTGCTACTGTGACCATCCAGAACCTTATAAGGTAGATTATCTGAAACAAGATGACACATTATTTTTGTTCTTTAAGAATAGGAGTTCCATATTTTACAGCACATTTCCTGAAAGTCAGGATAAATATAACCTGCCTTTACATGGTGTCAAAGAATTTTGGACCTGTTCCTAAAAGGGAGAACAAAGGTCTGCACTCTGAGCTTCACTACTGAGATGCACCCTTTATGTTCCCTTCAAGTGGAATGATATTTTAGAGAGCAAATGAAATAGAAAACTGCCAAAACAGTGACATGCCATATATCGCACTTCTAGGGGCTATCCAATCCCACAGCCATTCCCACATTCCTACTACTGGCAAGCACCTTGGTAGTACTAAGCTGTGATCCAATAGATCAGCTGTGGAAGGAGAAAGATCATCATAACCTTCCATTTTCCTCATTTCATTCCTGACTGCCAGCCCTACTTTTCAGAGAATTTTTACAAGGATCATTGGAAGTGATGCCGGAATTATGAAGTCTTGCGTGTTTGAGAGGACTCTGAACAAATTGTTAAAACTTACCTTTAAGAAAAGATATGTTTTCTAAAAGTCTTGCTCTTGCAGTTTCTAAACCTAATGTTACAAAAATTTTTCCATTTTCACATCCACATACAAGCTTATCAAGACCAGGTATGTACACAGAGGAACTGACAACTGCGCTTCCAAATCCATCTTCAGATCCACAAAGTTGATCAATAATGCCCTCTGACATGGAATGATGTTTATCAAAATTATCCTGAAGAGTCCACATGGTTGTAATTGGGATCTCTAGAGGGTAGGGCAAGAGAGGATTTTTTTTATTTATGCAAAACAAAATATAAAAAAAGTCAAACTAAAGAAAGTACACCTCTTCATCTCTTGATCACTTTCCTTAACTTATCCTTTCTGCAGTCTAGGGTTGCAAAGTCAGCAGTTGCTACTCCTCCTAACTTCAAGCAATCACTACACAATGAATAAATGAGCATCACTTTCTAGTGTAAAAAGTTTTTTATGAGAATTTTGATTTTCATGAAAATTGACTCCAAGACATAATGAAATAGATGGTAGTAAGGTGCCAGAAGTGCCAAACCTTTTGGAGAACCATCAAATGTTGACACAGGAACATCAGGAATGTGCCACAAAGTGATCCGTCCTGAAACTTCACCAGAAAAAAGAACCTTGTAGAAAGGCTCCTTTCTTTCATTCATGAAGCCCATGACAGAAGGCAGACTCTGTCAAAAACAACAGTAACTCCATATTTGAAAAGAAAACAGATAAAATAATGTAATAATTGTAAATGTGAAGGGGGTTTCTTTCATCAAAAGCTGTAAAAATACAGAAAAAACCACAACTGATTGCTTATCTGCCACTAAATCCTGCTCAGACCAAGTCTACTCTGCCTGGTACAAGCCCCTCAAGGATCACCCCTGCTTTGTAAGTACCCTTGGCTAAACCCATGGAAACCTAAATGGAAAAGTACACTGGGAGGTCTCTCCAGGTTTATAGTTTCACCAGCATAAGGATCAAGGACAGGCTGAAAAAACAATGCAGTCAAATATCGATAATCTTTGCATCAAAACAAATTCAGTAAAGCTTCAGTCATCACAGCTTGCATGACTACAAATAATGAAAGGTAAGGATTATGCTTTTACACAGGTAATAGCCTATAACACTATCATTCAGTCATCAGGTGGTGGAGCATTTCCAAAGAGCAATGAAATTGCTGAAGGGTGTGGAGCACAATCCTGATGGGGAGCAGCTGGGGGAGCTGAGGTTGTTCACTCTAGAAAAAAAGGCTCAGGAGAAAGCTTATTACTCTCTACAATTACCTCATGTTGATAAACTTATTTACAGTTTTACAGATTTACTTTTTTACAGATTTTTAATAATCAGTTCCAAAATAATTAACTGCCCTGTAAAATAGTTCAGTTTATAGACTCAAAATGGAGTTCAAAAGAGATCACACAGGTGGATTTGGTTGTCTCACAAATCTGCTATAAAAACTACTCATGCAGTAAGACAAGTATTAAAGCAGAAATATTAAAAAAGAGCATGTCATTATTTTTTAAAAAGCATATATTTGGGGGGAAGCATATGTGAACTTTGTACCACCACCATAACCCTATTATTTGCTAAGCCATGTGTTTTGGCTGTTCCTTTTCCCTCACCTTTCCTGACCTTTTGGCATCCTTCAGCAGTTATCCTATCTGATTTTTAGATCACAGCATTTGGGGAAAAGCTGAATGGCTTATGCTATTTCCCTGCAACTGAAAATTAAATCTGTCAGGCTTCATAGGATTATGCAACAAGCATGCTTTCTAAAAGCCTACATTTGTCAACAGAAAATGCTAGAAAACCTCACACAGGTATATATTTAGCAATGTTTCTAGTCAGCTACAAATAAAAATCTGTTTCTGTTGCATATTTTCAGAAACTGCTTAACAACCTGCTTGAGCTGTCACACAAACACTCTAAAGCAATTTCAGGCAGGAATTAAACCCACATCTTCCAGCAATTGCAACTTCATTAACAGAATTAGCAATCAGCATTAGCAAAAAAACCCCAACAAAACATAACCAAAGCTACACAGAATAATCTGTTCTATTTGCTCTGGTTCATTTATTGCCCAAGTAAGAAGGCTTCCCACATATCTTTCCTGCCCCCCATTTTCCAGCTTCCTAATTATAATGAATTTTCTTCTTCAAATCATCGGGGTTTCCTTATTTATTTGTGATCACACAAAACACAACATAAAAAGTGAGTGAAGATGTAGGTTTTCCAACACAGCTGTGTCCATTTGAGATACTTGTCTACATAGTTACTTCAAATTTGAAATTGGTGTGACATGCTCTGCTAAATATAAATTCTCAAACAAAAGTGTAGAGATCAGCTACTTTTTCATCTTCCTCTTTTCTTAACATTAGAGTCTTCCTCAAGCCAAGGCCATATGAAGAGACTCATATGTGTGTCATTTTATGCACTCTGGGTACATCAGTCTGCTCACAGTGCAAGAAAGTTCTGCATGCGATTATGCCTCTGAAGCCAGCAGTATTCTGGATAAAATGCCAGATTCAGACCCCTTCAATTTCAGGTGGATACACAACCTATTTATGTAGTTACATTGAACCATGCATACATTCCTTAATAAAACAAGAACTAAGTAACTTGCTCATATTTGCTCATGGGTTACCTTTTTTTGATTTTGGTTTTATGGCATAGTTGTATTTGTTGGGAATTTTATTTATTTTATTTTTATTTTTTTACAGATTTGAAAGTAGAAGCTTCTAAAAATATTTTGGACCACATCTTTGTTAAGAAATATTTTTCTCTTTGCCAAAATTAAAGAAAAGAAACAAGAACCAGTCTATATAGAGTCAAAGATAAAGGCATTTTTCCACTGTGAAAAAAACCTAAATATAGCCAAAAATCAGGCAACATATGTTATGAGCCTCTTCAAGTTTGTAAGAAACAATTTTTATATGAAGGAATAAATATTATTCCTTGTTTTTATGGAACAATTAAATCTGTTAATGAATTCATAAGTTCCTTTGGGATTATTCAGGTTATTGCAACCAGACAAATAAACTTTCAAACCCTTATGAATTTACCTTATTTTCCTTCATACCAGTAAAGCTGAGTAAATGAGGATAAACTGTTTCCTTGAGCGCCTTCCCATCAGCAGGGTACATGCTTTTAGAAAGGCCACTGTATAATTAAACAAGAAATTTTAAACACACAAGCTTTAGAAAGTCATTTTTTAGGAAGCAGAACAGTAACATCCAAGATTCACAAGTTCAATTAAAGGTAACCAAATAAGTAATTACAGGAGACTTTTTGAAATCACAGCACCAGCTGCCCAAGTTCTACATGGCTAATCTTATTCCTATGTCCCCTGCTGTGTCAAACAAAGACTGAGGGCTGTCAAACTCAGGGTAAATCTTTGAGTGCCAAAGTGGTTTTGTTCTGGTTTTTGATCATTTGCAACATGCAGAGATTTTCCATAGTAACCCTCCCAAAGTTCATCTTGTACCTGAACTTTTTGTGTGAATTTCCCATCTGAGCCCACCTGTTTAGCAGCTGGTAGATGTAACTGTGGCCATCTTCTGTCCAGATGATAAGTCTGTAAGCTGCCAGCACTTCCCCACCAGCAAAGCACTGACCACTCTTACAGAACTCAGTACAAAGCAAGGAGAAATCACAATAATCATAGACCTAAGTTCAGGAAAACAACAAAATATAAACAAATAGTATTAGCAAATTCATTTTAACCTAAACCAGGTTTGGGCAGCGAATCAGGAAGTAGAACATGAGTTCAACTCTTCATAAATGAATAACTATTTTTAAAGCCTAACATGTTTTGATAAACTACTGCAAAGTCAGAGTCAAACCATACAGTTCAAAGTTAAAGAAACTGACAGGTAAAAAAAAAAAAACAACCAAAAAGTAGCATTAGGGTCTTATAGTCTCATTATAGAAATTAATAGAAATCAATGGATGTTACAGATATTTTTCCATTAAAAGTGAAAAATCCATTCTACACATGAACTTTCTCTATAAATGCTTTTGTATAGAATTTAAGTAGCCCAAGAGACATCTCAAGGATAGTCTACAGGTACATTATCTGAAGTTGACCCAGATATATGTGAAATTTTTTGACTCATTCCTGTCCCCATAGAGATGTTGGAATCAGGTATACATGTTGAAATAATCCTGATTAATGCAAGAGAAATTTTAACACTAACAAAAATACAGAATTTTTTACAATAAGTTTCAGTTGAAATATATTACATTTTCTCTAAAACTGTTATTACTTTTTTTTCATTTTAGTTACTTTATTATAGCTTCAAGAAAAAGCAATATAGCCTGGGGTCTCTAGTTTTGCTGCTGCTATCAACAAACAAAGGTCCCAGACTACTGAGAACTTGCCAACTGTGAGTACTTCTGTCATACTTAAACAGGGATTTTTATTCTTTGTCTCCCTTTCAAATGCACTGTGAAGGGGACAATAACGCACTCAGTGCTCTAAAACTGTCTAATACTTAAATCCCCCTTCTATCCAGCCAATTTGGAGTTAAACTTTTAAAGCAGAAATACATTCATAAAAAATAAAAGCTTCATCTCTTTCACACAGTTAAGATAAGCCAAGAAGTGTTGCAGGCATCATCATATTTGACAATTTGTGAATGGTTTCTTTAACCTAAGAAGAAGAACAACAATCTGCATTTAAAAATCATATTAGCCTTTCAAAATCAACACCATTAACAAGAAAGTGTAATCGTTAATGTACCTGCCAGCACATGGAGGACACAACAAGAAGGAGCCTTTCTGTGTAAGTACAAAATCTTACTGCTTGACAGTTTATGCAGTCCAGAGATTTTGATTCCTTCTCGCACACACTTTGTTTCTCCTTTACAGCACAGAGGGGAAAAAAAGCTATAAAATTTGTTTCAGATATCTGAGCTTTTAGTACAGAAACAACCCACTGAAAATAATTTTCTCTTAAGAGACTTTCAAAATTCAAAGCAAGGGGTACTTCTCAATTAACAATAGAAAGACAACAGGTTCACAACTAACATGCAAACAGAAGAATGTAAACATTCGGTGTGGCTCAGACTGTGATCTCACTTAAATTATAATGAATGTGGAGAAGGACCAAAGGCAGGCCATAAATAGAAACTGCTGCAATGATTATATGCCAGGTATTCTTCAGTCAAAAAATAGCTACAACACCTATAAAACAGAGGATCAAATTCAGAAAAGCTGATGAATATTTTACTTTCCCACTCGTTCTCATTGCAGCCAGGACAGCCTGAGATGCTGGTGTTGCCATATGTCCTGTTTGCTCTTAACACCTCTAAAGACAGTGTAAAAGTAATTCAGTTTCTTAGCTTTGTATTGCTAAATGTACTGTTAAAAACAATGTATGTATTTTCACACTTTTTGTGGGAATATCAGACATATTAAAGTCATCACACTCAAAGTTATTCTACTGGCATTATATTTATTAATTATTGATTAAATCACTTAAAATGTATGTTTTCTGTTTTTTAAGATACCAACAGTCTCAAAACCTCTCAGAGAAGGGCTACATATGCTTGGAATCATGGCTATAAAACTGAAAGCCATTTTCTTATGACATCTTGCAGCTTCAGTTAATTCCAAGTAAATCCAACAATATTTATTAAAAAACTGCTCTTTAGAATTTAGCCGGATTGTGACAAACTCTGCAGCAGTCCCTCCACAAAAGGTGCCCCCAGGCAGTAAAAAGACTGCACCACA
This sequence comes from Agelaius phoeniceus, assembly GCF_051311805.1. Taxonomy (NCBI): domain Eukaryota; kingdom Metazoa; phylum Chordata; class Aves; order Passeriformes; family Icteridae; genus Agelaius; species Agelaius phoeniceus. The sequence continues at coordinate 12,666,414 of NC_135277.1, forward strand.
CCATATGTTCCTCTGACATCTGTAATCAGTTGTTAAAATCCTCAGAATTTTTACAACACAGCAGTGGGGTTTGCTCTAGGAATGTTGAAAAGATGCACCCCAAAACACCACAGATAAATCAAAACCACCAGGATGGTATCAAACTTGACAGACTCTCCTCAGGGGCTTGATTTGACCTATAAACAAGTAGTGCTGCCCACACCCTGCAGTTTGTCCAGGCAGTGGGTGAGTTACCAACATTCAGAGAAGTCTATTAATATTTTGCCATTTCTGTCTCACTGTAGAAGCCCCTTTGTGAATCTAGCTTTTAGAATATAACTAGAACACAAAAATTGCATCCCAATTCTAGCACTTGTTCATGGAAGGTGACAGCTGCTGAGAATATTAACCCAAAAAAGAGCAAGTTTGAAGGTAGAAAAATAGGACACTTGACACAGCAAGAGTCTTTTCCAAGTGAAGACAGCATTGTGAAAAGCAGACTGAGGAAAACAAAGTCTAAAGGACCATTTTGAAGAGAGTAACAAGGGTGAAGAGGGAGTACAAAGGCCAATATTGAAGAGCTTTGAGTGTAAAGGACAGAGTGAAGGGGTTCAAAGACATTACCAGGAGAGCAGGAAAGCATTGCAACTTAAGTATCCTGGAATATGAAAAGACAAGAAGCCTGGCCAAAAGACAGTACAGTTGTCAAGGCAAGAGCTGTCCAATGGGCCAATTTTAAATAATGCTATGAAGATGTGTTTTCAGAATTTTCTAACAAAAGTAATAAAATCTATTTAATACACATCCAGAAGATGGAAATTTATTCATATTCTGTTTCAATGTAGCCTTTACTTGAGAACATTCATGTTAACACTGACCTGAATGCTATTCAGAGATGAAGACAGGTCCCATACTTTGAGAACTCCAGCTACAGACACTGCAACTAAAGAGTCCTCTGTGAAAAGTTAACGTGAGACAGTCAACTTGAAGCCAAGTTCAAACAGCCCCTATCTGTTCAGCACTAAAACAAGGATTCAGCAGGATACTGCTTATCAATTGATTTGATAGGTCAAATATCAATTTTAGACAAAAAAAGTAAATTATATACAGAAATACAAAAGATGTAAGCAAACAGTGAATAATGTATTAACAGTAGGCACAGAACTGTGGTATTGTGCCTTTAATTTCTCTGATATTACAGAACTTATTTATACTTAAATCCAAGAACTGCGCTGCTTACAGCCATTATAGAAGATGTTTTTTCTCTAAAAGCATATTAAATAAAACAGGACCAATATTAGGAGCCTTAAAAACACCTCTTGTGCTATCAATGAAACCTTAACATCTTCTATATAACAGCTCTGTGAAACAATTTGATATTAAATCAAGCAGGAATATACCATCGATACATAAATATTTTATCACAATTTAATTAACCTACATAAATACATGTAAAATATATACCTTGAATTCTTGCAGAGTGTACAATACACATACATTTTATCCAATCAGAAGACTGAGATGATGATAAAGTGTGAAGAACACCCAAAGTTTTAGCATCAATAATAAGAACATCTTGATATTCTCCACAACAAAGAAGCCAGCCTTCACCTGTCATTCTGAATGAGCAATGGTAATACTGTCCAAGTGGAAAGCAGAGAGTCAGCACACAGATATACAAATGGCATGAAGATTTTAACACTGAACATGTCATAATCAACACTTGTAGCATCACTAAAAAAATCTAAGGCATATGTGAAACCATACCCAACATTACTAGTAACACTAGAAAGGCACACTGCTTAGTAAAAGGTGCTTCAGACTGAAAGCAGCATCTGTCCCTCCTAAATATTAGGATTTTTGTAATTTTTGGAAGAAAGTCAGGTGTTAATTTTCCCTATAAATTGCTCAAGAGTTTGAGACTTGTTTCTCTGAAACACCCCTCTCCAAACATTTCATAAACCTCCTGTCATCAACAGTTGTATGAAAAGAATCAGATGCAAAATATTCATAATTAAATTTTTCATAATTACTGATTACTTTCCAGGAAGGATTTCTACTCCATAGGATATTCTTCATTCTGACATTAAACACCCTAGTGCTCAGAATCTTCTGAACACTATTCTCAGCAATCACAAAGGGAAAAAAACAACAGACAAAGCAAAGGGACAGAGTGCAGAGTGACTATGAGGATTTTTTTTTTTTTTTTGCTAGGTGTTCTATATGTGCAAGGACATCTGCATTGCATGTCTAGCTGTAATTGTAAACAATTTCCATAAATGCATAAGCAGCCACCTCAAAGCAGATTTACATTTATTACTAACCTTAAAGGGAACAATCATCTAGTCAGACAAAAATATCAGACAACCCAAAAAACTGTACCTAATTTACCAATTTTCTGTACAGTTTTGGTTATATCATAATTCTTGGTTTTTTTCAGTAAACTAACTGGAGTAATAAAAATAACTGGAAATAGGATAAATAGTAATACAGATATGAATAAACATAGGCAGAAATGGTTAGAATTTACAATTACTGTTACCATTAAATTAGGCTTGAAATAGAGGATTTGTATAGTCAGTAATTCCTCTGAGAAAATTCCACACTGGTTAAGAGCCACAAATGTTTAAGTGTTGACCCTGGTGTTGAATTTCATTTCAAATGGCAAATATTCAGTTTGCACTACTTGACATCTGCCATTCATAGTTAAATCATCTACACTGAACAAAAGGAACCTACTAGAGCAGATAGGTTAGTAGTTCAATTAAAACCAAACATTAACTACAGCACAAGCAACCGTTCCCCATGGAACAACAAGGAAAAAATCTACTACAAAACACAACAGAACATCTACAACAGAAAACCACAATTTATTACAGTTATCAGAAGGCTGCATTTTAAGAGTAGTTTCCCCTCCCAGCAACACCTTCTTTTCCCTAAGCTTTCCTGTTAAATGTTCCTGTTTTCTATCTTGCCCAAGTTATTAAACAAATATAATTATTAGCCACAATTAGGTTTAGCACATTTCTAATAGAGAGGAACTACCAATTTTCTGCAAGTATTTGCTACACCTACTTGAAGGGTAAGAATGAATATTCTCCCTCTGATCTCCACAAAAAAATGTACAGATTGTCAGTTAGGCCAGATTTGCCTACTTCCCTTCAGAATTTATCTGTAACATCATCTATTGAAATCTAATTAAGCATTAGAACATAGCAGGTCAAATTATAATTTGAGGAGCAATAGAAGTATTTTTTGTTTGTGTACATACATCCATTTAATGAATATAAACACTTAAAGCATGTGCACAAATAAAAGTGTAGAATAATTCTTAACTTATACAGTTTTTATACACATACATATATGTAAAAAAAAAGTTCATCTTCCATAATTTTTGTTGGCAATATATCCAAGCTTTTTCATCCTCCCTTTACAATGAACAACTATTTGAAAAACTATTTTGTATTTGAACTCCTCATATCAACCAAAGCAGTGTCAAGAAAAACATTTTCTTCTGGAAGGGTTAAAAATCTTGGATTCCAAATTGGCTGTGCTTTGGAGTTACATGAAGGCTCAGATACCCATCATTTGGAGCCTTAGTTCCACCTTAGACTTCCTCACTGAAGAAAACCAGCATTTTAACTAACACAGGAACCCTGAGCTTCTCCTCTACTAATGTAGAAATAAGCAATGTCCCAGAATCAAACCCATAGATGTTGGGGCCCTCAATCTCACTCTCATGTGTATTTCAAATTCTCCCACACTCCAAAATCTAGACACTTATTTTACCTGGATACAGTTTCAACCAGAGAAACCAAATTATCTGAAACAATATTGAAAGTCTCTGAAAAGAAGGGATTTGTCCTGAAGTTCTGCAGTGAATCAAAGCATATTTTTGAAAACAGGGTGAACTCTTTTGGAGGTCAGGAGGTTCAGCACCAAAAACATTCAAAAGCTTAAAAATAAGTCTTTCAGCAGATTGTCTCACAATGTTTGGTCAGATTACTTGTACTTTTAAAATGTCAAGAAAAAGCCAACATCAGACCTGAAGCTTCCATGCAATTGTAACAAGACAAGAGCAAAGATTAAGACCATTTCACTTGGCTACCTGATGCACAAACAGTAAGTTAATCAATACTGCATTTCAAATATTTGCAGCTTAAAAGTAATCAGTCTGATTTGATTAAGGAATGCAGAGGAACGTAAAAGCCTCAATTCTTTTCTTAGAAGAAAAAACTGAAAAAGATAAAAAATACTTATTTTATGACAGGGTCTTTTTTTCCTACGTTACAAGCTATACATTTAAAACTGTTTCTGAAAAAGATCAAATTAATAAAGCAAAACTCTTGTAATGAACAGAGACCCCATGAAAAGCTGCTATACTTACATGGATTGCTGTATGCCTATAAGGAAGCTTTGCGTTCTCAATGCACTGTCCACTAGTGACATTCCAAACACACATCTCCCTGCCAAAGATAACTTCATATTATTCTCTGTCATTTCCACTCAATTGGCTGGAATAATTTTGAGCCACCAAGTTTTTCTTTAGTGCTGTATTTAAGTGTAGTCTGGTCATTTATAAAGCTTTTTGTTACAGATTGCTGGGTAAGAAAATGTTGTCATTAGCAGGGGATGACATACAGTATCTGTTTCTTTTTGTTTTGGTAATTACACCCTGCTGCCTTGCAACCAACCTGACTTTAAGACCAAGTCTGGTCTACAACAAATTGTAGGTATACTGCCATTACAGCTCGTCAACATGTCACTGTAACTATCTGTCACTGGAACTACATCCTCCTGAAAATGATTCATTTCACTGAACTTAAACCAGACGTTTCAAAAAGCATCATGCATCTTCTCCCACATCAGACTTCGGTTCTTGAGAGGAACAACGTTTGTTAAGAAGAAACAGTGCCATCATGAGGCCGTTCCCAAAATCTGCTCTCAATACACTCAACCACCTGAGTACCTGTGCAACACTACAGCTACACTTGGACACACTTAAGGCTGTTTGAGGCGACTTCGGCACACGTTCCTTATCTACACATTATTCAACATGCAGTGGGACTGGATTACAAGAGAAAATCAAATTAAATGTTGTACATGAGGCTGTATGAGATAGCTTATCATAGCTCAGCAACTGAATGTTAAACTTTGATGCGTTTAGAATTTATTAAAAAAACAAACATTACTTCCAGAACTGAAGCACTCATTTCATTATTTCTCACATTACATTGTAAGAAATTTCCTGTATCAAGACTTAAAGAACACACTCGAGACAGCATTTTATTATATAAGAAATGCTACTTAGAGACTTACATTTTAACCTACCTGCATTTTAACCTACCTACTTACCCATTTGATGTTAAACTCAAAGCATTATTTCTTACTGTTTTTCAGCTGAGCAATAGCAGCATCGAAGCTGGTAGATCCAAAGTCAGAAATTAAGTGAAAGCTTTATACTGTTTGTGAAACCTTTCAGAGCAATGCTTTTCTCCTTGTTTCTATCAGAACTTTACTGCTTTAGCTACATTACTGTGACACATACATACCTACAAACATGCTCAAATGAGACCAGAATGTCAGAATGTAACTTCAGCTTCTGGATGATGTATTCAATTTACTGTTGTGTACTAATAAGGAGTGAGCAATATCACATATACCACACAGTATGTGCTGTAGGACAGGTTTGTCACTCATAGGACAGCACTGAGAACTCATGAATCATTAGAGATTCCTTTATGAACTTGCATATTAGAAGCACAAAATATAACATTATAAATAGCCTCTTCTACTGGTTCAGTTCTCAAGTCTGAGCTCAGGAAGAAACAGAGAAAAACACCATGATACTCAAATGCTGTTGAACTGCTGATGCCCCCCAATAACCCATTAATTTCTCTTTGAATAGAGTTTAGTCAACCCCTTGGAATAATTTCTTTTTTCTCAATACTAAGTGGATATGTGAATCTGCCAAACCTTTCTGTTGTCCATGGGACAAGCTCTTATTTGGACCATTGTATATTAACAATGTAGTCACTACCCTAAGTAGCTGCTACCATTTTAATATCATGGAAGTAGATTGAAACATTTCTGCAAATGCATAATCTGACCTACACTTGACACACATTTCATAATTTAAGAAATGAATAATTGAATATTCAGTTACCTACCCATTTTCAGTAGCACTTACTACATATGGCTGTTTCTCAAACTCTCTTGCTTTTGCCAAACAAGTTACAGAAGCAGTATGGCCAAAGAGCATTTCTTTAGATGAAATCTAGGAGAACAATATAATGATTTATCTTGAACAATTTCTATATAAACTAAGGATATCTAAAACCAAGGGAACTTGTCAATCTATATAATTGTCAATCTGCTTCATAGTCTTATGTTCTTCCATCATGTTTCTGGAATGCAGAAAGATGTGGAAAAATTTTTATGGAGTTTGAATAAAAGCTAAGTTTTTGTATTCACTGCATTCATCATCTGAAGAATGTATGGAACATCAAATGTTATAAAACAGGCAATGTGCAGGACATCTCTGGCCTTCAGCCTACAGCATGCACCAGAAGTGGCACAGTGAAGTGGAAACTGATAAACCAAAGCTCTTCAGCACATGTTTCATGCCACACATTTAAATAACCTCATTATCATCACTGCATGCAAAGGTCTTAATTGGAAAAGGTAGCCTCATAAAAGGGCAAACTTTCAGACTGTGTTTGAGTCCAAATGGGGCAACTAAATATAAAAATATAAACACAGTTCTAGAAACAAAGAAAAAACCAAACAGGAAGTGTTTTGACTCTGATCCATTGTGAGAAAAATAAATAAAGCAATAATTGTATCTTGGTTACATCAAAAATAAAAGTTTCATCTTGCTGCTTCCATCTTAGTAGATTTGGTTTTATAAATATTTTTCTTTAAATGACAGGTCATGCTTAGCAATTGATTTACAAAAGAAAAAAAACCTTCACAAGACACAAATCATGATAATTGTATATATTTACTTGCTGTCACTGCTCAGAGCACAAAGTCTCAAATTATAAACCACTGGGCATGCTTATCTGTGAAAAATTCTCCAAAGTCTGCAAATTACAGGTTGCTTATACAGGCATTTCACTTACTGCTTCATGAGTTTCCTATAACAAATATCACACTATCTTTTAAAATTCATCTAAATAAGCACAAGTATGGATAATCCTATTGCCAATACTAAAAGATAAAACTCCTGTCTATTTGGCAAACTAGCACAGTGGACACAAACCTGTAAGTCTGATGAAAGATCCCAGAGACATATTTGTCCTTCTTGGCTCCCTGTAACTATGGTCTGCTGGTCATCTGTGATCATCACAGCAGTGATGCTGTGAGAGGGAGCTGTTCTCCCCCACACAGCTACAGCTGGTACTGATGCCTTCATGGTCAGCACCTGAAAACAAACAAGTCATGATGATCCTAAGTAGGATTAAATAAGGAAAAAAAATCACCTAAAAAAGGGGGAATGTAATCAACATTTGGAAAGGGAAACTACAAAATATTGCTGTGAGACCCTGATAAGGCATTGAAACATTTTCTTGCTGTTGCCAACATCACACTAACAATTTCAGAGACCAGTACTAAGAGAATACTGAATCATCAGCAGCAAGAGTTGTGTGCTGCCCCACACAGCCTGGCTTAGCTCTGATGGGCTCTCGTTGTTCTCCCCAGATGTGGCTGGTGGAATACACAACACTTCCCCTGTTCCCTCCAACCAGCAGCTCTGATCATTAGCAACAGCAGGAGCCAATTGCTGGAGCAGAGGTGGCACAAGAGCAGGGTGTCAATAAAGACATTGTGATTTCAAGGAGGGTAAGACAAGAGAAGGATAATGTGGCCAAAAGGAGAGAACTGGTGGTGGTGGGTCAGGGAGGAAGAGAAAAATGAGGCCCAAGTTGGCAAAGCTATATACCTAACTATATACCCAACCATTCTGTGGCACATCCTAGAGACAAGAACAAAAAGCAGGGTGACAGCAGAGTTGCAAGCTGAGAAACAGAGAATGAAAAGACTTTGTTGCTCAAGACATGAGTTCCTTGCCCCCAAAAAATTATCTAATAGATTTGTCCCTACTGAAAAAAATTGATTTAATGGGGTTGTCCATCTGGCTGAGAGCAGTTTTGACTCCCATCAGCTGGGCAATAGACAGACAGATTGACAACTGCTGACAAATTGAACAACATCAAAATTGTTTGTATACTTCAATCAGTCAGGTGTCAGTGAACAAGAAGGGGTAGATTTTAAGCTGTTTCAGATTCGCCATTATCTAAGGTCACTTAAATAAACAAATTTTTAAATTTTTCTTTTCAAAATACTGTATGTTACCTATGTCATCTTTCTTTTAATCCAGACAGCAATAATATGATTGAAGGCATATTTCAGAGCAACCACTTTGCAGCCACTAAGGAAAATTCACCTTTCAGAGAAGGTGTGCTCCAATTTGTCCTGGACAAAGAAGAGACACCAGAGCCCATTGCACATCCTTAGGACAGAGGTTCAAAATGAAACAAGATGATGCAGTAATGCAACTGGGAGAACTCAGTCAAAAACCATGACCACAAAGCTGAGCTTTTCTGAGGACAGACAGCAAGTGGGCAGAACAAAATCCATGACAGCCAGTGAGTCAAAGGAAGTACCACAGGAATGATGAGAAGTGACATGAAGAGCAGTTCCTGTGATAATTCAGAAAAGACCACAGGACAGAAATGGAGCACAGAAGCAGCCTTTTAAGTTATGCTTAAGGAAACTGTAACCCAGCACAACAGCAGTTGAAAGCAGGGACACAGACAAGAGGTATCTTCATGACTACTACTAAAAGCCTAAAGTGACACAGAACTAAAGGAATGGTCTTGCTTCCTTACAAGAAGATGAGATAAAGGGCTCAGCTACTGAGAAAAAAAGGCTGAAAAGACTGCTATGGCAGACTATTGAGGTCCTGCCACGCAACCTTGACAGAATGCTGAGGGCAGAGGAAGAAGAATCTAAGAAAAAATTGAGGTCATGAGTTCATTAGGCTAAATCCCACTTAGTTCCATATAAAAGCTCCTTGTGGATATATAAAAATACTGAGATGTTTTATTTTTCCCAGCATTACAATCTGACTTCTCTAAAACTTTTTTTTTTAAGTCTCCAGTCATATGAAGCTACTGATGAACACTGAAATCCTTTTATCTTGCAATTTATGCCCTGAAATAAAAGCTGTTCTGGACAACCTTTAATGACATGGTTTTAGTTATCAGGTAAGCTAATAAAGGTTGCCATTTTCATAGGGTTTATAAAGGGATGGCTTACAAAAGAGTTTGATGAGCCAAATCCTGCATCTTTAAAATGCATTTGCTTGCATATCACATAGTCTTTTATACTTGTACCATGGGAGTGTTCAATTAGTGTAAAACAACACAAGGAAGCACAATTCAGGTTTGTACTGCATTGAATATTGAGTCATAAATTATATTTCCTTATAAGGGAGCATAGAATCAAGCTCAATATTCTTAGCCAAAGACCTACTGCTGAGCAAGTGATTTGAGAGAACTCAAATCAACAGATGTTAAAAAGAAAAGAAGCTGATAGAATTTGCTAATGTGGAGATGATTTATCTGCAGCCTGTTTAGTTACTCATGAGTAACATGAATAAAAAACTACTGCCACTGACAAAACGCTTGTTGTAAGAGAATTAATTTGACTGAAATGTTACAGGAATATTTTGTATGCTTTCCTTTACATTATGACTGAAGCCCAAGAGAAGGAAAGCAGAAATTATATGATTTTTTGCATTAATACAGTCCTTAGCTTTTTTCTCCACTTGCTTCTTGGTTTTTTGGATTATGATATTTTGATGCACAAGCAGTTTGAATGAAACCTTTGCTTCTTAGTGTAGCATGACTTTACTAGAAATACAGCATATCCACATGGACACATTTTGACAATACTTAGCTTTACCAAATTTTTTAGTGATACTGATGGTACCTAAAGCAAACTTTTTTGAAATAAAACCAACAGATATTTATCAGACTGTTCCTTTTAAAAAGGTAAAAGCTGTTTTCACAAAGGCAATATTGCCCAAGGCATATCAGAGCTGCATGTAGCTTATCAGCACATGTCAAATTCCTCCAGCTCTGCCCACTCAAGCATGTCTGATTTGCAGTATTAACCCATAATTCAACTAGAAACCACATTTCTCAGTTCTACTGCCCATTTCTCCCTGCTTACAGCCTAATAAGCTTATTTGTGCTGCCCTTAAAAGCATACTGTCAAACAGTGTTCTCCCATTACTGAAAAGCTCTGGTTTTAGTTAAAACCATAAATACCAGCCCATCTCACCACTAACTTGTTCCATCTCTACTAATCTGTCTCTAGTTCCTTTCACACTGAAGCCACACCACAAACTATTCTTAACTTGCACAATCATCCAAATTCTCACAGCTTCATGGACTTTGGTTGTACAACTTTAGTAACTTTGGACCATTTGTGCAGTATTAAAGCTTAATTTGGAAAGCTGAGTACACAATCTCTTATTCTACAGGAGCCATGAGTTATTTAAAAGTCTAATCAAAAGCTTTAAGAGGCCAGAAAGCTGAAGGTCTGACCTTGAATGCCTTACTAAGCACATATTTATGCAAGGTCTTTTCCTCATCACTCAGCTTTTTTGACTAGGACTGGTCATGAACTGATGAGAATGAAAAAGGTCAGATTACACCACAAGAATCAGTGCCATCATAACTTAACATATACTTTCCCCATATATACTAAGTGTATCTTGATTTTGACTCCTCTACTGACCTTAAAACAAAATGAAACAATTGTTAGCTTCTCTATTGGGCTCATCTCAGACCTTCCAATCACTGCTACACAATTAGTGCTTAACCTCAGGCACACATCCCTTCCCTGAGCTGCATTTCCTCAAAATAAAAATTATAACCTTGAAGCCAGAGGCCTGGGAACATAAAGGGTTAGAAGGGCAGAGTGGCTGGGGTCTCAGGAGCGTGCACACCCATGCCCTCAGTGGTCTGAAGTGAGAAACCTGGGGTCTGTTTTGCCCCACTGCAAACTGCAGCACACATTCCCTATGGGTTCCTTGCATTTCCAGTGCTTGCTCAAGAGCCTAAAGGAAGCTCTACTGAATGCCACATCTTCAAGATGTTAAACTATTAGCTACAGTTGTAAGAATGACATTTCCTGATAAAGAAAAATACCCTGATGTTTCAATGAATTCAGAATAACACTTCTGATAAATACATATATACACCAAGGTCCTTAATATGAGGAGTTAAACTCCCTCCAGGGACCTAATCTCAAACAGCTCACCCTATAAAATGCTGGTTGTGACAAACTTCTTTCTCATCACTATAACCCATAAAAAACCTACCAAATGCAAATTCCTAGTTTATTTATAAAAGGAGAAAGGCTCCCTACAACACAATATCACTTTACAGGTAACAGTTAACCTGTCAAAACAACGTTTTTGAATTTATAGCCATTTCATGTTTCCTACACCTTCCAAGCTGTCAATAGAAGGTCACTTTCTTAAAAGCCCAGTTAAATGTCCGGCAATCAATGCAAGCACAAAATAAAACTGTTTTGTGCAAAACTGTGCAGAAATTTGCTTACGGTCCTGAAAATATTAAGATATTAGCAGAATTTGGCTGTTTGCATTGGATTCAATAAGCTCCCCCTATGCACACCCCATTATATTCAGCTTTGTAGTAAAAGAAATCTTAGGATTTAGGCGGAGCCTAAATTTTTTAATGAGCAGTTCCTATGGTTTTTGTGCTTTTAATCTATCTCATTCTCCTGTTCCTGTCTGTTCTTTCATTTAATCTGACACATTCTTTGTTCCTACACAAGAAAATAAATATTGGTTTTACTCCTAGTAAAAAATTAATAATTTTTCTTAAAAGCAGCTTTGCAGTCTGCTGGTCCATTCTACACTGTTTTCACAACTTTCTATGTTTTGTGATGTAAATGTTGCACACCATCTCTAGTAATCCATTTATGATATGATGGGACTTTCCTCAAGACCTGTTGGACTACACCCTAGAGGGCTGGAGTCACTGCTGAGTGACACCCCCAGCTCCCTGGGGATGGGGATGTCCTGCTCCTGCAGTCTGAGGGAGCAGGGCACTGGGACCAGCAATCGATACAACCCATTTTAACTAGCAAGAAGCACCTGGTAATACCTTGTTTGTATTTCTTGAACGAGTGACACAAGAAACACTTATTTCATTCCACACAATAATTCACCACAATCAGAAGGAGCACAGTAAGGGCAACACCATCTCCCAGCTGCTGATTACATCAAAGGTTTGCAGCACAAATTCAATTTTATGATGTTAATCTCAACCTGCCACTCAGAAATTTTCTCTGAGGGATATGACTTTTTTTCTCTGGATTTCATTTTAAGAATGATTTTCTTCTTCTACAATCAATAAAGATATGTTTTCATCAAAAGACTCTATCTTGGCAGAATTCAATTGGCCATCTCAAAACCTTTTGGTGACACAATATTAATTAAGATAGTTTATGTTGCACCTAAGCTGGAAAATGGGGAAGTTGAAAACACAGCAACTCAACATTTGTGCTTTTCACACTGTCATAAGGTACAGTAAAGCCATCTTCACTTCCTTGAAGTTCTTTTTTTACCTCATAAACACTTACATTATATTAAGCTCCCCAGAAAAATATCACAGCATGCTTTTTTGCTAAGTAGATAAATCCAAAGTGTGTCCAAAACTATAAATTTACACTTTCTTCAATAGTCATTAAAGGGTTCAACAACATAATAGCTGTTTAAACACATTAAACAAAAATTAATGCATGTGAGCAAATTTGGTTTTAAATCCCATATATCAAGGATATAAACTAAGTTCAATAAAACATATCTATATTGTGCAAATATGTGGAAAAGATATCTTCTCTTAAAGAAAAAACCCACCACATTTACTGTCTGAAATATGGTGCCTGAATGTCCTATCAACTACAAGAATGGCTATGTCCAGGAAATGGAACCTTGCTTAGGCACTACGCAGAACCACACCCATGTGAGTTATCTGTCACTCCCAAAGCACCCAGCATAGAGAAAACATCACCTTCACTCATCTCCAGTGGAGTTACATCCAAATAGTGAAGTGCTTTGCAGCAGCAGACTTTTCATCAGGTTTTAGGAAAACCACACATCCATTCTTACAGGAAAGCACATGTGACAGGAGGGCCATCAGTCTTGCAGAATGTAAACTTTGATTTCTATGAAATTGTATCTTATTTAAAGGTTTCACTCTCAGTTTTATACACATTCAGTCATGCCTGGGTTTATTAAAAAAAACAGTTTTCCCTGCAACAAAGTGCTCCATCCTTATGCTAGTAAAGGAACAGCTCCTTACATTTTATTACTTATAAATTGTTTTTTGAACAGAAACACATTTATGCCCTTTAAAGAGTCAGTGACCTGAACATAATCCCATGTGAATCAAAGACCCTACTAAGGTAATGTCATCTCTAAGTTCATGCCTCAAACTTCAAAAGCATAGAGAGTGACAAACTTTGAGTCTGTGTCAAAATATCCCACAGATGTAAGCAAATCACTTGTAAATGACAAAAGCTTTGATTGACTTGCATTTTTAATGGAATATCACAAATTATGGCTAATTCATTACATAATGAGCCATAATGACAAAATTCATCTTTATTTATACTGTTATAACACAAAAAACATGCAATCTGGTAAAGTCAAGACATAGGAAAGCTAAAACCAAAATTTACAAGGATCTCAAATTGACAGGCAAGGACTATGAATCAAAGTTTTAAGTCAAAAATTTTATCTTCCTTAAGTGACCTTGAATTCATTTAAGACAAAAAACCCTGTTGATCATAGAAAGGTGATGTTTTTGGTTCAGCTACACTGTACTGCAGGATGTTTAAATAACAAACAAAATTGGAATCAGATGGCTAAAATAAAACAACCAGAACATTTCTCCAGCCCTTGTTTTTTCAATTGTCATGTAATAATCATTAATCAGTGGTGTAAGCCATTGCATCACAGTGAGGATTTCTAAACTCTGACATGCTACTTTTTTGTCAATTTTACTCTTTGGATACCCTCAATTAACAAACAGATCTCTCTACAGTGTTCTTTGCTACGGGTCATGCAGCTGTTTAGTGTAAACAACTCTGAATAACTTGTTATAGACACAGCCTAACCTACTCTGCAAAAAGACACTGTTTATTAGGAAGCAGGATTGAAGTCCAAAACTTACTCAATGTATTGCAATGCATGGATTACAGTTATCTTGACTGTGAATTTCAAACTCTAGCACTGAAAAGTCTTTAAACAACAAAAACCCCTTAATGTCATGCAATCAATCCTACTGACACAAACCTTTTGAGCAGACCTACCTCAACAGAACAGCCAGGAGTAATCCCAAAAAGACCATAGTTCTGGACCAGGGACATCACTGACATTTTAAAATTTTATGATATATTAAGACAACTACTACTATTTCTAGCACCAACTAGCAAAGTAATCATCACAGAAATGCTCCAAGACTCTAAGTGAGCCATCCTAATTAATTTTTAATTGAGCAAGTCTCAAAAAAATCCCCCCCTCTTCAACCAGAACTATTTGAAAGAGAAAACGAGACTACTGGAAAAAAAATTTGTACACTAATGCTTTGCATATACCCAGTAAGGAATACTCAATAATGAATCACCAAAATAGCACAAAAGCATTTTCACACTTCAAAGAGCTAGCATTTTACACTGTATATGTTCTCACAGTACTAGTTTTCCCCAATAAATCCAATGAAAAGATACATGCCGAGGCAACTGATGGAATCTATGAAATTCACGAAACTACCCTGAAAACAGAAGTAACTGACATCTAACATCACATACCAGAGCTGAAAGTCACAAAACCGATGCTACACGTGCAGCAGACCAACAAAACCTCCCAGAAACAGATGAAATTTGCCCAAGTAGGAAAAAATAAACACTGCACTGGCTAGAAAGGCTTCTCACCCACTAAAACAGCTCTGGGGAACTCACTGTTGTCAAACCTGACCTGAGGAAGCAGAGCCTTACGGCCACACAGGACACCCCCAGCGGGATGAGGGGCAGCTACCCCGGCAGGAAAGTGAGGGGATGAGGGGCCGCAGCCCCCCGGCAGCAAAGAGAGGGGATGAGGGGCAGCTACCCCAGCAAGAAAAAGAGGGGATGAGGGGCCGCAGCCCCCCGGCAGCAAAGAGAGGGGATGAGGGGCCGCAGCCCCCCGGCAGCAAAGAGAGGGGATGAGGGGCCGCAGCCCCCCCACAGGAGAGTGAGGGGATGAGGGGCCACAGCCCCCCCACAGGAGAGTGAGGGGATGAGGGGCAGCTACCCCAGCAGGAAAGAGAGGGGATGAGGGGCCGCAGCCCCCCCACAGGAGAGTGAGGGGATGAGGGGCCGCAGCCCCCCGCAGGAGAGTGAGGGGATGAGGGGCCGCAGCCCCCCGCAGGAGAGTGAGGGGATGAGGGGCCGCAGCCCCCCCCGGCAGGAGAGTGAGGGGATGAGGGGCCGCAGCCCCCCGCAGGAGAGTGAGGGGATGAGGGGCCGCAGCCCCCCCCGGCAGCATAGAGAGGGGATGAGGGGCAGCTGCCGGGAGCTGCCCTTACCTCCAGCGGCTCCCAGGCACCGCGCATGGGGCAGCGAGGGTGCTGAAGAGACGAGGAAACAGCCGGGACAGGTTTTATCCCGCTCGGGAGCGGCAACACCCGGCACGGGCCGGATCCGGCTGGCGCTACCCAGCAGCACCGCCGCCCTCAGCCCAGCGAGTGAAGGAGCTGCCACGGCTGCTCCCTGCCCCAGCTGCTGGAGGTGAAACATGGGCTGGAGAAAAAGCGCGTAGGAAACAGCCAGGCTACAGCCGCTGCGCTCCCCTCGCGGGACCGCGCCCACCGGGACGGTCAGCCCACCCCTCAAAGCTACCCTACGGAGCGATGAGGAACAGGAAACCTCTCCTTTCCCCACCCTGCCTTAAATACGGTGAAAAGAACATTTCCGCTGGCAGGAGGCGGGTGGGGTTTGATTTCCCGCAGGTGTGGGACCAGCAGCAGCAGCTGAGGGAGCTCGAGGGCCCTCATCCAGCGCGCTGCGTGCGCACCTGGTGGCGTGAGGGCTGTGCACCGGCCAGGGTGCGTCTTCTAAGTTTCTCTTCGAAAACAATTCATAAGCTGCACTGAATGAATACCATGAGAATGTGAAACGTGATGTATGTTCAGTGTTTTTCTTTTTTTCCAAAGGTCAGTTCCAGAGAAGCTCAGGTGTGCAGGAGATTTTTGTGGGGAGCGGAGCTGAACGGGCTGTGCGGTGCACAGGTGAGTTCATCTTAACCACAGAATTATTTGTTCACAGTCTCATCTAGGACTGCAAACGACATCATGAGAGTCATTATATTAAGAAAATTCTATTCTATAAAATCATGTCTTCCTACGTTTGTTTGCCTAAAATCCACAGGGAATTGGAAGAATGTAAGATTTAACTATATTTTCATTGCCTATGGCTTTCCTATTTTAATATAATAAATGTAGTAGCTGAAGTACGCAATATTTTTATTTTTGTATTATTGAATTGATTTACACCAAGACTATTTCCCCAAGATATCCGCCTTGACTTAAATAGTAATGTTCTCAAATATGCTAATGTGATTACAGTCTGCATTAATAGGTTATGTTTTATAGGTAAGTGAATGCAATAAATAAAGATAAAAGCATGTAAAGTTTGTAAATTTTTGAAACACATTTCTTGCAAACTTTTTCCCTAGCACTTCTGGAGTTGAGATTTCAAAATATTTTTAATACACTAAAATAAAAAACTTTGAAGATGAGACTTCTTAAATTGCTTCACCATATGAATCATTTATGTAGACAAGTTATAAGTTATGAAAATAGATCTTTAATGTAAAGAGTGATATTTGATTAAACTGCATCAGGCCAAGTGTTGAACACTGAAATATGGTATGCCAGTTGAAAACTTACAAAGGTACCTCTTTTTCTGGGCTTGCTTATGGAAATTTTAGTAACAATCATATTGAAAGCAAAATGAGATGATACAAGTCAACTTCCTGTAGGAATCTTAATACTATTTTTCTCAGAAAAGGTGAACTCTAGCCCTTTAAAGTCAATAGTGGTAACTGGAACCTCAGCTAAAGTTTTTGTAGTTAAAAAATGCTATCAAGAAAGTAAAACAATTGTATGAGACCAAGTAGCCTAATGGATAAACTAGATATTGCTTGTGCTTTTTGACACCTCATGTGAGTCATGAATTCTGCCTGTGAACCTAAATAAATTATTTTGACAGCTTCTCCTTAATCATTGATACATGGAGGTTTCCATAACACAAACTGTCACATATGTTTTAGCACAATTTGACACAAAGGGAAGGTCACACCAAAGACCTTAATTGCATCTTCTGCTCAGACAGGGTCACAAAACTGTGTGATTTCTATTTTGTCTTTCAGCATGGCAATTGTTGTCTTGGGAAAACAACTCACTCCATAAGAATAGTACACATTAATACCATAGAAACATATTTCATACAATCCTAAGATGGTTGGGGTTGGAAGGAGCCCTAAAGACAATCTAGTTCCAAGCCCCTGTCATGGGCAAGGATGACTTCGACTAGACCAGGCTGCTCAGAGCTCCTTTCAACTGGGCCTTGAATCCTTCCAGGGATGGGGCATCCACAGCTTCTCTGGGCAGCCTCTTCCAGTGTTTCACCACCCTCATAGAAAAGAATTCTAGTTCTTAATTTTTAGTCTGCACACCACTTCATCTCATTTTATCCAAACATAATTCTACATAACAGAATGTGTAAAATGAAGTTTTGTGTTGGAAAAGTATTTTTCAGATTCTTTTGTTGAAGAAGTTTTATTTTGGCTTGATGTCCTACTGCTTGATTCAGAAATGCAACGTTGCACTGCAGACTTGAGCGTTCTTATACTTGGGAAACACGGTGCAGCATTTGCACATTTGCCCATCAGTGGTTTACCTTTCCCATCTCTAATTTAATAAAAAATTAAATTTATTTCCATTGTGTGTAGAAGCATAGAACGTAAGGAAATAAAGATAGTGTAGAAAGTAATCTCATCCCTAAGCAGTTGCAGCTGGGCCAATTATCAAAGATTAGGAGCAGGCCTGACTCTAACAGGCCACAGCTGTAACCAATGAGGAGAAGATGCTACAAAAGAGTGGGGTTGGTTGAAGAGGGAGCTGCAGTCTGTTGGGTGCTTTGTGAAGAAGAAAGAGTCAGTGCTCTGAGGAGCTGCTCATGAGAAACACCAAGAAGATATGGAACTTTTGTGAGAAGGAGACAACAGCATGGAACCCCTGTGATAAATTAACAACAATTGTGGAAAGCTTTGGCAACTATTAATGAAAAGCACTTCAACACTTTGAAAAAATCTGCTGCAAATACAAAGAACTGGGCCTGTTTCTTATGATTTAGGGTTATGTAGGTACCTGTACATTCATACTTCTCACAAAAAATAACATTCACTATTTTATTAATCATTTAGACAGTACATTAATTTCAATCTCTATTTTTATTGTTATAATCAGCTAATAATTAATTTCTCTAGTTTTCTTCTCTTCATCTTCTTTTAAAGATTTTTCTCTTTATCTGAGTGGGTGGCAAAGCAATTTCAATAAACTGAAATATTTATCTGGCCTCAATTAGCAATCAAGGCATGTTTCTGAGATGAATAAGAGTAATTAGTGGTTAACAACATTGTTGACAGATATCACATACTGAAATATGAAACAGCATTAGCTTAGATTGCATTATGGGATAGTTGTCAAGTAGTGAGAATTTATTGTATTGTCTTCTGTATAATGTGATGAAATATTGATGAAAAAATGTCACATTTCATGTCAATGGAGGTATTGTTTTGCAAAGATAAGCTATGGGTGTGTTCACCGTTGGCTAGACTTCTGGAGAATGCTGTTGATTAAGTCAGCAAACCTTTATGAGAATAAATGTAATTTCACAAATTGCTGTCAGATAAAAGGGTGAGATAAGCCTGTACCTGTTACATTGTGGAAATAAAGACAGGCAATATTAGGTAATACAGAATTTAACATCTTAATAATTTTCTTATTGTGTTTGCAAACTTTAGTTTTTGTTTGAGTTTTTCCCTGAAAAATGAAAAAACTGTAGACGCTATATCCGTCAAAGGGGTAGGTTCACAACGTAATTAATTTTAAAATATGAGTAATAAATACGGGTTTATTTATTGTAATTACCAAGGACTGTCATACTCAGGTTTAGCCACGAGAGGGAGCCAAGTGCAAACAGGGAGGAAGGTAAAGCCCTAATTAATTCTTTCTGTTCGCCTGCAAAACGTGACTGGTTATTGTTGAATTGCAGTTTAACGGCATTCGGAGCTCGCAGAAGTGACTTCCTTGTTTTGTCCTTCTCGTAAATGTTTTTGAGCGCTTTTTCCTTGCTGTAATTTCTCACTTCACACTTTTGCCCTGCAATATTGTATGTATAAAATGGATTTATTATTCATTCTTTGTGCTTTTCTGAGGAAAAGTGTGGAAAGGGGAAAAAATATAAGGGAATTTTTGTAACAAATTTTCCCAATTTTAAAAATGTCTCATTATAAGGATCATGATCATGCCTTTTCTAGTGCTCTTGATCCTGTAAAACCACATACATTTGTTTCTAAGAATTCTTTGCCTAATACTTTTGTGGGACATGAAAATCCAAGAGAAAGATATTATTTATTGTTTTTCTACAGAATTGGCATGGGAAATATTTGGAATTCTTGTAAGAATATACTTAAGGTGGCTTTAGGGTAAAATTTTTTAAATAAAAGGCTGAAAAAGCTGAGCTATTATGGGTACTTTAAAATATATTAATATTATATAATAATTGTATAATATTTATTATATGAATATATATTAATACAATATAATATCATATAATAATATTTATTATATAATAGTATGTATTATTATATAATGTTATATTATATTATGCAATATTATTATATATTATATAATAATACATATTGCATAATATTAATTATATAATATTATATGATAATGTATTATTATATAATATTAGAATAAATAATAGTATGTAATATTTAAATATTAATTAAATATTTCCTGTGTATTTATTTAACAGTTACAGGAAATAACTTTTATTTTATTTTTGCTATGGTTTCATGGCTTCTTTTTAATGTAAATATTTTAAAGTAAGCTGAAGAGAGGATTATGATAATAAAAAGATGGGTACTGAGCTGATGTAGATTAAAAGCATACATTGAGTGTCCCAGTAATTGAGCATTTTTGAAAGCTTTAAGAAAAGGTTTGTTAAATTTGCAGCGAATGTAACAAGTAGTAGACTCATAAGATTAGGTGGGTTAACAAAAAATTCTGCTAAGTATCTGAGTAGTCAACCTCAAATGCATGTTTGTTTGCTTAGGGACTTTTTTTTTCATTTATGATTGGAGAGGAAGTAATTACTGAGCCTTGCCTAACTTTTTGGTAGGGGCTTTTTTCTGCCAAATTTTTTCACATACAGAGCAATACTACTGACACCAAGAGAACTGGTTAGGTTCAAGCACTCCATTAAATCAAAAGTTCAAAGGAATGTTATGTGCAAACATGCATTTGAGATGATTAGGACAAGATACAGAGGCCAAAGTAATCAATCTAGTGCACAGGATGAATAAATTTGAAGTTTCTGGAGAAAAATAGTTAGGGTAAATTTTCTATGGTATTAAAACAAAATAGCCATGTTTATTCCCTGGGTATGAATTTCAAAAAGAATGAAAAAAGGGATAATTTTTGTTGTTATTGTCTCAAACTTGTCATATACCCTATGAAATACAGTTGTGTTTTAGTAATTTCTTTTGTGAAGTTAACTGTTTACTATGCTATGGTAGAATAGATAAGTAAGATCTGGAAACCCACAAAGTTGATTTGGAAATACGAAGTCATTGCTGCTTGCCAGAGCAAGTGAGACACAAACCACTAGGTGGCTCTAAATGTAAAATAAAAGCAGTCAAGAAGGTAGGTGAGGGCACATGGAGTAGCAACCAAAGAGACTGGAAAACATTTCCTTTCTTAAGGAACAAACTGACAATCAGTTTACCGAGCACAGATGTTTGATTTGGTCTCTGATAAACTAAGATTCTTTTGAAACTTATTCCTTCTTTATTAATACAAGTACAGTTTAATTTTTGTGTGCCAGCAAGCAATTTTACATAAATTGTACCAATGAGTAGCAATGCTAACAACTCTCAAAAAAAAACTTCAGAACATCTTGGTTAACTTAAAATAGGTTGTAAAAAAGAAAACACCTATTTTTACAAGATTTATGTTTCCTTGTGTTATTTAAGGTCACTTTTTCTGAGCTGCCTCGCTGCACAAAGGGGTCAGTGCTTTCTGGGCAATGTGAGGTCAGTGGTCCCAATGACTGCATCATTGAAGAGACAGAGGTTGCAGTGGGGGCAGAACTGTCCCCAGATGTAAGGACCATAATCACATACTGTATGAGCAGGTGATCCTCTGCTGGTTAGTGTAGTGGTACAATGACAGCTTTGTACCTGTTCAGTTTCTAGTAATGCAAAATATTAAACAGGTTTATCTTGCTTTTCAATGCATTCTTGATTAGAAGATCTGAAACCGCTGTACAAATAGTAATTGCAACAATATTTGCTAAAGACAGAATAGTGGTAGTTTTCTGAGTATTTTTCAAATTTAGGTCAAGAAAGGAGAGATGTGAAGTGACGTGAAAAATTGGTACACAAAGCCCCTAAGGTTAATGAATGAATAATCTATTTATTTCTAAAGTTTAGGACCAAAATAAAAATTATATGGTCTTCTCAATGCCTCTAAGTATTCAATTATGCAAAATTCTAAATTTGAGACATTTATTTTTAGTTTGAATGCCACTTTTCTGCAATATAGTAACAAACTTCTGAGATAAGTCTATTTGTAGTCTAACAGCCTGTTATCTCCGGTGACTATCACAAATATGATAGGTAGAATATCAATCTATGACAAGTTCTTGTATTTTTGTTGGTGTTATAACTTTAGAATTTTTTGTTGCTGTGGCTTGACTTCACTACAGTTTTGGAGATTAATAACAGATACTTCAATAAAATTTATATTCTTTATGTTTAATAATGCATAACATTTTGAAGAAGGGCCCTTCACATGCTTCCTCTTGGTAAAGGTCAATGGAGGGCTTTGAACTCATTTATGAAGGTGATTCTTGTGAAGCCCAGAATACATAGTTGTGCCTATCTTTTAGAGGCACGGACAAAACTGATCTAATTTGTAGTTCCTATCTTCAATATTGCTCATGGTATTTCAGGGTCAGAAATCAACTGATTGATTTTCTGCTTATCCTGTCACTTTGATGATGTATCTCTTGATAGCATATTTTGTTACAGAGTTCATTATTTCTATCTTTCATCACTTATGAAGTCTACTGAAAATTATAGTATACACCTGGGAGTACAGAATCTATATTTCTGAAAGGTAGAAATTAACTGCCTGGGAAAAGTGATAATTTTTTTTTTCTTGCTTTGCTGGTTGAATTCTTCTTCATGGGTTTCAGGTTTCTGTGTCATAAGGATCACATAATGATAATATAGCTATTTATCTTTGAATTTGATCGGAAGAGTGTGTCATTTTTTTACTCATACCAGACAAAAATCTTCTCCCACTAGTTCTTATTTTAAGCCAGTAACTGGCTTCAAGGGGGATGCAAAAGCCTCTTCATGACCCACTCTTCTCAGGTGACTGGCGTATTTCTTCATGGGCAAGTGTTGAGGAGGTTCTGATGAATTTTGGTCAGCTGAAAAATTCACTCTCTGAATTAATTTGCAAAGGAGCAAATTTGCTTTTTCCTCAAGGGAAGAATTTCAGAAAAAAGATAGTTAAAATATTGGTGTTCCAAGGCCATAAATTTTTTAAAACCAAACATGGGTCAGCATAAAATTAGCCAAGAAAAGAGAGCTTCCTGATGGTCTCAGACAAAAACGTAAGGGATGCAAGGAGACTGTTCCTAACATTCTGTATTTGTAGTAACAATTGAAATTTGGAATTTTTTTTTCTCACCAGGGTTTTTTAAAATATTCTCTTCTATAACTGAAATATCTTTAAACTACAATAAGCTATGTTTTCCTTTTCCTGTGAAAACTGGGAGGTTGTCTTCCACATCTTTTTTGCAATCAGTATTCAAATGTCCTCTGTTTTCCTTTTGCAAAATAGCATATTAGAATCTGTGAGTTCATGACTTAATTATTGCATTACAAGTATCCTGTAGAGGAGAAGCTTCCTGAAAAGAACAATATGTAGTTTTAATGCCAAATAGGTGAATCATCAGAGTGAAACACCCTAATAAGATGTCCTTAAAAACAGCATTTTACCTAATTACTCTCTTCTATGGAACTGTGAACTGAAACCATAAGCAGTTTTGAGATAGTCTAGTTAAAAAATGCAATGTAAACAATTAATTTTGCTTTTTTAATTTTATTTTTTTTCTAAATTCTTGATTCTCTGTATAGGTCTGTGATGTTGGGACCTTCTAACTGAAGTCAACATGCAGGACTGAAGTGTTATATCAGGCATTAAATAATAACTGTAATATTAAAAGGGAAAAACCTTGGGGAAGGCATGGCAGAGTGATAGGGTAAGTACTTGAGGTACTGAAGCATGGATTTTGTCCTGCAGCTTCTACTCTTATGCCCTTTAGCCAAACACCATCTTGACAGCTTGTTCCAGCACATTGCTCCTCACTATTCTTTTGTTAAATATAATAAATGCTTTTTCCAAATGAAAGAGCATTTGTGCATGCCCTGTTCCCAGTCCACAGTGATCTTCTGCCTATGATCAGGTATTCTCTTCTTATTTCTTTCCATAAAATCATTACATCTTTCTTAATTGCTTATGTAAAAAACAATCATGACATCACAGTAAAGTAAATGAGCAATAATGGCTGCAGTTGCAGCTGCAATCCAAGGATTCAAGGAAGAAATCAGCATTCCATTTGATGGGCCCTGATATCTGAGAATGGGCATGGAAGAAAGGAAGAGCCAGGTTTGCACAGTTCCAGATGGATACAGAGATGCACCTGTGTAAGTCTAATTCCTGCTAAGGCTTACTGTGAACTCTACTTACCTAACCTTACTAAGCAGTAATTAGGTTTTTGTTCCAAGTAAATATTGTTTTTCATGGGATCAAAGTGCAGCCTTGACATCAGTGCCTCATCCTGTGTGTACCAGATTAGCTTTGGTAACTTCACTAGAGCTCCTTTGTTTGTGTAAGGTAGAAACCTGTCTCTAAGACTATCAGTCTGCTGTGGGAGATTTGTTCGGAACAGAACTCAGAAGAAAGATATGCAAATATATTAATCTAAAACACAAGACCAAAATGTAATAGGTTAATAACTTCATATTATGGCATAGTAGCATGACCCTGAAACAATATAAGTACTTCTTATGACATTTCAATGGAAGGAAAAAACCTACATGCATGATGTATAGAGACTGTAGGCTTTCATTATCTCCTTTACTTCAGTGTCACTCCTAACAATTTGACCTTGTGGACTATCACAGAATCACAAGTAAGGAAACTCTCAATATCATCTAGTCCAGCATCCCTGCTTAAAACAGGGACAGCAAGAGTAGGTTGCTCAGGATTGGGTTCAGTCATGTCTGGGATATTTCCAAGGGCAAAAAATACTCCACAGCCTATTGTAGTGTTAAACTACTCTCACAGTAAAAATAAAATAGGTTTCTGTGAGTTTCAGTTTGTGCCCCTGGCCTGTTCACCTGTTATTAGACAATAATCAGAGGAGTCAGTCTTGTTTACACCTCTCGTCAGGTTTTTATAAACACTCATTAAGCTCACCCCACCTCCCCAAGCTTTCTCACAGCCTGGTTAAACAATCTCAGCTCTTACCTGTATTTTGGGGTGGGCCATTTTCCAGACCCAGTTTCTTTGAACTGCAGACAGCCCCTCCTGAACTCCCCCTGATCTAAGGACACTCCCCTACTTGAATTCAAGACCTTAGCCTTCAATTATAATGATGAAGACTCAAAAATTTACAAAGCAAAATATTCTGTGTCTGTGGAAATATATATACTGTTACCCACAATTAGAAACAAAACAAAAACAAACAAACAGAAACCCCAACACAATATCATGTGAACAAGTAGCCATAAACCCCACAGTTTTTGTAATAATTTCAGTGTTGTTGAGTTTAATAATTTAAATATTGTTGTAAAATGTTTTAGCATTTCATGAGACTTCATTATCTTATAAAGTGCTGTAATACAATGAGAAATTCATTAGGTATAATAAAATTAAATTGTGCAAAATTTATTTATTTTATAAAATTACTTTTGCTTAGCTATAGCATTTTTTGTGGCTCTACAGTTAAAGAAAAAAGCCTGAAACTTTCTGTATTCCAAATTGGTTGTTTTGCAAGTATCAAAATCAAAGCTTAAGACCTCCAAGAGAGTGTTCTTAATAAAACAGTTGCACTGAGTTTGTTACTTCTGGAAAAGGTGGCATTCGGAAATGTGCTTAGACTAGAGCCAGCTGCATACAGCAGATAGACGCTGAGGAAATGAGGGGAAGGAAGCAGTTGTAATATTTCTCCTTTCCTCTTCCATGTCTGTGTGTAAAGAGGGAGAAGCAGTTTGTCATTTCTGCTCCATCAGTTGGTTGGCTTCCCTCCATGTGAGCCATGGGAGGAGCATGCTGCAAAAGTGAAACACATGCAGTGAGGGAGCAGCAGCAGAAGAGTAACTTAATTCAAGCCAAACTATTTCTTTTCCTTTTGTGTTAAAAAAAAAACCTGAATTTCAATGTGTGGTCTTTAAAATATTTTTCTGCTGGAATGGAGCTTCTCTCTGTAAAAGGTAGGTTTTTCTTATCAAGATCCTTCATCCATGTGACAAGTATTTAGTACGTAGCTATAAGAAGTAACTTCAGAGAGTGGAGTTGTGGGTTGCTTATTTATATGAGAACAGTTCTTGCAGTACTTCCTCCAAGGGAAGTGTGTAAATTGTGCTCTCTCATAGAGCAGTTGAATTGCTGCAGTGTTTGGCCTCTGTAGCTCAGCAACTCTTAGGCCTCTCAGCATTTGCGTTGAAAGTTTCCTGAGCGTGAGACATGATGGAATTATTCAGGCTGACAGACATTCTGCCAAATATGGTGCAGTTCCATAGAGTTCTTAGGGATTTTTAGGGAGAGATGAAAGCAAGAATAAGTAATAGGAAAGTACATGTGATTAAGCAAATGGAAAGGACATTGGAAAACAATGGCAATCTCTTAGGAACCTTTACATTGTAAAGTAGAGGACTCATATTTTATTGGCAATTACTAGGTCCCAAGTATAGCAATAAAGTATATGATGTATACATTAATATATTCATAGAGCAGGTTTAATTTTTGTAGGACTACAGTGATGTTTCATTCAGATTAAACTGAACTGTGGTACATGTATTGACATGGCAGGGAAATTGAAACAATATTTAATATTGTTTAAAAGACTAAATTTACTGCACTTTATTGGTCAGATATTTGATACAAAATTATGACCTGGTTAAATTTTCATACCTATGACTACCTGAATCACAATCCTGTTAGATTCAGAGCATTTTTCATTAGTGGAAGAGAGATCATAATGTGGAACTTTAAGCTGTTGAGCAAAATCAGAATTTGAAATGTTCACTTTTTATTTGGTAAGGTGTTTACTCAAGTATGTCCTTTCTAATGGGCAGAATAAATACACTGTAATAAAGGATTCATTATAAAATTATAGAAGTGATTTTAGATTATATATACTCTTCTGGGACTATTATAGGGAAGAATTAAGAACTGGCATTATGAGGTGATGAATAATAAGTATAATACCCTTCCTGGACACCTGACCTCCCTTCTGCCCACTGTGTTTATTAAGTTCCTGTAAAGTACAAAGAGTATTCACATGTCTTCTTTCCCAAAGAATTCCAAGCAGTCATATTATCTTCCCACAGTGATACTTTTTTAAGATTACTTGTTTTCATTTTTAGTTGAGTTTTTTTATACCACATAAAAATCCCTTAGATTTTATTATTCATAAACTTGTTGGAAAAGAGTGTTAAGGTATTATCTGAATCTAATAACATGGTTTGTTTGATTTTTTTTTTTTTGATACAGTGAAAAAAGGAAGGTTGGATAAAACAACTGGTAAGTCTGGTTCCCTCTTCAATTTCTGCTTTGCATTTTTCTTTCTTAGGCATGGGGCTCTGTATCACACTGAAGAATCATTTAAGGTTGGGACTACTTTGACATGCTGGATCAATAGTACAGTAAAAAATAAATGTGGAAAGAATTATACATGTATTTTAAAGATCAAATTGTCAACCAGAGTTGTGAGCTGAGACAATTTTTAATTTTAAATTAAGAAATGTTATTGTCTTGTAAGCTAGTAATATTTAAAATATATTTCAACTACAGGAAATTTTAACATAATTTGATTATTTAAATTGGTCAATAGAAACTTTTTTTTAAGTAAGGAGAGTACAGTACTTTAGCTTAGCCAGGGTGGGCAGGAGAAGGTGTCTGAATTTTCCAGATCAGGAAACACAGACAAGAGACACTGATGGACAGTTATAGTAATCAAGTATTACCCTAGGCAATAAATAGGAGCAAAACCAAGCTTCCCAGGTCTACACAAGTCTGTCTCCAGGACCAAGACAGCCATGGTGGAAAAGAAACCCTGTTTTGGGTTGAAAGCTGAAGATATGAGCAGGTGGATATCCTGCCCTTCACAAAAATTGCATTACATGCCTCCAGTTTTTGACAGGTAAAATGGTTGGAAGTTGCAATAATGGCTTTGTGGAAACAGCACTTCTTATCATGTAGCAAAACTGACAGTTCCTCTCCAGTGCCAGGGTATTGTAATGATATTCACCCTGGACTGTGTTATTCTTCAAGGAGGTTACATATTCAGTTATTTAAAAGGTAGAATATCTACATTCTCTTATTTGACATAACTCATGGCATTTAAAGAGGAGGGTGAATTAGTCAAAAAGCACTGAAGGGTAAGATTTAGATCCAGAGAATAGCCAAAGAGGCCAAGGAACTACTGGAGAAGTAGCTATTTTAAAAAGGAGATGACAGGGTTTCAGGCAACAGTATAAGGCAGGCAGTCCAAGATATTTTTAATTTTTCATGCTAGAAAAGGAGCTGCACAAGGATACCAAGTGATTAGGTTTGATCATCTGGTGTGACACATAGCAATGTGAAACCTACAAATGGGAAATTAGAGTTGAATATGAAATAATGCAGCAATGAAACAGATTTCCACTAAAATTGTGGGTTTAAGTTTCTACCTTATAATTTATGGGTTCATTTGAAGGAGATTCATTTTATTTATGAGGGAAGCTGGTATTGTAGTTTTAATTTACATGGCTGCTCTAAATGGCTGAAGTTAAACATTGTAGGTTGCTATTTTTCAGCTAAGCACTTTAGCGTTCTTTTGAAAATTTCTCAAACTTTGAGTTGCAAGTTCTCCCAACCATAAAAAAGTTTAGCAACTACAAAAGATTTTGCAATTTTTTTGTTTTGTTTGCCTCAGTTACACAGAATGGTGGTGTGTGAACCATGCCTTGTTGATGCCATTTCTCTCACATAAGTCACCAGACTCCTACATTCATATTGACTTTGTCACGTTTTTTCAGTATAAAAACAAAGTCATGTTTGAGAAGACTTGTCCACTGAGTTATAGAAAATAAATAGATAACATTGGGCACTGTTGACTTTTTTTATTAAAAAAAAAATTTCCGTTACATGATATCTTTAGTTCTTTGGTCAAATATTATAATCGGTCCTGATAATAAGATCTACATCCAGGATGTACACAGCCAACGCTTCTCCTTCACACCTTTTGTTAAGTGCAGTGTAATTTGATACAACCTATTCAGCGATCTGTTGTAGACACTGACAGCTTCCCTCCAGCTCTGAGTGTTTGATTGACCTCTGGTAATACGGACAGTTCACAGATTCTGTTCTTGGCTATGTCTTATATATATGTATTTTGGCAGTGCTTGTATTAAAAAAGAAGTCTTTTTGTCAGTCATGTGTCAATGTTAATCCTCGCCTAGGATGCTGGAGGGTAGTGAAGGATGTGTTACATACATACAAACTAAAAAGCCATGTTCATTGAGATGGTAGAATGTGCCTTTGCAGCCTTAAATTCCTGTGTCAGGCCCTACAGGACAGAGTTTTCCCTCAGTTTTGCTTTTTTCTGTCAGTTATATTTTCAAGCACTTTGGAATTTTAAAAATTTTATTCTTTTTGCTTATTAGGTCTGATTTTATGAATACTCACACTGTGCCTTTACAGAAGCATTTATAAAAATCTAAGAGTTCATTTGGGACTGCACCTGAAACCCATTTTCCTGCTGCTTCTATACACAGAACTCAGTTCATGCACAGAGACTGAATTACATGTTACAAGTCTATGACCTTGCCTTAATTGGAAATAAAAACCTGTTAGCTGTCCCCAGTATAATTGTATCAATTAAAAGGCAAAAAAAAAAAATCCTAATTTGCAGAAAATAAGTGTGAACTGGTTTCTTGTGAGAGCTGCCAGAGAGATTGATGAACAGTAAAAAGCTGTGTCTGGAACCTGATCTGTAAAATACTCACATTTAGAATTATGTTCTCTCCCATCTGTCATGGGCAGAGGTTTTCCTGTCATAGTCCTACTAAAACTAATAAGAATTTCCTTGTTCACATCCATGTATTTGACCCACAGCAGTGGAGGGTGTGTATGAGGGATGAGTTAAACCCTTGCTGCCATATAGTTGGTTTTCATCTTCTGGAAGTAACTGAAGTGGAGTTTAATGTGCTGGTAATTTGTTTTTCAGACACATCCAAAACATATGTTGTTTTAAAAGTCCAAAATTTAAAAAGCACTACGATAGATCGAAGGGGAAGGGAGCCTTGCTGGGAACAAGACTTCATGTTGTAAGTAAAAAGGAATTCTTATCAATTGATTTTGATGTATCTTTGCTGTATTTGTATAGAGTAGAACAATTTAGTGCATGTGAGGTCATGTACAGAGCACAAAAGCAAGGAAAAAGTATCCAGCTCAGAGAAAAGGTGCCAGACTAATTCTGGGAACACAAGTTAATTTTGCAAGCCACATGGCAGATGAGGGCCAGCAGTCAACAAGGGGAAGAATTTGTCTCCAAATTTATTTTGATATATGAAATGAAATTAAATATATTTTAGGAATACAAGGATAAAGAACTCAAACCTATCCTCACACAAATTGATTTTTGTTCACTCAGTTTCATTGTGAATTATTCTAATTTTATACATTAATTTATTTACTTAACAGCCAGTTTAGGTACTTTATTTATCTTTGACTCATACTGATTCTCACTTCTGTCTGCAGATCTTTGCCCACTCCACTCTCCATCTTGTTATTCAGTTGCTATTCTCTTTTCTATAGAGCCTTATATACACCTCACTGGTCAGGAGGGTCCAAACACTTTTACACTGACTGACATTCTGAGGAAACCTGCCTTCAACTTCCAAAGCAGTTAAACCAAATAAACATAATCCCATTAGATTCTGAGTTTGTACATCAATCTCCAACGTTTTTGTTCCCTCCTTTTTCCCTGTACAAATCTTTGTCTGTGATCACATCCTTCTTATGGAAACACAAATTTTATTCTTGAGGTCTACAGATGGTTGAAATATGTTTACAGAATTAAACATTTAATTTGCTTTAGTTATTTTTATGAAGAATGTTTTTTTTGCAATTTTAGCTTTTTTTAGTCCAAGTATTTTAATATTTTGTTGAAAGAATGAGTTGTTTTGCATGATTTTTCCATACTTTCTGGTTATCAAAATGTATAAATATATTTTGACTGTATGCTGAAACTGAAATTTTGATTGAAATAACTCACTCCTTCTTAATTTCACTTTATTCTGTATTAAAAATAGAGTTTCTAAAAGCTTCTCTAGTTTTCCTTCCTGGTTATTTCACATAATACACAATGTTCTTAATCTCCTTTTAGGACCTTATCTTCATCACAGTTTTTTTTCTGAAGATAGTGGGTGATTTGAGAATGTTCTTTTGGTTTCATGCAACTGATTTCTTGACACAACTGTAGCAAACAGCTGTATTGCTTAGCTGGAGACTCTGAGTTGCTGAAGAACATTAGGTCAACATATGTACCTTCTTTACACGCTATTTTCTGCATTGATAGAATGCCATATCATAGAAGTCATAAAAAATTCTGACTTCTGACCACATCTGGTTATGTGGGCTGACTCCTGCCCAGCACTCTGGTCAGCGGGATTCTCCAACAGACTGTTCGGAGCCACAGCCTCAATTATCCAAAAAGGAAGATAATACCTGGCTTTGAAAAAGTTAAGAAAAGTTGGTATCAATAGCTGACCTTTTTAAACACCATTCTTATACTGCAGCTTTCACTTGTAGAAAAGATAGTCATGTTTCAGTGTAGAGGAATCAATTCTCTATGATAATACTCCACTATGATATTATTTCAGAACTTTGCAGATTTAGACATAATAGTTTTATAAATCATTGGGCATGGAGTGGATGACAGTGTGAAAATTTCTTGGGAAGTAGATCAATTAAACTTCAACACTTGCCCTGTCTGTTACCTTTTGGGCAGGAGGCAATTAAAAAATATTTTAAAGTGAGGGTGTGTAACCTAACCTCAAAATTTTCCTGAGGAATGTGTTATATTATTAATATTTAAAACATATTATTTGCTCTTGTTTATATGCTTTTGTTCATATTATATGTAAATGAGTGTTCCATGCCATCATTAAAAAAGACCAATTTATTAGGATTATTTTCTTAATTTTTAGTGTACTAATTACCAAAGAATACTAAACCACCTTTGTAGCAATTGCATTATGAGGTTGCTGTAGCTCCATCTGCTGCCTACTCATCTATACAACACAGCAGACTTTGAAAAGGAATTATAAACAAGCATTTACAAAGATATTTATCTAGATTTTGATAAGTATACTATAGTTCATTATCTTAAGGACTCTCACTCCATGTCTGCCAGTAAAAACTGTTCTATTACTTGCAGACATTACCAGCTTGCGTGCTAAAAGTTGCTTATTGCCTCATCTATCACTATTCAGTTGTCAGTTTAAAGGTTGTGGTCTAAAAATACTAGAACATAAAAATGTGCAATCGGTCTTCAGTAACATATTTGTAAAGAGAAAAGCTGAATAAAACAAAAATTTAATATATCTAATCAATTGCATGAAGCAAGTACAACAAAAAATTAGACCTTGATGCAGGATGTTTTTTGAGAGCAATGTGATGATTTAAGTAGCTGTCTCGGAGGTGGCACCTACCATTCTCTGATCTCATTTGTTCTTTTCCTGATGAATTCAAGTACACAGTAATGCTTTGTGGTACCGCACACAAATAATTTGAAGATGAGTTTTGCTACTTAAAATTAACAGAGATTACATAAAATTAGTCCAGTAGAGACACCAATACCTACTTTATTATATTGTTCATATTTACAGAACTGGTCTGTAATGGGGAGCATTCCCTGAGGAAATGACCTCTCTCTTAATATTAATTCAGTGTCATGAGGGATTGATATGGCCTGGTAAAAGTTGATTTTGAATTCTTGCAAAATATGGTTGTGGTATGGTATTTTTTTGGTCAAAACCAGCTAGTAATAAAATGCATGCATCCTTTAATTACAACTAAAATAGTGTCTGGATCTGCAGCTTTTGAAGTTGAGAGATGTCTTCCCATTGTTCCAACAGAACTGTCCTCATCATTTCATAAGGGCAATCCTGAACAATAAGACTTGAGATTTGGCTTTTTCAGTCTCACATTTGTGTTCATCCTGCTAGTTTATATTTTACAAGTATACTGAAAAACCCCCACCTCTGTATCTGCTGTAAGAAGATAAGAATAAATTGCTATGATAGATTGCTGAGCAGTTGAGATTACATTTTCATTTTAATGATCTCTGTATTCATTCTTTGTAGTGAAATCAGTGCTGATGGAAAGGGCTTCATTATAGAGCTGTGGAAGAAAGGCTTGCTCTGGGATAGCATTTTAGGAGTTTTATGGATTCCCCTTGCCACTGTGGAATATGCAACAGATGTAAGTTGACTTTCTGTGGAAATATAAAACTCTGAGTAAAATCCAGTAAATTTCCCATTCTTGGACTCCCTGGATAACAACATTTGTGATCAATGTATACTTCTAACTCCTTTGCTTCAGTTGTAACATTAAAGCATAATGTACATGTGGCTCTCAAAGTGACAACTAGTGTGCATCAGCTGTATGGCCTGGAGAAATGGCTCAGATCCCAGGCCAGGTATAACACAGAAGGTAAGTTAGGGTTCAGCAGAATTTAGGAACAATTAGAGAGGCAGGCATGTTTGGTTTATATGATTAGAGTGAAAGAATTTTAGATCAAGTTCCATGGTCTGCTCTTCATTTTTGACCTTGGGTAAATCTCTATTAAAATGGGCAAAATATTGTTGTTCTCTTTCTCTTGGGAATTGACCATGGTCTCAGAGAGGAAAACAGAAATGTACCCTGTGGTGCTACAGAAGAAATTAATTGTACAGTGAGGACAAAGGAAAGGGTGAGTCAGGAAACTGGGTCAATACAGGAGTTACATATCCACCATAGTCACTTGGCCACCAGAATGATTATACTTGCTTTCAGTAGGGAGTTTTTATTTTATAAAATAAAGAGAAAGGTTTCTAGGAGTGTGGAAATACTGAAGAAATCTGCAATTGCTGAAAAATTTTATAAATTTGGAAAAGGTAAGATGTATTCTATTCTAATAATCCACAATTCTCCCAATGATAAATATGCTTTCATATGCATAGTCCCTGTAGGCTGTTTTTAAAGAAACTGTGAATTAGAGAAGATTAAATTAATCCTTGCAAATAAAAATTGTTTGCCTTCTTAAATACTTATAAAACATAAAAAAGGCAATTGAAGATAGGGTAAAGGTAAGAAAATCAGAGAATAACTTAATGCAGTATCTCATCAGACTCTATAGCCATTTCTTTACAGGAACTAATAAATATTAATATATACATTGAACTGACATTTCAATGATTCTTCTCAGAAAATGGAAGCAGAGGAAGAAAGTAATTCCTGCTTAAATTAGAAGAGACTCTATCACAGCTGCCAAGTGCCATTTCAAGCCCCAGGGCAAGTTGTTCTGCTCTGCTGCCCAAGCTGTTGCCAAGTTACAACTTGCTGACACAGAGGTTGTGGCTTGCTTGTAAATACTGAAACTTTAAACAAATAAAGATGCAAGATAAGAGATTGTTTCTTAATTTCTTCAGATCCTCTAAACCTTCATTTATAATTAGTCCACTGTGGAACATTCCTATTTATTTATCCTCCTGCTCTTAACCCTGAAGTTCTGTTCTGGGCTTTATAACTCAGAAATAACCTACAAGGGAGTGTTACTTTAGAAGCTCTTTTTTGGCTTGGTTATTAACTTAGATGGATTGTTTCAGTCTTGCTAGTGGCACCAGTTCAAAGGGAAACTGGAAAATCTCTGTTGATAAGAGTAATTTTCAATATTCATATTTGTTGTGTCTTAATCATCTGGCAATCTTAATGTCTATTTGTCTATATTGTCGTGCAAATGTTATATTTTGAATGTGATGACTGAGAAAACGTGAAGTCCTAGCTAGTACATCAACAAAAGCTGGAAAATACTAAAATGTTGTTATAAAGGAGCTCCTACTGACTTAGGGGAAACTTCATTCAGTAAAAAGTGGGTAATGCTATAAATCCTGCCCAGGTAATTTCCATAACCTGTTTTTCCTAGGAAGGCCCAGGTTCCTGGTGGAGATTGCATTCTGAAGTAATAAAAAATGGAAGTGAGATTCAAGGCACAAAAACCCCAACTTCTCATGAGATCTTACTAGATATCTACTTTGCTTTACCATTTGGTGAGTGACAGATTAAGGTCCAGCATTCCAGCTGTTCTCTCTCTCCCTAAGTTCCTGTCGTTTCACCTGAGTTCCTGAAGTACACCAATAAATAGCAATTTTTCTATAGAATGCTAAATGTCTCTTCATCACTAGAGTATTTTCACAATCAGGACTGGTCATTGTTACTGGTAAGTAAGAACCACTTCCCACAGGGAGCTGGATGAGCAGTTTGAGTAGCTAGTGGTGATCCACATGTGGATTGCAGAGCTAAAGGAGAAAGTACCTCCTTCAGGGTCAGTACTAGAGCCTGTGTGTTACAGCTCTGCAGCACACCCGCTTTGACCAATGCACAATGTAAGTTTTAATAAAATCCATGCCTCACAGCATTTTTTTACCTTCCTTGCAAAGGTTGTCTGCCCTTATTTTCAGTGCATATCAAGATGGAGACTATTGATATTTCTTTATATATGATTGTGGTGTAAATGAGGGTAGAAATTGAAACTGAACTTCAACTAATACATCACCACACAATACTTCCAGATAAAATATGAGATTGATTTTACGAAGATTATCAGTCCATCCATATGACTTGGTCTATCTCCAATTAAGGTCTCAAACATAATTTAGCTTAACATTTTACTCTTTAAATAGTTTACCGAATTGTCTGAAAAGATTAATCCTAACATTTATTTAAGAATAAAGTAAAAAAAAAGTGAAGAAGTATGAATAAGAAACTATATGAAAAGGAGGTCTAGAAGTTATACCAATAATATGCTCTTTGATTGTCTAATTTATTTTTAAAATGCATTGCCTTTGATTAACCTTGGTAAATTGTTTTTTGGTGTAGTCTGCATGACTACACTCTTGTTAATACATCAGGTGGAATACATACCTTTTCACAAAGTGACTGTGGACTATTTTTTAGTTTCTTACAAGCTATAACATAGTCTACCTTTTTTCCCCCTTTCTTTTTTGCTCTTTTTTTCTTTTTAACAAAAT
This sequence comes from Agelaius phoeniceus, assembly GCF_051311805.1. Taxonomy (NCBI): domain Eukaryota; kingdom Metazoa; phylum Chordata; class Aves; order Passeriformes; family Icteridae; genus Agelaius; species Agelaius phoeniceus. The sequence continues at coordinate 12,702,409 of NC_135277.1, forward strand.
TTACTACTTTGCTACTTGGCCAAAAAATTTTTGAACTATAACCTCTTCCCTAGTTGCATTCAGGTTTTTGTTTGATTTGGTTTTTTGATATGTTGAATTAGCAGAATGTTTCATGTCCTTACATCCTTCTCATATCTAGAAACCTAGTGTAAATCTGAAATAGGAACTTTTAATTGTGTGTTTACAATATGTAAATTCAGACTTTTGGTTATTTCAGGCTGCTTCTTGGAGAGAATGTTGGTTTGTATGTTGAAGCTTGTATTCTGATTTCAAACAAATATATTTGAAAGTTCCCAAGGCAGGCCCTGGGACCGTAGCCACGGAGTGCTGTGAAGATCCTGTAGAGGTCACTCTTACGCTGTAGTTTTCTTCATAGAGGCAAGAACTCAAAAGCAATTATGTCTTGGTTGTTGAGAAAGCCAGGATTATCATCCACCTGGGGTTTGGTGAGGGCATTTTCATTGCTTGTCCTATTGAATGACTCAGCTCAGTTATGAGCACCTGAGAATCTCTCATTGACTTTTGGAATCAGTGCAGCCTCTTTATTATGGCAAATTACACTGGAAAGGTAGAAGACTGCACTTACTTCTGACAATTCCTGGAAGATGTTCATTTGAGAATGCCAGATAATAGCAGAAACATAAGAGCCTCCCATGCTCCTTTAATAGCATGACTTCATTTGGACTTGAAATCCTACATGAAGTACCATGGAAATGCATTCTCGTCAGTAGTTCAGTGCCTTTTCTAGAAGTATCATTTAATGTCAGTGATGGTAGCAGTAAAGTAGACATCTCACTGTTGCCAGCTAGACTGAGCTGCATTAAAAGGCTGCTAAGTAAAATGAATCCCTACTATATTTAAAATTCTGCAAGCAAAGTCACAGTAATGAAATACTGATTTTAGATAAACACTACAGTAGAATTACAAACATTTTACATGTCTCTAAAAATCAATTTTTTTAAAGGGTAATCAGGGGTTTATGAAATAAGATAATTTTCCTTCAAATTTTTTAGGTCTTCCTTTGTAGGTGCACAGTTTTTGGTAATTGGGAGTGGGGCTGTGGCTGAGCCTCATCCCTAATGAGCTACAGCTGTGAGCAGCAGGTGAGCAGCATTGCCAGCAATGAGCCATGGAGTGCCCAGGGGCACTGACCAACCACCAGAGGGAACAGAGGGCACACAGGTGCAATGCATCAACAGGAGGGTATAAAAGGCTGGGCTAAAGAACAAGAAGGGCAGATTCTTGCAGCCTTCTGCAGTGACATGGTGTTCCTCTGTATGGGCAGAGGCCTGAAGCTCTCTGATGAGGTATGCTGTTACTCTGTATGGGTGGATGCTTAAAGCCTGCTGAAACTGTATGGTGATATTTTGTGCATTGTGCTGTCTCAACTGTGACATTTCTTGTAAGAGACAACAGAAGAAAATTTAAAGGACATGTCTTTTTTTCCTTGAATTCAGCATGAGAAATAGGTAGCTTGCTCCTTAACATTTTTATACCTTATATAAAGAGTATAATCTAAAGAAATTCAAGGTAATTTTATTGAAGTAATTGGTAATAGCTGTAATTTGGAAAATCGTTTGTGTGTCTTGGGAGCTAAGATATCATTTTTCCAAGTAGCCTACTAAAAGTTGACAAAACTTTTACTTTATTAATAATTTTGGAAAATACCATGCAGAACTCACATCTTAGGTTTGTTTTTAATTCAACTCATTATCACAAATTTCCTATACGTTAATTAGCAAGTGAAGTAACAAGAACAAAGTAGCAATGATGAGATTTAATCCCTGTTTCTGCATTAGTCACCATACTAATGCACTGATATGCCAAGGGATTAGCAAGTGAGAAAATTAATTGTTCTAATACAACTGTGATCAGCAAAAACCATAGTCCTGAAAAATCATAATATACTGACTGAGCACTCATGCATCACTGTATAGAATTCTAAGTACAGACCACTTTAGTTAGTATAATAATTCACATATACTTACAATTTAAAAGTCTGCATTAATATATGCAGTAGGAAAACTGAAAGATTCTGGTTTCCAAAGTGTTGTCTTTATTTTTTGCATGTTTTGCAACAGTGTTGTGTTCACTTTGAGCAAAAGATATGGCATAAGTTTCTGCCAGTTTACCTTGTGATGGTAAATAAAACAGCGTTCCCAATCTGTAAGCAAAACTTGAAAGATGGAAAAAAGAGGTGGGCACACAAATTTTTATCATCATCATGGAAGAAAACTCCTTCACAATCAGGGTCAGATCATGAACCCTTTCCTCTCACTAAAGCTGATAGGATGATTTATAGAGCAAATTGTTCTGCAGGGAATCAGTTTGTACCTCCAGTTGCAGACTTGTCATGTTTCTCCCGATAGCCTAGAGCTGGGAGAAAAAAAAAAGCCCTCAGTTCTAGGCCAATAGCATGTGGAATTAAAGTACAGCCTGATTCTCTACATAAAGCAAAAACACAAAAACCCCCACAGAACCAAAATCCAATCAAACAAAAAAATTAGATCTCAGAATGCTGTGCATGGAGCCATAAAAAATACATGTCGAGTTGAACTGGAAAATTTAAAAAGATCAATTTTCTTCCTAATCCAGCAATAGGTAATTTTTTAAGATGTAAAATTAACTTTGTATAACAAGAAAGTAAGTGCTCTAGGTCTCTCAGACTTTTTAGAGTGCCAATCAGAAGATCATCCTGAAACTCTTTCTGCTCTCCTTGTGACAAGTGATTTCATCATTACAATGTTTGCAATTGGTTTGATAATTCCCTGTTACTATAGATATAATGAACTAAGGTAATTTTATATATTGCTTCCTCTTTTTGAGGTAAAATGGGCTGAAAGATTTCTAGCAGCTTTTTCCCTCTCTACAGATACCCACAGAGATCTAGATTGCAGAGGCTGGCACAGAGAGACACCCCTCCTACGTACAAGGTGTTCACATCAAGATACAAATGACAGTCAGACATCCATGGAAAGTGCACTCAGCATACAAGAAAGCAAACTCAGGTATTTTACCTTGTCACATCAGACCTGTGTGATATTTGTTGATTTTAATTTTTTTTTTTGAAATATCTGAATGTCAGAATGATACATGCATATTCCTGCTTAAAGTAGTTTTGTAAGTCTCTTAAACTTGTAAAGAAAATACAGGTATTTATTAGCTTTTCTATGTTCTTTTATGGCAAATACATGTCCACCTCTCCTGTTCTCATCCCTGGGCATATGTCTACATAGGGTTCAGCTATTCCATGGTGACTTCTTGAAATATTAAGAAAGGAAGGGAAGCAACTCCTGACATGATTTGGGTATTGTAACTATTCTATTTCATCTGGAAAGCAGGAAAGACATTTGATTCCACTTTTGAAGCTAATGTATTTACCTAGACAGCCTGCCTGCATTTCTGGAAGTTTTCTAAAAGAGAATTAATATTTCCTATCTATTTCTTCTGAACAAACAAGAATGCAGTGGAAAAAAAGAAAGGCAGGGAAAAGATAATTGCTGTCTTTCTGCTTCTGTGAATGTGCAAAATGATGATCCATAATGGTGGAAGGGGCAAGGAATAAGGTGGCAACAACTGTATTATTTCTCTGCCATCACCTTCTGCTCAGTGGAGTTGAATGCTCAGGAGGGAGCCCAGCCAGCCTCTAAGAACACTCAGCAGTGGTCTCTGAGCAGGGAGAGCTTTCTCTGTGTTGGCATAATCACTTCACTTCTTTTGAAAGGCAAACTGGTGAGAAAAAAGTTCCCTCTACTGTTCATTTTGGCTTTCATAGCAGCTGTCACAGACTGTATTACATTTCATTCATGGTGTCTTTTATCCATAGCAGTGCAGGAAAGGCACTGTGAGCAGCTGACACTCCAAAAGGTGTTCTGCCTTCATGAGGGGTAGAAAAGGCTCTTGGGAAAGGCAGCAAGAATATTTGGTGTGTCAGGCATTTTGCTCTTGTTTAAATAATGTCTAATAGCAATGGTACTAGAAAATAAGCTCAAACACGAGAGAAAATACAATAAAAACAAATACATTATTAAGTTAAATATTCTCTGAGGCAATAATATCTTGATGCCCTTAAACCACCTTTTCATGTCCTTTAAAAAAGCAGGGTCCTGGAGCATGTAACTTCTACACAAAATTAGGAAATTAGAATCTACAGAAAGCTCAAGGAGGCAGTTAGGGACTGCACATGGACAGGGTGCCACAGCATTGCTTTGGTGCTTGTCAGCCTCACCATTTACATTTCCCAGTCAGCCCTTGCAGGCTATTTACAGAGAAGTACAAGTGCTTCCTCAGGGTGAGAGCTGTCAGTAATGGCAGCACTCAAGAGCTGTTCCTCTGTGTTGTTCTAAGCACATGTCCAGTCATTAGCATATCATCTGTGCTGACGTGTCATTTTCAACAGAGATCTGAGCTCTGAGCAGGTTAAGCTAAACCAAAAGAAGCTAACCCAGTCTGACTATGGAATTCTTTACCCTCTTTGTACCAAATAATTTTATTGAAATTCAATGAGCTTTTATAGTACTAAATTGAGGGTCAGCACTAAACTATTTTTAGATGAAAAGTTCTTTTATCTATATTTATAGCTATATTTATAGCTATATTTATATAGCTATAAATACAGATACTTACCTATATTTATAGGTATTTTCTCTTATATTTATAGGTATTTTCAAAGATTCTGAGCAGAAATATGATTGTTTTAAAACTTAGAGATGTGTATTTATTCTAAATAACTGCATTTATACTAAAAATCTGGGATGTGGATGAGACTATTTCTTTTGAATAACTGCATTAAGCACCAAAATTAACTGTCCTGTAAATACTTAAGTATTAATATGTTCCAAATTTCTTCCTTAAGTGTTTTTTTAGACTGATATTATTCATCAGTTCTTTGGTTATGTACATAAATCGTGTTTATGGCTGCTGACTTTAGGTGTAGACTAATGACTAATTAAGTGTAACTGAGTAACATTTTCCCATAAAGCAAAAGCTCACCAAATCAAAATTTGAAGGATGTGGTAAATTAAATAACCTCTTATTGGAGCAATATTTTTTTCCTAGAGGCTTAGGAAAAAAGACCAAAAGAGAAGGGGAAAATGCTAGTAAAAAATATCCCAAAATTCATAAATCATCTGAGTTTTTCTATAATGTAATTAATGAGTGAATCACTGTGAATTTGTAAAAATCAGCAATCAAGTATTTATTGTATACTTCATTGCACCTCTCCATAGTAGCCATAGGATAAATCACTTGGTTCACTCTTTATGCATTATTAGTATCCAGTGCTGAATGCTGCTACTTGTAGGAAAAATCATTTCATGGTTAATCTCTGGTACCACTGAGGTAGAAATAATGTTGCTGTACATCCAGAACAGCCAGAAATGTACAGATATAGTTAAGCATAAACTAAAGTGAACAGCTTAAAATTGATTAGGGGCATTTCCAAAACAAGCAAAGTGGAGCAAATATTTCTTTTAAAACCAACCAATTAACCCCAAAACCTAAGGAAGTACAGCAACAGGTACGAGGATCTTTCCTTTTAGAAGAATATTGATTTGTCCTGTGATGTTTGTTTTCTCTGTAGAACTGTAAAACAATCATTGAACAAAGAGAAAAAATATTACATTAAAAAAAGGCAACTAAAAATCCATTATTTAGATGTATAATAAGCCATATATGTTTATTTCTTTCTACCTTCATATGCAAGCAAATAGATGTCATGTATACCTACACAGGAAAGGATATGCTGCTCACAAAACATTACTAGACCTACATAGATCGTATTGACAAATTTGGGGTGGAATATCTTGTTCTAAAGTGTTTGGCTTTAACAGTTCTTCCTCTTTTCTAATGGTTTGATGGTTTGGGTACTGTAACTGCTGTGTTAAAAGGAGATATATTACTAAAACTGGACTACTGGACTTCATGGCCTGCAGCCGCTAGCAAATTTGATTTTTATGTAATCATTAAACTGATATTAACTAAAACAGTGGTTTACAACAGTAAAATGCATATTTATTTTTCAAATGGATGAAAAGTGAAAAGAAAGCTTCAATGTGATAGTATTAGAAGTTTCTTAATGCTTGAAACATCATGAGCATTAAATGGTCTCTTAAAAATGTAACTAATCTTTCTTTCCTGGTTTTCCATACAAGCAAACAATTGCTGAGGTCTAAATTAATTTGAGGTGATCAGTTTACAGCCATTTTTCCAGTAATCTGTTTCATTATTCATGCCTAGATAACAGAAAAAATGATAGACAAGCATAAAATTATTTCTAAACCATGAAAATTTCCACCTCCACCTCTTGGGTACAGGTTATGAACTCCTTAAATTAAAGCCATATTTCCATGCGTAGCCATCTGTTTAAACAGATAGGTTTTTTTATATATATGTATATATTTTACATTTATATCTATTTGGTATATATTTTTATTTTACATATATATATATATTATGTATATATTTTACATTTATTTTCTGTTGTGATCATTCAGTGAGAGAGTCCTCAAATTTAAATTACAGTGTAGGTAAGCATAACTGATTTTCTGTAACATTTTATTGCTTCTTATTTACTGCCAAAACAAATAAGGTCCAAATGAAAAAAAGAGGCATTTAACAAAAGATGTCTATCATATGCAAGGCTTTTGGCTATGAACATCCCCTGGTTCCCAGCTTTCAGAACTGGCAGATTATTTTCAAAATATCAAAAGATGTTGACATTATAATTAGTGATTGGTGGTTTTGCATTTAACTATTATTCATAGGCTGTTCTCTAAACTGAAGGTGGTTTAAGTCATGTAAGCACTTGTGTGTTCCAAAGGCAAGGTAAAAGGACTGTTTACATCAAAACCCATGAACTAAGAGGCTTCCCTGAGTCTGAGCTATTTTCACATATTAGAGCATTCCGCTGAGCTCTTTGGCCTCCTGGACAGCTTTGTTCTGCTTGAGTTACAGAAAGCAGTGTGGGTAGGAAGGTATTCAGCTTGAGGTGATGTTTACTCTTGTATAATAGAGCAGTCATTTAAAACTGTAAATAAATGTTATTAATTTCTATAATTACAGTAAGGCAGATCTTTTCAGTGAGAGTCTTATGTAAAACTAAACCCTTTGTGTACCAGCACAGTGCTGAGAGTTCATTCCACTGTACCCCAGGCTTAATTCTCATCTGTCACTCAAACTCACATGCTCATTGATGATCCTTCCTGCTCTGCTGCCCTTTCCTATTTCAGTTCCACCCTCTTGCCTTTCTCAAATGTTTTTCCTTCAGGTCTTCTGTGGCCTAAAACTATTGCCCTCGATTCCATTAAAAGTAGTACTTTAAAAGACTATTTTAAAAAAATATTTCTAAATAATTTTAAAGACTGTTACCATTGCTCTGTACAGCAGAGGAAATACAAACAAAATTTAAAATCAGAGATGAAAAATGCTAAATCTCATATATACGGTGAATTTGAAGTGCAACCAATTTTTATGGGCTTTTTATGAGCCTATAACTATGACAACTTTGCAATTCTTACCCATTTAATTAGTATATTTTAAAATTTTTTGACTAAAAATGTGGAAAAGAAGGTTAGTTAGCAGTTAACAATATAGAGAGAAAATATTTTACTTGAAAGAGATTGAGAAAAAGGACACTGAAATAACTGAGAAAAATTTAAGGAATTGAAGATTGTGTCAGAAAAAACCTCAATTAATTACATATGAAATTGTTATGAAGTCTAGTATGGAACCAAACAGATTTATTTTGCAAGGCAATTTGCAGTTCAGAAGAAGTGATGGTGAGCTGATGTGACATGTTGATGTACATTTTCTTTCCTAAAGTTACCCCAAATAGATTTTGGTAAGTTATTTTTGTTTGACTGGTTTGGAAGTCAAATGCTTTAATTGACATCCTGAAGTTCTCAGTAGAATAAAGTTTTTTAGTAACTATGAAGCATGCATAGTTGCATATCAATCTTTGTGGCACATCTGAAAGCCGGACTCTTCATACCTAGCTGGGTTTGTACAAATGTGCAGGATTAAGGCTGTGGGTAAGTGAGGATGAGCTGCTGCTCCCAAGGGAGGGGCAGTGAGGCAGGATAACACAGCAGGGCAGGGTCAGGGCAGGTAGTGCCCAGTACCCCAGGCAAGCCTGGGAATGGCAGCAAGGGTCAAGCAACAGTGCAGAAGCCTGTGCTGATGGAACAGCTCCGAGGCCTAACTGGACAGCTCCATGTACCCCTGAAGCTTGGGGTCAGGGCCAGTGGTGCAGCCAGGGCAGGGCACAGCAGTGAGCACCAGGCAGGTCCATAACAGCACAGCTGGGTCAGACAAAGGTCTGCAGTGAGTCCAGGACTGGGGCTCCTGCTCAGTGGGTACATAGGCAGAGCTCTGCTTGAGCCAGTATTCCAATCTAGGAATGAGACAATCTTGGAAGAACTTCCAGTGAAGGAGGAATAGTATCTAGCTCTAGCACAAAACATACAGCCAAATTTTATGTCCTGCTGTATATATGAAAGAACCTACAAAACCAATTATAAAATGGATTACACATTAAAATAAAATGCAAATATCTTTGGCACATAGCAGAAATTACTTTTGGTTTCTTCCAGTATCCATCCCCACCACTCCATACTGTTTAGCTTCTTCCAGTAATCAGATCTTTTGAGTCTTACCAGTATTTTCACAAGTGTCTGTTTTGTTTGTGGTTATTGGGAGTGTTCTGAAGATTGTTTTGCATCCTGATATGAGCTGATACTGAGCTTTAATTGGCTCCCTTATTAATATTCATAGTTTTATATTGTTTGCTATGGTGACAACTTTTCAAAATAAATGACAAGTCATTATGATACTCCCTGAGATTCTGTGTAATGTAACATTATTCATGATAAATTCTTTAGGCTTTAAAGGAACAGGAAAGGCTTTTGAAGTTTTCTTTTGCCTAGATTAATTAAGTTCTATGCCTTCTTAAAGGTTTCTGATATCATGTAACTGTATTAAGTCTATTACTGTTTTGCAGTTATCTTATCTTGGGTTCCCAAAAGGTTTACTTGCTATAAAGGTTAACACATTTTACTTAGATGTTACATAATAGTAAACTTTTAAAGTAACCTTGTTGGCTTCTGGGAACTAGTTTATCTAATTAATGCTTATAGCTGTGTGTAAAAGATTGAAAAGATTCAATCTCTGTGAAAGTATTCCCTTGAAACTACTAGAAAATTTGTTCATTTACAGAAAAGCTAAAATAGTTGTCAGGTATCAATTCTTCTGCAGAGAAATTCCCTTTCTCTGTATGACTTGAACTCTAAAAACAGCAGCCATTTCAGGTGGGAACATAAGAACTCTACATAAAGAGCTACACAAAGAGGGAAAAGAGAGTTGCTGTGGGGAAAGCAGCAAATGTTTATGAAAAGTTTGATTGGACTCCTACTGCTGTCATATTTCATCTATACACTGCTACCCTGAATGATACCATTCTATTCAGAAGCAGGGTGAACTTCACTAGAATTAGTTTATTATACTTGCCTATCAATTTATTTTGTTTGTTTATTGCACGCATATTCAATCAAATACATTTATAATACTGATTTTAATGGCTTTTTAATAAAATTGAAATATTAGGCATTGGTTATGAATAGAGAGATTCTGTATGAGAAAATTGAGCTTAGTTGATTGAAGAAATATGCCTCTCCAGTAAATGTTGGGGGAAAAAATACAGACACTTTTATTTTTTGAGTTGGGTATATTAGAAGAAAAGAAACAAATCAATGATACAGTATTGAAATAAGAGAGAAATTGGAGACTAACAAATAGCTGCATAGTGCAAATCCAGGCAAAATCTGGAGAAATTCACAAAGTTTCCCTAAGTGTCAGATAGACATTGTTTGCTTTCTGGGACCAATCCAAGATGACACTTTGACAGATTCAAAATTGATTAAAAGCTGCAACTTCAGTGGACAGCAGAACAATGTCTTGATAATGTCTTATTCACATCAACATGTGTTTCCTTGTGTCACCTGTCTCCTGCCATAGCCTTTGGTCTTGTCAATCAGTTTCTGTCCTAATTGCATGTTCCTTTTGTTCAGATAAACATCTTGCAGTTGGGAAATCACTAATGTAGCTACTGCAGCACTGAGGAGATAATGTATCTTGCAGGGCTTTGTCAGGTAGCAGCATCGCATTGTAATACTTCTAAATCCATCAGAAAAACCTGGAAGTTACTTTGTAAAATGTTGATTTACTGTCTTGGCAGGCCTTAAAAAAAAGAATCTTTCTCCAAAGCTTCTGTTCTATGGCAACATAGGGGGAAAGATGAGTTATTATCTACTGGCACTGCATTAAGTGTACAAGATGAGTATCACAAGCTGTAGTTTTGGTAGATCTGAATGACAGTTTACAATCCAGTTCATAGCTCTGAGTGGTAAGAATTGCAATTTTAAAAGTTTAGGTATGGATTACTGTAGTTGTGGTGGTTCTTTTGAAGACTGTTTAATAGAATTGAATAAATTCCTCCAATCATAATGGAAACAGGATATCACCCTATCTTACAAACCAAATCTTTAGGCTTGGATATAGAAAGGGATATATTAATGTTTTGGAATAATAGTTAATCAGATAACAAGAAAATCCCACCGTTTTAAATCCAAAATGCCTCTACATATTTTGAAGTTGAAACATTTGAAGGGGCCTAAAATAGAGTAGTTATTAGTTCCTTTTCCCAGTACTCATTCTCAGCTACACAGAAGAGTTTCCTATTTCTCTATCTGTGATGAAAAAGAAAGTTTTTTAAGGTGATATTGTAAGTCAGAACACTAAAATAATATTACTGCAAAGTAACTGTTAAAGCAAGCTGGGACTTTCTGAATCAGTTTTAGCAGAGACAGCAGCATCCCTTCAACAAGTCATGCTATGGTCAGGCTTCAGACCCATCTAAGGAGTCAAAAGACATGAGGGAGAGGAAGGTACTTTCCTTGCACCAAATTTTTAATTGTGCCCAGGGAAGGGAGTGGTGGTCAGACTGCAGTAATTGGTGCTTGTCTTTAGCAGCTGTGCAGACTTGGCTCAGGGGTATTTCTAAGAGCAGGCAGGGACAGATCTTTTTCTTCAGGAAGACACGAAGATCAATATCAATGTGAATTATGCCTATGAAAATATTGTGAAGAACTGGAGGAAATATTTGAAATGGGAAAAAAATATGAGTCCTATTACAAGGGTTAATGGATACCTTTGGGCTTTTTTAATTTGCTCTATAGGTGAGTCAAAAGTTGTAGCTCTTATAAAAGACTTAAATTCTTAATGATTAGGTAAGTAAAGAGGGCTGGAGGAAAAACTGAACTAAAGGAGATATGTAAGCATATTTTAGTTTCTGTTCATGCATTGCTAAATTTTTGAATCTGAATGGCTAGAAAACAGATGTTATTGTTGTATTATGTGTTTTAGGCACTTAAACAAGGTTATCTCTAAGAAATCAGGAAGTGTTATTTTATTACTGTAGTAATGTTGTTCTCGAAATTCATACATCTAAAATTTAGTACCTTGTCCCAAAGAAACTAGCAACTTGTAATTTTAGTTTTAAGAACCACCAAGAACTCAGAACTGTAAACTATTTTAAGTGAAAGCAGTAATATAAATGTATGATTGAAGATGATAATATAGCTATGGAAACTTAGTATTTTAGACAATAAGAAAGCAAAATGAAAAGAAAAATGTGTGCTTAGATTTAAAACTAAAATTTTACTGTAGGGATGAGTGACTGGTTGCTGACCTATAGTAAGTTTTATTCTCTGCTCTGTTAGTTTAAAAATTAAATTTTCAAGAGCAACTTGAACATCTGTAAAAGGGAACCTGTGTAGGGGTATTATTTAGTGCTACCAGAAGAGGTATCCTGGAGGAAACTTTGCTTTCTTTTGCCACTAACACACAAAAATAGCTTTCTGAGGCAGTTGGATGATACTAAATTGTATTAATCTGTGCAAGAGTTAGCTTTTTAAGTCTTACTGTGGCCTAGTTAACTGTGGAATGCCTAGATGACTTAATTTTGCTTTGCAATTTTACCACATTAATTTCCTTTAAATGTGATTATAGTGAAGATGGACAAGTACTGCTTACTTATTAAGTTCTTAGTGTTTTACTAAACTGCTTCTTATTGCACAGCTTTTTAATGTTATAATTATTCTTTTTTCTATACTGTATAATTGAGGCCTATAAAAATTTTAAAATTGAATTGCAGTTTTATAGTCTAGTAACCCTTGATGGGATACCATTCCTACAGTTCCATATCCCAGATATATTTTCCAATAGGACTAGTGTGTCCTTCTACCAAGGGCATGAATTGAGTTGAAAGCCAGTGTTGTAAAGCACCTTGTTTTCAGCTGGAAACTATTTCAGTGCAATCAGCTTCAGCTAATGAGCAGTGCTGGAACAAGGCCAGCTTTTGTAGCCCAGGTGTATGGAATATTGCTCACGTGGCTTTGGCCTGGTGTGCGAGACTGTGGTAGCAACTGCACCAACAGATATTCCCAAAGAACTTGTTCTTTACACACTTTACTCATTTAGACTGTAGTATAACAAGTGTATAAATCCTCACAGAAATGTTTGGGGGTATGTTACAGACTTACTTCCAATGCATGCTAAATTGTGCATGTTACAAAAGTTACAGCACTGGAAATTATACACTTCAAAGTACCATTCTTGTATTCTAAAAATCAGAGAAGTGGATATTCATCTTTCTGTATTCTTTTCTATCCCCCTCCTGAGCTATAGAAGAATGCAGAATAAAACTCAAAAATTATCAGCCTTATCACATATTTGTACAAGAATGACCATTACTGGAATATTCTGAAAAGCACATTTAAAGGAGAAAAAGAAAACCCAAACTTATTTGAGGTAGTGTACTATCCAAGTATAAGTCTGCTTGATATGTCCATTGGAGATTGATTTAAGCACACAATTTTAGTTTCAGCCTGACTGTTGCCAGCGGGGAGTGAAAATTGCCAAATAAAAAATGTCATAATAGAGTGTAATTATTTCAATTTTTCTTCCACAGTTTGTTTCCAGCTATATTCAAAGCTGATGAAATTAACTTTAGTGATGAATGCATAGAAATGAATGCAGATGTTCAGGATTGCTATTACAAACAGATAAGCATTCAGAAGATGTCATTTTTTGTCTGTATGTGGCCACACTACAACTGCTCTATAATTAATTGCCTTACAATGAAGTCTGTAGTGAGATTAATTTTACAGGAGGTGCCATGAAAATGCAAATCATCACTGAAATGCTAGAGCAATTTTAATGTATTTGGCCAGCAAAATTAAGAGGGAAAACATCTATTAAATAAAAGTGTCAGTGTAACTTTTGTTTTCTATTAAAAATCCTTAGCTTTTGATAAACCAGACTGAAGAGCCTTTGTGTTTATCTAGCCTGTGCATTCCTTTGCACATACCTGTCATTGGTTGGTAAACCACTGCAACAAGATTGGTTATTTTGATCCTTCTGGCTAAGAGATGTGAAAGCCTGCTGAGTTTGATGCACAGTGCATCAAAACTTTGACCTGGGCTGCTCACTGAGCTGACCAGAACTGAGTATTGCTGTACTGCTCCTGAGGTGTCTCTTGTAGTTCTCCTCATTTTGTTGTTCTTGTGGCCTGTACAGCATCAGAGAGCACAGCTGGGCATTATGTTGTAGGGGTGATGAATCAGTATGATTTTCAGGCACTCTTAAGGCATTTGTCATTTGTTTTTAAACTTTTTGTTGTTCAATCACTGGGAATATTATGCTTTTCTAATTATCAGATATGATAATACAATCGATAGGATGCCCTTGTTTTTCAGCTTAATGCTTGTGTGAAGTTCCCTAATCTGCTGTTTATGTTGTTTCAAAAAATGATAGTAATGCATTTGCCTGGCACATATGTTCCTTGTGACAGTTCAGTTAGCAGGACAGATGATTCCCAGCAGTGTCTGGTGGGCTTTGTTACCTGGAATTCCTGTAAAGCACATGTCATCAGAAGCTTTGTTCAGTATTGAGAAAGCATTTTTCTGCCAGGTAACTAATTAGTTTCACTAAATCTGAATAGAGCATTAACAACCAATTGTCCAAACTGGACTCATCGCTGTGTCAGCAGGAAGTGGCCAGGTGGAAACTGTTCCTTGCTGTGTCTGTCTGTGCTGAGTTTCTAGTGGCATATTCAACTAAACACTGATCTGACTGCTCTGCTCAGCAGTCTGATCATAGATTGGTGACTTCCTAAAAATACTACAATCCAGTTAAACCAGTTTTTGTCCCCCTCTCTACATTATGCCTCAAAACTTAAGAATACTCTTTTCCTACTTACTTTTAGTGAAGGCAGAGAAAGCTGTTTCTCTCTGTTCCCTCTGAATCAGCACTGACAACCCAATCTCCATCTGACTGTGAGGTTAATTACCCTGGTAATCCCGAAGGTTAATTTTTACCCAGTATTTCCAGTCTAGTTAACAACTGCAGGGTGGGGCAGACCAATTACTACTATCACTTGGTTGATTTACCTGAAAACCAAATCCAGTTGTGGAGAGGGAAAAGGCTGGACCTGCAAACATGTGGCCTCAGAGATGAGGGCAGAGGAAGGCAAGCCTCTTCATACTTAGTTTGCATCATGTGCATTCAGCTGTGCATATCAGAGGGAACATTTTTCTCCTCAAATAAAAGAGCACTGTTCCAAAAGTCCAAGATAATTAAATAGTAATGTGTTAGACCAAGGGATGGCACTGATGTATAATATAAATATACTGCAAAAGCCTCAGTTAGTAAACAGGTTTCTACTGTCCTCTGTAAATTTTATGTGTAGAATTTTACTGTATAATTTTTATTCTGCAACTTTACTGGTATTGTACAAGGTAGTGGCTTTTGAATTACTTAGAATCTTGCAGGAGTGGTGGAGTCCACATTAATTATTTTAACCCGTGCTTAACAGCCATTAATGGAATTAGTATTTTTCATTTTAAACCAACATTCTTCACAGGTGTGGTGAAATAGCTGAATAATGAGCCCTAATTATAACTGGCCTGTGCAAGTGTGCAACTTCTGTGTGAGGGCAGCCAAATATGCAACAGATTGTATTTCAAAGATTGGTTGGAGTAAATGTTAGTTTTTGTCTGGCAGTACTTTTTGGGGTAGAGGGAGTATTGTTTTTATGTTATTTGGCTTCTCAATAACTCCTTAAGTGCAGCAGGCAAAGACTTGGTGACAGTGGCTCTGCCTCACAAGGATAGGTGATAGGCCTTTACTGAGGAAATTCATAGGTTTCCTTTTTTTCACTGTCTTGGTGGTTTGGATTTTGTTGTTGTTTTCTGCCTCTCCTCCTGCTATTTGATGTTAAAGACTTGGTAATCCTGATTTATGAGCCGCTATAACTGGGAAATGTATTCCTTTGCTAATGTTCTTTTACACCCTGATAATACGGGGAGCAAGAGTGTCTTTTCAAGCCAGTAAACTCTTAGCTTTAATGGAAACCCCTGTAATCCAAAGGTGATACAGTGAGTTAGTGATGGATCTGACTTTTATCCACTCATCCATAGATTTATCAGATTTATTTTAATTATTTATTTTCTTACTTTTCTGTTCTGAGTACTTTTTTTTTCCCTCCTTTTCTTCAGGAGAAATACAGACCAAGGTAATGGAGGTAATTTTGCAAGAGCAAGATGGGCCAGGGCTATCCAGAAGGTAAGAATGACTCTTAAAACTACTGATGTATCACTGTAATTTAAAAAATTTTCTCAGTGTCAAGGAGAATTTGAATTCATGTAAGCAGGGCCTGAGGATGTGACTTCCAAGTTTCTGGTACTTGAGACAATTTCTTCCATTGGTTCTTAAATCTGCGCCATTCTGTCACCTCCGGATTTTTTTTATTCTGAAGCACAAAAAGGATGAGAGTTTGAGACTTTCTTTAGTCTCAGAGGAGTGACTGCAGTTTGGCCATCTTACAGGTATTGCATACTAATCCAGATAGCATAACATCACACAGCTTTGTCTAAATAATTTTTGATACGTAGGAAGATCAGTACTTTATTGATAATTAATAAAAATTGTTTGAAGAACATTTTCTCCCAGAAAAAAAACTTGTAAATTCTACTGATGATATCACTGCCTCAACATGGATTTTTTTATTACGTGTGATAATTAAGGGAAATTAATGTGAGCACTTGGTATCATTATTGACCATATAAAAGATCAAGTATTTTCTTTCTCACTGTTGCTGTTAAACTGCAAACCACTACCTCGCATCAGTTGTTGGGAATTCAATGTTTTTAGTTTTTACCCAGTCTTCCTGCATGGACTGTAGTGCAGATAACTTCTGAGAAACGCAGCAATTGTCTTTGGTATGTACCTGTGAGAAACTGAAGAGTCACAGGCTTCCTGTTTCATTTGTGTGTGGGCCTTTTGGAAACACTGCTTATTCTCATGTGTGCTGTAAAATATCTCTTCTGGGCTTTAATGGTGCAGCCAAACTAGTTTCCTGTAAATATGAGCCAAACCCCATCTAAAATACACCTTCGTCAGTTCATTTTGAGCTGGTTTTTTCCTGCTCTTTGGGGACCAAGTCCTATTTCTTTCTTACTGAATTCTCTTGTCTTTATGATAATCCATAGACTGTGCCTGTGTGAAAAGAGTGGTGGGGGAAATCTGTTTATACTGGGGTGTTGTGGGAAGAGTACTTAACCTGATTGACGTGATCTCAGTTTCTGCATCCAATTCTGTCACTGGTTTGATCTTTTCCTTTTTTCTGCCAATGGTAGCTCACTGAAGGAGACAGGCAGGAAGAATCCTGGTCTCTAACCAAACATAATGGTCAGACAAGTCAAATAGTCCAGTTTTTTCTTGCAGACAGAGGTTGCAATAGCCTTCAGATAAATTCTTCTGTGAGTTTTCCTTCGGTGTGTGCTTAATTGCCTAGTCAGTAGGATAAAGTTATTTCTGAGTTTAAAACCAAATAACTAATGCCATACAGTCAGCAACTTTGACTTGATGAATTAGCTGAATTTTGTTCAGATGTTAAAAAGTATTTGAATAAAGCAATAGTAGAATTGCATTTCTTCCCACTGCTGTTCTTCAAAGTAATTTTGAGGTCAGGAATTAGAAGATGGTAAAGTAAGCAAGTTAATATGCATGAGCTGGAATCTTGGGCTGTCACTGTGCCATTAAGTCGTTTTTTGTAACAAAGTAGTCAAAATATCTTGGTGCACTGAAATAAGAGAAGATTGCTCAGCAGCTAATCTAGCACCAGTATTGGGCTGAAAGTTGTTGGCAAAGTTATTGTGCGACTTTTAAGAATTTGAAGATCAGGTGGATGGGAGATGTAAACACATACCTCATGTGAAACTCTTTTTGAAGAGGGAAATTTCTATAAGTATTTAAAAGGCTAATTTAATTCCTGAGTAATTATTTCATTTTATTTCATGACAAATTAATTTAGATAAGGTTTTTCTTCTGATAAAGTTATTGTCCCTGAAATACAGTTATGTCTTTAGTTCTTTATGCTTCAACCTTGTGGGTTGCCTTGGACTTTTTGCTTTGTCTTTTCTCTCTGAAGATAAACTGGTTTTCAGAAACAGTACATTGGTATTATCTCAGCATATTGATGTAGCACAGTTGATGTGATATTAAGTGCCATTGTTTGCCCAGAAACTCTGAGATGTATGAAGGATGAATTTCTGCCAATGCTTAATCAAAATAAACTTTACACTTGCAAATATTATTTGGGCTATAAAAGGCCATCAGTAAAAAGAAACTCTATGCAGCACAACAAGATCAGAAGATTAAACAATCCTGACATATTTTGAAGGAGATACAGTACTCACATAGCCTCATAATGGAGGCATGCAAACAGATAAATTAAGTAGTATTCCACAAAAAGCAATCTCTTTATGTAGGTGACTGCTGTAAGATACAACCACATGGACAGAGCTGTATCTATAAGGAGCTGGAAAAAGAAATAATAATCTTTAGTAACCATGAGAGAGATTTTTTAGGCATCAAAGCAGGCTTAGATAGGGAACCAGTCCCTGGAAGCTTTTAAGAACAGAGGAGTAACAATTTTTTGTTTTTTTTAAACTATTCTTGGAGGTTTAGGAAAGTGGCTTTAGCTTGGAACGGGACAGGGGGTGTGTAGTTTGTTCAGGTTGATGGCCTTCAAGTATTTCCTCACAGGTGAAACAAACATGAATCTTACTGTAATAGAAAATATATTTGTGGCTTAGATTCCAGTAATAATATTTAGAATGTATGCTTTTAATGATAATCTATGGAAATATGAAATTGAAATAAGCTATTCTGATCAGATATGAGATGACAGCCCAGTGGTTTTCCAGAGGCATTGTAGCTGATGAATATTTACTCAAACATTGACTAGATAGGAGAAGTGCCAAACTGTTTTGGAGACTGTTTCTTTTTAGATAATGAATTGCCTTGGTGCATATTTGAAATAGTAATAGTTAAGCCTTCTTCAATACATAAGATCTAGCAGTGCTAAAATAAAAGCTTTAGGGAAATCCTTTCTCTCTTTGAGAGGGGGGAGAAATTGAGAATTTGAGGTGAAACAATGTAAATAACACTTAATATAATATAAATATAAAAATTAATAGCTTTTTAAAAGACAGTGCAAAACTAGATAGGGTCCTCTAATTGTGCTTCTGCTGATTGATTTAAAAAAATCAAAACCACAATTCTTTTAAAATAATCCTATCCCAGTGTCTAGTTTTCAGTTTCATATTCACTGTATTCCCGGAACATTGAGGCTTTTATTATTTGCCTTAGTTTTCTAACAGCTTTGAAATAAGTGCTATGAAGTACTGACAACAATTATGTAAAGATGCACTGGGAGAGTTTTTTTCTTGTAACTCAGTGTCAGCCATGAGTACAATCAAATGGGTTTTCCCCTCTCCCCCCTCCTACCCCAGTTGTATGTGTCACTTTGATTATATCTCTAGCTACTAATCCTTAGTGAAGTAGAGACTGTTTTGCTGCTGAAATATATTGGAATAAATAAATGTCACCTCTCTGAGATGGATATGCTTTTTTTTATCAAATACAAAGCATAGTAATTCATTCCTAAGGCTAACATTAAGCAGGATAGTACTCATGTAAGTTACCCTTTGTATCATTCCACAACTTTATTTATTCACAACAGTGAGTGTTGGAGACAAAAAAACCAGTGACATAGTGGCACTGTATTGACTGGTTTTATAATCTGGAGATCAGCAGTAAGAGTGACACAGATCTGCCTTGGTAAATCTTCCTAACATACATTATTCCTGACTGCACAATGAGCACAACATATCCATAGCTCACTAATTATTCAATAAATTAAATATATTGGTGTGTTCCAAAATTTAAAAAATATTAGGTAGAATTAAATAGTCACTGTGGATTGTTGTAATGCTGTTCTTTGTGATTTGTGGTGAATTCCATGATGGATGCAGTGGTGATGCGCAGTATGAGAACGCTCACTAATAGAGAAGTTATCAGCAGCTTCATTTTGTCAGCTCTATTGATTTACTGTCTTATTCAGAAACAGAACTTGATAAACTAATACTAAAGCAGATATTACACAATGACAGCAGTGGGAATTTAAGGCTGGGAAAGCAGAAATCATTCTTTGTTTAGGAGCCACAGGGCTATGAGATTAATGCCAAACTTCTCTTTAAAAGATATCAATAGACCCAAAGAATTTTTTTTCTTTTAAAAAGAAATCTTTCAGTTGAAAATTTTTTTTGGATTCCAAGTAATGCAAGCATGTCTTGAAATGGATACAAGCAAGTATTTCCTTTTCATAAAGTATTAGTAATAGATATTTTGCATCCTGATTCAACTAAAAAGTAATTATTATGTTCAAGTGGCAATCAGCATTTTTACTGGGTGAAATGACTGTCAGCAAAGAAGCTGCTTTTTTAGTTTTTTGAGTTTATTTCAAGGATTAAATATTTAAACAAAAAGTGATAAACTGACAATTGGAAAACAGAAATGAAGTGCACTTTTCAATTAAATGAATTCATCATAAGTGCAAATTTGCTAAGCTGCAGATATTTTGACAATGATTTGAATGTTAATTGGTGCATGAGGATAATCAAAATATACCTGATAAGTTAAAGGAATTTCTGGGATGTTTTTGCTTTATAAATCACATTTTTAATATATATATAGTATGTGAAGAAACTTACTAATGGGTAACATCAAGCAGTCCTACTTCTATAATATAAAGAATTTTGACTATCTTGTGTCTGAGTTCTGAGTTTACATGAAGAAGGTGAAAAGGTCAGTGTGGGCAATTGGACCAATAGTCACAAGATCACTTCATAGTTGCCTTTAAGACTTGCAGAAAGTGGTGCTAAGAAAGTTTACTTTGACAAAAGGATAAAGGCAGAAGTTCAAGATTGTGTTACGTATCAATTCTGAACAAATTGATTTTTATTTCTTCTGTTTCCTATCATTTTAGGTGAACTTTGTTTTTCCTTTTCCCTCTGAAATGACAGCCTCTGAAAGTTTCTCAGGGAGAAATTATTTCAAAATTTGATATAATTGTGATGAAAATAAAACAGATGTCTTTTTATCTGACCAGAGTTACAGTTAATTTAGTTGAAGACTTATTATAACTTAGATCTTCCTATGGTATTGTGAGTTTAGATATTCTGTTTTACTCCCTGTCCTTCCTGCCTTAAATCTATGTGAAAGTTGAAAATTGTTTTCTTCAATTAATTTAAGGCATTAAGTGTTATGGACCCTGGGAGAATCCAGCTGCTGTATCATTGTTTGAGGATTCTGTTAGCCAAGCTCAGAAAAAGAATTATCACTGTTTTTCCCTTTGAAAGGTGATATATATTGACTCACAATAGAGGATAAAAAAATCTAAGCTTTTGCTTTTGACCATTATTATAGAAAATCAACAAATAAATGTAATGTGCTCTCTTCCACAATTAAACTTCAGTTCTCTCCTTTGCTTCAGAGTTCAAAAGGGCACCATGGTAACATTTTTTTCCTCTTCCTGCTGTTTCAAGTAACCATGTTTTAGCATTTTGCAGATTGTATTTGAGACTGATGTTAAATTATTTATTACTGATTTCATTGGTAACCTGTGGCTAATTTGCTGTGTTATAGAATTATACAGCTCCTGGTGCACATTTGTGATTGCATTATTGAGTGTTTTGTGAGCATTTGAGGGAATGCTTAAAAAAATGCTTCCAAAGACTGAAACTCAACAGGGTTCTCATCAGAGAAAGTTTACAAGTGACAGTGGATGTTTCACATAAAGCAGGAAAAATAAGCCAGTTAGTATGAATCAGCTGGACTGATCTTCATGGGCACCCGTCTGTGGAGGCAAAAGCTGCCTTTTGGAATGCAGTGAAGATAAATAGGATTGTGAAGGCAAGAACGCATTCCATTAGAGAGGATTGGGATCGTTAGTTATGAGGATTGGCAGAGAACCTCTCAGTGCAAAAAAGGGAAGCAGGCCCTAGGGTGAGGAGAGAAAAATACTGGGATAACCAGCAATCATTTCAGTGGGAGATGTAGGATAGATGGGAGAGAGCAGCCAAGAATGGAGCGCTGATGAACTCTGTATCCTAGCACAAAGAGTGGCAGGTCATACACTGAAAAACTAATGAATTCTATTGATGGAATCCAAGCAGTAGCTGGAGGGAGAAGGCCTAGGGGAAAAAAGATCCAGGAGAGTAAATTGCCTTGCTTCCCAATGCATTATAAAAGATGTGACTTCACAATTGTTGCAATCACTCATTTTCTTGAATCCTTGCAGCATCTGCCTTAGAGTTCCTACTTCATCACGATGGATCTTTCTTGTCATCTACCTCTCTTTACCTATTTTCAAATTTGCAGGGTTGACTGTTTTAATTCACTACCAAATTTTTTTTTTCAAGTTTGGAGGTGTGCTCTTTTTCTAAATCTTCCTATGCTGCTGCCACTCTTGATAAGTCTTGAGATGGCTCTTAATTAGCACCTTTAGTAGCACTATTAAATATATTCTTGAGTTTAAGTAAATGACTGAGCATCGTATTGTATGGAGATGCTGTAACTCTTCCACTCTGTCACTTCTGTTTCAATAAACTTTACCCTATTATGGTGGTTTAACCCCAGCCAGCAACTCAACCCCACAGAGTTGCTCATTCATTCCTCCCCCATTGGGATGGGGCAGAGAACCAGAGGGTAAGAGTGAGAAAACTTGAGGCTTGAGATAAAGGCAGCCTAAAATCAGTTCCCCACATGAGAAGTGGCAACTGAGTCAGATTGTTCATTTTTAAAAAGTTTTAGCAAGGATTCTATGTTCTTAGACAAAAAAACTAAAACAGTTTCTAGAGTGAACACGTTCCTAGAGAATAACGATGAATAAAATAGTCATAAGGAAAGAACACAATGGGGAATTAAATTTCAGAGTTAAGGTATATTGTTCTTAAGTTACTACTTCAAATCCATTACACTTCTTTAAGTGCTTGATAAATCTGAATGGGGAGAAATCTCACTTTTCCCTTCTGGGTAAAAAAAAAAGAATAAAAAATTATTGGTGTTTCTTGATTTGTTCTTCAGCTATTTTTGGGCTTTTGCCCCTGTATTTGCTTTTCAGCTATGATCCCATTTTATGATTCTGTCTGAAATCAGGGCCAAATTTTGATTAAATTGTAGCTGGCAAGAAGACATTTTTACATTGATTGCTTGTTGCCTGTTAATTGCTATTTTAAAAAAGTCTTAAATGTGATTTATTTCACTTAATAGAATTCAATCTGCATAGTTTTATAAACATAGAAATTGGTTTTAAAAAAGTCTGGAAAGGTTTTCATTTGGAATAAGAAGTAGCTTTTAGCCTTCTGAACTTCAGAATCTTCAAAGTATTTTTCACAGTCATTTGAAGTACAATTTAAACCAGCTCACAGGTGCCTCATGAAATACAAGAGCAGTTATTTTCTCTTTCCCCTTCCTATTGCAAGCCCTCCTTTCCAGAAGGAGACATTGAGCTTGCCAGTAAAGAAAAATGATCAGTGTAGAGAAAATAAAACCCTTTATGGAGAAGAACCGACAGAACCCAGTGCGTGCCTCCCAGCGGAGCGGGAGCGGCCGCGCTCGGGCGGGTTCGGGGCGGCCGGCAGGGGGCGCGCGGGGAGCGGCCAGCCCGCCCCGGGCACGGCCCTGCGGCTGCTCCGCTTCCCTGGGGCACAGCAGCGCGAGTCGAGAGCTGCCCCGCGAGACGCTTTCTAATTGACGGATGGGATTCCGGAATTGACAGTTACTGCCTTTCTTTGATAAAAGGGGAGATATAACCATCCCTTAAGCAAACTGGCAAGGTGATGTGCAGAACAAAGATAGATTAGTTGTGTGACAGCTTTTCCCACTTTCAGGCTGAAATCCAACATGAAATACAAACTATTCAAAAGTAGTTCTCTCAGTTTACATCTGTCATCATTCAATATAAGTATTTTACAGTAGAAATAGTTAAATAATATCTAAAATATGCTTTTTAACCCATTGCACAAAAGTAATTATGGAAATTACTGAAATATTTTCAGTGGACAGACTTTTATTTCTGAGAATTCAAAGAATCATCTCTGAAAGTCATGACTGAGTAATCCTGGAAATAGGCACAAAGAATAGCTGCTTTCTCCATGCAGGCTTAGAGCTGCCCATTGGGGTTTGGGTTTTTTGTTTGGGGTGTGGTTTGGGATTGGTGGTCATAGGGGGGGGGTTTGTGGGGTTCTTTGTGGGGGTTTTCATTTTTGTTTTCTCCATTAAGCTACAGGGTTTGGCTGGAATTGTGTAACAAGTTGCAACAACTCTATGCATGCTGTATACGTACATGTAATTACATGTATTTTTTCTCTTCCTTCTATGACACTCTGTTTGGGAAATAGAGTAAATCAGTGTGAATCCTGAGAGTTCAAGGGCAGCTTCATCAACATGTCAGGTTACTGCCAAGTAACCACAACAATGCATAGGGCCCACACACACAAAGTGCTCTTTTGTTTTACTTTTTCAAAAACTGGTGTGGATGTTTTCTCAAGATGCACAGGAGTTTCATTCCAGTCACTGACTTACAGCTATCTGGGCTTCCAAGCCTGTGAGAACTTCAGCTGTAACTCAGTATAAAAACATCTGCTCATAGAATTACTCTAGAAAGTCATCAACCTCTTATCTATGTGAGGAGTGTGTGAACAGAAGTACAATGTAACTTGGTTCTGAATTTGGGTAGCTTCACTTGTGAGTAATCGGTATCATTACAAACACCGTATCTCTGGCCTGGAGAAGTTCCACACAGAACTTTAACTCCAGGGAAGACAAGCCGTGATGGGTTCTGAAGGTCTTTGGATTCATGTTTACTTTATTTCCTTCTGAAATATCAATTGAATAATGCATCTGGTAAAGTAAAATGTCCTACTTACGATGGATTATCAAATAAGTTGAATAAGTTCATCTTTCAGCTGAAATATTCAGCATGTGGTAACACAATACATGAGCATAAACAGAGTCAACACTTAGGACCTTCCTTGAAGATGGTAACATTAATCCAAGCATTCTGAGTTAATGTTATTGGTAAACATATTTTTTATTAAATGACAAAACCTTACATTTTTGGGAAACAGTTCCAATATTTACTAGTTTTACTGTCTGTAGTCTTAAGGCCATTTGTTTCATCTTACTGAAACAGGTATTACTAAGTGTGTGACTACTGCAGGTGGGCATGCTTGACTAGGCAGCCTGTTTTTTCCTTTTTTTCATCCTTATATAAGCAGTCCTGTTGATGTTGAGAGGATTTATTTTTGCATTTTGTGTAGTTAGGACTATAGCACTGAGTATTGACATCAGTGGAATAGTCCTATTGTGCACTTACAAGAAAGTTTTATTATATTTATTTTTTGGCATGTAATATGGCAGTTTTAAAGAATAAGTTTGATTCAGTTTAGACAGAGTATTGAGTAATGGCTGCAGGCTAATAACTGCAGTAAGATTTTAATAATCAAGCATTCATTCATCTGTTCTTACCTATAAATCGAATTAATGGTTTGTTTATAGGTTGCATTTATGTCAGCAAGACATAATAAATATAATGATCCATAATTATTTTTAATTATATGCAAAAAACTAAATTATTAATTTACAACTTTACATAAGAGATCTGATTCTAGAATTTTTCTGTTTATATATAAATTGTACGTAAAACAGAGTCCCAAGATGACAGTACTAACAACAGTACAAGGATGCTGAAAGTAAAAGCTATCACCAATAAGTTTTAACTATCACTAGAAATTGTTAAACAGTGTTAAGTGCTGCCTTTTACTCAACATATCATTCAACATATTCTTCTGCAGAAGAATTGCAAACTTCTGCTACAAATGTCAGTTCTTACAGATGATCCCAAGTTTGAGGGTTTAATTTTTATATAGAAAAGATACATACTTTAATATTCACTATGGCATTCCAGTCATGCTGTTTCCCAAGATTAAAGAGGATAATCACATACCTGAGGGTTTATGGCTGTACACATGTTTTGTGAAACATTTACACTCTGGCTGTGTGTACACTCTGTAGAATGGTTTAATATAGGCTCATTCTGGATGCATTTCTGTAGTCCTTCATGTGTCAGTTTTAAATATATTTTCAATACGTGTAAGGCTGCATGTGGCCTTACACTACTAAACCTGTTAAGATTTGGAAAAACACCTGATGTATTCTGTGCAGGATAATTTACTAACTGCATGTATAATAGTAATCCATTCTGCTATTTGAATTGCAGTAAATGAAAAGGCTGATTCCTACTACCTAGATATTCACTGGGGACATATAAGTGCTTTTCCTGGAAAGTGAGTGATGTATTTCTTACGTGGAGCACCCTTCAATCACCATGGAATGATAGTAGTTATGTAGGGTATTTAGCAGATTCATTACAAATATTATCAGCTGTTGATGAAAGCAGTGCTGTCAGAAACAGCTACACAATCGTTTCTGCGGGTCGTATCAGACTGATCAAGAAAAGGTTAGGGCTGAACACGGCCCTGCCGAGCCAGAGCCGCTGTGTCCCGCTGTTCCCCTTGCGGGCACGGATGCGCACCTGGCAGCTCCCCCGACGCACTGCATGTGTTGTTCCTGCGAGCGAGGCTGCTCCGGGAGCCTGAGTGGCTCTGCGAGCAGAGGGGCTGCCTGCCACGCAGGAGGGCTGTGCCTATTGCAGCGGGTGCTGCATTCGGGAGCAGCGGCAGGAGAAAACAGCAGCGAGGGAAGTTCCCGGCACATAAAGCCCCAGGATGATTACTGTTCTCTCGTGTTGATGTTGTTTTTGAGCCGGAGTAGGACGCTGACTCCTGCTCTGCTATTACAGAGGAGAAACAAGCCTGAGCTGCAGAATGAATTAGTAGCTAACATCACGATCCCTCTTAGCGGTTAGCACAAGTTGTAGGAGGGGGAAAAAAATGGGAGAGGAAGAAAAAAAATCCCATTTAATGCTGCCTAGGGAATACCGTGGAATTTAGAACAGATACCGTTGCAGACTAGCAGCATGCCTGACTGCACTTGACTTGAATCACTGGGAAGCAGCCTCATGTTGTACCATTTAAGGCTGAAGGAAGAACGGCAAAATAGTAATGGATTTGTGTACAGTGTTTCTGCATAAATGGAAAATAATATAAAGATGGTGGTATGTAATTTGTGTTTTATTTTTAAGAAGAATTTAATCCAGGTATGTATGCTCTTTGTATTTTTGTCTAGTCTGCATACAGTTTTGTTTCCTTTGTTTCCTTTGCTTATTTTCATTCTGAATGTACCTCCTGCTGTTCTTGCTAATGCAATGCATTGATTTGTAACTGATTTGCTTTCTAATGCTATAATGTTGATGAAACTGTCTGGGTTTGTGGAATTAACACTTCATTAAAAACTGGGGGAGGTTATTTTGTAAGGTTGGTAACTTCACAGTGTAAGTTGAGTAAGACAGTATGGTGTTGGATTTTTCAATGAGTTGGTATGTTTAAATTGATATTAAAATATAAACAAAATAATTATATGAATACACGGTGAAAATACCGTATGTTTTGCCTATTTATGTCAGCACCTTTCTCCTAATTTGTGACAGGATTAGTAATAAATTGAGCTTTACGGATGCTTATGTATTTCTGGGTCTTGATTAATCTCCAAGATGAACACCCTGCAGCTTTCTTTTGAAGAGGCAGCTTGCTTAGACTACGTGTTTGATTCTGTTCCACAGCTAAATCTATGTCTTAGAATACCCTCTATTACATACCTTCTCCAAGCCACAACCTAAAAACCACCATAACTATTTCATACATTTTTGTCCATCATTTTAACTTCAAGAAGATAACATTAGTATTTTCCTTCTGCAATTTCAGAGGCCAATAGTAGCTGAAACTAATTTCTTACTATGAGATTGATGGTACATTTTGCTTTAAGAGGAAGAATTATGCAGATATAAAAATATGACTGCATTCTTTAGCTCTCACCTTTCTTCAGTCACCTGCCTCCTTTTGCACTTTATTATTAATATATTCTTTCAGCTGACGTGTAATAACTGAAATAGAACACAAAGCTATGTGCTCTTAAACTAAGGACACTGATAGTTGTCTTATGTCTAGTAAAAAAATATTAAAACACTTAATGCTTATTTGATTGTTCATTAGTCTTGAAATATCTTAAAACATTCTGTTGCATTTGTAATTTCAATGCAGCCCAGTTAGAAGTAAGATTTTTTTTTTAATAATATGTTGATCCAAAAAGGTTTAATATTACTTCCAGCATCATAATACTGTTGTTAACCCCTGGCTGGCAGGAACTCTTACACCTTAAAAACATTCATTGGTGTAACATCAATTGCTTTCTGATGTGAGAATAAACTGTCTGTAAAGTTGTAGCTATTTTTCACAGAGAGGGTGACACTATACTTGTTTCCTGTTGGTGATTATATAAAATAGATGCCTTTCTTTAGCGTAATACACAACTATGATTTGGGTAATTGAAAATGTAAGGTTACTTGACACATACAAATATTCCAAAAGTCAGTGGTTAATCATCTAAATCAACAAACATAGTGAGAAAAGCAGTGAGAGAATGCTGTTAAGTCTAAAAGCACTAAGATGAATGAAAAGTAGAATTTAAGGTTTAAAGCATGTTCATTCATCACAAATTCCTTTTGTAAGGGATATAATGTTAGGAATTATGATTATGAATTAAGATTAGCTGTCATCTCAAAGAAAAAAGCCATGATGTAAGATAAATGACAGTTCTTTAAGGTGAGTATGCACAACTTGGAGAGTTGCATAAAGGTTTTGTCACTATACCATTTGCTTGATCCTGCAGTGATGTCAGCACATTACCATAATGACTATATGTTGCTGTGAAAACACTTAGGAAATCTCAGGTAAAGTACTGAGATTCCAGAGTGCTACACAGTAGGAGAATACTCATAGCTCAGAACATCTCCCGATTCATTAAAGCATCAATGAGGATTGAAAAGTCCAAATTTTCATTTAACTGTAGTGTTGTGAAAATCCAGGAAGAATGTAGTATAATAGCTTCTGCCTTGTGAGACCATTACAGCTCTGAAGCTCTGGAGCCTAAAAATTCTTTGGCACCTAAGAAGGTTGTTGCATTGGTTTTGTTTTTCTCATTTTGTCATTCCCTTAGGTTGGTAGCAGAGGTTCTTGCTTCCAGGTACAAATCTGAGTATCACACTTGTCAGTATATTGAAGCAAAGACAGCAGAGGGGTTTTTTAATAAAGTTTTTATTAAATTTAGAAACATATTTATTGTCTACCATCCTTATCAGTGAATGTCATTTCAGGTGTTAAGCATGGTTTCTATCTGTGTCTGCCTACTCATCCTAGTGTATGTTGTTGTCAACAGTACTTGTAGTCATTTGTGCTTGTGGTATTTTTCAAATCAAATATCACAGACAATTGCTACCATTTTTCAAATGAAAGACCACTTCATCAAAAGATTTCCTTTTCATAACTTTTTGTTCTAAAAGTTTGATATAAGTATTCATTTAATAGATTTTAGAAAATATGTAAAATCTCTGTGTGCAGAGGAATGGAATCCAGAGGGCTTACTTTGCCCATAGAAAGTTGTTCTCTTACTTGTAAGTAATTAAAAAAAATGTCCCCAAACCCTAAAGAAAGAAAAAAATCAAAGCTGTAGAGTGATGTAGTGCACATGTGGTCACTGAGTTAATGGTAAACTGTCCAACAGAAATCTAATTCAGGGCAGTGAACTGCCTATTCCAAGGCTCAGGCAAGTACAGTTGGAGGATTAAAATTCTTACCTGAAAGAAAATGGGATAGGGTCTTTTTGTTTGTTTGTTTGTTTTAATTATCTTTTCTGAAGGAATTACTATCCTGAAAAGTTGCTGAAATTTTTGAAATGTTAGTATTAGAAGAAACTTTGAGTGCAGAAGTATACTGAAATACAGCCTCTGCATACATGCTGTGCTTCAGTGTAAATTAAATCACTTGGGTTCCTAGGGTGTAATGTTTACGGGACCCTCTATTAAAACCCAGGCAAAACTAGGGACACAACTGAGATTAAGTCAAAATTTATGTTGATACTTTCTGGTTTTTAATAGGCACTAAATAGGTTCTGATTATTATACAGTAGCTCTTTTATTTATGGTCATCTGATATAATAGCAAGCTGGTAATAGTCTAACAAAGCTAATATGTCTGGTACTGACTTAGTTATACAGTAATCTCCATATAGTCAGCAAATAACTTTTCCCTCCCCATGTTTTCCATTCCTTTAGTAGTCTGCATTTAAATAGAAATGAACTATTTGGTGAAATTGTCTCAATCTTAGCAGGTTTTGAACTGAGTATTGACTAAAAACAAGTTTTTGTATGGGACACCATATATCATGTATACAGCTGTAAGAGGAGAAAAAGGTCATTATTACTGCCTGTTATACACTACAGTGTAATTTTTTTCTTTTTTTTTAGTTGAGAAGGTCAAGGAAACAGCTAGAAAGATTAAAGAGAAAGAAATCAGTACATTTAGTCAAATAATATTGGAGCTGTTACCCAAATCATCTGCAGTCACTTATTCTTGTGTGCACATTCAACTGGCCTACATTATCTATGGGCTCTCCGGATGGGCCACAATTTACCTTTAGAATCTGTTCTATAGCTTTTTACATCTCAGTATTAATCTACTGTATTTGGCACATCTCTTCCTGTTTTTAGTCTAGTCAAGGCCATTGACCTTTAAGTACAGTTGCTTCAATTACAGGTCTTTATGTTTGTAATGTAAATACCACACTATAGATTTGTTTCTAAAGAAATAGCATTCTAAATGCTTTCAACAATCTTATAACAAATTATTGAATTGCAATAGCCTCAGTTGCCTTAACAAAACTTTGTAGAGAAAAATGCAAATGTTACAAATACGAAGGCGTAGAGAATAGCGTAACTAAAAATGTAATTCTGCAAGTTATTATAAAATAGTGGGGTTTTCTTCAATTTGTCTGTCTTTAACAGTAATTGCAAAAAACCCTTCCATTTTTTACTGAACAAAAAAATTCCTCTTTTTCCATAGTGGTCATAGTCATAGGGAAGCAGTGAAGATGACTTTTCTCTCCAGAGAAATTACTCATCCTAACTTGCTAGGAATTTACATTTTCTTCTAAGCTAATCCGAAGACAATGTTCTTCTAGACATTGCAAAGCAGTTTAATCGCAACTGCTTAACTACTGAGTTAATTCACTAATGCAGAAAGTTCTAGGTTAGGTGTTCTAAATCACAATGAGCCAGTCAGGTTTAAGCATGTGCTGTTTCCATCTTTTTTCCTTAAACTCTATTAAACTCTGTTTGCTGGCAGAAGAGATGCATAATAGACATAAATGACCAGTCTTGCAGTATGACTGTTAAATTTTTAGATTGGAAGAAACTCTAGTGTACCCATGAATATATATGCAGCCTCCTCAGGACAGCAGTAGGCTTTGTGGGTTAAAAAAAAGCAGATTGTAGGCTCTTAAGACTGGGGTTTGAATCAGCAGTTTGGTGGTTAGTTTTACTTTTTACATTCTCTTAAGTAGAGAAGGCAACATGTTCTGAGGGTGGTTAGATATGCATAAATAGCAGGATCCATATAGAGATACTACGAGGTAAATAAGCAGATATAGTAAACTTTCCAAGTAATTTTGAAGAACAATATGAAGAGCTTCCTAGCCAGGGTGAGAATGCTGATATCACTCCAAGCTCTTGTGTGAATGTTGGAGGGACTGAAGGGATAGGCAAAAGTCTGCTGCTGTGAAAACCTGAGGAATTTTTGGAACAAAGAATAATTGCCCAAAAGAGAAAGCAGGTCTCTTCGTTGCTCTTGGCCCTGCCTCTGCCAGGGTCTTCAGGCAGGTCATCCACATAGCATACGCAGTGTTAAGAAAAATGTCATTTTACCTTGAGACTCACGAATTACACAGATTAAAAATGTCAGTAGTTAAGACTACAGGAGAATTTAGGAAGACTATAGAGGAGCAGATAAGTGCTCTAAATTAAGTTCTTCTGAATTAGGTCATCTGAGATGATTGTCAGTATAGTGCTCCTGTTATAGTAAATTAATGAAGCAATGTGGAGTGTACACTGTAATGCTTGTCAAAAGGAAGGGAGCATAGGTTTCACCCAGCAGACCTGAGCTGAGGGCAAGTACACTTATGTCAAGATAACCTTATCCCCAGGCAAGCATAAGACCAGTAAAAGACCATAATTAATAAATCTGCGTATCTGAATTCTGTTATTGTTTCCTTATGTACAATGGTTAGAGAAACTCTCTGAGCCTCAGTTTCTGCAGATGCAGGGTAGACTACACTTTTTTTTTTTTGTTATGTTTAATTAATTAATTTCTGGGGAGTATCTTGCATATCACAAAAATATGTTTCTGTCTATAGACTCTAGTGACTATTTTGGCACAAATACAAGTTGGTATTTCTCCAGATGAAGACTTCCTAGTTTTGCTTTGGTTCTCCCTACCATCTTGGAGTTGTGAATATGAACTGTCATAGGGTATTTTTATAGAGAGAAAATGCACTTCCTGCCTGCTCCCTTTCAATACACACAGACCCCTTGTAGTTGATTAATAGTGTGAAGGTTAAGCAAGGCTATGGTTCTGCCTGGCTCTTGCTTTATAAGAGGACAGTCTGTATCCATAAAGCTGCCTCTTACTGGAGAGAGCTGCTGCTCTGCAGCTTCATTTACGAGGGTCTGAACAGAAGCTGAGCAGTGATCTAGTTATTCTATTTAAATAGTGAAATTATATTTTTAAGGTGATTCACTTTTTTTTTTTAATAAAGGGCTGGATTTGTTAAAGTAATTTTTTGAAATGGGGGTCTGGTGTTCAGATATGTAACTAAAACACTCTGTTTGCATCATTTAAAAAGCTATCATTTTTAACTCTGCCCACTCCTCCCCCCTTCTCCCTGACACATTAGTTTTAGACTTGGAATAAGATCCTTTATAAATGATGCTTCCAACTGGCATTTTTATTTTGACAATGCTTTGTTATCAACAAGTCCGGTTGAATATGCTCTACATTATCTGTTCACCATCAAGTTGATTGACAAAGCTGTTTTCAGATTTGCTATGGGTCAAAAGTTGATGGACGTGCAAGTTTGTCCTTTCTTTATAGAAAAACCCCATTAAGAATTTATTTTAGTTCTAATCTCCCAATCCATAACACTTTCCAGTTTCCTGCTCTATTACCATCTAGCATAAAGTCCATACCTCACTGCTGTAACATTTCAACATGAATCCTTGTGCTTAGAATGGGTTAACCAAGTAATGTTGAATTTCATCATAAAAACTGTTTTCATTCAATAAACAAGCAAAGTGAGAATTTTAAAAATTAGGTCATAGTGGTTTATTGGGAGACCTGGATAAAACAAGAAAGTCTCCAAATGACAACTTGCAGCTCATTCAAATAATTGACTTAGTTCTATGTGCTTCTTGAGAGACTTCATTATCTTCTGGAGTTTTAAATTTACATTGATTTTAAATGTTAAGAACAACCTGTGCAAATCTTTACAGAAAGAAATGGATGAGTCCTGTAATGACTCAAACTTGATTCCATGTGTAGACATACTATTGTAGAGAAAGAGTTTTTGACAGAGCAATGGTAGGCTGTAAACTGATTAGCAGATCATATGACTAATACAGCTGAGATGGAATAGAACTCGCATGAGAGAACATAAATCTGCTCCATTTAGCAGATCTCCCTGTGTTTGTAACAGTACAGCTTTTAATTCACTATGGCATTGTCAGAAACTGGGTTTAAATAAATTCAGTTCTGAATGTTCAGCTATTTGTAATACTTTCAGTTATCTCTGATAAAATCATTGGTTAGACACTGGATAAAACAAACACACACGTATATGGCTTGCTATGAAATCAAGATTCTTCTACAGAGAAGCATTAAACCTTATTGAAAGTGAATGGAAATGGTCCAGATTCCAGTGATAACTTCATTACTTCTTGATGCTTTTTAGACTGAGACAGGAAACAAGCCTTCTGGCTTGTTTATACATTCTTGATTTGAAGTCATTTGAAGAATGTCCAAGTCATCTATGTGAAGTTTATATAAGAAGGCACTTAAAAATCTGTGGCTATGTGGGCAAAGGAGGTAGGCAATCACACTTCAAATCTTGTTCAATAAATGGTTACAAGCACTCAGTGTAAGAGCTGAATGGTTAACAAGTGTTTCTAAATCCAGAAACATGCCTTTGACATTGAAAAGTGTCTGAAGATGATTCCTTTCTCTACTAATAATATGTGAAAACAAGGCAGCCTTGGCTCTAGTGAAAACTTCTCAATATTCTGAGAGATGTCAGTTGCATTCCTTGAAAATTGCATGCCATCTCATTGACCATTCTTTTGCTTGCTCTTAATTCACTCTTGATGCTTTAGGCATAAGCCTATAAGAAAAAGTGGCAAGGACTATGCTGAAGCATGTGTTAAAAATGTGATTCATGTCCCACAGATATTTCATCTTTTTGTTGAATAATAAATAGCCACTTTGGGAAGAGTGAAGAATGTTTTCTATTCTTCGGCTCACTCTGCATCCAGTTTTGTTATAACTGGAAAGGAAATGAGTCTGTTTACATTCTCTGTTCCAGGATTCCAGAAGCCAACCAGGCTTTTAGCAGCTTTGCCTGTGCTCTGTGCAGCACAGTGCATTTTGCTGCTGCAGTATTTATCAGGGGTTAGTGGTTATTATTTACCATTACATATGTGTGTATATGTAATGAATAAATATATGGAATATAATAGTAAGGTCAATGAAGACAAATTATGCAATGCAAAGACCATTTCTTGAGGTATGTCAGTGGACCATGATGTTTCATAGAGTGCCAGGATGTTTGCAGACAAGGACAGTTCCTATTCTCAACTCCTCTTAAGACATCACAGAGCAATTTTTAACCCTTTATATACCCTTTATCTAAACAGACTTCTTATTCTGCCAAAGAATTTTTAGCTGCTTTAGATACCAAAATGGCCATTTTACGAACTTCGTCTTTGATGGATTTTTCAGAGCTTGTTGCCTTGGTTTTTATTCCACAGCTTTGAAACTGGGAGGTGAATGGTATGCTGTGCAGAAGAATACACTGACATGTTTAAAATATATTGACTATGTTTCTATGAAATACAAGCTTCTGTAGTATGGAATAGAAACTTCCAGATACCTCCTGGAAGCTTTTTAGACTTCTTTTAGATCAAATAGCTTTCCTGTTGTAATGGCACCTGTTTATGTCCTGCAACTTGTAAACCATGTTTTGTGTAGGTTTGTGGTGTGGGGCGCAGGCTGTTATGTTACCAGAAAAATGTCAAATTTAATAACCTGGATGAGAATTTCTATTAGTTGTCATTATTTTCTGTTATGCTCTATGAGTTACTTCTTAAAGAAGAGATACCAAGAAGATAAGCCCACTTCTGAGTCCTGGCTTATCATAGCATATTAAAGTCTGGTGTCAAAACAAGTATTTCACAAACTATAGTAATGTACATAATTCAACCTCAAGATAGAACAGCACTTCATAAATACAATACTCACTTCTACATGAATCCTACCTTGTTCCAAAAGATGAAGCAAGAGAAAACTTTCTACTTTTGTTTTATTAACTTGTAACCATTTGTTACCCTATCCATTTTTTTGATCACTGCTGTGTATCTTATGGATCTAAATTGAAATGCCAGTACTCTGCAAGAAAGCAGAGAGCATTTTAAACTGAATATCTTAGTTAAAATCAGAGAATTAAACTGGATGAAGAAGCCTGGAAATAAGTATAGCTTATTAATTGTTGTTAACATTATTGCCTAAAACTGTTTTCAGCTTCAATTATTAATGAAAAAATCTATTCAGACAATTATGGGGAATTGTCTGTTTTCATTGTAACCTAGTTAAAACATCATCAGTATTACTGAATGATAAGTTTGCTTGACAGCCATTGTAATGTCATTCCCTCCTTTTTAGACACTTCAAGAAGCCATGTGCAACACAGTGAAATTTTGCAAGACATACAAAACCTCTTCAGGATTTTGTTTCGAACAAGCAGATGTGTGATTTTTTTTAAAATTTTTCTGTCACATTATTCCAGAGCATCAGTAGTTTTTATGGCTATAGTCTCCATTGAAACATTTGCCAATGATCCTCTTGGAGATACAAATACTTCTCTGGATCAAAAATTGTGTTTTATGGAAACAACTTAACATAAATTGCGCTCCATGGTTTCTGCTCTCTTCAAGAGCCTGATCTCATCTTATATATATAAGATTTGCAAAGGAATGTTTACAAAGAAATCGGGAAATAGTACAAAAAGGAAAGAGAGTTGTCAGAGCAAAAGGGAACAAGACTTAAGTCATATTGGACAAACAAAAAATCCAAAATTTTCCAATACTTTAAAAAGCACCGTTAAAAAGATTGCCAAGTGCCCATCTGCCCGCAACTTATCAACTGAAGAAGAGGAAAGCAATAGAGAATTTTCACTTTCTCCAACATTCAGTTACAGAGTTGCTATTGCCAACGGACTGCAAAGGCATATTTTTGTAGCAAACACTAATAATGAAGATATAGTTCAAGACCTGTCTTCAAATGATAGCTCTTGTTCTGAGTCATTAAGTGAAATAAAATCCAATAGCAAGAAAAGCGAATACTTATCCCACACAATGCCTGTGCGACGCAACAGGAAAAGTTTGAGCAGCCTCGCAGCCTCTGATGGAAGTTCGGATGGAGAGCGCACTTTACACACACTGAAGCTGGGAGCCTTACGAAAACTAAGGAAATGGAAGAAGAGCCAAGAATGTGTCTCATCAGACTCAGAGCTAAGTTCGTGGAGGAAAACATGGGGGTTAAGAAGTAAATCTCTGGACAGAACTGGCCGTCACCAGAAATCAAACACTCTTGAACCTGGTTTTAGTTCGACAGGTTGCATTAGCCAAACCCACGATGTTATGGAAATGATCTTTAAGGAGCTTCAGGGAATAAGTCAAATTGAAACAGAACTCTCTGAATTAAGAGGGCATGTTAATGCTCTGAAACAATCAATTGATGAAATTTCTAGTAGTGTAGAAGTTGTGCAAAATGAAATTGAACAATTGCGAACTGGATTTGTACAGTCCAGAAGAGAAACTCGAGACATACATGACTACATTAAGCAGATAGGCCACCCAGGAAACAAAGCAAGTCTTAGGTTTCTAAATGTGCCTGAAGAGCGGCTTGAAAAAGCTGAAAGCATAGTTTACAAAATATTAATAGAAAAAATGGGATTCTCAGAGGCACAAAGCACCATTAAAATTGAGTTTGCCCAAAGGCTTGGGCAGCAAAGAGACTGTCCAAATGCAAAGCCAAGACCCATTCTTGTTTACTTTGAGTCATCACAACAGAGAGATTTGATTTTAAAAAAGTCTTATAAACTTAAGGGAACTGGCATTGGAATTTCTACAGATATATTTTCCCATGAAATAAAAGATAAGAAAGAAAGAGGACTTCCTTCCTCTCAGACATATGAAAGCATGGATATGAAACATTTAACTGTGGAGACAAAATCTAAAATGCATGACTGGGAGTCACCTGACAGTGATAAAGACTTGGAATCAGATATAAATAAGAACAGTTATGCAAAAATATCTAAATCAGCACTTCAGATAAAAACAAGCACTACAAAGGGGACTACTGAGTCCCCAAACACTAAAGACCTTGACAGAACTGCTGACAATAGCACCTTTTCACACAGAAGTTATGACAATCAGTCACCAGAATTTGACACTATGGAAAAACAATCAAAGGCCTATTATTCAGATGTGACTCCTTTATGGCATTTACAGAATGACTTTGCAACACCAAAGCTTAGCCGTTCAGAATCAGATTTCTCAAAATTATGTCAGTCTTACTCTGAGGATTTTTCAGAAAATCAGTATTTTAGCAGAACAAATGGCAGCTCGTTGTTATCTTCCTCTGATCGAGAACTTTGGCAGCGGAGGCAAGATGATTCTCTAAACTGGTATGGCAGTTCCCAGGAACAGACTTTTGCCCAAGACATGCAGCAGTATCCAGAGCAAAATGAAACAGGGAACATGGAAACTGTTGATAGTGGAGTAAGCAATGGAGTAATCCATGTATCTGGAGATATAAACCATTACGATGATAGTCAGCTTTCTTTACAGGATGATCTTTCCCCATGGCAAAACTGGAATCAGTTGGAACAAGGGGCAGATTTGGGCCTAGACTCATCCACACAGGAAGTTTTTGTGTATGATATGAGCAGCCCTTCAGACCAACAGACAGATTTTGGAAAGGGCCAAAGTTCTGACCTCCAGTATGATACTGAAAGCTATGATTTCACTCTAGATGGTACTTCTCCATCTTGTCCGGGCCTTGACAGCGAAACACAAAGTCAGTGGACTGGTCAATACGATGATTATCAGGAAACAAATTCTATCTCCTCTTATCAGAATCAAAACAAATTGCCTATGATGTACCGAAGTCAAAGTGAACTACCAAGTGACGACTCAGAGGAAACTGCCCCTAAATCATGGCACAGCCGATTAAGCATAGATCTTTCTGATAAGACTTTCAGCTTTCCTAAATTTGGATCTACGCTTCAGCGTGCTAAGTCAGCTTTAGAAGTAGTCTGGAATAAAAGTACACAAAGTTTAAGTGGGTATGAAGACAGTGGATCATCTTTTATGGGAAGGTTTAGAACACTGTCTCAGTCTACTGCAAATGAATCAAGTACAACACTCGATTCTGATGTTTATGCTGAGCCTTATTGCTACAAAGCAGAGTATGAGGAAGAATTGATTGAACCATCTGGTGAGAATGAAACGGACTATGTAGAAGTAATGGAACAAGTCCTTGCTAAACTAGAAAATAGAACTAATAGTAGTGAAACCAGTGAGCAGGTCCAAGAGTATGAACTGGACCAGTCTTTGTATGAAACTCCATATGCAATGCTACCAGAGGAACAATACGACACACAGTTTGACAGTGTCATCAGTGAAGAGATATTAGAAGTTGAAAGTGATGTGGTTCCTGAAGTAGAAATAAAGGAGGACGAAAATCAGAATGTGCCGGAGATGATTACTGAAGTCACTGAAATTCCAAAGAAAAAAAGAATACGACCATCATTTAAAGAAGCTGCTTTAAAAGCATACAAGAAACAAATTAATGATTTGGAGGAGAAGATCCTTGCTGGAGGTAACAGTGTTTTAATACTGTCTTTTAAGTAAAAAAAGTTCTCATTCTGAATATATTCAATCTCTTTCTGAATATGTTTCATCAGGCATGCTTGTAAGTAACTATATTTCTTTGAATTTCAGTAACTTTAAATTTCACAAGGTTTAAGTCTTAAAAAGAACTAAATAGTACACTGTTCTTGGTTTCCTCATAGTTTTATAAATGTGTTTATAGGAGTAATACAGAGTGTTCAGATGCTACACTCTTGCTTTCTTCTATAGTTTTCAAGGCATGATTGGTTCTGTATTCATCCTGATGGGCAGAGTTCTCTACCCGATATGCAACCCATAACTTGTTATATACTTACAAGAGTAAAAGTCTAAACTGATTCTATGTCTGTTCTTACTTTGATTCTGTCCTTATTTGTACTCCCAACAAGCTCTCAAGAGTAGTCAGTCCCCAAAATGGGGTGCGAAGAGTGTGGAAGAAAGACAAGAGTGTAAATGGTAGCATCCATGTATGAAGAAGTTCCTTTAGGAAGGAACTAAATTCACAGGAGGGTTTCACACTGATTTTTTCATTATTTCTATCTTCCATATTATCAGACTTCAAAGCAGAAAGTGATATATATAACTCTAATAATATACAAAGTAATTACTAGTAATAGACAAAGTAATGTACTAATAATATACAAATATGGTGATATTCAATGTAAACATTAACTGTAACTAATAACATTCAGTATAATATTGCATGTGCATTTAATTGGGAGCATTATAATGACTGTAGCTAGCCAGATGGTAATTGTCACCTTGACTGAATCTTTCCTTTATCTGCCTGGGAAAAATAATCATCTGATACATTCATTTTAAAGATGAAAAACTGTGCCTTTAGCCAAAGATTGTATTTAGTAGTAATGAGCTTGAGCTACTACGGTGTTTATTTTTGTACATGAACTACTTTTACAATAATTCTATAGTCAACTTGAAAGTCAATTACAAATGCATATAAACTTTGATAGTAGTAGAGTTTACTTCAAAGTCTATTTTACATTTAAATAATGATACTCAACTGCATACCTGTATTTTGCAGCCGTTTTTCTACAGTACTCTGTTACATACTAGGTGGTGTGTATATGAATGAACAGCTATCAATAACTAGGATTTTCATTACTTTTTCCTTAATTTGTGAGGCATGGGAGAAGGGAACAACATTCATTTTACCTAGTCATTGTACAATAGGAATATAATGGTCTCAGGACTTAATTACAGAAACCATACGAGGAAGACCCCAAATTTTGACACTCAAATTGGTTCTACTATTTAAAGTCTGTGTGTTTGTGTATATTGGTAGATAATACTTGTTAGAAAATGAGAACTAACTTTGATACATCCCATGCAATCCTTTCTAGGAATTAAATATATGTTCCTCTTTTAACCCAGCAGGTGAAAGACTTCTTTCAGTCTCTTAATCTATTGGCATTTTTTCTTCTGAATAACTGAAACATTTCTTATATTTACAGAGAATCCATTTGCCACCAAGACCAGTTTATGAAAATGTGATATTGGGTGTAGTCTATGGGGCAAAGTGTCTGCACAGTTACTAGATGTCATACTAGGACTTCGACTTATATTTCCAAAAATAAAATAATATAGAATATTATAAAAGAGGAAAGAAATAAAGGAGAAAGGGAATACATCAGGAGCTTAAGGGGAATTTACAAATGAACTGCTACAACACATTACTTCTCAGCTTATTCTGAGAACAGTGTGCATTCACTCTTGAGCAGCAGCTCTGTTTCCTC
Organism: Agelaius phoeniceus; assembly: GCF_051311805.1. Lineage (NCBI taxonomy): Eukaryota > Metazoa > Chordata > Aves > Passeriformes > Icteridae > Agelaius > Agelaius phoeniceus. The sequence continues at coordinate 12,742,872 of NC_135277.1, forward strand.
TTCACACTGTTTCCCATGCCAACAAGGAAGAGGATACATGTTTCAGTCAGGAATTCTGTTGCAGCAGCCACCAACTGGTTTGTAATAAATGAGTCTTCAGGTCCTGTACCCCACCTAGCAATACCTATTAGCAATACCTATCATCTTTCATGTTTTTATATCTAATGATGAATATGATATTCTTACCTTTATGTCTGTCCAGAGAACATGTAACAGTTCTTCAGAATTTAAAACTTGCAAAATACATTTTCTAGCTGGAGTAGTCTACTCAGAGAATATATTACCTGAAAACTGTTTCTGCTGAGTAACAGGTAGTATTTTTGGAGCAAAATCTTTCTTTATTTTACTTTCAGCTATCTCTCAGTGAGCTGGATAATGGATATTACAGTCAGTCTGTTCACAGATAATGAAATCCACAGGTGGGATGTCTGTCCTTGGAGATAGTTAAAATCCATCTGAACATGGTCCTGGACAGCCTGCTCTGGATGGCCTGATTTGAGCAGGGTTCTTAGACAAGGCCTCCAAAGTTCCCTCCCAGCCTCAGCTGCTCAGTGATATGGAAATGCATTTTTGAATACTTTCTATATAGCCTTTGAATTGGGATGTTTTCTTAATGTCAGTTTGGCTGCTAAGACAAAACGCCTTCAATTTCTGTTTATTACTTGAATGTCACAGTTTAGGAAAAAACATTTTATAAATCAGTTCTTAAAGGAGTTCTTCAAAACTCCCAAAACATATTTTTTAACTTCTCATTTTTGACAACCTGCCTTCTCTTTATGTATGTAATTAGGCATGTCCACAGAATACTTAGTTTGTCATTTAAGCAAATAGTTGTTTGAGTATTCAATCTTCATTTTAATATTTGCTGGAGCAATAATAACTTTTTTTAAAAGTGACTAATAGCTGTTCTAGGGTTTACATTACTTTTATGAATGTTTCTTGGGTCTTATTACTCTCTTACCCCTGTAACAGATTCACGATCAGCTTCAGATTTCTTACTTTTGGATGGAAAAGCGCTAGAAAGAGAAAAAATTCCTTGAATTAATCTTCATTATGTAACCAAACAGAACCTATTCTTCAATGAATTGTTTCATCCCTCCATGTAAGCAAGAGTTGTTAGGCAACAATCTGTCCAAGCAGAGGTAGAGCTGTATAATGTTGTAGTTTTAGTTCTCCAATTTAATACAAAAGAAAGTTTTAGAATTATATGATTTTCATTCTAGTAATGCATAAGGTAAGGTAAATAAATCTTTGGTACATAAATAATTTGTTAGTGTACAAGAACCCCATAAGATATTCCTATTCTTTGTCACTGTCTGGAGGAAAAATACACTCAGGGCTGATTGCTTATATATTATTTATTAAAAAATGTTTTTGGAGGCATACTGGAATGACTAGGTTATACGAATGAGAGGAGACATGAGCAGTACATGAGCAATCCTCAGATTTAAAGCTCTGTAAGGATATAGAGACATTGCTTGGATGGATGTGTATTAGTGGAGGGATTGGTGGCTAGAAAAATCAAAAAAATGCTACCCAGTTGTTTGTTTCTTTGTACACTGTAATTGAGAATGACTAACACTTTTATTCATTGTTCTAGTCCTCACATATTATTTTCTAGCTTTCTTTTTCCCTAATGGTTTCTTCCATTCCGTCCCTGTCTTATCTTTTACAGTCCTTTTTAATCAGTTTGCTTTTGCAACAATGAAAGTACAGTTTTTCATGTTTTGGGAATTCTTTGAAATCTAAGCACATTCTGTTCTCATTACACCTTATTTCTTCAAGTATTTTGTTGCTAAAAATTGAATATAAATTTTATAAAATAAAATAAATAAAAATTCAATCTAAACTGTCTTGAACTAATGCAGCTTTCAGTTGATACTGTATGGACTAACTTTATACCATTGAGGTGTGTGCTAATGTAAACCCAGAATCCCCTAAAAAGGCTTGAAGCTGAGTTGTGGCCCCACTCTAAGTTGCCTGGAAGTTTAGCCTCACCTTGTTCAAAGTAATGAACAAAACACTATTTAATGTGATCTCTTTGAGAAGCTTTTCCTGCACTCAGCCCAATGGCATTTTGCATCTTTCTAATCTCAGGCACAGTCGGATGGGGGGAAAAAAGTGACGGAACGAACGCAATTAATCTTTGCATCATTGGGAAAGAATAGTCCAGACAGAAATACTCAGAGTTAATGAAAAGTAACAGCAGTATCAAGCCTCAAGATTTTTTGTTTTGCTTCAAAACATTGGAGCCACAGTATTTAGTCATAGAAGGTTTTGTTTGATTTCCCACATCTCGTTTATTTATGGTTTGTTTGGGTTTTTTTTCATAACAGTGATAAATTACTTCATTAATATAAGGACTGATTGTGCATTCCATGTGGCTGATATAGTTCATCTGCAGTGTTTAAGGAAAATTAATATATATTCACCTAATGTATCATCTATAAAGAGATGGATTTGGGGACAGAATACTTTTCAACAGAAGGTGATTAATCTATTGCTCTTCTCTTCATGTGTAAATAATGTAAAAAGGCAGATTCCTGAGAGTTTTCATCTGTGTAACTTCCCTTCTCTGTTTACATCAGAAGATGGTCACAATAGAACAAATGTATTGTGTAAGCAGGCTGGGGAAGAAATAGTTACTCTTGCTATACATTTTAATAAATGTGTGGTACTGAGGAAACAAGATTACTGCAAGTTAAGGAATCTATTCTGGTGCTGTATTGGGAATGATAACGAACCACAGAAATATAATAATCCAGTTTTTTCAGCTGTTTTGGTTTTCTTTTTCAACACCATGTTTGTGTCTTTCTTTTCATCAGGTAAACAAAATGATGGATGTCTTTAACTCTTTTTTGGGGGGGGATGGGGAGGTGGTGTAATAAGAAGCTGTAGTTGTGCAGGATGGGAGGACACAAAATACATTTTCAGATGATGTGGGTAGAAAGCGATAAACACAAGATTCCTGCACCCAAACTGGTTAGCCACATTTCCTTTTTCACTTGTGTATGTGTGCACTCTGAAAATCCTCTACTAATATTACAAGAGGTAAAATAGTGTTCTAAAGAATTATTAACCACTCCATGAATTCAATCAGGATGGTGCTGATGAACCAAGGTATATTGATTTGACTCAGCTTCGTGTGCTTGTTTCGTGCACAGGAGAGTGAATGCATTATTTTCTTGCTACTGGTTTCACTGGAGTCAGGCATAAGTCTTTATAAGCCCTTCCCTTCCTATTTCTCTACTGTCCTTTGATGGAGAAAAGAGATATCAGAGACTTAAAACAGAAAATGGCAGCCTGTCCAGCTTGAGATTAATAGATTTGTAGAAAGGTTGCTTTTGAAAAATTATGGCAGGAAATATAATCAGTTAGTCATGAAGATGATACATCCATCTTTTTGTCTGTGAAGAAAAAGCAAGTAGTTACATTCACCAGCTAATCTAAAGTTGGTGCTTCATGAAAGGATGCTCTGTATCAGTTGCCAGCTACACACTCAGTCTGTACTTTTTCCCCACTAGTTAAGTGAGTGAAAGGATTAAAAAACCTGTTTAATATATCTTCCAGGAAACATAATAGTGTTGTTCTGGCTTATATATTGTGTTTTAATTCTGTGGTTACAGCATTTGTTCTTATCAGGAAATCTTAGATTATAATAGTGGGTCTCTTTGTAAACAGGATAGTAACCAAATGGATTGAAGAGCAACAGTTTAATCTAGCATAGTAACTCCTGCTAAATCAGTGTGCATTACATCAGGGAAATGTATGTCACAACAACATTTGTGTAACAGTCTCAGATTCAAAAAATTCTACTGTTACCAGATCCCTTTTCCTAGAATAGCTCCACCTATTCTTTAAGCATAAAAAACAAATAAACAACCAGGTAAACAAACCCAGACAACACCCCAAACAAAACCAAAAAACCCAACCAAACAACAACAAACCAAAAAAACCACAACAAACCACCCCCGCCCCCCACCTCCCCAACGTCCTTAATCAGTAATGTTTGGCAGAAATCTGTGTTTTGGCTGTTTAATAAAAACAGCAAAATAAGTACAAATAAATACATACATAAATAAATAAATAAATACAAAACCAACAAAGCAGAGCACACCAAACCTCTTCTGTTAGAGAATGACTTCTGTTTTTAAGAAAAGTGATTGGTTAAAACTGCTGGTCTCCTCCATAAATGAAGAAAGTCTCTGCTACTCTCCTTCTTATGACAGCAGGAGGCCATTTAACACTATTTTAATTGACTTTGGAATTCATGTTGATTGATAAATATTCATGCAGTTTGTCTGCTCTTTTTGAGCTTAAACAGATTTAAAGCTGCTAGAGCTGAGAGGAAAACTGACCATGAATATCAGTTCCAAGGAGTTTTTATACTGGTTTTGCTGGGAAAATGAACACCATATTGCATCATCAAGAATGAAAAATATTTTTATTTCCAAAATATTTAAGCATTTTCTTCAGATTGTTGTGCTTTAGAAGTGGAAATAACACTGCATAATTTTTGAATGCAGCTTTGGGATAAAGGAATCTTGTTAAAGCATCAGGCTGAAAAAATATCTAGACGCACATTTAAAAAATGTAATGACTTGGAAAATGTGAATTTGTAAATGCGCTCAAGTCTTCCTCTCATGTATTAGTGAAGTAGAATATTACAACAGAGTGTGTTAGAGATTCTCTGTTTTGCTGTCAAAGGGAAATTCTGAGTACTCCCATGGGACAGGTAGCAGGTTTTTTTCTTTGTGCACATTTTCCAGGTGATCAGTGGAACACCTAGACAGTTGTCTCTCAGGAACTCTAAATAGAAGCAAATACTCGAACCCTCTCCAGTTATTGCTGATGCAAAATTATTGTTGATACTGACAGAACTTTGCTAATCATGAGGATTGTTTCCTTGAGGACCTGAGAGTATTCTTCAGATGGCCTGCAAGTTTTAGTAAATCTGAAAATCAAGACCTATGGTTGTGTTGATGACAGAGCCATTTAAAAATGTCTTGGATGCTATGATAAAGAATATGGTGTGCAAAAGATACAAGGATACAAGTTAGCTAGGAAAAATACCACAGAATATACTGTAACCTGTTTCTGCTAAATTAGTAGTGGCAAAGAGCAATCTGCTGACTGACACTCAGGTAGCTTCTCTGGAGTAGATTATTGGAGCAGCAGCAAGTGATTTGTCAATGCTGTCAGAGGCCCATAAACTAGGGATAGCTCTGGGTATCACCAGTGCAGCTGCAGCATCACCAAAGGAATTCTTGTCCTTCAGCTGCATATGTACCAAGATGGAATAAGGACAGACTGATGTGATGGATGTACTATTATTGAATGTAAAAATGAACCAGGAGAGAGGAATATTTATAAAATGTACTTTTTAATCTTATCCTGTAGCTCTTCTTGATTAATTTTGTACAAACAAGATGGAGCTGATGCTCTTCTGAATCCATAAGGCAAGGAGGGTACTGCAAACATAAAGTAGGGGAATTTTCCTTAGGAACTTTTAAAGGCATGTTGGGTGAAATTTCCTTTTTCTAAAAAACCGTGAAAGTAAAGGACAAGGAGACATGCCTTTTTCTATTAGCTATAAAAAGGGATTGAGGATTTCAGAAGGATTTATGCATGTCCTATCAAGCACAAAAAGTCCAAAAGTACCAAAAGTCATCCTTTGAATTCCAGTGTACCAGTCTATAGTTCTTAACATCTGTGTCTCTCTTTGGTGTTTAGGCATAATTATTTCAACTTATTATTTCAAGCACAGCCAAAACTGTAATTTGATTTTGAGTTTACCCATAACATAAAAGATGACAGTAAATAACAATTTTGGGTTTAATGCTAATCATATGGGTTAATGCTAATCATATTATTTCAAATATTGTTCTTCTCTTGTATCTCTTAAGCTAGTTTGTTATCAAAAGAAGAAAATCTGATAACTTTGTCGTATCTCAGTAAGTGTTATTAGCTTGATGTCATCTTTTTATTTTGTATGTGATTATACATTGACTCATTTTTTCTTTGCCATAAGTCTTGAAATTAGCTTAGCTAATCTAATTTTTTTAGCCTTCTAGTTTGGGGGTTCTGAATGTTTGTAATGTTTAAAGTGTTTGAGATTGTTTTAAATAGTTCCTAAACCTTATCTCAGAAGTGGAAACAATTCCACAGAAGAAGAAACAACTTCATGCCAACAGCAGCTATGAATATTATACCCTGTGAAATATGTGACTGTTGCTCAGACACTACATTCTGATCCTAGCTGTACAATGTTGTTCTTGCTCTTTAAGAGTACTATATTTATATGATTTATGAATGTGTAATCATTAGCATTTTATTTAACAACAGGGGTACACTTTTGAAGCAAATCTTTGTCTTCCCAATTCACCACATTTGCTTTGATCACTGGAATGGCTGAGTGGGATCTATGTGTTTTACTGATGCAACCAACCCAGATGTTGCTCTTCAAGATCACATCTGATGTGCTCAGCAGCTCAGCAGCTAATGGGCTTTCAGTCATCAGGGCCAAAAATAGAAGCAGTATGAAGTAAATGCCCCAAAACATTTTTGCTGTGAGCACTTGTGTCTTTGTCACCAGCTGCTTTGACCTTCCAATCCACTCTTATTGCACTCAGCTCTTTGCTACTGCCCTCGTGTTCTCTGTGACCCAGGGTGGACAGCAGTTCACCCCTCTGTCCCAGGCTGCCACCAAACCTCCCAGCCCTGCTGTCCATTCTGTCTATGCTGTCAGGAAAAACCAGATTGCTTGTCTCAGTGCAATCCTCATGTTCAATGCAAGGAACATGGTATTTGTTTGTTAGAGTCCAGAGGAACTGCTCTCACATTTGTTCTCCAACCACGGGGCTGTTTGCTTGGATTTCTTTGGAAGTAATCTGATTGGACTTCAGCTTGCAACTCAGACCATGATACATTTGTGGCATTGTTAGCTTTGTGATGCAGAAAGTTTTGCAATAATCAATTATCTATTTGTTTTCACAGCAAATAATTAGTTACTTGGTTGCATGTACTGTTATCACATATATTGAGGGAGATTAAATATGTCTTTTCATCCTTTTTGGATAATGTATGCCTTGTCATTTTAATGCTTTCTGGGGTGAGAAGGGAGTGCTTAAAATGCGTGCTGACTCTTACTTCCTACCATCACTGTAACAAGCCAGAGATTGTCAAGAGAGCCCAGTCTTTAAGAGAATGGTAGTTTTTTGAGCTCACCACATTCTGTAATCAAACAATTCTCATGACAGTCTATAACTTACTGTTCTAGAGATAAGTTCTAGAATTTGGTAGAAGCATCTATTAGCTGTTGAAGAACAATAGAAAACAAAGCCATTAGAAGTCTAATGGGACTCAACTTCTAAACACCAGAGATGGTTTTAAAGCATGTCCTTTTGTTTCAGATTTGCAGACCACTTTATTAATAGAGACACAAATGCAGTTTTCATCCTCACCAAACTGACCTCCTGTTTTGACTCTCCATGTATCCACTAGTAATTTTTCTACATCACTGCTAGTAAAATGCTAGCAGCAATTCTTGTATTTCTCCTGTCAACCAAGCTTTATTCAAGTTTGACCTTCTCTTTGTCAGACAAGCATCACTCATCCCTTATGATGTGCTAGTTTAATATTATCTTTCAAGCGTTATACGCAATCTCCATAGAATAAGCTTCAGCAATACAACATCCTCTGGGCTTACACAGTGTAATGTTCTGTTCTCTAGTGGCAATAATAGCTTCTGGGTGCAGCATTTATTATTTTAGCATGGCTTAATTTGTGTCATTGTTTTGTCCAATCTACTTCTTTAATGTCCTGCTTCTATTCAAACCTGGTTTTCATCTTTTATTTCCATTTCTTGGCAATAGATTCTAATTAAAATTGTCCATCTCAGACTTGAAACTACTTCTGACTGTGGGTACTTTACACATGTTATTTTCATGGAACAGTTGTATTGTTATCTAATTCCAGCAAGTATTTTGTCTGAAGGCTTTGCTTCCAGGAACAACGTAATTATCAGTCATTTAATTATCAGTCGTTCTTGCAGCCATTTTTCAGAATTAAATATTGAAATGGTACTTTGAGAGAATAATGACCTTAAATCTTTTTCCTATTTGGTGTTGTGCCAACAACACTCTTTGTTGTGCACTCTTACAAGAGTGGAAAATCAATGTTTTGATTAATTTTGATCCTAGGATTTCCTAACAGTTTAGCGTTTTAGAACCTTGTTACAGTTCTTGTGCTATGGTGTGGAGTGAAGAACTGAATTTTTGTAGTCATTAAAGACAGGGGAGTGAATGGGACATTGTTCTGCTGCTCAGAAAAGTGCAGAAGTGAAATAATGACACAAGACTTTTGAAGGAGGGTTATGACTGGGGACCAGAATCACCTGAACCTCTTTGATGGAAATACCTCTGCTGACTTACAGAGCCAGTTGTATTTCTGATAGTGTCACAAGCTAAAAAAGCAAAGGTCTGTCCTGACTTCCATATCTTAATTACTAATATACCTTTCATGCTTGGAAACTCTGTCTTTTCAGCATCCTTTATAGATTTGTTTTTTCCTCAGAAAATTGGGTATAGAAACTGGTTGTCTTGCATGATTAATTTCTATTTTGTGTAAGAAGTTACAGGTGACAACAATAGAATGAATAAACTGGATCATGACTGAAAACTGAAAACAGTTGATAAAAATATTAAGTTAAACTCTTCTCAGATCTGTTAATTTTAATTCCAAGATTGAATACAATTATGCAGTATTAATGAACACTTGTTGGAAATTTTACTTAGCCTACATTTAAACTGGTAGGTGGCTAGAAAATAACCAGGGAGCTTATTTGACGGTACTGAAAAAATGACAAGCCCCTCTCACTTCATTCCACAGCCATACCCATATGTAAACTATTTTCAACCGAAGCCAAGATTTAGTGGATATGCTGAGAATTATACAGTTTGTTAATACCTGATAACTTATTAAAGGAAACTTAAAGACTAATTTTATCTAATTTCCTGCTTAGTTATCTAATTAAATGTAATTGACTGCCTTAAAAAATAAAAAGGGCTTGTGTGCACTTTCCTTTTGCCTTCAATATTTGACATTAGTAAAAATAATTTTCAGTAGTATGTAGATAGATGACCACCCTGCTCTTCATCATTCTGCTACACAGTTTTATAAATATCAATGTGGGCTGTACTGAGCTGAAATAGCAACAATTAAGAAGCAAAAGGATTTTTCCTATAATCCTAGTAAAAAATACCTTCCTCTTATCTACAATGGCCTGTGGTATAAAGGCACAATCTGAAGGCTATTACTGGTATTTCATAATTTAATGAATTTTCAATTAAAATGTAAGGAGAAACAACTAATTAAAGTAAGAAGGGTTACCTATAAGAACCAGTGTTTCCACTGCTCCTAGGTGCACTCATTACTTTTTCAGGTTAGTATTTTGACTGTGTGGATGACAGAAGTGAGTTATATGAAGATAAGCTCTTTTAAGTAAATCATTGTCACTCAGCAGTATAATCTGAGATGTCTAGCCTTGAATCCCTGATTTGAAAATACATTCAGTGGTCTCTTACATAATCACAGCTCATTTCTTATCTACATCAAGGAATGTTGCTGTCTGTTCTGGTAGCCTAACGACTACTAAAGTGACTCTGTACACTTCCTGATTTGGTGCTATCATACATGCAGAGAACGCTTCCACAGTTCAGATTATTTCACTCATGGTGAGTTCAGAAGAAGCAGTAAACAATGAAGTTTTCAAACTAATTTTGTCTCTGAAGATGCATTCATTTGTTACAAAGAAGAGATGTTCTTAAGATCTCTTTTTTGGGAAATTTGCGTCACTTGTCCACTTTATGCAATTTCTATTGAGAAAAGAGACCATTAGATGGGTGCATCTTTTTTGTATGTAGTGACTGCCAAGAAAAGCAAGTTAAACCAAAAACATACCTTTCCTCCTTCCTAATTTTGATTGTCATTCTCCTCACTAAATTTAGGTAAAATTAGGTTCCAGTAAAGGAAATGTAGTGAAATTAGATTAAGTTGGCTGAAACCAAGAGAGGTAAAGAAAAATTTTATATATCTATCTGTCTCTCATGCTCTGAAAAAATCCATTTTATCTAGAAGACAAGTCTCAACAATTTTTAATATAAGTTTTTTAAAAAGTGAATTAATCATATAATTAATGTGATTCTTTAGGCATTTGATAGCTAAGTGTCTGCCAACTATTTAAAAATTGCATTCCACATAAATAATACTGAGATTTTTTTCTGCACCTTTGCATGTCAGTATTAACAATTTTGCTATGATGAGACATTCTAAAAGAAGGTGCAGGTTGCATAAAAAGATTGTGGTGAGGCTTCTTAAATTACAAATAGTGTCTTGCTTAAATCTTCCTTCAGTCCCCAGATTTTTCTTTACCTTTTGGACTCTTCCTTTTTTACAATTTGGAGAATGGATACCTCTGCCTCTCCTACCCCGTTGCTAAGTGCTGTCATGCCTTTCCTTTCATTGATGTCCAGATGCTGATCCAGCCCTCTGGGTTTTACTCCTCTTTTCTTTAGGCCTCAGAAAAGCACACCCCACCCTGTTGCCATGGCCAGCCCAGCTTACAGTCACCTATTTCCTCCTGGTTCTGCTTTCACCCTGCTTATGAAGTGCTGTAATAATTTTGGAGTTGGGTAGTTAGATCTTATGGCTGTCCAAATGTTCTTTATATGCTTGAAAGAGTAGCCAATACTATCTGATATTGTGAGACAAATCCATTTCACAAGTATTTTTTTTAAATAGAATATTTAAAGAGTAAGCTCATTTTCATAAATCTAGTCAGTCAAATGCTTTGATCATATAAGCTGCCTTTAAAATTAGTGGCAGAATAGAGCCTTTTAGTTCCCTGATTGTCACTACTGTACACTATGCAATTTACAGCTGCCAGTATATTTTGGACTTATGTGTTTGAGTGTCATTTTTCCTGTATATAAATTGGTTTAAAAATTAAATGTGGCACATGTTTAAGGTGTAAATTGTTATTTTGTGATGTACGTAACCTGAGATATCTCTGAACATCTCAAGAATATCCAAACGATTTAAAGGGTCCTTGAGCACTCCCTTTGGGGTGGTGGGAAGATCAGTAAGGTGACAATTAAAACAATGCTCTTTCATCTATACACTGTACTATAAAGTACAAATGTGACAAGGCAATAAAATGAAGGTAGTTTTTTCTGTCAGCAAATATTTTCTGTCTGATTGTAAATTTTTATATTGTGCTCTTGTGTTAAGCAATTTAGAATGAGATATATATATGAAATAACTTACACTTTCACAATTGTAGTTCTGTTAGTATTTGGGAGTCATTTCTGTCATTTTATGAGTAGCTGTGATAGAAGAGTTACAGTTCAGGAGTTGGGCTGGGTAGTGTGGTCTCTATATCCTTAGAAACAATTGCCTTTTCCTTGAAGATAGAGCATTATTTATTTGAACACTGAAAATATATTAAATATATATTCATTATTATTTAAAATACATTTTTTAAAAAGCAATAAAATTAAAAATCCCATGGAGATGGGGTATAGTATGTGAAATATGTACTGTCCACACTGTCCTTCATGAGTGGCAGGTCTTCTTATCTACCAAGAACATCTTTTTGTTTGTTTAAAATGTAGTGACAGTGATCTCGCCCCAATTATACAGCTAAGGACAGGTGTTATTTGGATTCTGGTCTACATTAACAGATTAAAACACTGACAGATTTTATAGCATGAGACTTTTTTCATAGACTGGTTTTTCTAACCTGTATTCCCCTTCTTCCCAATTCTCTTTCAGATAGCGGTTCTGTGGATGAAAAGGTTTAAAACCACCTATTTGCTCTAGGGATCATGTATTTTGTTGATGTTTGTTTGTGACTTACTTGACCTGTTTTGTTCCATCATTTTAGTTGTGAAATCTGCATGGTTTTTCCCAGCTTTCCACTCTTTTGTTCTCCTTTGATTGTATTGCAAATGTGTTGCATTTATATACAGGGTATCCCTCACTGTTGTGCTTACCATAACTGCCAACACAGGGGTCTGCTACTGTCAAACACAATTCTGATTTTTGCCTCTTATTATCACCTACCCTGCATTATCTATAGGATTTAAAGGGCAACAGTATTTGGGAAGCAATACCTTACCTTCCCATGGGCTCTTCCACTGTGTGTCACTAAATGCTGAATGCTATCAAAATGTTTCCCAAAGGAACAGTTAGTCTAGCTTTGGCCTGGAGCTGACCCTGCTAAACATTTTCATATGTCTTACATGTTTGATGCAGTTAAATTCTGTCCAAAACTTACTAAAAGCAACCAAGTAACTGTACTTTTTTTGATCTCTATTAAAGGCTCGGTTGGTAAGCGCAAGTTCCTTGGATGCTTCCAAGCTTTATGCAGTCCAAGCATTTGCTGGGTAAGTAAAAGTATAATTGATAATTTTTTTATTTGTATCTGCAAATTATTCTTACAGCATTATAGTATTTTTCCTAAGCTTTCTGTTTTAAGAAATTGTATTATTTTAAAAGGAAGATAGTTTCATTATGTTTTCCCCTTTTAATTTTTTTAAATTCGTTATTTTCTGAGAAATTAATACAACAATTCCAATGGTGAGGTCATTTAGATAACAGATTTTACCTCTTTGCATATAAAATGTGTCCTTTAAAGCTGTTGCCCAATTTTGTCTTTCTTCTGGTAAATGTATAGTACTGCAATTCTAGCAATATAATATCACTCTAGTACTTGAAATTAAAAAGTCAAGGGAAAAGATCTTGCAGTGGCTGAGAGTGTATATGGAAGAAACCTGTACATTTTGGTTTTTTGTCTCCAAATGAAGTTATCGTGCATCCAGTTCAAGGGATTCCTTCCTATTTTGAATACTTTCTTATTATTCAATCTGGAAAGGTAAAGAAATAAAAGCCTTTGGTAAAATGTATCAGTTATATTAGTTACCTAATTAAAATGGGGTATTATCCTCTTGCTGGTGAACTCTGTAAGTACTTTTTTTTACTGTAATTACAATTTATTACAAAGACAAGGTGATGAGATTAAATTAATCATTCATCTTCAGCTTTTATGTCTGAAATGCTATGCAATTGACACTGTGAAGTTTTTCCTGTTTAGATTCCTATTTTGAGCAGAGGTGGGTGTCACTAAAAGGTAGTTATGGCATTAATTTGCTTAATATTATGCACTGCATCAGATGGCTGACAGTAGCTCAGTATTAGCTCATGTTTTTAGATGAAACCTTACTTCTTTTGCTGACAAAGTTTAGACCTGTCCTTGCCTTGCTTTTCTCTCCACAGTATCTTTATTCAAGCCTCTGTTTTACTAGGCCTCCTTAAAAACAGTTATGCAATTTTTATTTAACTTCTCATTCAGGCAAAGAATGCTATCATTCCAAAGACATTTGTGGCTCTGTTTTAATCACACTTCCCACACTTCTACTCCTTCGTGCAAAAACTAATGCTAATTTCTAGGATCCCTCAGTCTTTTTATTGCCAGCACAACTGACTGCAGTTAGCTCTGACTCCTTCTCCCTCTTAGTCTCTCCAAAAGGTTTTGCTATTTGAAGTGAGGGAGGAGATTTCTTCCCTCACAACCATTGTTACCACGCTTTTTCTATGCAAAAATACCCCAGCTGACTCTCTTCTCTCACTCTTCCCTCTCTGCCATAGCACAATGCTGTGACCCCACCTCGTGCACCAGCACCCCCAAGTCCATGGCAGGGACTGCAGCTCTCTGTTCTCTGCAATGATCTTCACTTGGTTGCATGAAATGAGAGAACAGCCCATGACAAAAAAGTAAAGACAAAGACCAAACAAAGCATTTCTGGGGCTTCTCATGCAACTTCTCTGTTAAAAGGCAGAAACACCACCTTTCCTGGTTTTTCCATACCAGTATCACATAATAACATCTTCATTTTATATTTCTTCACTTTCTTGAAGATGAGGTACTTTAGAGCTCATTATCGCCATATTTTTAAAAAGTGAAAGTAGGTCAGCTGGAGCTCTCATCATGTGTATGGATCCTGGGTAGTTCTGTTTTACTTTTTCCAGAGACTTGCTCTTGTGTTCATTTACTGCTTCCTAATGAGCAGTCAGAGACTGATAATTTTACCACATGGCCTAATCCATTCTGAAATTCACTAATGATACACAGATGGTGCTGCATGCAGATGATTACTCCTTTCCTTCAGTGGCATTGTCTCTATGGTAAATCAAATTTATTTTTCTTGAATTCTCTGACAAATTCAAATAGATTACTGTTAGGCAGAACATTTCCAGAAGCACCAAAAAATAGTCAATATGACAGGGTTTTTTTCCGTGCCTTTAATGATAACTTTTATCAAATTATTATGATTACACTTCATCATCTTCTATGTCAAGTTATTGTTGAGTTATAATTGGAAGTAGGGAGGAGAGTAGACAATTCAATGTATAACCTACATTAACATGAAAATTTTTCCCTTGCTATGTTATTTCTTAATGATGACTAAAAGGAGTTTAGTAAGAACCTCTATTTTAGTCATATTTTTATGTTATAAAGCAGAATAATAGATAGAAATCCTTTTACAGATATTGCCTCTATGTGAGCATAAGAATGCCTTATACACAATAAGTTTTATTTACTGCTGATGGAACTGCTCCTGAGTAGCAAAAAGCCCTGAGTTTATTTTTTGGTCTCTGTACATTTACTTTTCACAACCTCAGAAATGTTATTTTATTTCTATCACACTTTTGCTGGGTTTGTAAGTATGTCTGGAAGCTGCAATTTGGGTCTACTTTGATCTTTATGTTATTGAAAAAAAATTCTAGTATCACAACCCGGCATGGAAAAATGGTTGTGGGAAAATATAAAGGAATTGCATAAACAGACTATGAATTCTTTTCCCTTTCTTAGAGAATGGTGTGAGTGTATCAGAAGGAACTGAAAAATTCTTCACTGATTTTAGTTATATCTTTTTTCACATAATAATTGGAACAGGTGTAAATAAACTTAGGGCTTTCAGATGAAAAACTCTTCGTAGTGAATGCAGTTTTTATATACACAGAGATAGACATATAAGAACTGAAATGGTATCTGAGGCAGTGCCAACAAAGGACCTTGCAAAGAAACATGTTAGGTCTTGAAAAATCTGATAACCTAGCTTCTCTGAGAATTTCCAAGTATCTGTAAATTAGAACTGACAAGGTATATGGAGATCTTCCAAAACCCTCTGTGGAAAAAGTTCAGGAAGATACCTGTGTTAATTGTTTGGAAGAGTCAGAGAGAATAAGGCAAATTTGTTATCCAGATCAATATGTATTCTTTTAAATTCTATTGGTGTGTCAGCCTTTTATTCTTTGAAGTGACTCCAAGTTGCTCTTTGTTGTTGTTTCCAAGTTCTGTGTGAGACCTAACTGGGGTTTAATTGTGTGCTCAATTAAAAAGTTCAGACCAGGCAAGAGTAAAATAATGATGGTCACCATGGAATTATTTTAAAATGTGACAAGTTCTGTTTTCCACAGTTGCATGGAGTTATTTGAGATGTGATTATGTATTTAGCTGGATATTTTAAAATTTTGTATCAAATTTAATACAACAATATTCACTGACATCAATGATGTTCAATATGGAATGTTGGCCTGCATCTCAACTACCAGATATACAAGAACTTATGAACCAGATATACAAGAACTTCTCCTGTAATTTATAAATCAATGGTAAGAAGTTTTAGAAGGTATTAAGCAACCATTTAGCTTTAGCTACTCTGCTTTGGGTGAATGCCAGAAGAAAAAGCACCAAGAGCACTCACGCTGGTTTTTCAATTGGATCACACGCCTTTGGCTGAGAACTGCTAATTTTGATTTTTAACTGTAAATAGAAATACTATAGGCAGTTCTTAAGGATGTAGCCTTATAAGCTCCATGTTTTTATTTTCTTATTTGCCTTTTTATTTTTCAGTCGTGGATTGTATGGAATTGACAGCATGCCAGACCTACGAAGAAAGAAATCTTTTCCCATTGTTCGAGATGTGGTGAGTAACTTCTGAAACTGTTGATTCATTTGCCAGTTGTGCAGGTCTTTCTTGTAATTACTATTGTGCATCAGAATGACAGTTTGCAACAATTGTTTTATGGAAAAAAGGAATCTTGAGAGAGTGGATTGAGGGCAGTAAAAGTCAATGAGGCAGTTGTTGTAATGGACTAGGTAAGTCTGAATATCTCATTGGATATTTAGGTATTACTGGTGTAATCAAGTAATGTGCATTTCATGCAATAAAAAGCTACTCATTTTCACAAAGATGTTGTTTGGGATATTGTTTCACTTGATATATTTTGATACTGAAATAAAGTTCCTTTTAAAAAGCAGCCTTTTTCACTATTAATATTTTAAAGATTTATGCATACTTTAGGTACAAGGTGAGGTAATCAGGATTTCTAACAGTCATTGTAAACAAGAATAATTTAAGAAAAGAAATTTCAGTGGAAAAGAATGGCAGTTCCTTTGAGATTTACTCTGACTTCCAGTCTAAACAAGATTAAGAAGAGTCTCTCTGCCCCAAAGAATTTCAAGTGCTATTCACATTTCTCTTTTTCTGTAGCATAGAATGCATAATTCAATAAAATACATATTTAGTCTTTAATGATGGTGAGCTCCCAAACCAATTTCTCACTACAAAGAAGTGATTGGGTGTTAGGTTAAGTAAATGATTGCTGTTATTGTCATTAAAGATCAGGCTTTGTCTATTATTGCTCAATGTTTTCTCAGTTTCTGTGTTCAGTTACTCTGTGGTGATCTCCCACACTATCTGAGCAGTCAAAAAGAAAAGCACAGCAACCATTTCAGAGTAGAATTCCTTCTGAAATTGATGAAAAATTACACTGCACAGCATAGTAGAGCCTGCATTCATTTAAACCATCTTTTTGACAGCAGCTTCTTTGCTATTAGTTGTATTAACTAGTATAGTCTATTGTCTTGCTATGATTCTTTAATGCATGTTAAATGGCACTCTGCTTTGTTCTTAGTTGTTGGAAGTGCTTGCAGAAAGGTATAGCTCAGAATACATTAAGACATCAAAATAAATGTAAATGATCCTTTCTTATGCTTACTTATGACTGTTTCAGAAAAACAGAAATAATATTGTTAGAAATGAGTGCTAGACTCTTTTGATGCTGACTAAAATAAATATAATTTCTTTTCTTTGTTGTGCAATGAATCTGACAAATTAATACTCTCTATAATTTCTTTCCT
The DNA here is from genome assembly GCF_051311805.1 of Agelaius phoeniceus. Taxonomy (NCBI): domain Eukaryota; kingdom Metazoa; phylum Chordata; class Aves; order Passeriformes; family Icteridae; genus Agelaius; species Agelaius phoeniceus. Next base: position 12,760,138 of record NC_135277.1, read on the forward strand.
ATCTTGTCTGGATTTTTAAGGCTATGGTAAGTACTTCTATATTTATAAGTGTTCTGAAATGATCATAGTAAATGTTACAGATTCCATTAATGTTGTGTTTTATTATGACTTTCTACTGGAAAGTTAAAATTATTTTATAACCAAGAATTTAATCATAAGGAAAGTGATGCCTTATGTGAATGTGTTCTCCTCTGCATCATGTATACCAAAATTGATGGAAGAAGTTTATGTTAAAAAGTCGTCAGTATATTCCAAATATCTTTCCTGATGATACAAGCACAAAGTTTAGGTCTCAAGCATGAAGCTTCCCCTGTGGTATTGGAAAGTCTTAGATACCTAGAGAAAGAGAAGTTCAAAGTGCTCCCTACTTTTAAATTCTCTTGTATCAATCAGTTTTAGTTTTTCTTATTTTCCTAGTCCCTCTGCACTTCCAGTTTCACTCCATTATTTTCATGCTTTCAGCATTGTGTCTCAATATAATGTTTATCAAAATTCTGTATGTTTTCTTAAGATAATATCTCTAACTCCCATTTGTTTTCATGAATTCACATTTTAAAAAATCCAATTTTCAACACAGAAGCATAGAATATGTTGAGGTGAAAAAGACCCACAAGGGTTATCAGGCCCAACTTCTGGCCCTGCACAGGACCATCAGGCTGATACTGTGGCCACTGCCATGGGGAGCTGTTCTGGTACCCAACCACCCTCTGGAGGAAGAGCCTTTCCCTGATACCCAACCTAAACCACCCCCCTGACACAACTCAGGCCATTCCCTTGTGTCCTGTCACTGTCACCAGGGATCAGAAATCAGTGCCTACCCCTTCTCATTCCCTCACTGAACCTGCAGTGAGGTCTCCCCTCAATCTCCTCCAGGCTGAACAGACCCAGTGCCCTCAGCTGCTCCTCACAGGGCTTCACCTCCAGACCCCTCACCACCTTCACTGCCCTCCTTTGGATGCTCTCTTCCTCCTAAACCACTGAAAAGTTTTTGTATGCAATTGCATTGTGAGTCTCTGCTTATTTTAGATTCAGTCATTAGAGAGGATAAGGCAGTGAAAATCCACATGCAGGAACAGTTCTGTTTGCTGCAGTCATGGGTCATTATTAGACTTCTGGTAGAGCATATCTGGTACAGGAGAGAGAGAGAGTGCAAGGAGAAGTGATGGTTCAAGTGCAGTAACAATACAGAGAGCATGAACAGATCTGTTTACTGTGGAGCCAGGAAAAAGAGTCCAATGCACTTGCTGATGGAATTGCTATAACTTCTGCTTTTAAAAAAAGATATTATCTTTTGGATTCTTTAGAGCTTGAGTTGAGGTGAGAACCAGGGAGAGAAATAATAATTATAGTGGAGGTTAGAAGTTTATATCTCAGTGGCCAAATAGGTGTGGTGATCTGCCCAGCCACAGCCAAAGGTAGCTCTATTTTACTGCCTTTGCTGCTGTTAATGCCAGTCATCATTTTGAATGTTATGAAGATTCTAGAAAATTCCTGTGTTTATTCGATTTAAATGTGATTTTATACTGTGTAATCACTGTAATCAGGCCAATTTCTTCTTTTGATCAATCAAGACTGTATTGCTCCCTAGCTTTATTATTTGATTATAAGAACATAAAAATAATTTGTGAATCTTTGCTGCTGTTGTAAAGCAGTCTGTCGAAGTGAACACACCAGATGAAACAACTGCTTGTTTCAGCTAAAATGATAATGCACTAAATTTTTTTTCTGTAAGTTTCTCCACAATCAAAACATTTATAGAGGCTGGAATTCAAATATGGTAATTTAAGATTCATATAAAGAAGATACTCATTTAAATTGCATATGCCATATCCTGTAGTTTTATATGTTGTCAGCTAAATACCTCGACTATTTTACATTAATTCTGCTATGAGTAGTCCATTAATTCTGCTATCAGTAGTCTGAACTCCTTTAATCATTGATAGGCAAATTCAGTTATATTCCTAATAAAAATATTCATACATAAAATAGATAAATCATAACATAGTAAGTATTTGTATATTTGTAAGGGCTTTTTTAAGTCTACTAAATGGAAATCATAACAATATAATTATCTTTGAGGCTGGACAGATCATGCTTTTTTGTCTGTGCTACAGATATGAAGAAAAAGCAGATGATGACAGTTATGTCCAGTAATGATTGTGTAGTGGAGCTGAATTGTCTTTTTTTCTAAATCTTGTTTCTGGGCTCAATGCTGCAGTTCTGTTGAGTATTTCTGTATTAGACATCGACCTTTTTAACAGAAATATTGAGGGACAGGGCTAAGTAATTTCCCTCACTACCTTACTTCCTCTCCAGTTATTTTGTCTTCCTTCCTACCCCCTGTAGTTGCTCAAAAAGAAATAGTTCTGAAATTGTGCATGTTTTAAATGCTGTAAACAGTGAAATTTTTGTCATGTTCACCTCTAGTGGGTAACTTTTTAATATCACATAAAAAATAATATTAGCATTTCTAAAGTGATGAAAAATGGTTTGTCTTCAATTTTTTTCCTGCTGATAGCAGTGTGTAGATTTTTTTTTTAAAGGAAAAAAGGAAATATGATGAAGAAAATTGAAACCCTCTATAAAACCAGAGGAATGAGGACTGCATGGCACAGCCAGCAGTCATGAACAGTTACATGAGCCTGACTGTTTGCTCCTCTGTGCTGTTTCAGCTGTGCAAGACACAATTTGCCTATTTCATTGTGATAGAGGACTTCTCTTTTTTTTTCCCCTCAACACAATTGATCACTTAACATGTAATTGTATCTTGAATCTAATTTGCTTTTACTTACAGTTACCATTTTTCAATGTTTTTGCTAGAACGACTTCTAATTATATTAATTTCTTTATTTAAGCTGCTATGGCAAATTTGGAGATAATAAATTCGACAGTGTAGATACAAGTTATTAGGTAGTCTAGAAGGCCTTGGGCATAAAGGAGACTAATTTATTTTAAATCCTTTATTAGAGAGTTTCAAAACAAATTATAAATTAAATAGACAATGGTCTGCTTTATAATCTCTTATTGTTTGGGGGTTTTGCTATGATTTTGGTTGTGACAATTTTTTTCACATATTCATAATTCAACAACAGTTAAAGTCCTTATGCTCTGCAGGTTGAATTTTTACCTAAGGAAAGACATGAGGTAGTATCTGGACATCAGTTTGAGAGGGTACACAAGTATAAACTGCTGACAAGTTCTGTGTCCTTTAAGGGAGAGGTGTGAAACACTGCAGGATCCTGTTGCTCTCCGTATTCTTTTGATGCTCTGATGTTTTGGACTTGCTGGGACCTCCAGCTGATGAGCTGCACTTCCCTTTGTTTCTTGCTGCTGCTTGAAAACAGAGAGGCAATAGGGGAATAGGTTTTCTTGTTATGTTCATAACCTGTCACCTTGTTTCCCATAGATAAATCTGGCAGCTTTTTCCCCTTTCTCTTTCCAGAATGCTCACTCCTCATTGTTTTATTCCATACTTAAGATGCGACACTGCTATGTGTTCAGTGCTTCATGCTGTTGAATTATCACCAACTTCATTGTTTTAGAACAGAAGCATTGTATGGGCTTTCCCTTGTAGATGCAGTTTGTTCTGACAGTGATACATAAATGGAAATAATCCTTATGGGGTTTTTTTTCACTAAAATCCCTGTAAATTTAATCCATATGACTTTTAAATTTACTGGTTTATCATAAATCCCTCTAGATATCACTTTCTTCCAACATGACAAACACTTTATTGAGAACAGCCTAATTATCTGTTTCCTATTAGGTTTTGTTATTTTATATAGGGCACTGTGCTATAATTTTAGACACATTTCTGATTAAGAAGAAAATAGTAAGACTCCATGATTCCAAGGGCACCCCTTGGGAGAACTGGGCTTGAAGGACACATGGCAGGGTTAAAATTGCTTCCCCATTTATTTTCTCACAGGAAACAGTATCTGTTTATTGACTTACAGGGATAGCATGAAACTGCAGTTCTGCTGGCTCATGTTCTTTGGTATTGCTGGAGGACAGAACACAGCAGCAGTCATTGCCCTATATTTGAGGTTAATGTTCTTATGCCCTTTGTCCTCCTGTCCTGACAAGTCGTTCACATTGCTCTATTGCTTGGAATGGCCAGGATTATGCTACTGAGACCTAGAAGGGTCAAATCCTTTCCTAAGTGTAGGGGACATGAAAACTATAAAACTAGCACAGTGCAGGCAAGTAAATCTACATGGCTACTTGTCAAGACTTTGAGCAAAAACCTGTGCTTCAAGAGGGATCAAAAAGTTGATGCTCTTACAGTACATTGTTTTAAAACCCAGAACTATACTGATAATGAAAATTGTTTCTTTTCCTCTTAACGATATAAAAGCATTTTCACTTGCCATTTTTAACTTTGATATGTGGGTCTTGTAGTGTTGTGTTTGATACAAAAAATGTGAAAAAACAAAGCCTGAACACTAATCTGACAACCATTGAGGCTGTCAGTCTCACTGGCACATAACTATGGCATTTCCCACATTCATAGAATTAAAGGATGGTCACAGAGAAGTAAACAGGATTATTTACTTAATAATAAAAGAATGGAGAATCTGATAGCAAATTAATGGCATAGAGTTGGTAAATTGCTGAGTTTAAAAGAGAAAAAAAAAGGGAAGATTCTTTGTAATAGGAGATGTATCGAATACTACTAAGCCAAGGATGATTTCTTACCCTATAATTGGTTTCACAAGATTAATAATTCTGTGTCAGTCTGCAAGTTTAATTATCATCAAGAGAAACGTATTGAAAATTGAATTAGGGAAAGTGAACATTTAAAATTAAAATTGAACAATCTTATAAATAAATAAATAGAAATCCATTTTAAATATACCACTGTTAAAATTATATAATTGGAAAAAATTGGAATTGTCTCTTCATCCAGAGACTAATGATGCAGTTCCTTTGCTGATGTAAGCCTAAATTGCTTCTGGCCCAGTATGCATTTCACAAAAATAAGAATGTCACATACAAAGTATCATTTGAACTTTTGCTGTAATAGTTCTGTAATTATGGACTACAGAGACCCACTTCACAGTTAGGTGAAAATCTGTATCCTCACAACAAAGGCAACAACAGACTTGTGGTTAGTGGGTGGTATAATTGATCCACACACTGCTAGACTGTGAGGGCAGCAAAGCATGACAAAGCAGATAGTGGATGACAGAAGAACAGAGATAAGGCTCAAGTGTACAAACACGCTTGGAATGATTTAGAATAAGAGAAAGGAGGAATGAAAACAAAACTCCAGGTGCAGTCCAGTAATATAACTGGATTTATAGTGTTATGGTTGATATTGTGCACAGTGGAATAAATCTTATCTGTTTCTGTCAGGTCAAAAGGATTATTGATAGCAGAAGTGATGTTCAGATTTGAAATATTATTTGTAAAACACACAGAACTCATTCCCACAGGGTCCTTTCTGATCATTACACTCGCTAGTTAATTCTCAAGGACCCATTTAAATTTCTGCGGTATTGCAATAAGGAATATAAAATTTCTTTGTTTATTGTATATTAAAATTACTTATATTTCAGTCCCTTTGTATGTACCATGCTAGCTCAAAGGAGTTCATCTCTACAACCAAGTAAATTGTCTTCAGAAGCAGAAGTTTTCCATATACCAATAACATCATGTGGCCAAATGAGGATAGATTGACAGAGAGTTCTGGTCTCCTTTCCTGTCTCAACCAAAGTATTTCTCTGTATAGCTATCCATAGCATTGAATTAATATTTTCTTTAAGGAAAATAACACTTTAAGATTTCTTGAGGTCTTTTTATTTAAGTAGCATTTTATATACATACACACCATTTAAAAATGCTCAGTGAGTTACAAAAAATTATCCAGACTGACAACTTGAACCATAAGACTACTGCAAAATGATCTCCCATGTTGCTGCAGGCACAGTCAGCTTCCAAATTAGGGCAGGATGCCTATCCTTGTACCACATTAATTTGGTTGGCAAAGCAGAAAAACAGTGACAGCCTGTGGTTTAAAAAAAACTGAGTCACAAACCTCTGAATTACAGGTTTTGTATTAGGAATGGCAATTCAGCTGGGCACTGCTGAAAGAAACAGTAATGATGATGGGAAGTGTACTTCCATTCTGTACTGAAACCCTAAAAACTGTGAGCTGCAAACATTAACTAAAAGGTTTTGTATCTTCTACAGTTTTGTTTACATCCAGTAGTATAATCAAATAGTATTTGCCTTCCATTAGATACAACAGTTGCTGTTACTTGTATAATTGGTGACTCTTTTGCATTTGCCCTAAACAGACCCTTGCAGCTCGAAAATCTGGTATTTCCATGGCCATGCTCATCCGGACCTCCATAAACACTGAAGAAATGGTAAGTGTTTTCACTGACGGGTTTAAGATATTTAGGTAACAGATAAATTTTTGTTCAAAGATCTCTGAAAATTATTTCAGTGTTACACACTCCAAACTGGATGAAATGGAATGTATTCCATTTATTGTGTAGGAACTTTCAGGGAACTTGGGCAGAATTTGTTGCCTGATCCACAGTAGCAAGACCAGGTTTGCTTCTGCTGACTCACATCCATGATGGTCAGAGGGGACTAACCAAGAAAACCTTTGATTTACAAAACAGCTATCTGGGGAAGCCTTTTGTTTTAAATTGTCCAACTGTACCATGTTTACCTGCAGTCTTTCATCATCTTTCTATCTTCATCACACTGTGAGTGCAATTAGAATGACAGGGCTCTTCAAGATGAGTTTTTATGATCACTTTTCCCAGTCCTTGGGATAATACTTGATTAAAAAAAAAAATAACTCATGCTAATAATATATGTGATTCTAGAAGAAATATTTAATTCATACAAGAAGTAGCCACAAGAGTCTTTTGAAAAAACATACTGTCATAGCTAGTAAAATGCATGAGCTGTGGTTTTCCATTACTGATTTCACTTAGATTTGACAAAAGACATTTTTTTGAACAACAACACAACAGGTGCCATTTTCTTCAGGAATACTTAAAGTGTGACACAAGATTTATGTATGATCTAAGCAAAAGCAATAATTTGAGGGAATACAGGCCCATTTTGTGTTCCTCAAATTGCTAGTGCATACATAGCCTTCTAAAATACATCCTATTCTGAAGAAAAACGAAGAGTTGAATTTTTCTTACATTGTTGTCAAGGTGCATAGCAGAAGAATGGGAGAACAGAAAATACTGACAGGTGTTCTGGGAACTGAAACATGTAGCACAAATATTGACATCATTCTTACCTGGTTTATTGTGAACTTTCTGTGCTTGTATGGTAATAATGAAGTCATGATTTGGTGGTGCTCAGGGATAGGTTGCTGAGGTGGAAAACAGATGGTGTTTGAAATGTTCTTCCAGTAGGGGCAGTAGTTATTTTATTCTGCTATCTCAAAATAGCAGCAAAGGTTGATAGAATAGAGAACTATGGGATCTTAACTACTGAATTATGATTCAGGAGAAATGGAAAAGGAAAATTCATTTGAATGTATTTTTATACCTCTGTATTCTTTGTCCTCCATTTGAAGGATGTCATTTGAAAAACTGTGTACCAGAAATAGTTGTTTCTTAAGCAATCTTGAAATAAAAATTTAAGTCCAAAGGCAGACAGCAAATGTAATTTAGACACATGAAAGTTCATTTGATGAGAAAATGTAAAAAGTTAATTCAGAGTAGAGATGAATAAAAGAAGCCAGTCCTATGCCACCCTCACTACACATACCAAGGGCCAGGGAGTGCTCTTTCCCAGACAAGCAAAGGGTACAGCCAGTAAAGCCTCTTGCAGGATATTTAAAACAAGGGAAAGGCATTACTTTTCTACTTTCTAAGTAGCCAGCCAAACTTAATAACCTAGGGGATCATTACACTGGGTAGAGCAAGATTTGAAAACAAAAAGGACAGACATTTTCAGGCATAAAAGAATTCTCCAGATACTCTCCACAAAATGAAGATGTGAAATGCAGATCAAGAAATGCAGTCACCAATGAAATTTAAGGAAAAAACTTCCCCTTTGGGCAAGTTATTCCTCTGATTAGGGGTTTTCTAGTTTTTACCTTCCTCCAAGTTTCTTTCTGGAGGGAATATTAATGATTCTGGTGGGTGTGGGTTATTTGGCTGATTAAATTCAGTATGAAAATTCTTTGAACTAATGCCTTTATTAAAGCTCAAGTGCCACCTACTCAAAAAATTACACCCTGAGGTTAACGCTTTGAGCTTTGCCACCTGACACTGCTATCCTTTTGGTACAACACGCTCATGACACACTGAGTTTGTGTTTTCTCAAGCACAGACCCAAAGACATTTTAAACAGTGTAATACTTAGACATATGCTTTCAGTTGAGCACCCATTTAATTGCTTTGTTGAACAAAGACAGAGCTGCACACTTTTGAAAATTATACATCAATGACATCATCAAGTATTTCAGGTAGAATATGACAGAAGTAAATTTCCCTTTAGAGGATAAGCAGATAACTAAATAATTCTATATATGACTAGTGCTAACTGTTGCCAAACCAGTTATTAGTTATATACTTATATTGGAAGTTATTAGTGCCATGTTGTTATGCTCTGTAATTCATATACCAAAAACATTTCAACAGAGAAGAGTAATAGGAATGAAAGCCTCCAGACAGTAAGAGAAATAAAATTCTTCTTTGCAATTTGCTTTATTAACAACAGGGGAAAGAACATGTTCAGCAGCAAAACCAATCTACAAATTGTGTCTTTCAGCTGAAAACTTCATTTACCCTCAAAGGTTTATTTTAAGGCCTGTTGAGGGTATATTTTGTTACTTACTGACATTTCAGAAAAATGTAAAAGTTACTGGAAAAATTCTGAAAGTATTTATAATGTGAAAAATATTGAAGCTGAACAGGGTGAAAGGGCAGGATTTGTACTGAGGCTACATGAGCTCAGGAGTGGGAGAGTGTAATCAGTGGTTTCTGAGAAACACTATTCACTCAGCAAGCTGTATAAATTCACTTTAGGTTGTTTTAAAGTTTCCTTTCTGGTCCCTGTAACATGGAAGGCAAAAGTGGGGTAATATACAAAAATTAGTTCTCCAGAGTTAGGTAGTCATTACTATCACAGTTCTTAGGTTCTGCCAAATCAAACTGGTGCACACCTTTGCCTGCTTTCAGGGAAGTTATTAGGATAGGCTGAGAAGCACCCTGGAGGGCAATTCAGTATTTTTATTTTTTTTAGTCTTTTCTGCTGTATCAGGTTTTTTTCTTACTTAGTTCTTCAGTGCTCTCAGTTGTGCTTAGATCAGATGTCCATGAAATGTCTCACCATATATTTTTGGTCAGGCTCCACAGGGTGGATATTGTTTTCAGCAGTAACTACTAGCTTCAGTAAGTGCTGTTGTAGCCTAAGCTACCTAATATTTGGGTTTATTATTTTTAGTGATCCTATGAATCAATGGCTACCCTATGGCTACATGGTACTGTTTTTCCTGTGGTAGCAAAATTCCTTTGATTGATGACTTTGTGCAACATTATGCAGATATGCACACAAAAAGAATATTTGACTTTTATCAGACAATCTATTATTAGCAGAATATCTAACAAGTTTGAGTAGAGATGCAGGTACATAAAACCAAGAATATGTCAGCATATTTTTAGACAGGTTAATATCTTCCATTTGGCATACATTTACCACAGCTGAATATGAAAGATAAGGGAGTGCTAACAAATGTTTAACTGAATAAGTTTGCCTTGCTTCCTATATTTTCAGAGCTGTGGCAGTGATGTTAAAAAAAAATAGACAAAGCACACAAATTGCAAAATCTTATTCCCTTGCCACAGCTTTATAGCCAGCATTAGAGCTACCTTCCATAATATCCACACCAGAGGAGGGCAAGGTAGGACAGGCAGACTTTCAGAAATATCCCACTGTGATATGTTTTGTAATACAGTTTCTTCTTTCTAAAATAAGAATATCATGATATTCTGATGATAGGATTATTATTTTATTCTAAAATCATAATATGGTGATATTTTTTGTAATACAGTTTCTTCCTTCTAAATGAAACAATTATTCCTTTATTAGGGAATCTAGAACTTCTAATACATTCATGGCAGTCACGTATGCATTTAGTCAACACCCACTCCCTGAAAAAGGCACAAACAACCTAAGCTCGGTGCCAAGTGCTGCATAGAGGCTGCTGAGCTCTTCTTATTCCCAATAAATTGCCTGGACCTAGAAGATCAGGTGCCTGAAAAAAAGCTCAAATAAACAAACCAGAGCATTGTACCCATATAAGCCAAGGTCTTGTGTGCAAAACTACAGGGACTGCTTTGTTTTCATCTTATTAAGCACTAAGGAGCGGAGACTGAAGTTGTTACAATGCTAATCAGTAAATAGCCAATAACTGTTCTTGTAGTACAGCTAGTCATGGGTTTTAAGCCAAAACAGTCCAAGAAATGGGTTTGGATTTTTGAGAGTATGTATCATTCTTGTCTATAGTAAAAAGCAAGTTGATGTGTAAAAATGAAACAGTAAGTATGCTATTATAGGAATACAGATAAAATGGAACCCTACAATTGGCTTGCTTTTATTTGATGAGGTTATATAGACACTTGGTATTAGAGGATAGTGTTGTATATAATTAAAAGGCATTTTTTGCAATATGTCTAAGTCCCTATAGGAAGTATTTAAATTTTCAGAATTAATGTTAGGTAGCTACTTAATATGCCCAAATGAATGTAATGCTGCTTTTTTTTTTAATTTCTGCCTCAAAATATAAAAATATATTTATATAAGACTTTGTGTTAATTGAATAACTTTATTCCAACTTAACTCTGCTCTGTGTAATCAGAGAAAACAGTCAAGCAGAGTTCTTTTCAAAGTGTAAAGCAAAATGAGTAAATGTAATGAGTAAATGTAAAATGAGTATTTTACAAATTATTTTATACTTCTATGTACATTCTGATATTTTCTAACATTTTTGGTGTAAATAGCATATAGTTTGAAACAGTTCTCTTGTGATATACAATACACCTGAAATACTTCTTTTCTTACCCAACAGAAAATCCATGTCTTCAAGAAGACCCTGCAAGCTTTGATCTATCCAATATCATCAACTACACCGCATAACTTTGAAATCTGGACAGCTACAACTCCCACATACTGTTACGAATGTGAAGGCCTCCTTTGGGGCATAGCCAGACAAGGCATGAGATGCACAGAATGTGGTGTCAAATGCCATGAGAAGTGCCAAGACCTCCTAAATGCTGACTGTTTGCAGAGTGAGTATTTCATTATAGCTGAAGTGTATTAATTCACACCTTTTGATTTTGTGTGTATGCTCAGCAATACCTTGAAATGTGGGACCAGATCACCCAAAATCAGTGAAGGTGTGTTGATGCTCCTCAGTTGAGAAGTTAGCCCGAAGCTTTAGAGAAAACCTAGTTAGAAAAACCTACTGTTAGAAAACCTACTCATTTTGCTTTTGTCCTTGAAATCTGTCAAATGTTGCTGGGCTTTTACAAAATAATGCTTGCTAACATCAGTGAATTATTTACTTTCCACTGTCTATGGCAATATCTGGAGCAATTTATTACTTGGCATAGACCCTCTCTGTTTTACTCAAAACACAAAAAATGTCAAAGGAAATATTTTTAAATTATTCCTGATACTTACTGTAGTCATATTGATGTGCTATAAAGTAGTCAAAAATATGAAACAGTAAGTAGGATCTTGTCCCTTCAAAATACTAAATACTGTATGTGTAAGGGAAAAAAATTTAGTCAGTAAGCCATTTGGCACTAGAATTAAAGCAGAGCAAGCAAAAAGCTCAGCTTGGCTCCAGCCACCACACATTGTTCTGTGAAAATATATCAGGTGTATTGAAATGATTTTTAAATTACAACATAATTATTATGTAAGATTCTAAGCAATAGAAAATCAAGACCTGGAAGTTTTCTGATTTGGAGTGGAATGGGCTTTCATACTCTGGAGTTATTCAACACTGTTTACTGTTGATATGTTTCAGAGCTTCTACAGGTTAGAAAACTACGTAGATATTTCACTATATTCTCTGTGTGAGGAGCTGTCATGCAGGATGGATGCTCAAGGTTTGCACTGCTCCAGAATCAATTAAAATTTCCCAGAGCTACTGATCCCACGGACAATAAATCAGTGATCAATGTCTAAATCAAACTTCCTAACTGTGCTTAATTGTGATTCTGCACTGTGGTTGAAACTGGGCTGCTGTCCCTTGGCCCATATCACCAGCCCAAACAACTGAGTCTTAAAAGAACAAAACCTCTAGAAGGCAAATTGCAGATAAAATATTTAACAAGCCTAAGGGATCCCACTCTTCTCATTAGTATG